>NC_054058.1:84482996-85114566 GCF_017639655.2 Falco naumanni | reverse complement strand
TACTGTATTACTGTTTGACTCTCATCCCTTTCTTTTGCTATTTCTGAAAGTTATCAGATCTATTTTAGGTTTTAAGACAGCTTTTGGGAAACATAAATTACAAAATACTGTTTAAATTGTTTACAATGATGGTCATCTTACAAATTATGTATAATAATATGTGTATGTTATATATTAGTAACTAACTAACTTAGTGTAACTAAGTGCATGCACCCATGAGACTGGAGAATATTAAAATGAAATGCTGATCACAGCTTCCCTGAGCTACACGATCTAGGTTGTGTTTGAATTTCTATTCCTTCAGGTGCCCTCTCTTCAATTAAATTAAAACAAAGAACATCAGAATCAGTCTACTGTAAGGAAGCAATCAGCATACTGTAACATATAAAATAGTGCAATTTGTCATTAAAAAGTAAAATTGTTGTTATTACCCCTCTGGCATTCTCATATTGCACCAGATTTTGCGACAAAATTGGAGGGGCTGTGAATTACCCTTACTCAATTTATTTCCATTGGAACAGAGATGATTTAGGCCAGCAGAATAGGTCAGTGCTGAGAGCTCTGACTGCTCTTTGTCATGAAACAGGTCACTTGCAGATCATTAGGCTGGCTTAAAAATGATCTTATGAAAGTACATTCTGGCTTTTCTTTCTGTTTTTTAAACACTCATATCCACTGAGGTCACAGTGCGTGAGCTCTCTACTGATTAAAACGCTTGAAACATATTTAAAAAGGCAGCAAGGTTCTTACCGCCGCTTTCCATCAGTAAACATGGTTTTTTTCTCCTACTGTTACAGAACTCCAGCCTCATGGGAACGAGTGAATAAGTCTTAGTTATACCATTCTTGCAATAAGTGACACAATAGTCACAATAAGAAGCATCCAACCTGGCAACACTAAGTGTATTGTACTCCTGCCTATGTAACACGTCCTTAAAGATGCAGCTATCTTATGTGATGAGGTCAAATCTCATGATATTTCTCATGCAAATCTTAATCATCTAAGGACTGAGAGAGAAATCAGCAAAAGGCCCTGTTGTCAGAACCCTTGTTGTCCAAACTTGTCTTTTGGGTCTAGAGACAAGGTGATAGGTGGGTAATTCTTCACCTGGGATGCCCCCAGAGATCCCTCCCAAATAAGCTCAGTCCAGACTGCTGTGGATTTCCACATGCTCATCTCCATGAGCACACGCACCTGTACATACACGTGTACACAGGCACTTGAGATTGCTCAGTAGCATCGACTCAGAGATTTTTGGCACAGTGGTATCTGAATATCGGATCACAGTCTATTCCAGGTTGGAAGTGACCTCAGGCAGCCTCTAGTCCAACCTCTTGCTCAAAACAGGGTCAGTTTGAGGTTGGATCTGGGTGATTCGGGACTTCATCCAGTCAGGTTTTGAAAATCTCTGAGGATGGAGAGAGATTGCATATCTTCTTTGATCAGCCTGTTCTTCTGCCTGAGCATCCTCATTGGAAAAAAGCTTTTACCAGTCTAAACCTCTCATTTCAAGTTATGCCTGTTATGTCCTGTCCTTGCATCATACACCGTTGTGAAGAGCCTGTCTCTGTCTCCCTGCAGGTCTTGGGGTTTGCTGTCTGGGGGACTTGACCTGAAAGCCTTTTCTTCTCAAGGCTGAACCAACCCGTCTCCCTCAGCCTTTCCTCACAGGGCTTGTTCTTCAGCCCTCTAAATGTCTTGGTGCCTCTCTGCTGAACTTGCTGTGGTTTATTGATATATTTCTTATATAAAGGGTCTCAAAACACATTTACACATCTAATGTATTGGTAAAAACGCTTAAACGATTTTGAGGCTTTTCCCATCAGTCTGTACTCTAAAGGTTATGATACAAGTTATGAAAATAAGGAGAAATGAAACCACCTTGGTAACATGAGATCAAACATGTGATAAATTGGAACATGAACTGCACAAGATTGTGGTATTCTGACGAGGATTTTTGATTTCTCCAAAAGTGTATCTATAATTGTAAAGTGTGTTGTAAGAAACTAGATGAGAGCATATTAATGCTGTTCAAGATGAGAGGAAAAATTACTTTTGACCAACCTCAAGTTACCGTAGTAGGCTTATGATAATATACTGATTATCACATTATCAGAGGTGGTCTTTTTCTTTCAACGCAAAAATCAGAATACCTAAAAAGTCATGCCCTTTTAAAATTTGTTTTCAGAGTGCATGAGAACAACCAAGCAGGTACTCACTTAGTGTTACAGTGATATGTACAAATTATTAAAGATTTGCTTTTTGGGGGCATATTGCCAGTAGAAATCACTGATGAAAACAAAGCTTCAGTCTCAGAATGCTGTTATAAGATTGTACAGTTAATTACAAGATCGAAGCCTCACTGTACTCGCAACAGTTTGTACTAGGGGCTTTGCTGATATAGGTATGTAAAATACAGCAATGTGAGCACCTCCTACCAAGAGAAAGCCTGTGATTTGAGAGTACTTTGCATATTTATTACGCTATTATTATTAGTGTACTAGCACCTAAAGGAGAGATTTGATTCCTGAAAAAATGCTTAATCGTGAAGACTTTTAAGGAAAAGATGAGTATCAGATGTCTATATTTTGTGGTAAACTCAATGTATATTTGGTGTACTCAGTTATATTTATTGGATTCATCCCCTGTGATGAATTAAACTTGTTTATACTGTGAATTCTAGAGGGCCCTTGGCAGAGGGGAAAGGCCCTCAAATGCTCAAGATGGCTCTGTTTTTAAGTGTGAGAAAGAACTACAGATACTTTGGTAAAGTTTTGAAATTTAAAGGTGTTGATGTGGTTAAGGATGCTTTTGAATACTTTTTAATATTAGATACCTAAATTGTACTGCAGGGACCTTTATCCTTTTCTGCGTGTTGTTTGTTGCTTAGTCATAAGCATCTCGTTCAGCACTATCTAATTTAGCATGTCTCAGCCAAGATAATTCTCAAATTTGCTGCAAAAGCTCTGACAGCACATCTTCTACTCCCCACCTTCAAAATACCATCTCCAGACAAGCGTCTTCCTCCTCTCCCCTCCACTCTGTAGATAATTGTCCTGATTCATGCAGAGGGAGCAAGTGCAGCAAATATATTATTTTTATCTGAAAGGGGCAGCACTGTCAATGAGGGAATTTTTCTTCAAGATTGTGATTGTCACCATTTTGCCTTGGTGAGGATATGTGCAGCTGTTAGAGTGCTGCCAACGGAGCATGTGCAGCAAACCTGCTAAAGGAGCAAACCCCCTTAATGTCCCTAATTTAGCAATGAAGCCAATAATTTCTAATTAGTTTGTGATTAAAGAATTAACTATCTTCTAGGTGGTGGGAAGAGCGGTGTTTGTGGGTAAACTCTTCCTGTTTCAGCTTGAAATCCCCTTCAAGAAGCCAATTGTCCATGTCCTGATCATGGCACCAAGCAGTCCATTAAGTAGCTGCTTAGTTCAAATTTATTGTACTCCTATTTTTATCAGGTCTTAAAGAAATGTCTTTAGAGCAGTGGGGAAATTACACATTTGCACCTGTTGAAAATTTTGTGTTTTGGCTGGTGTCTACACAGCTTGTAGAACAGTGATGTTTCACCATCTCTAGAATATCACAAAGGTTTGCTTTGGCAGTAATACATGACAAAATTATAACTTATAGCAATTCAAAGCTCTTGAACTCATGATTTCCATTCTGACCATCAAAAATTGCCTTTTGTCTTACAGAAAAGTGAAAAATGGAAGCAAAAAGTTTTTAATTTTCTATGTCACTGTAGCATTTTTTCACACTGGTTACACTAAGTGAAATCAACTATTACTTTTTCTCATCATGCTCTACTTCTTGCAGTGTGATGGGATCATTAAAATGGGGCACAGCAGGAAAAGACAGTGGATAGCGCAAATGGAAAAGTTAATGTAGTATTTTCTTCAGCTTTTATTATTGTGAAAAGCTACTATTGTATCTTTTATATGCTTGAACTGGTAGATGTCCCTTTGCTGTGAAAAGCATTCTTTCTTTTCCTTCCTTTTTGGTTGCAGTTGAAAAAAAATCCTCCCACTGCTCCTTCCTGAAAAACCCCCACTGTATTTCCACATATGAACTCTGTCATGGGTACTTCTATCCTGTCCAGCTCCAAAAATTTCTTCTTGGAAATTTGATACTGTGAATACAGACCCAGTAGTAACCCCTAGTAAAATTAATTTAGGATTTGCTATTACATTTATTTTCATTGCATTTGTCTTGCAATGCTTTTGCCCAGCTCTCTGATATCAGAGAAAGGGCTCCTACATAAAGCTCTCTCCATCATCTCAGCTGGGGAGGCTTCAATTCCTACAGAAGGATTAATAGCGAGTGTCTATAGGTGATGAAAGGGGAATAACGACATCTCAGACTAATACTCGTCTTTTCTTTCATAAATAGTTGACTACGAACCCTCTGCAGACTAAATTAATCTGCTTTTGTGAAGCTTCTTATCAAACTAAAGGAAAATGCTTAAACTTCTGGTCAGTAGTCATTAATACGACTAGTTCAGATGTTGCAATGTTATGGTGAAGTCTTGCTCTTTAGTCTCCAAATAGACATACCAAAGAGTGGCCACAAATACTTAAGGGAGTGATGTGCTTGGATACCTCTATGTTTGCTTATACTCCCAAAAAATGCTTTACAATTGCAAGAAAGGCCTTTTGTAAGCAGGACCTCAATCAAGTTTGTAACTAAAAATAATACTCCTGAGGAGAAAAGTCCCTAGAGTTGCTGGTCTGAAGCTTAAACTTAAAAGCTCTCATGGTCAATAAGCAGAGGAAAGGATTTTTATATGTGCTGTTGCTATGCACTGAAGGTCCTCTGAGATTAAATGCTAACAGACAATGAATAAATTCAGTTGCTTGTACTGAACCTTTTCTCTTGCTCATAGCCATTGCTATAGGCTTTGTAGTTATACACTGAAGTCTGCATTAGAAGTGCTTGCAGCCTGTGGGGTTTTAGAGCGATATCAGTTATTTCTACCTATGTGCTTGGATTAGTACGCTAGCAATTTCTTCCTGTAGTTAGAAATTCCCATGGGTATTCTGTGTTAGAAAATGTAGGTTCTGTCTACATACTCATCTCAAGACCTGGGAAGGTGCCTCTTTATTTATTTATTTATTTATTTATTTATTATTTGTTTTAAACTTGAGGAACTCAGCAAAATATTTGGTTTTCTAACCAAATTTGTGCTAACACTTACCTGTATACTAACACTATTCTGAGAGAGAAAGAAATGTGGGATTTTTTCAAAATTTTGTGTTCTTGCTTATCATATGTACCTAAAGGAGTGTGCTAGGCTACTGGGGTGCAGGAGTCATTTGCTTAGTATGTCTTTGGATCCCAGTTATGAAATGAACAGTATACACAGCTACGGAAAATTTTCATAGGCTTTATAGAGGTTAAAGTAGCACGGAGACTGTCAAATGCTTCCACGTTATTGCGTTATCTGCTACGATTAATGAAAACTTTTATGGGTACAGAAAGTCAAGGTAGAATCAGAAAGGTTGACCTAACTTTGAGACTTAAAGTTCAAACATTTAAAATGTCTTTGATCAAGTAGTCCTTAGATCTCTGTGTTAACAAACAGCAAGCAAGTTTTCTCCTTTATCTTCAATGTCATTTTGTTCAGAAAGCTCAAATAAAACTTTTGACATGGTTTAATTTTAACAAACACCCCTCTTTTTATAACGTAATTTGAACATTTTTTTCCTATACCATTTAGATATGGTCAAAAATCAGTAAAATAACATTCCTCATTCATAAATCAAACGGACAAATTTTGAAGGTGAAATTCACTATTTTTATAGAATTTAGGGAATAGCAATTAACGGTACAAGTCATGGGTTTACATTTGAAACTGAATTTGGTTTGTTACTATGTACTTTTATATGTAAAATAAAATCTTAAATCTGACAAACGTATAAACTTACATCTGCATTAGATTTTATGTTTATGAGTAAATCAGAATAGATATAATTAGAGGGTTAATAAAGTGCAATACCGTAGTAAGATAAAACCAAATCAACTGCATTACTTTAAGGCATACTAAAACTAGATATAGAGAAGAATGAAAGACACAGTGGTTCACCAACACTTCTAAATGATATATGGTACAAAATTTGCAGAAGTGTAAGACTCAAGCAAAACTGAGATATGACTTTTTTCACTTGAGTGCCTTCCCTAAAACAAAACCAGAAGCAAGAGGAGAATTGGATGATATTTAAGTGACTATGTAAATATTTAGAAAACCTGCAAAATGGGTGGAATGAATTATAAAGAAAGCTTTGCAAAATTTGACTGTGGTTTGTTCTCTGGCATAAAACCTGGAGAAAATGTAACCCCCCCCTATTGTGATATCAGATTTATTAATTGCTGTGGATCCGTGCTTAGTAATGCAATAGTCTCTCTCCCTTTCTTTCAACCTTCTACAGTGTCTTGCTTTTTTCTCCAGGTAATTCTGGAGCAGTATGTGCTCTCAGGCTGCCAGACATACTGTAACTAGAAAGTGAACCAATACAGGTGAACAGATTTCTGCCAGAACACCTTTTTTAGATGGCAAGAATCTTCTGGCAGTAACATGGGTAATGCTCTGCCTGCAGTTTTAAAGCCACCATTTGTTGCTAACAAAGACATATACATTTTAAAACGTTATATCCAACTTTGAGTTTTGTCCACACTAAACGATATATTCCTACATGGACAATTCTATTGATTTTGCCTAGTGATGTGCCTGAAAGAAATATTGCTTATCCTTCTGTATTTTTGTTCCACCTTTTCTTTTGAATGCATGGTGTGGTTCTTTGTGTGGTTGGCAGAAACCTTGTCCAATGGTGTCCTGTTATTTGAATGCAGTCATTAGTGTTTAGCCTAACATATACATCACAGCAAATCTTGGCTCAGTAAGATGTATTTTACACCATGGTGCTGCTGTTAGATTTAGAAGACTCAGGTTTTAAATATTTGAGAGTTCTGAATACCTGTGTTCTCCAACTCTATACACCGTTTCAAGGAGCTATAATTAAGCAATGTGAAGGCATTAACTAGAAAAGGGACAGTTTTTCACTCTGATAAAAACAATAAAAATGTCATTAGGGACTCTCTCAAAGCACAGAAATCAGGAAAAAATAATCTTCTATTAGCAATGCAACTTCAGGTTTTTTTCTAAGAGAAAACACTTTAGTAAATGTCACATATAATAGTAGGAACAAAAAAATCCCACCAGTATGCCTAGAATAATGGTTTAATTCCAATTTGATATATATTATTGTGCATTTGTTAGAAGTGTTTTGCTGAAACAAACTTCCAATTCACTGTGAAGGTCAAAAAAAATATTATGGTATTTCCAATGAAAAAAAAAAAATGAGGCAGGGATAGAATTTTTAAGGTACTGCATTTAAAGAATCAGGCAAACAAAAAAACTAGTTTCTTATTTATGGTGATGTAAAAAGTGAAAATTACTGAAGTATATTCACTTCTGTGAAATGTTATTTTTGCTATTTTCTGTTTGAAAAGTGTTTTAGAAGTCCGAGGTTTCAGCCTAGTTCTGTGTAGGCATTATTTTTAAATCCTCACATTTTAGGGATTGAAAAACTGTTTCTTTCTCAGACTTCAGCTGATTGGTCTTGCTGCCTTGGTGTTTTTTTGTTTGTTGTTTTTTTTTTTTTTTTTGTTTTGGTGTGTGTTGGGTTTTGGGGTTTTGGTTTTTATTGACATAAAAACTTGTTTCTTTTGGCATAGAGAGACATATTCCCAGAAAAATTACATCAAATGCCAGTTCGTTAAATCACAAAACCCACATCTGTCAGTTGTAGGAAAGGAGTAGACAGTCAAACTGCTCATTTCACTATCATTGCTTCTACATTCTACATTCTCAATTTTCTTTTTGGAATGGCTGAGAAAATTGATATAATCCTTAACTTCCTCTCTGAATTGCTTCCTATTACAGAGCTATTACCATGTTATTACAGAGGAGCCACAGGTTTTGTGATGCTCTCAGCAAATGCACTCATGCACAAAACAATCATCACATTTACCATGCAGCTATTAGAAAACTCAACTCCCCCACCATAAAAGTATATCATCCCCTTAAAGTTTGAGTAACAGAAGATGATGATCTCGACTGCATTATTTGTTGAGAGAGCAAACTCTATAATGTGTGAGGAAAGCAGCTGAATAATTAGGAAGACTCAATGGGAGCAACATATGCTCCTGATGCTTCCCGCTGAGCCTGCTGAAATGGCTTACCGTTACAGATGCCAGCTTTCTGAGGAAAAAACTGTTGCTGCAAAGATGGGAAGTTCTAACCAGTTCTGACAAATAAAAGACTGTCATGTCTGAGCTGAAGAGTAGTGGGAGCCTGCTTACAAATTATTGTGATTTAGTTGTGATTGTGATTGATTTTTTTGTCTGTGCCAATCTCAACAAATATTATTTTATCTTTGATTTTGTTTGCTTCCAAGTGCAGCTTAAGTACAACTGCATTGTGAGCCAAGTAATGGGGATAAATAATTTAGCAGTGAGTAAAAAATGTGAATTTTAAATGTGAATAAAAAAAATGTTACTAGAGATCTAAGACGCAGACTTGTAGAAACAGAAGTTTGGAAAAAAACCTTTAGTTGCACAGATGCACCAACTATCTTTAAGCAGTAATTATGTGCAAGCATGTATAATAAAGGCAGGTAAAGGGAAGAAATAGAATAAAAGCTGTTCATGAGTTACCATTTCGCTTATTACCAGTTTCACAATATTTTTTCTTGTCAATTTTCTCCCTCCGTCTGCATTGCTTGTCCTCCTGGCGTTACCCCAGAAAGATTTCTCCCCTTGTTTAGAGCACAGGCCATAAAAGAGCTCATTTGTCACTCAGCATGTGCCAGAGGGGACAGGGTGACAGAAGAGTGGATGGGAATGCGGAAGGGAGGGAGGAATACGGGCTCACAGAAAGGGATCTTTCCTTGCAGGTAAAAAATCCATGGTTAGGAGATTCCTGGCTCTCCTGCAATAGGAATTCATCACTTCTAAACCAAGTGCTCACACTGCTGTTCCCCGACTGAAGGACAAGACATGCAAGTCTTGGTGTTTTGGTTTGGGTTTAGGGGGTGTGTGTTGTTTGTTTTTTTAAGTTGTTTGTTTTTTTTCCTGATAGATTCTGATTTTAACCAAAATTACCAACCATAAGAGTAAGATACATAAATCATGAAATAACAAACGTAGAAATAAGGGGCTTAAAATAGTAGAAATGGTCAGCCAGTGGTTGAGTTTTTCAAGCAGATATAGAATATTACTCCATTGCTAGATGTATCAATAATCACACAGAAAAAATTACAAGTATTATATTAATATTTTTAGATTATAAAATAAAAGATGTAAACCTGCCAGATTATGATGAAAAAGTAATTTCCATTTTAACTAAACAAAACACTATGACAGTGAAAACCAAGAGTTTTTAAAAAGGACATGTCTGTAATAACCACCGGAGAATTTTCAGAGAGGAAAGTTGGAAGTTTTCTGAGTTTTTAACTTTGATTTTGATAAGCTTTTAAGAATTCATACCCCAAAACAACGGAAGAAGACTTATACTGAGCCAATATTTCAGCTGAAAATGAAAACTGAGCCAGCCAGTTGTATGCCCATCAATCCTAGACAAATCAAAGGAGATTAATAAGAAAAAAAACCAAAAAAAACCCAAACCTGCCATTGACTAGAGATTAGGAGACAACATCTTGAAGTATACTATTTGCACCTGGTGGTCTAGTTATGTCTTCCTACTTTCTCATCACTAACTGCACTATTTTTCTAAGCTTGGAACCTGAGTTTATGATGATTAATCTGGCAAAATTAGGATCCCACTGCATCCCCATACCAGCTACCTCTGTCCCATTAAACTCTGGAGCCCCTCTCCTGTCTCCAAAATCTGTCCAGTGCCCAAAACCTTTCCCGAGCCCTGCACCAGCACAACACCATTCCAATCCAGTGAAGCTCAAACCAGCTGTTGTATACAAGGTCCCTAACTTCAGTCTTTGGTCTTCAAGTAGCATACATTAACTAGATATATGGGATGGGTTTTTGAAAATATAGAAATAATCATGAACGGTAACGTAGGCTGCACTTCACATAAATCGCTTTCAATAATGCTAGATAGAAACAGATTTGTGAGACAGCAGGAATGGGATTGCTCAGAAACGTTAGGTGAACTGGCAATTTCCTGACACAGGGAAGTTAAATAAATAAGTAAAAATTATTTCCCTATATCACAGCTTACAAAACAGGTATATCCATTTGCCTTATTTACATTTTTTTATTAATTAATTAAATAACGTTAAGACAACAATAACTAAGAACATATATTTTAAGATCATCATTAAGAACTTGGTTACTAAAATTTAGACAAGTTATGTAACTTTTATATATATATATATATATAACATTTATCACCTAGCAGATTAGTTTCCTGCTGGTGAGATCAGCAACTTTAGTTTTGATCGTTTAAGATAGTTTGTATCCCACAGGTAATATCATCACCCATGTATGAATTAATTATCTTAGCTACATTACATTAATCTTTATTTACTTACTGTATGCTGTTATGAAGTTTTTAATTAAGGCACATTTTAATTTATTGTTGTACAGGTCTAATTTCTCTTGATTGTGTTCCCTGAAATCTCTTGATTCCCTGTTCATACCTAGGGAATTGAGAGTGTCACCTGCTTTGCCCTCACTCCCAGACTAGCAACCCCAGCCACATCCTCTTATCCACCTAATCCACGTTTTACATTCCTACTGTTGTGCTCCTTGTCTTTCCCTCTGAGTAGGTAGCTGAGTTCCACCATCCTGAGCTGGATACACAATTATTCCTGCAGCAGAAGAACTACAGGAACAAAGGGAGAAATGGTTAGAAGGTATGGAGGCAATACCTCCTGCAACAGTCCAGCTTGTCACTCTAGAAACATTTTTACATATGAATATACATATAGGATCATCCCTGGGGCTCACTCTAGGGTCCCCAAAACAGATTTAAAATGGAAGGAGCTATGAACATTATTTACTGGTTAGTAATTAATTAATTAGTAACTAATTAGTAACTATTATCAATTAGTACATGTGCCTATGTATTTTCTCCATTGGTTAAGGAAAATCTTGCTGAAATTCCCCACAAGCTTGCATTTCTCAAGAGTGGGGTTGGAAGACCTGCTGGAAGCGCCACCGCACGTTTCCCTGGATTTGCTTTGTTTGCCATCAGAATAGGGAGGGACGGTGTGAGCCGAATTCTTGTCCTCAGTTCTTGACATACTGTCAGACTTTAGGGATATCAAGCGCCTGGGTTCAAGAGTCAGGAATATCTTCTCATTCTTTTTGATAAAGACACAGCCTAAGCAATTTCTTCCAGAGGAAAAAACTGTAGGATGAGAAATTGAAGTGTCATTAAGAAAACATTAAAACATTTCTATTATGAGATACAAATTGTTATATTCTTTCAAGTCACCAGAGTGTGTAGAAACACGCCTTGTAGAGCTGAAAGTCAAGCTATAAATGAAAGTGTTTGTACATGATATACAATTTGAAGGAAAAATATAACTGTGTATTCCAAATATGTAATATTATCTCTGTAAGAGCTGACCGTATTTATGGCATAGACACTATGCATCTATTTACTGCTATACTTTAACATTTATCTAGGGCAGTGTAATGTAATTTAAGTTGATGAGTTCTTGTCATTTATAAATTATTGGTTTAGATGTTTGAGAATTCTAGAAAAAGAAGGTGAAGAGAAACCTCAAAAAGAAAGAGCACATAATCCAGTTTGTTGGGGTTTTTAGTTATGCAAAGCACAGAGACTTGTGTCTCTTGCCTTCTGGGTCTGGCAGGTTTAAAACTGACAATTTTATGATGTTCCTCACCCCTTTGTACGTACAGAAACACATTCAGTCCCAATAAATTCTTTTTTCTCTGTAATTTATATGCTAAATTAGTTTATGATCACGTATCTGTGAAGAGTAAATGTAAAATGTTTTGCTGTGGAAGAAATGTATGCAAATCCTATGTGTTTTTAAACTACAGTACGACATAGGGGAGTATAAACACTAATTTTTTCCCCTTTTTACAATCTGTACCACTGAGTACAATGTTCTTACTTTAAGTGTTTGCAACTTTTAGTGTTTTATGATTTAGCATTTATTACAGAAAGTGATTCCCTTCTGTCATTCACCAATCCTCCACCCTTTAACATACATGTCCATCCGTCTGACATGTGAGGGGAATTAATTACATTTACCTTGGTAATTAAAGCAGATATATCTCCTTCCAACAACTCCTGTCCTGACCATCCTGTTTAGAGGATGTGGAAGCTGGGGAGCGCATACAGGTTACTGACTGCTGTGTGACTGCAGCAGTTCTGTAAACCCTGTCCTTCGCTTGTTGCCCAGCAGTTCTTAACAAGGCAGGAACAATTAAGATGGGGATCATGAGGTCTACCCATCACTTACTGTTGGAAGCTAGTTCCCAAATGAAGTAAGTTAATAAAGTTGCAATCTAATTAAGCTTGATCTTCTCCATCCTTCATATCATCTTTTATGTCTGGGCAATGGGTCGCAACTAATTGTGTAATTTTCAGCATGTGCAAGGAAAAGTTTTTCTGTTTGTTTGTTTGCATTTTCTAATTATTTGCCGATCACTAGATAGCATGTCTTGAGAAGTATCTGTGAAGTTACTTGTAACAAATCACAAAAATGGGTCATACGCCTTCCTCTCCAAATGGTTAGTACTTTTTCAAGAAGTAGTGGGTTTATTTTTTTTTAACTAATCCCTGAGGAGAAATAAAAGCACATAATGATTTTTCAAGGCTATCGATCATTCCAAGTGATTAAGGATGTTTAAAACACAAAACACTACTGATTGTCAAATTTCACATTTTTCCTACACTATCATTGTAATTTGAGATGGTAGCTTCTGAGTACACTTCCTTTGTTTTTCATGTCATACAGGCTTGCATACTTTGTCTAAAGAAAGATCTTGTGTATAGTATATTTTCAGGCATAAACAATGCACTTTTTAAAACTTGGATACAACAAAATTGATAACTTGAACTGGTAAAAACCTGTGGATAGAGATAAAAAAGAAACATAAAAAGTAAGATATAGAATATTAAACTAAATTTCAAAAGATGCATAAAATTTTACTTTATTTCCAAATATTTTTTAATAATGTGACTGGATTATTTTCAAACTGAATGAGCTGTTAATGTTGTAAATAACCTGGGTATTTATTCTTGTGTTCACTGAGTCAATAGGAACTTTACTGTAAATTTCAGCAGGGCAGATTTCATGTCAAGATCTGTAGAGTCCTCTTTCCCTGGTAAATGGAAAATTTGAGCCTTTAAAATCAAAGGCCGAATTCCTGTATAGGACATGGGGGGGTGGGGGGAGTGGGGGGGTGTTTGTTATCTACTTAAAATATAATTTTCTTGACCTTTTTTTTTAACTTTTCCACTTAGTACTATCATCTATGAATGTAAATGGTTCTTTGGATTTGGACATAGATGATTAACAGTGAGCAATTTCCACAGGATAAAATTTCATAATGTATTGATTTGCTCTGTATTCCTTCTGAAGGAAAAATGTCCCTGTAGAAAATAGCAGACAGTACATGGTTCTCAATGTGAAGCATAATTCACTAGCAAATACAGGAAAAAAGCCTCACAATAAGCACTTTTCAATATGGAGACAGATGGCCACATCACTTGGCAAGCATTCAGTTTTTTTCCCTGAGATGTTTAAATAATGTTTATCAAACAAGAGACAGGGATAAAAAGCAAGGTAGCCTTAAATTTATCTAAAACAGAATGGCAGGCTGGTGTAGAAGTGTCCTATAAATAACAATAAACAGCTGTTGAACGAAAGTCAATAAGGTAGAAAGAGAGTTTCTTTACTGGATTGTAGAAGTACATATATCTGTATTTCTTTTTCTTGTAATGAAATGTTCTGTCCTCTTTCCCAGCCCAGAAGTCAACATACTGTTTATATACCTGGCACAGTGTACAATGATTAGAGGCAAAACCAGATGGCCATATTTTTCCTTGTCTTGTTTATTTAGGTGATGGATAGATGAGTCCTAACTTTAGCTATCAATCTGACCGTAATTATTTATGTTCTACTGTGAATTTTTGCATGCAAATATGTATGTATACACATACACACACAAACAGAGTTAAATTGACTCCTTCTCTTTCTTCCTTAGGCTTAGAAAGAATTGCAAGAGATTCAGCCTATGAGCAAGAAGGGAAAGTTCAGTTTGTAATTGATGCAGTGTATTCCATGGCCTATGCACTACACAACATGCATAAAGATCTCTGTCCTGGATATATTGGTCTGTGCCCGAGGATGAGCACAACTGATGGTAAAGAACTACTGAGCTACATCCGAGCAGTAAACTTTAATGGTAAGTTACATGTACTCTATTTTTCCCTTCCCTTTTTCTTCTTTAAATGATTCAGAAGTGACAAGATGTGTTTTGTTCTTTATATAAGATACTTTAAGGCACAGTGGAAAACAGGATTAGAAGCAGTTCTCATTTAATCAGAACTGTGAATTTTTCCACCTGCTTCAAATCCCCAAGTGTATTTTTCGTCTTAACATTAAGCTGCTCCCAAAAGAGACAGATGTTAAAAATAAGAATCTGTCTATCAAAATATTCCGGTGAAAACTGCTGTTATAGAAACAAGTCGAGGACTCATGCAGTCCTATTGACAGATTAAAATCCTTTGACAGAGTTTGATTATGTGTTTGCAAGAGAATTAATCGAAAAAAACCCAACATGGTTTTGAAAATTGCCTTCTGAAATTACTGTTAACAATTTCCTTGCAAAAGTGAATAGTGAGGAGTTTGCTTTCAATTTGCATATTTAAATCTCAATTAAAAAAACTCACTAGCACCTCCAACTTCTTCTCCATTTCATTGTTTTAGACTCAGTGATTTAGTGAGGTTTAACACAACTACAATATATATTTTTTAACAACACTACAAAATATTCTGTGCAGCTGGGATCTGCCTGCTGGGGAAATGTAGTTACAGACACACTTAACAGTAGAGGTCAATAAAGAACAGGATTAATTTATGAATGTAGAATTCAAAAGGGTAGAAGATACTTGATGGTGAAATAAAGTTGCTGAAAACCTACATTAGTACATTAAAATAATAATTATAATAATTTTACAAAGAAATGTAACAATGTTCTTTGCTGTGTTTTGGTTGTTTTTCTTCCCTGCTTGGTGGTAGTTCATGTGCTAGGCATGCCTTCTAAAACTATGCAGAGAGAAGCACTGTCTATCACAATTTATTCCAATGACCTTAGCTGCCAGCCTTTTTGAGAAAAGCACAAGGTCATTTTGAATTTAGCTTTGGAGTGGAAGCTTGTTTTGCTCTAGGTAATATACCAGACCATTTGGTTCATGTGAATGTTGGCTGTAGTTCACAGGTTTTTTTCTTCCTATGCAATTTTCATGAAAAGGGAATCCCTGTCTCCAGGAATATAAAGATAGAAGGAGTTTAAATGATTTTTTAGTGATTTTAAAGAAAACCTGGGGCAAAATATGTTGCTGGCAAATGGGAAATTTTGTTATGACGACAAATGTAGGCAGGGTATTGTAAGATTTGCAGTGATAATTATCTACATTTCTAGTAGATATTCTTCTGGGTCTGTGTTGTTAAAGCACAAAGTGATCTATTTTCATTTGGTGAGCATGAGTTTAGCATAAAAAGATAAGCTGTACATTTTATATGAAACCTTTCTCTCCCTAGATTGTTGCTTTTCATCAATACCTGTCATGATTTCTCTGGCTGACTCTAAATACTGCAACAAGGGGAGATGAAAGAGTGGGATAAAGCATTCTGGACACTAATGAAAAAACATCAGTGATTTACTGAAACAGAGGAAAAAAGAAACAAAAAAAGATAAACATTTCTGTGAGGTTAACTTTCTGTCCCATGGGATCTGTTCTCTGTACTAGGCTAGTCCACGATATATACTGGTGTACCAGTTTTTGGGGTGTGTTATATGCCCAGATGTTTCCTTTTATTTTCATCATGTGTTGGGAAGCATAAGCAGAGGATGGTCTTCAACCCTTTGCCTTTTCCAATTAATCCCAGATTCCTCTTGCTCAGGATGGCACTGCTGCTGGGTCTGACGGTTTACAGAGGCGAAAATTTACACAGATTACCAGACTTCCTGTGCTGGGAGTTGACAGAAGTGCTGTCTGTTGATTTTGACATGCATCCTAGGTTCAGTCATTAATAATGTAGTATATTAAAAGTGAACTGACACATGAAAGGAAAACCTGGCTTTCACAGCCATTCAAAGTAGCATTTTTCTATCCGAACAGTCACAGGATCACAGTATTGCTGAAGACGGCAGGGACCTCTGGAGATCCTCTGCTCCAACCCCTTGCTTAGATCAGGATCAGCCAGATCAGGTTACTTAGGGCCATGTTCAGCCATGTTTTAAATATATACAAGGATGGAAAATCCTCCAAAAGTCTCTCTGAGAGGTCAGTTCCAACATTTGATCATCCTCACAGTAAAAAAATACATTTTTATGCTTAAGCAACTTTTCCTGTGTTTTAGAATTAAGCCTCTGCTCTTCAAGATGTTAATGATTTCTAATATCAAGGAGTAACTGGCATTTTTGAGACAGGCAGTTTTTATTCATTATCAGTTTCCCCACATGATTCTATCCTTATGCATATTAAACCAACTTCTCACCTCTCTTAGTTCAGTATATCCCTCTTAACCAAGTTAGTAATGAGTGGGTGCAAGTCCAATTAATATGCTTACACACTCAAATTAGTGAGTTTCACCTCACAAAGTATGACCTGTATTACGCAGGACATCCATCTGCCTTATGGAAGGTATTTGCAAGGGTATGAAAACACGTAGTTCTGTTTATTGGAGTAACTATTTTGGTTTTGATTGCAAGTAATCACTTTGAAATGTGTTTCTTTTTGTTTACTCTTTTGATTTTTATTTACAAATTATGGTTTACTCCCCTGAAGCATTCATTTGTGTAATATTCCATGACACCTTCATGACTGAAGGGTGATCATAACCACCAGCGCAGAGTGTACTGATGTAATTGATATGACATTTGCTTCTGCTTAGATATTCTCCTACCAGTTGTATACTAAATGCATAAAATCTCACAGTTCAGCATAATTTTAAAGGGGATAGAACTTCGTCATTTGCAATAGACATAAATACATTTATTTGTACATGAGGTTTGTGTTACTGCTGGTGTAGTCTCCTGTTTTACTGTTGCCTGTGTTTTCCTTAGGTCAGCTAGCAAAGTATGGTGTTTAAACCCAATTGCTTTTAATTTATAATGGGCAGTTTAACAATTTAATTTCATATTAAAAGAAATCTCTAACGTATA
Organism: Falco naumanni; assembly: GCF_017639655.2. Taxonomy (NCBI): domain Eukaryota; kingdom Metazoa; phylum Chordata; class Aves; order Falconiformes; family Falconidae; genus Falco; species Falco naumanni. The sequence goes on along the minus strand of NC_054058.1, from coordinate 85,097,145 downwards.
ACTGGTACAGCCTATTGCTGTGTACATCGAAAGAGATTTTAAACAACAGCAAAATACAAAGCCAGTGTGCTGAAATGCAGCATATTTTGTTCCCTGTGCTCTTCGTGGTCCCTGGTAGCAGAGCATAACCAGCCCTTTCTGGCTATGATCAAAGAACACTTAGAGCTTTCAGAAGTTTGATGCTCCTACTTACCTTTGTTTTTCCCAGGCAAAGAGTGAACGTTGTCACTTTGTGGTGTTCTTATTTTAATAAAGGTGTCACATTTGAAAGTTATTCCCTACCAGGTTTTGTATCCAAACAAAATGAGATATTTCGTGAAACTGGGATTTTGTATTATAAAGTTATGTAAAGCGAGTAGTTTTTCGATTAATTAGGTTTGTAAATGGTGATATATGCAGTAGTGTAATTATGGCATGATTCAGTATGCTTTCCCATCACATCACTCTAGTGTTCTTACTCTATTTAACATCATTATTCTGTCTACAAAATAAGCAGATGTTTTTCTAAGAGTTTTAACCCTGGCGTGTACTGAGTATTTTGTGAGAAGTGCTGTGCTGAATTCAACTTAAGTGCTCATCATTTAACTGAAACAGGACTTGAACATGCATTTGTGGTGGATGGATATGTTTCAAAGGTGGGTTTGGTTTTTAAGAAAAAAGATTTGTCTTTGTACTTCTTTCTGGGCAAAGAAAAAAAAAAAAAAAGGATGACAACATAGATATAGTGCTATTTTTTGGGTGGGAATAAACCACGAAGTGGTAAGACTGGTCAGTACCTCCCTCCTCAGTTGTCCCATTACAAAAGTGGACAAAATTTATAGTTAAATCCAAAAATAAAAATCATTGCTTATATTGTACATAAAATGACATATAGAAAGTTCACTTTTTCTATGTAGAGAGATTTATAGCTAGTATAGAGTAGTTGGTTTTTGCCTACCTTTGGTCAGATATAGTCACATATTTGTATTTATATTTACATTAACACACAGTAGTAGTTCCAGGGATGAATATTGAGAAAACATCACACATTATAACACAACATATTTAGAGATATTACAATATGAATCTTTCAGTTAATCATAAAGGTAAGGGCAGAACTTAACCTGTACTCTCTTTCATATGTGCAAACAGACAACTTACTTGCTTTGATGGACAACTTATCCTGTGGGTGAACAAGGTTACTTGCTACTTTGGCATCTTTTTAGGTAAGCAGGGATAAGTGAGAAGGTAGCGGATAATAGGTGGACGCTTTGACTCACCTCTGCCGTCAATGCTTAGATAAATGTCTGCTTCTGCAGGAGGTCACTGCAACATCACTTCCCCCTCCTGGTGAAGAAGAGATGAAATAAATTCTGAGTCTGGCTGGGCACTCTTTTTTTTGTCTGGTATTCTCTGGGACAAAGTAAAGCAACTATATTGCTTGCTGTGCTTTCGTGACAAATCTACAGTACCACTGGAACACATTGCCTGTAAATATTGTGGAGTCTCCATCCTTGGAGATACTCAAAACCTGGCTGGACATGGGCAATCTGCTCTAGCTGAGCTTGCTTGAAGCAGAGGGGTTGGACAAGGGGATCTCCAGAGATCCCTTCCAACCTCAGCCATGCTGTGATTCTACAGTCCTAGCTGGATTTGAAAGAAAGAAAAAAAGTGAATCACTCACCCTTGCTCTACGATAATGAATGAACAGGTTACCTTTGCTGTGTTCTTCTGGAACTAATTTCATAGTCTGAGTGGACTAGTAAGCCTTGCTGTTATTTGTTTTTTAGATATGTTAATTAAATGCCTTTGAGAAAATATTATTTTGACTACACACACATAGACACACATGCATGCACCATCAGCCCCATGCAAAATTTCATCCTGAAAGGGCAGAATGATACCAGAGAATGAGAACGTAAGAACAGAAACTAGCAGGCAAACTCAAAATAAGGTGTTGACACTTATAAACTAAAAAATAATGATCACTCTACATTGTAATATTTTTTTCTGAGAAAGTATCTGTAGAGGACAGTTTTTAAAAAAATTAAGAATGGGGTTATTAGTGGAGAATTTTGAACCCTCCGGAGAATCATTATGGAATCAGCTGTCTACAAAATTCATCTTCTCCTGCTATCTTTTGAAGTCGCTAAGACATCAATCTGGGTAAAACTCTCCTGACTTAATATTCAGCTCAGACTTCTAAATGTTTTCTTGAAGAAAGCTTCTATTCCTTCACTGAGTATAAAATTTACATTCTCAGATCATTATTTATCATTAAAACAGAAGCTTTAAAATGGTGCCCTTTCAGGCTGATAAGTTTTGACATTTTTTCAGGCATTAAGCACAACAGAACTAGATGTCCCACTTAAAATGTACTGGAGCTATGCTCCTAACTCAGATTTTTAAAAGTCCAACTCTCAAGTCTATAACTACCAATACAGAAAAAATCCCACCCTTTTTTGCAATAGTTGAAGTTGGGCACATCTGTGATTTTTTAAAGTTATGAGTTCTTCTTGTCAGTTCGTAATTTGGGGGTTTGTACTGTCAGAAACACTTAGCATCATATGACACCACTGGTACTGTATTCTGATAAGGTTAAAAACTATCTAAGTATGATGGGAGATAATAGCAGATGAGTAGATCAAATAGGGACAAACAAGATTAACGGGTGAGTTGGGAAGGGCTGAACTCTGCTGACCTTGCTAGGATTCACTGTGGTAGCAACCAGTTTCACTAATCTGTACCCTCGTGAAGAAATAAAGATAACTGCTTTTAGCTGCAGAAGTAGAAGTGGAAGGGGGAACGTCTGCTGGATTTTTATTAAGATCTGTGATGTTCTGTCATAAATTAATCACATGACATAACCATGTAATTTAAAAAAAAAATCAGGGGTACAGAGGAATATTTGACAGCATGCTTAAAGCTTAAACTAACATTGTTCATTCTTTTAATGCTTTTATGACTTTTGTCATGGTTTCAGAGGTGTCGGTTTGGCTTGTGAATGTGCTGGGGCCATGGCAGGCTGTTTGTAATAAAGAATCCTGATGTCTAGTTTCCTGTACCTTTATGTTAAATTAAGGAAGGAGTTGTTACTGCTGTTAATTTATTTTTGGGGCTGAGCAGAGGATGATTTCAAATAAGTTCTGCTTTGGTATGCTAATTATTTAAATGGAATTAATCCAGGTGGCTATACAAGAAACTAAAATTGCACAGTGGTCTGAATCACTCTTAATGGGTTTAAGTAATGTGCGGTGATAATGTAAGCAGGCGCAGCAGGAGCTTGGAGCTGCTGTGATTCTTAGGTACCTCACGAATCCATGTGATTAAAATCAGAGATTATGAAAATGCTGGGTGTGAAATTAGAAGGTAGAACCTAAAAGTGCAATTTATAGCTGTGCTCTTGTTTATGTACAGATCTTAAGCACTGATTAATTGAGCAATATATATTCTCCATATATAAACTTCATGATGTAGAATGTGTCTGAGGTTAATTCTCTGTTTTGAGGAACGACGTTTAATTTGAAAGGTATTTTGATAATTAATATGTAAAGGAAAATGATAAAGGATTTATGCTCATTACCCAATGAAAATTGATTTACATCTCCTGATAGGTGAGGATATTCAGATATATTAGACTACAGTTTTGAAGTGAAAATCTCAAACTGTTCTGAGGAGCTGTACAAACTAACCCTTGCCATTCTGACTGAAAAGGTATTAGAGTGCAAAGAAACCACATTGCATGTATTTTTTTACCTTTTAGTCACTGTAAGAAGTATCACAGCTGCAGTTCTGCAGTGTTTTTAAGCCCTTCATATAGCCTTATTACCTTTATTAACAGGAGGAAGGTGTGCCACATGTTTTGAGGAAAAGAATACCTTGACAAACTTCCTAACTTAGCTATCTAAATTTAAAATTTCCTCTTAAATCTACCAAATCAAGGAAGATTATTTGTCTAAGTTACCAATTTTTCCATAGGTCAATTTATGAACTATTTGGTTAGACAAGAGTTCTGCAAACCAGCAGGACAGTCATGAGGGGAAATTAATTGCTTTCTAGTATCTCTGTAACAGAATAATATGAGCCTTTTTCATTTTCCTACAACAACTTTTACTTACAAAATGAAATAGACACATTAGAGACAATATAAAGGGAAAAAGGCAAAAAGGATTTTATAATATTAGTAGTTCATTCATGTAAAAAGTGATCCAACTGGTAATGGCTGACAGGAGACAAAAAAACCCAGAGCAATTCTTCAGGAAGGTCAGTGTCAGTGACATTATCTTGTCAAATCTTGCATTTGTATATGAGGAGGAAAATAGCCATTTCTCTATGTTAAAGAGAATGACAGCGAAATCATGCAGTACTGTAGGGCAGGAATTACAGTTAAGAGAGAGTAACTTTATAATTAACAGGCATCGACGACATCATCAGACAGCACTGTTCAGTTTTTCTACTCTAGGAAGATGTGTTCAGCACTAATCAACCAAGTTCAGATCTACAGTCAAAGCAGTACTGGATTCAAGAGCAAGTTAGATATGTTAGACCTTGTTACCAGGTGTGATCTTAAGCAAAACCAGGGCGAATTTGAGCAAACTAAATAAGACATCCAAGACCAAAGGGACTGGATTCAGTGCATCCCTCACAGGCAAATAGGTTTCCTTCAGTTTCAGTAGCTGGTGACTCTACAGTAAGTGTCAAGTTCTCCATAAAGCTGCTGGGAAAGGCTGATACCTCTGAAGCCTACCAGAGAGCTGGCCTGTCTGATGGCATTTAGGCACCATAGCAACTCATCTATATGTTTTTCTGCAAACAGCTATGAGTCAGAGAGATTTTCTCAAAGGCTGGTTAAAGCATTTTTAATAGTATGGAATATTAAATATGTAGAAGACAGTTTACCTTAGAAGGTGCTCTAATTTACTCCAGCAGGGGAAGCATTTGCTGTTACTCCTGAGAATTAAGGTATCCAGTTGTTTTGGCATACACAGGTTATGTTTTACGCTGAACAGATTGTACCCAAAATGTTGCTCCCCATAGTCTTAGCCAAATCTCTCCCTTGTAAACTTGAAATAAAACGGATTTGATGCAGAGATTCCTGAAGCATTCTATATTAAATAGAAAGACTGTTCCTCTCAATTCTCCTGTAATCTCTGTCATCAAAATAGAACATTTGATACTTAACTGTAAAATAATTTGCAGTAAAGATTTTAGTTGCAATTCTGTGGATTCTGTGCATAGCACAGTTTCAAAGTGATGATGCATTAGCGAGGCTTCCATATTAACATTTTTCAATTCGTGCCAATGTCTTTAGGTTATTAACTTCTATAATTACATTAGCATTTAATAAAAAAAAATAGTTTCGAATATAGGAAATATAGAATACTCTTTATTATTAGTTACACTTGGAAGCCTAAACTCTTTTGAGCCAAGTCATAGGAGCCTACACAGCCAGATGGATTTGAAAATGGTGCTTCTTTCTATTACTTACAGCTCTATTAACAAATTATCAGCTTGACTGGTACTCTACTTGAATACAGTTTTACTTGCTGGTAGTTAAGCTGTTTATGTAAAGGTAAGATTATTAGAGGATACTCAGCTGCATTTCAGAGTATGAAAATCTGAATATGTTTTTAACTGCTGTATTAAATTTACACACCAATCATATCTTCCTCTTTAGACCCACCAGTCACAATGGGTGAGGTTTATTACCTCATGTAATTAACCTTCATGCTGACTTGCTTAAATTGTAGAAGTTCAGCTGTATGATACAAGGGTGTGGTAGACCCATTCTATGTTAAATCGACGGGAAGAGGTTTGTCTTTGAAAGTTCCAGAAGGGAATTAGAAATATTTAATAGAGCAGCACTAACTCTGCTTTGGGATGAAGACGGTAGAAATACTGGAGCTTGGTCCTTCCCTCAAGCCTTTCATATTAGTCTGGGATTCAGGTGTTCACTAAAGAAATAGAGTAATTGCCTTCTATGCCTTTAATCCAAGGAGACAGAAGCCATCCCAGAAGAAAGCTTTAAAAAAGTATAGGGCATGACTGGGAGGATATTCTTTAGTCTTGTTGCATTTGAGTCACTGAGCAGCTAAAAATGCAAAACTTCCTAGAAATCCTGTCCAAATGGACTCTCAATATCCTATCTTAGTAGCACTAAGTGGCTATTAGTTTATATAAAGCCATATTTTTATTGTATTTTTATTCTAATGAGAGCAGAATCGAGGAAGCTGTAAATGTACAACTCCGTATTTCCACCCAGCCAGCACTGAAACAAGAAATCTTAGTGCAGTACAGGATAAATTTTAGGTGTTTGTTGGAGTTTTCTTAATTATGCACCATACACAAAGAAAGACCTATCATCAACATCTGGGTTATTTTTCTTTTTTCATTCAGATGAAAATTTTCTGTTTTAGAGAAGATGAATTACAAGTTATCTTTTAGGATTGAAGCAATATACTTGGATTATCTCTACAGGGTTAGAGACACTAGCATGATTTTTAAACATTATTTTTTGCTAAATAATTATTTTATTATTGTCCAATAAGAAAAAAACAAACTAGCCAAACCAAAACCAACCAACTTCAGTTAAAGAAAAAAAAACCTATCAACATATTACTATAGTTTTAATATAAAGAAGATACTTAGGTTTAGGCAAAAAAAGTTTTCATATAATAATGATGGTTGATTATTCCATCAATCACTTTTATTTTCTTTCAGTGAGCAATGAAAATTTAGATGTTATGCCACCATGAAACGAATACCTTTCAAGTTTCTTATAACAACCTTGCAACATGTGAAATATCGCTTGATTAGGCAGCACCCTGATTAAAAGAATTTTCACAGAAGTGGGAGTGGCTAGTTAAGTCCATTCTTGCAAAAGCCCCAAATTTTGCATAGTTTTACAAGCAATAGTTTTTCTATGTCTCTGTTCCTACAGTACTTCTTCTGCATTTGTGATTCTAGGTCTATGCTATCTACATATGTACTTGTAGCTTTTTTCCACATGTTTTATCTTAAAATAATTAAGGGTTCAGAGTTACTAAAGACATTTGTAATTAGAATTCACCAATATAACCAGCAATAATGAAGTAGAAACTCAGATCTATTAATTTAATTAATTAAGGGAAAAGTGTTCTTAAAAGATGATTGCAATGAATTTTTCATCTTTAATCTGTGATCTTGTCCTCAATGTACAATAGCATACAAATATCACAGCTGATATAAATTAATACTGGTTATTACTGTCCAGATGTTTCCAGTGCCTGGAAGCATTAAAAGTCATTGAGACAACCTGAATGCTGAGATTATGAGCATTTATTTTTGTTAAATTAGCTCACCCTTTTTATTTTACATTCTGAGGTGGACCAGTGTCATTCAGTTTCTTGAAATATCTCTTGAGAAAGAAGTGATAAATGTTACTTGTTCGTTATTTAGTTGAAAAAGGAAAATCCACCAGCTAACCAGGAAAATGCAGAAATGTTACATTTATCAACAGTAGGTTTATAAAGTTCAAACTGTACTACAGTCAATAGAAGGTTTACTGTTTATTTTAATGGGTCTGGAATACTGGTGTTCATCATCCATACTGGAAACAAATGGTAAAAAAGTAGTCACCCTAAGCATTTTAAAGAATTGCTGAAAAAGTACATTAAAGCAAAATCCAGGTCATTTGGCAAGCAAACGGATAGAAACAAAATTGAAATTACAGCTACTTATTTTATTGTGAGTATCATCTGGTCATTTAGATGTGGCTTCAAGTTGAGGTGTTGCACTTGCTCTCTATGGGAAGACAGTTCTTAAGAGCTTGGAAAGCATTGTAGTAACATAGCACTTACCTGACCTTTCTGGGGAATTCAGAACACCCTGGGTTTACAGATGTGCTCTCTGTCACATAGGTTTATCTGCAGGAGAGGAAGAACAGCACAGTAAGAGACAGTCCTTGACATTCACTAAATGAATATTCCCCTGGGACCTGTGTGTTTTTTCAGTGGAAAGGCGAGGGAGTTTGTGTTTGCTTGTGGCAGGCAAAGGTAGCAGTTTGTACAGACTTGGTGGAAAGGAGGCAGCTGTATATCACCCATGCTGTATATCATCCTGCTGCATGCTCAGAATTGCTTTTCTTTCAAGGTTTGCCCTACGTATATTCATCAAACTCTTTAAAATAACAAGAAATCAACAATTATGTATGTTGCAGCTTACGGAGATGTGTCTAGTAGATTGCTTTCCTTTGTAAGGCTAAGCAAACAGGTTTAATCATAGAAGACACATTATAGCTCACTCTGAGCTTCAGCTGGATCAATGTTTGATTTTCCTGTTTGGCTCTGCAGCTGCTCCAGGAGTACCCTGGCTTTGCTCTAATATAACTTGATCCTGATTTGAGAGACAAAAATGTATTGGTACTGTTCCCGTACCACACATAAAGACATTTTATAAATAAATCCCTAGGTAGCATTAAATCACAACTCATAATACGGCCAGTTACGGTAGCTGTGTCTCACTTTTTGGAGGTATTATGCATATTAAAGGAAAGCAAAAATGATATATGGTACCTCAAGACATCTGTGTGCAGGATATGCAGCTACAAGGCGCTCAGACTCCTCAGCACATGCCAGACTGCAAACTTGAAAGGTTTATTTAGTGCAGTCTATGCTGTGGTTCTGCCAAGTCTCTACCCGGAGATCTGAAGAGGAAGCCTCAGGATATTAGAGTCCACTGCTTATCATGTTGTAGAAAAACAACTAAAGGTGCTTGGAAATAATCCTTATATTGACATACAAGCCACTGTGGGAAGGTTTCTGCTAAGCCAGCTGGCATTTAAAGGCTCCAGCTCTTGATAGTTACAAATTGTTGTATTGATCCTCCCTTATGCATGGACTAACTGCAGCTCAAACACTGATAATTTTTTCTTTGTTTTGCACTTTGACCATTTCTTACCACTAAGGGATATTGTTCGTGCATAAAGTGCTTAGGCAGCTTGCTTATCTGAGCATAAAAGTGCATGGGTTTGTTCTTACTGTAGTAAGCATGTTGAACTGAGCCTTGTATGGTGAATCAGAAAATTCTGAGGAATGTGTGAAATAAAAGGAAAGTAATGTTCAAGCAGATGGTCCCAAACCTAAGAAAATTTTTAATTTTTAGTTCCAGTTATGGCTGAATCTTAAGGTTTTTCCTTATTTCAGCTGATTTGTTCTTGACCTAATTTGACTTTCATTTCTCACGTTTCTGTCTCGTGTGCCTGACACCTAGTGACTCTGCTTTACTGCATTACTAACAGAAAAAGTACCTGCAAATGTTATTTTATTTATTTGTTTGTTTATGTAGTCCTGGGACAACACTTCAACTTTAATGCATTTTTAGACAATGTAGATATTTTTTACACTCTAAGTTTCATAAATCCACAAGTTCTGGGGACTGAATTATCAGGTCTGCTAAAAGTAATTGTTGCCAGTTGTGAAGGGTCAGAGCAAAGATGCCCTGTAGCACACATACCAATGTGCAATACGCACCCATCCTCTCTGCTGTTGTTTAGGTATCAAGTTCCTAACACTTATACTAATTTGCACAACAGAAGTGAAGGCATTTGCGTGAATGCGTTTTAACTGCAGTGTTTTAACAAATTATTGTATGGTAAGCAGAAGACATAACTGACTGTTATCTCAGTCCACCAAATTTTTGAAATAAAGTCATGAACCGTTCTCTTTAAATAAAGACTCTGAACCTGTGTTCAGAGGTGATTTAAAAGAACTTATTTTGGTTTGAATAGCAGGAACTTGCCCCTCCTATGGAGATGGGAGGTTGTAGCAGCTGAAAAGAGTAAGGTGAAGGGGGAGAGAAAGAAGTTGGAAAATGGCAGCTAAGAAATTCACCTTCTATTTGAGTCCTTCAAATACACACAGGGGGATTTTTGTGTGTTCTATATTCATTTATTAGCAGATTAAAGATTTCCTATGAAGATAAGCTGATAATAGACATTGACTATACTTGCCAAATAGTGAATAACACCAGTGCCACTTGAGTAGTACAGACTGTTTTTTCTATGAATGGAGAAGAGGTGGCAATTTGTTCTTGCAGAAGTGGCCCACTAATGCCTACAAACGCATACCATGTGAGCTCTATGGCCAGGGTCTAATACCTACCCGAAAGCATGCCATGTCATGTGAATAGATTTCTACAAATCTGTGCAGCCAAGAGGTTATTATGCACCCCTAATAAATTGTACTGAAGTCAGGTTTTCCAGCATCAAACACTTAAAAAGCATTTTCCTAATGTATGGGCTTTTATTTACAGTAATTCGTGGAACAGTATAGTATATTCTAACTCTGCAGTCATTAAATGCTAAAAAAGACCAACAAAATCAAAAACCTTATAAAGTAGTTCAATTCTTACACTGGTTTTGAAATAGTATTACAAAGCATAAATGGCCTTTAGAGACAAATTATTTATCCCATTTATTCAGTGTCACCTGAAAAAAAACCCCAACCAACAAGGCTCTGATTTGAAGGTTTTTCTTCTTCTGTCTTATTGTTTAATTATTTTATTTTGGTCTGAATTAAAATTTTATGAAGAACATGAATCTCTCCAGGCTACAGCTGTACTGGTGAGTGTTGTTCTTATCAGCTCAATCACTAATGAAAACCAGAAATTAATTGACATTCTTGACAAGGATGCCGATTTCACTGAGCAATTGCAAGAAACTCTTTTTGCAGCTCTGGTCCTTGAGTGGAAACCTCAGGGAAATTGTTTCCAGGAATGGAGTCTCTTAGCTTCCAATATTGCCTGCTTCCAGGGCAAGCTCTGAAACTTGGGCAAGGCTCCTTTGTCCCGCAGTAGTGCCATGTCAGCAGAGCTGAGAGTTGTCTCCCTCAGCAACCGCTTTCCCTGAGACTTTGTAGCTGCATGTCTCTTGAATTCTGTGCAGAGAGGATAACTCAGATCAGAGACATAGGCAAAAAAAAAAGGGGGGCCTCTCACTTTTGGGTCTCAGCTGCAAGGGCAGTGAAGAAGCAGCTGTGTGCCTCACTGGCTGGACTAAGGAGTTTTGAAATGGGAGTGTAAATGCTGGTCATTCAGAAACATAGAGGTGCAAAATCAGCGCTACGTGGACAGTTCTCAGACAGCTAAATTAAATTCAGGTCTTGGTCACCAAAATAGGCAGTTGAAATCTTGTTCTTCCTATTGGTCCTTTTCCTATAAAAGGTCTTCCTCTTTCATATGGGTGATTTTCAGATTGTGAAGTCCTTGGACTATGATAACACATAGCTTGTAAATGTAGGGGTACTACAGCTAATAGGAGGTGGTCAAGAAAGGGAATAATCCTCACGGGGGTTCAGTGTCTTCAGAAATTGCATATTGATCTTTTATTGAGGCTCATATATGAAAAATTAGTACAAATCTATTGTTATAAACTGTTACCTTTATTTCCTTGATTTGGTATGTGCATCTGTTATCCTAACGTGTAAAGGTGACTATAAATATTCTTAGTTTTTCCCCCTTGCTACTGCTATAGTTGCTTCTTTGCCTTCCCTCAGAGGTCCCTCTGCCAGAATCAATAACATCCAGATCAATGGAAGAATATTTCTGAAAATGTAAATCTTTCATCTTCATTGTCCTGACTTGCTAATGATTTCTAATGGAGTATTTAACAGGAATGAGCACAGACCTTGATATGAATTGCCAGACAGATATGTAGCAAGATGGGTTCTGAGTAGGGAAATGTAGAAGGATAATGGAACCTGACAATAACAGAAAACTGTGGACAAAGCACTGAGGGTGAGAACAAATGATCATGACTCCCATAGAACAGGGTCACAAGCTGGTGCCTGAACCATATGATTTGTTGCCAGAAAATGGAAAGTAATAAGGTTAGGCACAGAAAAACAGAAAGGGCTTATAACTTCAGCAGATTGACATGCTACAAATATTGAACAATAGCTAGATTAGAGACAAGGGCTATTTATAACGGTATTGCTTTTTTTTCCTTCTCCCCCCCCCCCCCCCCCCCCCCCCCCCCCCCCCGAGAAATAACAGCAGACAATACAGACACATGATGATCTAGGTAATAAAAGATACAGTTTTCCCTAGCACTGTAAAAGATAGTAGCAAAACTACGATGATCTGCTTGGTTCATTGTATTTTGTGTGTGTTATGCAACTAGATAAAGTGGCAGAAGGGACAAATATAAAAGTGGAATAATACAGGGACACAGAGTCTTTAGTTATGCATAAAGCCAAACTGTACAGAAATAGAATTCAGTTTATTTCACATTAGATATGTACAGTGCAGATGTCTACACATGAACTAGTTGATTACACTGTTTTTATAGTGAACAAAGTCACTTATTGGGGCATAGTTCACCTCATAATTTACTTGTCTAAAATAAGCCAGATTAATTATGCTGTAGAGACTTGGGCCTTCACTGACAGCAGAGCAAATCTATAAGACTGTATCAACTTTAGATGTCTATTTCAAAGACTGGAGAGACAATTCAAATACTGCTCTGTTTTTTGGGGAAAAAATGAGCTTGAGGATGGAAGCGAGGAATAAAGTGGTAAGTCATTATTGTAAATCACCTGAAAGCTGTCTACCAAATGAAAGAAGAAATGGCAGATTCCTAAAATAGGTGTAAAAGCTGTATGATAACACTACTTTGCAGAGAGATGTTAGTCTAAGTGTCAGTAACAATGCTAGTAACAATAACCATAAATTATTTAATAATAAAATTAAACTACTATTTTGTGTCTGCTTTAAAAGTATTGAAAAGAGAGTAATCTGTATGGAGTTCTCCGTCATATACATAGAGATTGTATAGACCAATTAAGACACATCGAAATGATAAAATCTCCTTACAGACAAAGCTATTAACATTAAGGAAGATAGTTAAAATGTATTTAACAAGATGTTAAATTAGACAATATGAAAACACCTTTAAAACTGAAAAGAATCTGTGGGTTGCACTGCTAACAATGGGAAAGGAAGAGGGGAGGAAATATCAATAATGAAGCAGCTCATGAAAAATAAAAGTAAAATTGGTCTTGAAGAGCCTACCAAAACCAGAAGGAAAAAATCATGGATAGAAACATGAATGCAGAATATAACATATTGTATGTCTGTACAAGAGTTAGACAAGTAATTCTGATTATAAGTGACAGGGGTTGAAAAGGCTGGGGAATTGAACGTTAAACAAACAAAGAATGTGCATGGGAGCAAGCAACAGTACTTACAAGGTTGTGTTTTTTAAACTGGAGAATTTACCTAGAAACAAGAATTAGAAGTGGTAGAAGAGTTGTCTATTTAATTCTGGAGAATCTGGGGAACCCAATGAGAAAATGCTATTTTTCAGTTGTCATTTGTCAACATCTGCTAAGAAAGGCAGGGATTTTGATGATCACAGCTATAGAAATGAGATGAGGAAAAGAGTTATATAATTCATTGTTCTGTAGCATTCACCCAGTCCATCATTATGGCATGTGTCTGTCCAGTGCAAAATGACCAAGCATTTCCAAGAATGAATGCAGTGTATTCTAAGAAATGTATGTAACATCATTTGATATGTGACTGAAAAAAAAATAAGCACTGAAATGTAGACAGAAAGCTGGAAGGTATATTTAGAAGAGATGAATTTGAAAGTTTAATAATAGCTTGTCTTTCATGACTTCATATGATGGCATATTTAGGGATGTGAGAAGATCTATATCAAATCCTTGTAAGATTTACTGCTCTGAGATTATAATAAGTAAGGTCTACAAAATAAGATGGGGAAGAAGTTTGGATAATATAGAGGAACCCAGTGTAATTATATTAGAGATCAAAATATGAAATAAAAATAATTTCACAACATTATGAATGTAGATAATACATCCTTAATGTGCCTGAAGAGAAAGACAGGAATTTAGGGTGAGATTTACGTGAACTGTTACACACTTTCTCTTCTCTGGTATTTGGAATCGTATGTACTCTGTACTCCTAGTAAATTCCTATTATTAGCCCGTAAATACATCAGAATATACATATCATCTTATTTTTTATTGCTTCAGTCCTTAAGATTACTCAGATTCTGCCATGTGATGATACGTTCCATATTACTGATGCATCCTATCTTCACATTATGGATACATTTTATTAGTACATTCTGTGCCTCCAAAGGGCAGTTTTTTGCTGTTTAGGGGCATAGTTATTAGTGAAAACACTACAGTTTTCCAAAATAGACTATGAAGAACTGCACAGGGAACCCACCAATACTCAGACACTTTCAGGACAACCTATTTGCTCTCCTTTTTGATCAGTTTCTTACCTACTTTACAGTCCAGTTGCTGATCCCTATCTTCTCAATTTTTATCAGCCATCTCCCATGGAATAAAATTCTGGAATTCAGAGAGATTATATCTGTCATGCTTTACTTGTAAAGCAAATAACTTATCTGTCAAAGAAAGGCATCAGGACCGTTGGTACGATCAATTTCTGAAAAATATATGTAGCTTTTACTTTCATTTGCGTCTCTGTATAATCTAAAGAGATGTCTGTATGAGGAGAATAACTATTAATAATGAAAGCGCAGCATGAAAGACTATATCAATAAAGTATAAAAAGAGGAATTAAGAATCTATTTGAAGAAATAAGAGATTTGCATCTAGATAAGCGATTCTGGCACAAACTCCATTCTAGCTTTTGTGTGTCTGGAGTTGCCCCTTAAGAATATCACAGAATTGTTTTGGGAATCCAGTCAAACAATATGTCAGGAAACCTGACCTCAGTGGATTTTTTTTCAGAGGACAGCAGGCAGTAAACAAGGTTTTCTGAAGCACTAATTTCAGAGCTCACTCTGCCTGTTGGCAAACTGGATTTAACTAGTGGTATCTGGAGACATGTTAATGAATTTCAGATTAACACAAGTGCTAAACCTAATGCCGTAATTAAGAAAGGCCTGCCAATCACTGACTCTTTTGCACTGGCACAATTTCTTCTGTAGATTTCTGTTGCAGCATTATCATCTGGTGAGGAATGCAATTAATTGCTAAATGGAACCTAAAACATCAGTTCACAGGAATGAGAAATATGACTGAAACAGAAGAGTTTTACAGCCCATTCCACTGTGTATAGCCTAAGGTTATATAGTTTTGTGTGCAGTTTTCTACACTTATCTCTTCACTGTCATTCCTTGAAGCAGGTCTTCTAAAAAGTAACACTACCAAAAAAAAAATAATCTATTTTTAATTAAAATTGCTCATATTAATTTCTGGGAATATTCAGTGTATTGTCAGGAATTATCTATAACAGACAAGATATGTGGAACTGCAACAAAGGTTTTAAGTATCGCTATGTGATATGCATTTTTTTCATCATTTCTTTGGATCTGTTACATGTATTGTATTGTCTGCTTCTTTTTCTGTTGCTTCAGCTGAAATTGCAAACAACATTGTAAACTTCATTTGGCTGTGGTAATATCTAGCTTTGATAATTAGAAGAAAATTACCTATTAATTTCTAACTACAATCTAGAGCTACATTTTTACAGAGAGATGAAAAGATTTGTTTCTGTTTACACATATCTTGAGCTATTTATTATTCCATCTTACTTCTAAAGAGAAAGCATTATACATCTGTATGCCAGAATAAGCTTAAGAATCATACTCATGAGTGCTTTGACTACAGGTATTTCATAAATGCCTGAGCCTTTGTTAGCTCCTCCAACACAAAGCTATTGAGGTTTCAGCTATCCTGAAGGCTTTCCACTGGGCTGACAGCGACGAATAGTGTGGGTGTTTCATGGGTCATCTTTCTCATTCAGGATTGTGCAGTCTACATTGCATAGATTCACACAGACGATACATGCATAGAATTATAATACGCCTTTGCATTTAAAGATTAGGCTCATAAAACACATTAGGTTGATTTTTCAGATATTCCTCATTCGGTATTTAACGGCAGGAAATGAGGCAGCAATGATGGCTCTCTGCGGGTGTTTTACACCTGTCCTGGCTTGGTGGTGCGGCCAAATGGCTGCAAATATTCTTGTCATTGTCATTCATCATTTGCAACTTTCTGGAAGTCTGGGATCACTAGACCTCAGAAATTATTGCTCACAAAATTACAGAACGCTTGAGGCTGGCACTCTGGAGGTGTCTAGTCCAACCCCCTCTACTCAGAGTAGACTGAGTTACAGCAGCAGGTTGCTCATGTCTGCATCCAAGTTGAACACTGCAGATCTTCAGGGATGGAGACTCCACAACCTCTCATGGCAACCTATTCTACTGTTTGGTTGCTTGCACTCTAAAAAACTTTTTGTTACGCTTGAACACAATTTTCTGTGGTTTGGTATGTGCCTCTTGTCCTGTCCATTGGACATGACTGAGAAGAGTCTGGCTCCATCTTCATTACTTCCCCCCATAAGGTGTTTATACACACTGATAAGATCTTCCTCTCAAGCCTTCCCTTCTCCAAGCTGAAAAGTCCCAGCTCTCTCAGCTTCTTCTTATGTGACAGATGCTCCAAACCCTTAATCATCTTTGTGGCCCTTTGCTGGACTCACTTTAGTATGTCCATGTCTCTCTTCTACTGGGGAGCCCCAAACTGGATACAGCGCACAGCTGTGGTCTCACCAGTGCTCAGGAGAGGAGGAGGATCACCCCCTCAGCCTCCTGCTCAGACTCAGCACCTCATCTGCTACCAGCACACTGACCCTGTTCTGCAGTTGCCAGTCAGAGAAGGAGCTTTTCTCCTGCCATTGTAAGTGCCAGGCTTCAACATCCTGGGAGTCTCCAATAAGCATGGACTCTTCTTGCCCCTCCTTCTGCACAGCTCCTCTACTTAGTGAATGGTCCCCAGCACACACCTCCCACAGGCAGGGAACCCATCATCCCTTGGCTGCAGCCTCAGTAAAAGGCCTGCAGAGATGCATCCTCCCTTGGGATCTTGGTCTGAGCTTCTGACGTTCTGTGGTAGCTGCTCAGGTGTGTGCGGTGGGGATGCATTCTATAGCACACCACCACCACCGCAGCTGCTGAGCACATGTACACTTCCCTCAGCAGCAGGGTTTCTAGCCAGCTTTTGTGCATCCTCTGCAGAAACCGCTTCTTTGGGAACTGCACTCTGGGCTGGTTCTTATACGTACCTCTCCCAGCACCTGCTGAATGGGTGCTTGCCTCTTCCTGCTTGGAGTCATCTTGAAGCTTAAAGCACCCTTTGATCAAAACCAGCTTTGTTAGAAGCTGCTAGAAGTCACAACCCCATGCAGCTGCCTTTCCCCAGTGCAGAAGGCACCCTGCTATTCCTCAAAAAGTCCCCAGGAGTCCCTGGCCATCCCACAAGGGGTTCACAGAAGATCTCCAAGCAGAGCCCAAAAAGTGCTGAGCAAGCTGCTGTCTCTGCTGACTGCCTCTGTTAGCTCTGTTCTGACTTGACATTCTTGTTGCCTGTTTTTCACTTCGATAAAAGAAAAAAAGTCTGGATTCCTCTTTGTATCTGATTGAGGGCTTTTTAATGTTGTTGCAATATTTCTGAGAGTTTTACATGTATATGAAGAGGACCTGGTAATTATTAGCTCTAGAAATTGCAGGGCATTGTTAAATGGACTTTTATTTACATGGAACAAAACTAGTTCATTCTTCTTCATGGTCATTAGTACCTGTATTGACAAGGCTAGAGGTCTTATTCTACAGGAACAATCAGGTAACATATGTAAATATAGTCAAACTTTCACCTATGATGTGTTCCTGATAAAATGTTGAGACATAGTGATGCCAGTATATGGTACTGCTGTTGTGGCATCCTTGAGTATTACAATGTTATCATGATAATTTATTTCACCTGGTAAATCTTTTAGTGGTCTTGCAGGAAAATTAACTTTAAGCTTTTCTTATGGAGTATTAAATAATATTAAGTCAGATTTAAAAATCAAGGTTATAACCTTTCATTTAGACAAGCACTTAATCTCCTTAAGGCATAAAATTGCAGTTACCAATTAACAGTCTATTGACTCACTGCATTTAGTGACACTCTCCATGTAAAGCTATGCACGCACCTAACTGCTTTGTTAGAGGTCACCTTAATGGAATTGCAAGTAGCACTCAGCTGGCAGAAATGTAATAAAGATGCATTTTAAGCATAGTAATAACTACCCTTGCAAATAAATAGAAATAATTTTGACAATATGAGAAGCTTTCTGGAAATAATGAGGTGAATATCTTGTCTTTCAGGAAGATCTAAGTATATAAAAGATATAGTATAAACAGTAGAGATGACATATAAGTGCTAGAGATCATTATAAGATTTCAGTTGACAAACAGATAATCTTTTTCTTTAAAGCTGTTATCTGCTCCATATTTTCAACTGAAGGACTTTATATGGAGTTAAATATATGCCCTTTTATTAACTTCCTTGAAGAAATGAGGTTCTGAAATGGTGCTGATCACTAAGCAGAATTGTACTTACTTGGTGTTAAAGAACAGTGAGGTTTCCATAGTCAGAACCATAGAAAGGATGAGACATAAGTAGAGACCCCAGTGAAAGAAGGTAGGAAAAGTAACAGCAGCTGTAAATCACTGTTTCTGCTTTGAGCAGCCTGGTTTATGGCTCCTTACCTACTGCAAATCCAGCATGAGCAATGCAGTGAAGATGTGACAATTTCAGAAATTCTTGGATGTTTTGTCAGTCACTGTTATCTGCAGGCTTGAGGAATTCATCTTCTGAAACAGAAGGCTATGGGCTCTGTTGTTAGAAGGGAGAGCAATCAGACGGGTATCTTCTCCATAATGCTGAATATTTACTCTGGTTATACAAACACTTAATAACAATGTTAATGGAGAAGTCACTTAAAACCCATTAAAAAACAGAAAGATGAGAAAAAAAGGGGGGGGCATAATTTAATTAAAAATTCTTTTTGATCTCAGATGTATACTTTTTAGCCTTAGGTTCTAATGCAAAACTAAATCGCTACTTCTGCAGACACATATTTTCCCTGGGCTCACATCAAACATAGAGGTGTTTGAGTTAGCAGTGTAGTTATGACTGAAATCTGATTCAGAATCAATTTTAAAACTTGCTAGACAGGTTTGTGTTTGCAGGTTGTGATGTGAAAAGTGGAACATTTCTGTTTCCATAGCAGATAAATGATAGTGGGTCTACATATTTAAAATTGAAAAAAAGAAATATAGTTTGGTTTTTGTTTGTTGTTCGTGGTTTTTTTTTGGTGTTGGTTGGTTGGTTGGTTGATTTGTTGGTTTTTTTGTTTTTTTTTTTTGTTATAGGGTGGTTTTTAAATTGTTTTTCTGTTTAAAATGGAGTCAGTATTACAGTACAGTGAGCTGAAATATGTGAAGGTAAATCTAAGGAAGAAGGACATTTTTAACTGCCCATCAGTTTTATTCTTTAGTAGAAACATTTTATATGTGGGTTTAGATTCACATTGTTACCCTTCATATCTGTATTTAAAATTCAGACACTCATTTCATGGTTTTCATAGTTTCAGACCTTGAGTAAATGCACTGGTCAAGTTTCACCAGAAGTCAGGCATACATGTTAGTTTTACAGATCTTGAAAGTATATTACTATATATTGTACACTGTGGTTTAGTCCACAAGCTTCTACTTGTGTAATGGCAGGTAATTAGCAATCAGTGTAGGATCATAAAAATAGTATACAATACATTTGGAAGTGATTTTGAAGAGTTATTGGTTCTGCCCTACTGCCAAAGCCAGGATTAACTGCACTGTTGTCTCTGCTGACTGATGCTTGTCCAGCCTGTTCTTCAAAACAGTCTGCTACAGAGATTTCACAGCCCTTGCATGCAACCCATTGCTCCACTGCCTTCTGCTATAGTTTTTCCTTAGGTTTAATTTAAGTCTTCATTCTTGGAAATGAAAGTGGTTGAATGATGATCCTAACTTTCAGTTTATTTTAAGCTCACATTCACAGTGGCAAGAATAAGAACTTTTCTGCTTTCTTATTATTCCTACCTTTGAAAATTTTTAATATTATCATATTTCCCCTCAGTCTTTTCTTCTCTGGACTAAACGGGCCTGTTTAGTTTAACCACTTACTGTAGGTTTGTTTTCATAGAATCATAGAATGGTTTGGGTCAGAAGGGACCTTAAAGATCATCTAGTTCCAACTTTCCTGCCATGGGCAAGGACACCTTCCACTAGACCAGGTTGCTCAAAGCCCCATCCAGCCTGGCCTTGAACACTTAGGGGACATCCACAGCTTTCCTGTCCAACCTGTTCCAGAAAGTAAAGAATTTCTTTCTAATATCTAATCATATCTGCCCTCTTTCAGCTTAAAACCATTTCCCCTTGTCCTATCACCGCAAGCCCTACTGAAAAGTCTGTCCCTGCCTTACTTATAAGCCAGCTTTAAGTGTTGAAAGGTCACAATAAGGTCTCCCTGAAACCTTCTGTAGGCTGAACAACCCCAACTGTCTCAGCCTTTTCTCATAGGAGAGGTGCTGCAGCCCTCTGACCATCTTCATAGCCCTCCTTTGGACCCACGTGCCTCTTCTGTTGGGGGCCCCAGAGCTGAACACAGCATTCCAGGTGGGGTGTTATCAGAGCCAAGTATATGGGGAGAATCACCTTCCCTGACCTGCTGGCCATGCTTCTTTTGAGGCAGCCCAGGATGCGGATGGCTTTCTGAGCTGCCAGTGCACAGTGTCTGTCCATGTTGAGCTTTTCATTCACCAGCACCCCCAAGTCCTTCTCCTCACGGCTGCTCTCAATCCATTCCCTGCCCAGCCTGTATTGATGCTGGTGGTTGCCCCGACCCGTGTGCAGGACTTTGCATTTGGCCTTGTTGAGTTTCATGAGGTTCACATGGTTTTCTTAATCTCTTCTCTGAATCTTGCTGTTCCATAACCTCCCTAAAAGGTTCTCAAAACTGGATATAATGCTCCAGCTATGGCCTTGCTAGTGTTGAATGGGATGGAAGAGTGTTTACAAATAATCTCTTTATACATCTCCAAATGCCATTTTTGCATAAAATAGTCATGTTCATCTTGTGACAGAGCCACTGGTACTAATGCAATACTATTGCTTTCTACCAGTTATTTCCACTCTGCCATGATGTGGTTAATTTTTCTACCACAAAATGCAGCTATTTCCCTTATTTGTACTGAATTTTCTTCACACTTCTTCAATCTGTTGAGAACTTTTTGATCTAATGTATTTGCATCTCTCTCAGCATGGTGTTGTCTTCCAGATGTAATAACCATACTTTGGATTTCTTTATCTAAACCATTAAAGAAAATAATGAACATGTTCAGACCCCTGTGGAACAGTACTGCAGACTGTTGTACAGCCTGACAGTGAACTGTTATAACAACACTTGATATTAATTCCATCCAGGCAGTGTTTCCCTAGTTTGCTTATCAAAATGCCCTGTGAGAGAGCATCAGAAGGCTTTCTAAAATGAAGTTAAATGGACAATATAACTGCGTTTTCTCTATCCAAAACTCCTATTATGCTATCATGGAAGAAACATCAGATTATTTTGACATGACTTGTTCTTGACGAATCCAGTGTTACTTGTCTTTGTATCTTTCTTATCTTCTAAGTTCTCAGACAGTGTTTGATTATTTCTTCTATGACATTTTAAGAAGTTAAATTGAGCTAATTTGCCTTGATTTTTTTGGCTTTTCCCTCCTTGTTCTACTTTAAGATAAGAACCATGTTTATCTAATTCCACTTTCTTTGAATTTTATCTTTCCTCAGTCATTACGAGGAATATTGTCTCTTAATAAGAAAAACTGTAATATCTTAAAATTTAAGATGAATAAAATCTGTGAGAGCTGACATTGTTTAAAATACATTAATTACAGCAAAACTCTCCTTTTATTTGTAGTTCTCTAAATTCTGGCTTTTAGAAATGTGGATAAATCTTAGAAGTATGAGCTAATGCATTATTCTGTATAGTACATTGCTATATATGATAAATTATTTGGAAAATCTTAGAACTGTCTTATAACAACATAATATTTAGGAGAAGTTTAAAAATCACAAAAGATACAGTAAGAGGGCCAAAACAGAAGTGCTCAAAGTGTAAGAGCGACATTTAAGGTGTGATTTTTAAACGGGCAGAAACACCCTCTCTTCTTATAAAAATGACAGCAAATTGTTTTTTGTGACCAACAGTTTTGAAAAATGGTCCATGAAGAGAACTTCCAGAGTATTTCTATTTAGCTCTGATAAGTGCATTATACAGAACAATCGTAAGTCTAACAATAACTGGCTGGTCCCCATAAACTCATACCTTTTTATGACATCTAACGAAAACCTGAATATTTCTTGAATAAACTGTAGTATTCTATGGAAGAAGTGGTCTCTAAAATTTATTCTTTTGATAGCATTAAGAGAACAAATTGAAAATATTAAATGTATTCATCAGTAATCAAAACATTAGTAAATAATGTAAATAAATAAAATATAAGTAATTAAAAAAGAGGTAAGTTTAATAATAGCTATTTTGAACAAAATTAGCAGATGGGTGAAATGACTGACATCTGTCCATGGCTGTCTTACTGCATCTTTACAGCATCAGCTCTCCTCAGGTAACTTTTAAGAACATGTTCACTACCATCTTTCAATTGGAAGTTAGTAGAAATGAAAAATGGAATTTCAACAACCATTTCTTTCCTTGCTGTGTAATGTAAAAACTTTTCATCCGTGATGTTGGATGATATTTTGAAGTAAATTGATAACGCTAAATGATGACATGAATGCATTCCTTTACAAATCTGTCTAGATTATTAAAAAACAAAAACAGAACCAAAAAACATTCTCACCTACGTAATTAATAACTGTTTATTCTAAATCTCATTTTATTCTAAATTTCCTTATTGGTTGTTCTTCACTGTTTTAAGTCCTATGTTGGTAACTTCTCCTACTTTTTGTGTTTCATGTAGTTGGAAAAGAGAAAATGAAATGGGAAAAGAAAAAAAATATTATATTCACTATTATAATGGGTTGGTGAGATTAAAATAATTAAAACCAATACCCTTGTCAGAACCACTTTGCATTACACATTCAGAACTTTTCTGGCACGGAAATTTTAATGCAGAAAACAAAACCCTAAATGTGCATGTATGTGTGTGAGAAAGAGGGGTTGGGGGAGCAGAAGTGAAGTGACATTAATTCATCATTTTAACAAAGTCCATGGTAACTGAAGACAGATAAATGAGTCTTCATTCTGGTATTTCTATCTATCTAGATTGCGTTTGACTAACATTTCCTGTAAGCGTATAGAATCAGAGCTTCTGAGGAGTTTGCAATGTGAATTATTATGACTGAGTTCTTGTGATACCATCCATGTGAATTGTTTGCTAAGCTGCCACCCTGATACTGCTGGTGCACGAGCAACTGCAGTTCAGGACTGTTGCGATCTGCAATAGATTGTCTTTAAATATGCTCTATTTCTATATCTCATTTTTATCCTGGCAGTTTTCTCTAAAAGTTATATACACTCTATCTTTGTAAAGGGAGTATTAAAGAGAAAACAAAGAAGAAATAAAACCTGCTTTAATTGCAGGGCTGAAAATTGCTTCAGATCATTTTTTTTTTTAGCAGCAAATGATTCTTAGGTCGATGTTTTAAGAGAGTTTGCTTGTATACTTTCATATTTTTTGGCAGAACTTATTAAAATAAAGCAACATATTGGACTTCTGTAGGAAACACTTAAACAGGTAGACTTACTGTTGGGCTGCTATCACCATTAATAATTTCCTTAACTAGCTTTTATGCTGTGCATTTTCACAGGATTTACTGCATTTGTACTTCTAAAAATGCTACTTTGCTGAAAATACACATAGATGAGATTTTTAAGTCTTGTACTCAAGCTAAAATTAAAATGCCAGGTTTTGCATATACCTTTACTCATCACCAAAGTCACAGACATGAGAGGTAGGCCTGCTGGATTTTTACATGTGTTTACAATAATAAAAAGCAATCCTTTACTGCTAATTGTTTAAATTATATTTTTTCTTATTCTTTTCTACATACCACAGATAAAAGTGATCTGAAAAAAAAAGGATGTTTTGGGGGAATGAGGACCATGTGATCAGCATGTATGCCAGAGTTAATCTCCCTGAAGGTTTTAGGAACAGTGATAAAAACCAAATCTACTTTCTGCTAAAGCTAACAAATGAACAAGAGAATACATCCATACCTTCAAGAGAATGAATAACCCTATTTTTCCAATAACAATTGACTCTAGCATGCTAATATGAAGACTACTGCCAGCCTGTTGGAGGTGAGGAGGGATTAGCATCGATATGTGATTGAACATTGCCCAGACTCCAGTGCAGGACGTTCCTAATTCTAGCACAGCAACTGTCAGATTCACCCTTACCAGCCATGGACTGAAGCTTTTCTTTCTACCTAATTCATACTAAACGTCAGGCTCTTGTAAATACTAGCATAGAAAAAGGGCACCCTTAACACTGAGTCAGCACCAGACGTGTTTTTAAAAGACAATTTCAGTCTGGTTACACTGACACATCTTGCTCTTTCATTGCCATGAAAACTAATTCTCAATTAATTTTCTCATCTGCCTTATGCCTCTTCACCAAAACAGTATTGTCTCTTGTTTCTTTCGGACTAGTCAAAACAAGTCTGTCCTTTGGATGGTTTGAGAGCTATCTGATTCAGCTGGATCTTTTGAGAAGAAAAGAATTCATGAACCCTAATGCACTAATTATGCACCACATAAATAGGGCTGTATTGATAACATAACATTTCTGCTGATCTCTCCTCTTTAGCTCCTGGGTAGTGTTTTATTTGAAGAATAAAACAACCTAAAAACTTCTAGTCCATGCTAGCTTTACTATTATCCTGAGAATAATGAGATGTGGTGGGCTTATAGAAACCAAAGCTGTTAGGGTATTAAGCTATCATTGTAGCTTACATCTTTTAGAAATAACTCATTAATTAGATGTGACTGGTTCAATACAGAGCCTCAAATAGACAGACATGAATAAGAACCCTAAGGCTCCTGTCTTTATAACAAGGGGTTTCTTCCTTTTACAAGACCTTTCAGTTTTTAGCGATGCAATAGCAGTGCTTGCCTAACCTTACTATGAAAATAGAAGTTTCATTTCCCCAGGGTGCTTTGGGATAGTCAGGGTTCTCCAGAGGTAAATGTAGGGGAGGCTGAGAAAACACTGACAAACCCCTTTTCAACTTCAAAATGCTAATTTCTGGAGACTTAAACTCTTGTAGAAGTGCACCTGTTTTGACCACACTTTTATTATCAAACCTTCATGTAAACACTTGCCAGGGAATGGAGATGGATAAAAGTAAGATAAGTGGGTGGTGTGGGAAAAAAAACACATGTGAAGAACAGATAAGCAGTAACTCTGGCTAGAACGTGTGAGATCCTGGTTCAGGGAAAAGTCTTGAGCTCATGAATGATCCCCCAACATTTAGGCTGTCTTGCTTTTTCTAAAAAAATCCACAACCCCTTAAAATTGCTTCCATTTTGTGACAGACATAATGCTGAAATCTAAAATATTTTCATAAAATTTATGTCATTTTGTCCAGGCCTACTGTCAGAGGTGTTAATCCTCAATGCTATAGTAGAGACTATGCTCAGGTCAATGCAGCATCAGAACAACCTTGATATAATTAGCCGTTTACACAGTATTTGATAGAAGGGTATACTCAGTAACAACAACCCTTTTTGCTCCTCAAAATACCATGGCATTGCATTAACGTTATTTTAGAAGTCCTATATGATTTCAAAGGTAATCAAAGCTCTACAAGTGCAGTTTAAACAGTGCTAATGGTCATGTTGGTGCCGTAAATTTTTTTCCCCCACACCCCGCCCAATCTAAACTAGTAAATGGAGAATGCAGTTGTTTACCTTCTGAGTTTTACAGGAAATCAGTTGCTAATGAAATATTAATTACTGAAAATGTGCAACACTTAATTGGGTTTGAGGTACAGAAAAAATAAGGTTCTTCATCATGTAAAGATTTTGAAGGAAAGAACAAAATATATTTTGTGATGGGGAGCTGAGACTGAGTTCATGTGAATCCCCTGGTACAGCGTTCTGCCCTGCTCTGTCTTGTTGAGATGCCTCATATCATTTATGTCACACTGCATAAAAGAATGAGAGTGATATAAATGGATATCACCATTGTCTTCAGCTCAGAAATTCAACTTGACAGGAAATGTCTAAAATAATCTTGGGGTGGGGGGAATCAATTATTTTGCTTCTACTTGGGAAGCAGCTTCATTTGCTTTTGTATGAGGTATGTGGATTGCCCAAGCACTGCATTAACATTTTGATGTTTATATGTGACTGAAGTTATGCTATCATAATTCTGTACGTCTCATAATATACTTGTAATTTCTTCTGTAGTCTCTTTAAACATTTAGATCCAAATTCTCATCCATCCACACAGAACTGTGCGTTAGTGCACTATTGCATACTTGAAATCTCCAGTTGTGCAATGGTATTAATATTTGACAGCAAAAATTTGCTTCTCAGCATGCAACTGGTATTTGCAGATCAAACAGAAAATCCAGCTTTGGTAGTAATTTATAAAATCATTTATTTTGTTGTGTGATCTTTTGGGCTTGGTTTTCGTGAGCTGTCTCTTTGTTTCTCTAAAATTGTGTCTTTTCACTTTAAAATGCATATCTGTTTTTTTGCAATCACAAAATTCAAACTTGAGGATTGATGTGTGTTGCTCAAGGGGAGTAACAGACACTCAGGTTTGCAGGTGCTTGTAAATACTTTGTATTTGCATATATGCATCCCACAAGATCTGTATTCTTAAACATAGAGACTGCTTTATGACCAGCCTTTGCCTTTGGAGGCATTTAGCAATAGATGAGTAACGGCACCTCCAGAGTGGGAAATCAAGAGATTTTCCCCATAGTCGTCAAGGATTATGAAGATTAGTAGATTTAGTAGCAAAGAAATGAAGTTTGTATTATTCATTTAACTAATCTGTTTCCAAACTAAATATGTACATTTCACCCAAATTTTGCCCTGGGACTGAAACTGCCTTAATCCTGATCGCACGAGTCTAAACATGAAGTCATATTATTCAAGTCAGGAGTGGGATCTAGATCTTCAGGATGCCGTATGTATCGAACCTGACCATTTGTCATCGAGAGACATTAAATTCATTACATTTGTTTTAATTGATCTTATTCTCCTTTCTCTTTGAGGAAGCACTTGGACAGAAATAGTGTGTTGTCAAGGCACAGAGCTAATTAATGTCATTAATCCACCATACAGAAAGTAAAAGCCCATTGTCACAGATAGGAAAAAAGGTGTCACTAGAATAATTACTGTTTTAAAAACCAAACTGAAAGGTGTAATAGCCATTGATTGAATATATATTATTAGTAATGAAGAAAGGGATATTATGCTAAACTGATGTTAAGGATGTCAATGAAGATAATTTTATGAATGATTCACCATCTGACACTGAGGCTTAAATTCTCCAAATTAGAAATCTCTGAAGAGAACTCAGCCATTGCACATTTTACTTGAATTTTTCTCAGGCATGAGACTGTCTTTTATCTCAGCAGCTGCTTGCTGAAAAGTTACACCCACTTTTTACTAACATATGTTGGTATGATAGTATGTTAGTACAAAGTCTTGCTGGTGGCTTAGTGAGGTCACTCTTGCAGTGAGCAGTCTGCAGCAGAGGTGTGAAATAGCTGCTGGTGCTGACAACTCTGTCACTGGGCTTTGTTTAAACTGAGGCAGACATGAAAATGTGTGTAGACTTGCTTCTGAGCTGACACCAGCATAAATCAAAAATATAGTTATTGAAATCAATATGGTTATACCAACGTATTGTCAGTGTTGTTGCTTGTTACAGGATTGTAAGGCCTGACCTTGTCCTATTTCTGCCTGTGATTTCAGTAAGAACGATGCCTGCAGAGACCTAATTTACTAGTTTTCTGCCTGATCTATTTATATACTGTTTATATGGTTACATTTTATTAGAAATTGCTAAGGTCTCCAAGATACACATTTCTATGGAGAAAGATGTTATGATAATTAATTTACTTTCCTCATCTATGTGACTTTAGCAAAGCTCACAGAAGAAGTTGATAAATATTATTTTCATAGTAACAAACAGTTTGGATACAGAAATGCCTGAATTGTTATGCATTCACTGTAAATTAGCTGTGGTCTCTGATATACAAATCATGACTGTTTTGATAGACGCATTTTTTTACTCATAGTGATAGCCAGTTTAATGACCTAAGATCATATTTTGGACACCAACTTAAGGAATTTATAGTGGTTTAAATTCTAGAAGTCCTTTGAAAAAAGTAGTTGCCATGTGATTATTTTCACTGAGCCTATTTTGTAGTCTCAGTGATGTGGAAAATAACGAATCACACATAGTTCTTTTGAAATTATGACACTTCCCCTGAAAATGTGAGGTTTGATATACTTCCTTGGGCATCATAATGGGTTTCAAAATATAGCAATAAGAGGACAGAGTCTTCTTATTTCAATTCTCCTATTTCCTCCTAAGAGTCCTCCTGTTTTCTGAGAGCTACTTCCTTGCCCAGAAAGTATCTTAAATGACGTTTATATCGGCATCAGTACATGTAGTTGTGTTTTCTTCCTGTCTTCTAAGGTAAGGATCTCTTTATCTGAATTGTGTCTTCCAATAAACAAAGCTGGTGAAGGGTCTGGAGCACAAGTCCTGTGAGAAGTGACTGAGGGAACTGGGGTTGTTTAGCCTGGAGAAAAGGAGGCTCAGGGGGACCTTATCACTCTCTACAACTACCTGAAAGGAGGTTGTAGTGAGGTGGGTGTCAGTCTCTTCTCCCAAGTAACAAGAGACAGGATGAGAGGATATGGGCTTGAGTTGTTCCAGAGGAAGTTTAGATTGGATATTAGGAAAAATTTCTTCACGGAAAGGGTTGTCAAGTACTGGAACAGGCTGCCCAGGGAAGTAGTTGAGTCACCATCCCTGGAGGTATTTAAGAGACATGTAGATGTGGTGCTCAGGGAGGAGATTCAGTGGTGGAGTGGGCAGTGCTGGGTTAATGGTTGGATTTGACGATGTTAAAGGTCTTATCCATTCTAAACAATTCTATCATTCTACAATTCTAATGTGTACTTTGAGCTACTCTGCTTTCCTAAATGCTGAAAAGGAGACATCCTGGGAAATTTTAAAGAACGTGAGATTAATGCAGTTGGTATTTTCACTGGCAAATGTAGCACATTTTCTTTGTGCGCTGCTATTCTGCTTTGGCTCATTCATCTGCTATCCAAGGTGGTATCAAATACAGAGCAGCAAAATTTTGAGTGATATGAAAACAAATCAGTATGTGGATAGTATATCTAAGCGGTGGTTATTTGCCTGTATGATCTAAATATGAAATAAAATTGAAATGCTAAAGTTACTGGATAAAGTAAGTTTATGCTACTACTAATGACTTTTTCCTTTATTATGTTCAAATACTGCTGTCGGAAAACAGAGTGAGATGAATCCCCAAGAGTTTTAGTTCATTCTTATACTACTGGCCAGGGGAAATGTGCTTTAAAATCTGGCAATCCAATGACCTTTCCCAAGCAGTTAATTTTTTAATTAACCAATGTCACAACATGTTTATAAACCACTCATCTCTTTTCTCGCAGCCTAGCTTTACAACATTTTACTACCCAAGTCAGAAAAATTAATGCATGAAACAGGTATTACTCTGGCCAGAATTAGGTCATGGTTTTTTTGATAAACATATTCAAGTTACTTTCCCTGAAAACTCTGGCAATTTTCTATTACTGAATTTTTAACTCTTTGACATTATTTCACAATCACACTGTAGCATTACTATCATTTGGATGTCAAATCTTTTATCACTACCAGCCAGGAAAAGTGTGTTATAGGCATGCTTAAGATAGAGGTTTGAAAATTTGCTTTTGCATGAAAAATTTTGCTTGAGACAGAATTAGTTTTCTATTACCCTAAGCAGAGAAAATATGAGTGATGTTTAAATATAGAAGTATTGATCACAATGACCAAAAGGGGTAAGAAAGAAGTTTAATGAAGAATCAAGAACTGACTACCAAAATAAATTTTTAACTTCACTTTTGGAGGTCTATATTTATCTTCTTGTATAACTTAGTGCAACATATCATTGGAATGCACGGAAATTTTTGTTTTAGACAAAATTTTACCCTGTTATAGGTATCTCTAGTTAACTGAGGTCAGAAGGTAAAACTGCAGCACTCCTCCTTTGCTGGATTCAAGTGACATTGTGTTATACTTAACGGTTCAGTTGAGAGTTTAAGTATAAATACGAAAACAATTCTGTTATGTGACACTAGCTCTACAAAATTAAGTTAAAAAACCCCAAACATCCCGGGGAAAAAAAAGATCAAACAGAAGTAAGTATATGTTCTGATAGATTGATCGAGGAGGTATCAAAACCACAACATTGCTCTTTCTTAAAGCTGCACTGGCTCCCTTCTGGGAAGCTTATGTCAAAGCTAATTGAATTCCATCCTAAGAGACTGCTGTGCTGATGCTCTTGGTCTCAATCCTGCTTTAGCCGGGGCCTTCATATGCATTTACAGAATTGGATGACACAGTAAAAGAGTGAGGAAAGCCTCCAAGGAAACAGAGGGCACACAACAGTGTATAGGTTCTGTTGACATTATTTCATTGCTTGCTGAAATACTTGGGTTAATTATGGAATTATTTTTAGTACCTGATCTTGTTTAAGAAATACATATTATTGTTATACGTGGTTTTTTCCAAGTCTGCTAAATGGTTGGTATAAAATACACGTTCATCTAGGATGTTGTAATGGTTTAAGAGCTAATTATGTAGTTATATTCCTACAATCAGAATTCAATAAAGCGATCAATTTCATAGCCTTTTTTTATAAAGATGACTTGCTGTGTGGAAACATCTCATAAAATTCTTTGGCAACCAAGCATTCCAAATAAATCAATGTCAATAGTGACTGGTTGCTGTAATATTTCCTACAGCAATTGATGGAGCATACTTGTCTTAGTTGTGCCTTGCTTTTTTTTCAGACTGTTTTTTGTGTTTTTACCCACCCACCCACCATACTTTATAAATATATACATTTATAATAAATTATGCATATATTATATGGTAGTTCACCAGTGATTTCAGAGCTCAGCAACTCACTTTCATTTCTTGCACAGATTCTGAATCTGAATCCCATTACCTAGCCTTGAAACTCTTCTCTTTAGATTGTTTTTTAAATTTTTGCAATATTGTGAGCATATTACCCAGATCTTTTTTCTTAAGTACACATGGAAAAAGTGTCCTGGCAGTCTGCTAACTGGCGGCTCTGAGGTTGGGATAACTATTTGCTGTTAAAACAGATCAGAAAACTTGCACTCCTGAAATACTGTCATGTAAGCTTGCTTAAAAGCAGCCTAGGAACTAACCTTTGCTTGGATTATAAAGGAATTAGGATGCTGTGCCTTCTTAATAAGTTATTAAAAATGTTTAAGATACTGCCTTCTTAGGGAAGACATTTTCAGTCCATCTGGAGAAAGCAGATAAAATGAGACCCATTAAAGCATTACCCCAGTCCTGACTTTCATGTGCAGTGGGTCTGACTTTTATATTTATTACTGCTTTTTATCCAGAAAAGCCATAATTCCTAAAACAGTAAGAAACATGGAGGGGGGTGGGGTGGGGTGAGGGGTGGATGGGAGGAGTGAAACACCACTTGGCATTTTAATTATTGATGGAATAAAGTAGAACTTCTATGTGTATATATATAATCTCAAAATGAAACCTGACTTTAATCTGCAGATGTGTACAGTAGAAATACACGGATGGTGAAAAAACGACCTGTGGCCACTCCTCCAGTTGGATGAAACAAAACTAGGAAAGTTGAGTAAAGCAGCTGGTGTTGGATAGTTTCAACTGTTGATTATGTTGGCAGCAACTGGCCTGTCACTTCCTAGGAGGGCTGCATTGCCCGAATAATAAATATCCTATATAAAATGAAATATATTAACAAAGTCTGGACATGCAGTGCTACATTCACTTGAATAGTCTGTTCCTTCCCTTTTAGCATCCACAACTTTTGCATATATATACTGAAAAATGTAGCACCAAGTGGTTTTAGTTGCTGTTAGCTTTGTCATCAAGAAACTTTGCCTTTTGATACAAAAATATGTTCTTGGACCTAAAATGTCCCTTCTAACCTTGAAAAATAGCTCTGGTTTTCAGAAGCCAAGTAAATATCTGGAAGGAATCCACTAAAGTGGAGGGGGGAAAAAAAAAAAAAAAAAAAAGTGAGAACCATGACATTGGGATTTTCCATTAATGATTACCAAGCCTTGACTTTTTTGCATTGTGATAGCTGCTGCTACAGATGAAGGAAAGTCTTTTACTGCTAAAAAAGATTGGTACATTTGTTCAATTCAGAATACACTTTTGACATTAAATCCTTTAAAAAGAAATCAGACATATCATAACATGTCTGAACCTTACCTTCCTGAATGGAAAATCTTTTCTTCATCTGCAGAAAAAAATAAATGAATTTGAATTCAGACTAGCTGTTTATTTCAAAAGTACATAATAATTAATTTTCATCATTTTCTTTTGTCTAGAGAAAAATAACCATGATGTAGGTCTAAAGAGCATTATTTTTTACTTTTCATTACATACCCTAAACATTTAAGGCATCAGTTTTGTTTCACTTAAATTTAATTGTGCAAAACTAGGCATTTAATTTAATTTAACCATTTAGACTCCTTTAATGGTTTATCAAAAATCTAGGAATCTTCAGAGGGGTGATTCACCCACTTGTATTAAAAACCAACTTTAGAATAATCTAGATGAATCACACCGTCTATCTCTTTCCACTTATTATATAACAATTTATATAATTGTTATAACAAGTGAAGTGCGATGAATCCTACCCATGCTGACTGAGTTTATGCTCTCTAAACTAATTCATCACATACCATACTATTAAAAATGTCTCTTCTAGGGCCCAACAGACACATATGTGAGGCAAGTTTCTTCAAAGTGGGCATTATTTTGTTATTTCTAACCTAGGCTATAGCATAGGTGACAGCAATCATTCACTTTTTCTGGACAACTTTCAAATGAATTAGTAGATTATATTTTATATTTTCTACTGCTTTAATTTTCTTTATGTATTGTCTGGTTAAAGAAAATGTTTTATGTTGACATTTCTCTACTGAAAGTACAGATAAAGCATATAGAAAAAAGTTAGTTTATATTGGGTGGAAATTATATTTGGAAAATCCAAAAATAAGGGGAAATCTAATCATGCTTGAGGGAATTTTTGGTTATGCTCTAACAGAAAAAAAAAGTCTAAGCAGTCCCTTTGGGCATTAAACAGGCATATCTACATTTGCTCCCTTTCAGTTGCTCTTATATTTACATCAGTGGAATCGTTACACAGTATGTTGGCATGGTTAATAGTACTTCTCAAGCAACCTAACTAATGACTGTATCAACATTTTTGCAGTATGCTTCTTCTACATATTTTCTTATAAAAAGCCACATTTTTCTCTTTACCAGGGCATTAACTGATTAGTAACTTTACATAACTGCTAACGTTGCTTAATGATTTATCATCTTTTGTAGGCTTAAGAAAAAACTATTAAAAATAAGGAATTTACCCCAAATCCATTAATGTTTTAGTCTGTGAACTTATATTCTGGACCCTATGTATGCTTTAATTTTTTTTAAACAAAAAAATCATATACTTAATGGACATTGAATTGTGTCTTAATGAGTGGGGACAAAGAAAATAATTTAGGACTTAGGGTAGATAATCAGTTGAACCTCAGTTCATGGGGAGATTTTTGGTACAGGAACAAATGTGATTCTAAGTGTATAAATAGCAGAATGAAAAGTGTAATTAAAATTACTATCTTCTTTCTTTGTGGTATTATCGCTGGAAGTCATTATCCATTTCATGTATTCATTGTTTAAAAATGGTGCTTGTATATTGCAAAGGGACTAAAGAAAATGCTACAAGATTTTAGCAAGCATTTTATTTTACAATAAGAAACTGGAGAATCTTTAATGAATGGTTAAGAGGTCTTTTTAATCCTTTCTTGTCTTATGAAGGAATATACAGTGATAAAGCATTTTAATTTTTAAGCATGGCACGGTTTGAAAGCTGAAGTTAGACAAAGTGAAACTAGAAATACCGTAATATTTTTAGAATGTGAGGTTGAGTATATGTCCCTAATGGCAAGAAAGTATGTAACTTGGGAAGCAATCAGAAGCTGAAAACTTGATCTTCTGCAGGGAATCATAGAATGGTTTGGGTTGGGACCTTTAAAGATCATCTTATCCAACCCCCTCTGCCATGGACAGGGACATCTTTCACTCATCTGACTCAAAGCTCCATCCAACCTGACCTTGAAAACTTCCACAGGTAAGGCATCCAGAACTTCTCTGAGCAACCTGTTCTAGTGCCTTACCACCCTCATCATAAAAAAAAAATATTCTTCCTTATATTCTATCTAAATCTACCCTCTTTCTCTTTATAAACCATTGCCCCTTGTCCTATCATTAAAAACACTGGTAAAAAGTCTTTCTCTGTTTTTCTGATAAGCCCTTTTACACACTGAAAGACGGCACTAAGGTCTCCCTGGAGCCTGCTCTTCTCCAGGCTCAACAACCCCAACTTTTTCAGCCTTTCTTCACAGCAGAGGTGCTCCAGCCCTCTCATCATTTTCATAGCCCTCCTCTGGACCCACTCCAACAGGTCCATATCTTTTTTGCACTGGGGACCCCAGAACTGAATGCAGTACTCCATATGGAATCTCGTGATAATGGAGTAGAGGAGGGGAATCACCTTCCTTGACCTGCTGGCCACACTTCTTTTGATGCAGCCCAGGCTATGGCTAGCTTTCTCAGTCTGCACGTGCACATTTCTGGCTCATACCCAGTACACCATGCACCAGTTTTCCCCAAGTTCTTCTCTATGGTTCTGCTCTTAATCTATTCATCTCCCTGTCTGTACTGATACTGGGAATTTCCCTGACCCAGGTGCAGGACCTTGCACTTGGCCTTCATGACGTTCACATGTATGCTCCTCAAACCTGTCAAGACTGAAAGAACAGAAAAAGAAAAGAGACTGTCTCCCCAGGTAAGCAAATGTGGAGAGGAGCTAATCTTCAGGACACATCAGCAGAGTTTACCAAAAATTTGTAAACCAGACAGCTGGAGGCAGGATGGGTGGACTGCAAAAGACTTGCCTGCTCAGCGGGAGAGAAGATGCATCTTCTTGTGCTTAGTTGGACAAGACTGGGAGAACTGGTGCAATTTCCCTACCACTTAAATTCCTTAAGAAAGATTAAGCTTCTACCTAGGGGATATGCTCCAATCCATAATTATAGATTTGAGGCAGGACACACATGATGAAATACTATGGTATTTGTCAGGCAGGACATCACCCTTCTTTTGGTACTTGGTATTCCAGGGCCACTTCCAGAATACCCGAGTTTCCTGCGCTACTTTCATGTGCTGAATGGATGCTTATAGCTCTATGTTCTATGTTGTTATGCATTTCTTAAACAACTATTTTTTCACATTTTTACAGTATGTTGCTTGGTGGCTTAAACTTCCAGCAGAATGTTGCTTTAGTGGAAGACAATGATATTATAAATTGGTAGGATTTCACTGTTGTTGTTTTTAGACATCATGTTCTCAGCAGGATGTCCCTAGCTAAAAGAGAAGAATAGTGCATTCTGTGAGATTACTTCTCAAGCCTAGTAGATCATTTCAATAGATGCAGCCCAGCTAGGAAAATATGCTTCCACTGTTACAAATTAAAAGTGAATTAACTAGATTAACTAAAGTACGAACAGGTTAAGAAAGGCTTAGCCGCCCATTTGCTCAGTTCCATCCATCAGCAGTTGACATAAGTCTACAGGGAGATCACTGCATGTAAGATAAACACATTACAATTTTACTAAAGGCAAAACAAAGTTTGAGCTTGGAAGTTTCTTCTATGCAGCAAAAATGTGAGCAGAATGAGTTGTCTTCCTGCATCTTGCCTTGAGACATCAGAAAGTGTAATTTAAGGTGTCTTTAGTGTCCAAAATACATTAGGCAAACCAAATCCCTCCTTTCATTGTGCTTGCATTTTGTTATCTGAATTCTTTCTGAAAATAGTATTTCAGATGCAGAAATATTCAGCCTGAGAGGATAGGTATAATCCCTTAATGTTACTTTTTTATGGCATAGGTTCTGTACCTGCAGCATGGCCAGAGGGATGAAAGAAATGTGAGAAGTGGGCGATTACCTGACTTCCTTGGGTAGAAATCTAGGTATATTAAAAAACTTAGTTTTCTTGATAAAAGTCGTGGGCCATCTGTTTTAACAAAATACAAAAAATGAAATCAAACTACCCCACCAAGATATGACTGAGATATACAGATATACACATCCAGTAAGAATAAGGGAAAGTTTATGTAGGTACCTCTCCTGCTACTTTCTCTCTGCCTGATGTATAGGTATTTTCTGGGGGAAAAATAATTTTCATTAATATTTTAAAGCACCACAGTTAAATGACTTGTACTTTTATAATACATGTCAACAGAAAAGGAACTAGGAGGTATGCATCAGTAAGGAAACCCCTAAACAATGGATATTGCTTGTGAGGGACAAAGAGGAGGAAGGCTTAAAATTAATTTATTAGTTATATGTTTTGTATGTTAGCGATTTGTCAGTTTAGTGTCTGATGTGTGCTTTGAATTATGTCAACAACCGTCTCATACAGCAGATTACACCGTTCTATACATACAATTTATGGCTAAGATAGTCATGATAAATAGAAAGGAAATTCGGTTGTTTTGGCTTCAAGATTACTGAAAGCCCATTAGGTTAATAAAATGATTCATATGATGAGTATGCACTGCAGATACAGATGAATATCTTGGGACTTAAAGAAATTCCTTATCTAAAAGTGTCAAGAGTTTTAGGGTTTATAAATAAAAATAAAATCATAACACTTGTCATTCTGAACTGCCTGATGTTGAACAAGAGTCCTTCATGAACAATTGCATTTTCTATTTGTTCAGTAAGAAGAATTGTTTTACTATATTAGCTAAACTTTAAACAGTTTTAGCTAATCTTATGTGAAAGAGAATGTTTGACTAACTTTTCAATTTTCCATTATAAATAACTTAGTACTTAAAATTTCTTGTTAAAATTTATAACTTCTGCATATTATTATGTGGTAATGAAAGAGCAACTTCCTTTTCTGGAAGGAAAAAATTGAACTAAAAATAAAGTCATAAATTAACTACACTGAAGTAAGAATTTTGTTACTACAGATGTGTAAACATCCAGATGTCAGGCTAAAATTTAAGATGAGAGAGAAAATGAAATAATGAAGGGCATTAAAAGATTACCAGAATAATTTTGTTGGCAATATTCTTTACTGCAGCCTTTTCTTCTGCCTTCCTTCTCAAAGGCTTTTCACTTTAGCCCCATGACTTGTCATTTACAACATAAATACTTGTACACAAGGCATTAAGAAAAAAAAAAAAATAGGTCATTCTGTCCTCTGCAGCTTTACATTTAAGAATTGAAATAATTTGTTTGTGTGGGACAAAATTCAATGAGGACCCAAAATAACTACAAAAAACCTGTGGAGATGTCCAGTATAATTTGAAGTATTTAGGTTTAAAACCTTTTCCCCCAGTAATATATACTACCCTAAGCACATAGTAAACTTTTATTTTTCCTTCCTGTTATTGTTACTTCAAATGTTATGGTACAACAGATAGCATTTATTAACTTTTTAATCTGTAGCAATGTTTGTTTTGGTTTTTTTTTAAACTTTGCCTTGCCCTGAAAGCATGCAAAAAAAACACTCACCAAAAATAATGGCTTTCATTTTCAAATTACATTTAGAAATTTGTTCCTAGAGAACAAATGCTGCTAACAAAAGAAACATTTTCGCCTAGATAATCTTCTGATAGGAGATTTGATATGGACTGCTAGATGCAAAAAAATAGCTATATTTGACTTTCCCATTTCAGTGAACTTGGGACTGTCTGCAGATTGGAGTTGGTGTACGACAATCACATTTTGCTATTCTGATAGAATTTACGCTGCCATCTAAGCAAAAGTTTCTTAAACAAATTTATCATGATTTCAGTATTCAGACAAGCTTCTGATGGAAGATAACGGCTATGTCAGTTTCATTTATCCATTATAATAATAATAGGGAAATTACAACTATTCCAAAATCTACTGTGTGTAGATTATACAACTATGTGTTGTATTATGATAACATTTTTGATAGCTTGTATAGGTCTTATGTTACTGTTTTCAGCCCATTCAGTTCAGCTATGGTCTAGAGTAATCCTTTCTCTGTCAAATATGTGCAGATCAATGAAGAGGGATGTCAGTCAGCCTAAGTAGAGACTGCACATAAGTCTCAGTCATTTTCATGTATATATCTATATAGATTCACTTTCCTATTCTCTGCATTGAACCTGAAGAGCATCTTAGTACAAAGCTTTGTCTTTTAAAGCTCCGGGCAAGCATGTTTGTTCTTTCCCCAGCTATTGACGTAACTAGAAAAAATCATTAGCTCATTTGGTAAGTCCTGGAAAGCACAGTCTAAGGAATGTCAGTGTGTCCCTTATTACACCAACAGATAAAAGTCCATAGGATGTCTTAGGACAAAGGATGTCTTTGTGCGGCAATGCCTGCAGAATCCCTTTGCATAGAGGAAATATGCAGCATAGTTTAAACAAGCCATCATTTTGACTTTTGAAGCCTAACTAGGATTTATTTGATTGGCCTTTGTGTATTACACAGATTTTTATGCGCCTCTTTCTGCAATTTAATATTAAATATGCTTATATTATTAAAAGAATATTAGAGATTTTTTTTGCTTGTCATACCTGAAACTGATAACAACGTATTGTATTTGTAAATTTTCTTGATAACTTTTTGCATTTGATATTTCACTGTATATAAACCAGACCCTTGGATTTCTCAATTAAGAATAAAATTATGAAGTTATCCTGGAATCACAGATTAGTCTGGACTGGAAGGGACCTGAAAGATCACCCAATTCCAACCCCTCTGCTGTTGCAGGACAAACAAACTAGGAGGCTGCAACATGGCTTTTACCATCAGTCAAATTCTACTGTCCATGCTGTTTCTCCTTCCTCCAGAGGTCAGACCACACCACTGCTTTTCGTCCAACTGATACCCCCCTCTCACAACCCTCAGGGCTATTTAACTACTTAGATGGAACGAGCTACACCTGCACATCGCCCATGTCAACCAACCCACTGCCTCTGCGGCAAGGCCACAGCTGCACGTTATCAACGCTGATCAACCCACTGCCTTCAGTCCTCTACACCCTGTCATGTGCAGGGACACCTTCCACTAGACTAGGTTGCTCAAAGCCCCATCCAGCCTGGCCTTGAACACTTCCAGGGATGGGCCATCCACAGCTTCTCTGGGCAACCTCTTTCACTGTCTCACTACCCTCACAGTAAAGAATTTCTTCCTAATATCTAATAAAATTACCCTCTTTCTGTTTCAAACCATTACCCCTTGTCCTGTCACCACATGCCCTTGTCCAAAGTCCCTCTCCACCTTTCCTTGTAGGCCCCCTTTAGGTACTGGAAGGCTGCTGTAAGGTCTCCTGGAAGCCTTCTTTTCTCCAGGCTGAGCAACCCCAACTCTCTCAGCCTGACTTCACAGGAGAAGTGCTCCAGCCCTCTGATCACCTTTGTGGCTCTCTGGACTCAATCCAACAAGTCCATGTCCTTCTTATGTTTTCCTAAGATGAAACAGGATTTGTTTGAATCACTTCTGGTATCAAGCACGACACCAAGAAAGTAAAAATTGCTTCATTTCTTTTTACTTCTTGCAGAAATATGGTACATGTGACATACTTATTTATACGAAGTGGCTTAATGTAATAGGTCATAACAAGCAGCTTTAATTGTTCATTAATACATTCCTTGGGGGAAGTTAGGAAGCCAAATAAAAGAAGCTTCATGCTTTTGATCACCAAAGGTGTATACTAATGTTCTGATAAAATTTCACACAAAGTGCCTAATGGTGCCAATA
Source organism: Falco naumanni (assembly GCF_017639655.2). Lineage (NCBI taxonomy): Eukaryota > Metazoa > Chordata > Aves > Falconiformes > Falconidae > Falco > Falco naumanni. Next base: position 85,057,104 of record NC_054058.1, on the reverse strand, counting down.
TTGGTAATAAGTAAATAGGTGAAGGTCTAGATGATGTGTGTAGTTCAAGAAGGCTTCCAAAGGTTATTCTGCTTACTCCAAAGTTAGCTCAAGCTTTTACACTATGGTTGGTTTAGAAATCTAGAGACTGTGTGAGGATGTGGTTTGTTTACTTACTTTCTGAGGTTTTCAACAATTCAACTTTATTGTGAACAAAGTCTTACAATGAAATCTCTTGCTGTGGTGGGATAGAATAGTTAGCACAATTATTTTTTTTTTCTCTTTCATGCAGCACATCCAGCCTTAACTTAACTTGATTTATTTGTCTTTAAGTATATACAGCTTTATATTAATTGATGTTACCTTAATATAAAAATTTTTTTTTTAATTCAGAAACCTTTCAGATTTTCACTGAAAAAAAATTATGAAAATTTTCAATGAAAAGCCACAAAAATATTTAATTTGTGGTTAATAGCTTTCATAATAAAAATATTTTTGTTTAACTCTATTTTAAAGTTCTGGCATGAAGAGTGATTTGATAGGTATTTCATTACCTTTAAAAATATTTACTACAGGATTTTTTTTCTTTAAATACAAGAAATTTTAGAAAAGATTAATATAGCAACCACATATCATAAATTCAAATCTTGTTACATTAGTTACATTGTGCTATGAGACTCAGAGATTTACAGTTAAAATACATTGCTGGAGAGTATTATTTTCTCATCATGATACCAAGCAAATCTGAAGAAGAGCATTTAATTTTGTATATTAACATGTTCATTATATGACAGTTTAAGGACAAAGTGAAATTTGTTCAGCAGAAGTAAATGGCAAAACTTTCTTAGTAGTCAGTAAATTTTTTGACTTAGAAGAAAGAAACTGTATATATGAACACTGGGGGAATATTTAGATAAGCAGAATGCGATTAATTATATAGAACTTGGAGTCTAATGCCTGCAACATGTCACAGGTGAGATGTATTAGTGCAGGAGGTAAAGACTGTGTTTTCATATAATCCCATGTATCACTGCCTAGATTTAGGTCACTGTATTAGGAAATCATCATCATAGATTTAGATGGATAGTGTGATGCTCTCTTTGTGGTGTTTTGAATCATTATCCTGCTCTTCTAAATGTTGTTCATTACCTCACATTCTTAATCCTGGAACAGATGGTGTACAGGTGGATTTTCTCTCTCATGCATAGCTTGACTAAAGCAAATGAAGATCTCTTATAGAGCTTATTGTCACTGTAGGGAGCCTGTATAGAAAAGTCTGAAGCCTTTTTAATATGGTGGATTATATCTGTAAAGAAAATTTTCTCAATGACCTGGCAAATATTAGTGCCTTTTTTGCAAAATAGAAGAGGGTTTTGTCTTTCTTTTTGTTTTTAACTTTGCTTTAATAGTTCAACATCTGGACACAAGCTGTAAATATGACACTGTGAATAAATTGTTTCCTGGACAGATCTTTAAAAGGGTCACGAGTGACTATCAGAAATTAGTATCTTTGCTTTGTTCAATGAAACATCATTCCTCATTCATTTAAATGAGTCCATCAGATTATCAACTAGTGGAAATCAGTTTAGGTGCATGAATTTCAGAAGAATGTTTCTCAAGAAACCAACTCATTAATCTGGTGATTACTTGGTTTTGGACCTGTGTTTATTCCAGAACTGTCTACAAAGCTGAACTCTACCCCCTTACATGATTTTGTTCTTCCGGTGGAGACCCAAAGAAAAAAACCAAGAAATTATAGCAAAGCATAAAAGGAACAATGATCAGAACAGGATTTTATAATCTTAAATACAGCATGTCATAGTGAGAGAGTGAAAAAAAGGAAACAGAAGGAAAAATGTGAAATATCATCCAACATATATGAGGGAATATCTTGCATATTCATCAGGTGAGACCACTCCAGCTGAACCTTGGTGTGTGGATGCATATATTCTGATTACGAAAAGAGAGGTGGAAATTCCCAGCCTGGCACCTGTACACCTGTAGAATTCACACTGATTGCAAGGAAATCTGTAAACCCTGCAGAACTGCATATGATGCTTTCAGATATCAGAGTGAAGGTGAAAATGCACCATGAGATTTGGAATTTTGCTGACTACAAGCTGGCAGATAAGTAGCAATATCTGTGGCATTATCAGTTACAGAAGCAGAAGAACTAACTGGTTAACTTGTGTGGTGTGCACAGAATACCTTTCCCTAGGGCCCACAGGCACCAGTTTTTATTTACTTACTGGCACTAACTATGATCATGGTACCATAGCCAGAGGTCTTGCTGGATGATTAAATCTTTGCTTTAGAGCTGTATTGTAACATTTTTAGAGTTGGCAGGGGCCCAACTACTTTAAAGTCTTTCAGGTAACCGTACAGGAAATTTTAGCAGGCTCAGGGTCAAGGGTGGTAAGGATGCTGTGATAGTAACTGTGTTGGGAACAAGCCACACACACATAGTGAGCCATGAAGTGACCAGCTGCTTCTGTTTTGCTATGCTGTACCTTCTGCACATTATCAGCTGAATATCAAAGCAGGACAGTGCATAGCTGTGACCAAGTAAATTTTACTCAGAAAGTTTAATCCTTGCTAAAGCTACATACACAAGTTGCAACTGTTAACATCCAAGTGAAAATGTAGTCATGAACAACTAGCAAGGTGTCAATGTGCTGCGCTGCTGAAGTTAACTCCTGTCCTGGAGTTGCCTGTCAGGACACCTGGACATCCTTTTCTAAAATAAAACTTGTACGGACAACTTTTCAAAGCTATCCTCTTTAAGAGTCAAATCTGCCTTTCTTTCCCACCTAGGTTCAGGTACTTGATTTGAGGAGTTGAGGAAACAGTGAAGAGACTGCATATCTGACTTTTTGGGCAAAAAAAAATAAAAAAAAATATCTATTTACACACACACACGCTCTTTTATTCCATTTGGCCTATGCTTTTCTACAATTAATTTCTTTAATGAGAGGTAATGATGGGCTTTGAGAGTATATTTTCAGCCAGGGATGTGAGAGGAGAAAAGAAGTCAGCAGTTTCTATAATAACATGGAGTATTATTATAAGATGTTTTCAATCAGATTAGCCAGTCAAGAACTAATTAAAACTGTTTTACTAGACCTTTTCATTCAACAAATGTGTCACTAAAATGTCTTTAAAGAGTGAAATTTCTGTAAATACTGAAGGACATAGTTCCAACTAACGAGCTGTACAGCCATAGTGGTTCAGATGGTACCCAGTGTATGGTGAAGGTCCTGGCTAGCACCCTCTGGTTTCACGAGGTGGAGAGGGGGGTTTAGGTGGTTGGTAAAGAAAGGGAAGAGTACAAAGGCTGTAGGGATGTATCACAGCCTGTACAGAGGAAAGGTGCTACACCAGCGTTGCAACGTGGGGTTTGCTGAACCTGACCCAGCATGGTACTGACAAATTCGGGCTGGTTGTGGAAGTTGTGCTGCTGAGGTACAGCGCGCTGTACTGTGTGGGCGTGCTGGTTTCTCCGGAGTAGCTCGGGGGTTACCTTCCTGCAGTCTTTCCTGCCTGGATGTGTTGGGACAATCAGTTATAAATATGAACTAAGACTTCCCTGGGCTGTAGAAAGAGCAAAAAGGCCAGATGTGTTTCAAGAAAACAGGATTGTATGTGCATTACTTACTTATTTAGGTTACTAAGATTGCAACTACGTGCTTCATATAATCAAGCTGATCCTTAAAAGGAACAAATCTCAAAGGGCTCCATATAACTGCAGGGGGAATACCAGTTTAAGAGTCTGAGAAGAGGTTGTGATATTTCCCTGAATAGGAAACACCTTTTTGTTTCTCTTATTTTATTGGGATTTTGATGGGTGATAAAACAATTTTTCTAAGGTTATGTGATATAGGCATGGAAAGCAGAAATATTTGAGTGGGGTGAACTGATGGAGTTTTACTGTAAGAGAAAGCAGCTGAAATCTGACAGGCTGTGGTAGCAATACAGTATTCTTTCTCTGGGTAGGATCCTTCCTTGAAGGATCTTTTCTAACTCTGGCTGTTTCTGCAAAATCAACATCTAAAATCTTGTTCTTGTAAAGATTTGGGACGGAATTAGTCTGTAAATAATCTTTTTATGAAATCAGATAATGTGATTAAAAGCCTCAAATACTGGCCATGTATAGTGTTAGCTGAAGTTTACACAATAGGATCAAAAAATCTTTGGCTTTTTGGGCTTAACACTACCTATAGATTCATGGATGCAAATGTGACTGAAGTTTGTGCAAGTTGTGATAATTAGCACAGGCTGTGTCCCATTGCACTTACTCAGGTTATGGTAAGCAAAGATGCCCACTATCACATTTTGGTTTTATTGTCTTTTAAATGGCATCAAAATTTAGACCAAAACGTTTGCTGTCTTTTTGTAAGGGGATTTGTTCTGGTCTGAACGCTGCAGAGGCAAATATTGATTTTAACACTTACAGGGTACAGAAGGCCAACTTTTTAGACGGAAATAGCAAAAGGAAATTAAATCTATACAAGACTTTTTCCAGTTTATGTCTGCAACGTATCTGTTGCAAGTACTGAGTGCAATAAAAAATAGTACAGCATTTCCTCTAACCACCTGCAAGAATGATCAAATTATTTTACGAAGGTAGAGCTACAATTGGCAAATTAGGGGTTTTTTTTATGTGGTCTTTGAAATACTTCATGATAGCAGTTAAATCTTCATATTGCTTCAAAGTTGTCAGTGAAAACACTAGATTTACTGACATACTTAAAAATCTTGGGCATGATGATAAGTAAGTACACAATGTTGTAATCTGTGGCTATTTTTAGAGACTTCACAAGGCTTTGGACAGCTGGGACAACTTTGCTTACTTTAAGCAGTTGAGAGAATCTGCAGCTATATGAATTCCAATAACTGCATTAAACTTTCCATTATGAATTACTTTTTAAATGTTGTAGTCTTAGATTTTGGACACCTGGGCATAATCAGATTAATTTGATAACCCAATTAACACTTTCTCCAAGTACGTTAGTCCTAAAAGCCTGTTTCACACATGCTGAACAGCACCAGGAGCAAGATGGTCTTATTTTTGTCGTGTGTGCGTGTGTGCATGCAAGTGTATCTTTTTTTTCAGCCCAATATTCATGTGTGTGCGTGCGTGCATGCAAGTGTATCTTTTTTTCAGCCCAATATTGCTAGGTTCAGTGCTCTTGCCAGGTATCCCTTTTGCCAGCTGAAGATGTGTGACTTCATCTGTAGGCAATTCAACAGATCTCTCCTTCTGGTAGGCCGACTGATGTTTAAATCAGATAAAAAATACCCTTTGTGATAAGCAGGTAATCAGGACAGTGTCATTACTATGGTTGAGTATGAGTTGAGAGAAGAATGGTATCTGTTTTGGTTGCCCAACTATGAAAATAGTATCTTTTTTTAGTATTTAAACCCAGCATATTAACTATTAAAAGCTTTGAAAACTGTGGCAAAAATAATAATAATAATAAAAAAGTGGATTTTTGGTTTTATCTGACTCTCATTGTACAGTGATAAACTATAAAGATTTATTTCAGCAATTTTGAGTCACATTTATAAAATCTCTTTTGTATTTTTTAAAAAACTTTTATCTTGTTTCCATAATGCAAATCATTGCAAACCTGATTTAAGTAAGTAGTTAAACAGAGTTCATGACTTCCTTATAATACTGAAGGAAGAAGTCAGCATTGCTGAATGAATGTCTAATAGTTATTACATATTTTAGTTATGTAGGGGAGATCATGCAAAGTTTTGAAGGATGTCTACTCTTAACGTTTTTTCATTATGTCACTTACTATAACAAAGGATTCTAATACCATGAGCTCAGATGTCTTGAGTCAGGCCCCCGAAGAAGCCTGAAAATTCTAAGATTAAAAATACTCTTGGAGCAATTCTTTTGTGCCATCTGGTTTTTGAATAGCGGTTTGGCTGTATGTGAAAAGTTTTCTCTGTGGCCCTGAGGTTTCAGAACTTTTTAAAGAAAGCTAAAAAGGAAGGCTTGAATCTAGTATCTGGGATCCAAAAAGTTTTGTTAGATTAGTTATAAAATTTAAGTAATACTGAAAATATTAGCTGTCAATATTTTTACTTCTAATTTTTGAAATGTGAATTTCTCATAGCAGTAGACAAGATTGAGATGTACAGTCTCAAGCTTTCCTGCATTAAAAATACAGCCTGTGTAATTCACTAACATTAATACAGAACTGTAACTGTAAAAATGTGTTAATGAAGTACACTCTTCATCAGTCTCCTTGAACGGGGAGATTAGCTATTCAGAGAATATATTGTTCCTCTCATATAGATTTGTTATTCTGTATAAAAAAAATTGTGCTCATTTGTCTTCAATAAAAGTAAATTACTTCCCTGGATATCAGCAGCTTCTAATATGCTCCATGTAAAGAGAAGAGTAATCTTTTATCCTCGGCAAAAGAGTCAGTGGAAAAAAACCCAGTTATACTCTTTTACAACATCCATAAAGGCATAACATTAGTATAGACATTGATATATAAGTTTCTGAAAAGTTAGTACTGAAAGATTCCCTGGTCTGATCTGGAAGGTCAGTACGATCTCTAAAGTAGGGTCTTTAAAAAGTGGGAAGCATGGAAGCGAGTATATAGGCTATAGGTGTGTTAAATGGCTTCACTTCTAAAATTAAGTCAGTTCTTCAGTAAGGCTGTGACCCACAAACTGCTTCTAAAACATTGTAAATTAAAATTACTTATTAAGTGTTTTATAGGTATAGCATTAATATTGTTTTATGTCTTTGGAGATGAACAGCACAATTACCTGAAATAACCTTGGCAACAGGGTAAATTTTCACTGGCCACCAGTTACTCACTAATGGTTGCTGGAATTTCAAAGAAACGAGATAATAAACCCCCATAAATTATTTGTTATCTTTTGACTTCATTGCATTACTTATTGCCATGCAGAGCTGAAGAACTCAGAAATTTCAAGCATTTTTTCCTTGTTGCAGTACATCAGACTTCTCAATAACTGCTCTGTAGTCCGCTCCCTCTTTTTGGTACAAGGTAATACTTTAATGAATAACGTAGAATTTGTTGTGAATTGTATTAGACTGTTTTGCATTCTAGAAACATCAAACAATAAGACATGACAAGATCATGAGGCTGTAATAACATTACCCTAGATACTTTGGAAAATCTAAAGTGGTTATTCAGACATCTCAGCTTGATGCCTCTCTCCAAATTTTTGTGGTAATTGAAGCATGACCTGAATTTCTTCTGTGTGTGCGTATGTGTGCATGGTTGTTTGTGTGAGTTAGTTTATTTCTAATGTAGACTGGACGAAATAAATCTAGCTACAGAATGGGTTATGGTTATTTAACAGTTCCTTTTTGGAGCTGTGTCCTCTCTAAACATCAGAGTTAAAGCCTCAGCTGAAGCACTGGAAGGAAGGACTTTGGTATTCCCTGTCAACTGACAGAAATCAACATTAGGAAATTCCCTGATATACTTTTAACCCGCTTAATTATTTTAATTATCACATATTTCATTGCACTCGGGAAACAACAGGAAATAGCTTAATGCCAAATAGGATCTTGGTCAGCCAGATGAACCAGCCTCACGGATGACTGATAGTACATTGGTCACACTAAGCTGCATGTGAAGGAAAGGTTAAGTGCAGTTGGGATAGATAGAGAAGAGAAAGATATTTATGTTTCAGATGTCTAACTAAATGTTAATGGACTAATGTCTGTGTCATAATGACAATCCCAAGGAGACAGAGTTGAGGATGCAGATGTGTCTTGTTTGAGAAATCTTAAATTGTCTGTGTGCTTTCAGAACATTATCATAGTTCATGGCTTTTGGCTGTGGGTTTGTATTGAGGGTGGGTTTAGTTTTTGATAAATCAACTACACTTTGTATAAGCCTTAAATGGGAAATTGCTTAGTTCCTTCATTTTCTTCGTAATTCATTGTTTCAACTATGATTAGGTGACAATGTTTTTCTTTTTTTTTTTTTTTTGTTTGTTTTCTGTTAATTTTTATTCTAGAAATATATAATTTCTGGAAAAAGAATGAAAGGTTAGACATGAAATCCCACAATTGTTACATGTTGAACATGTAACATGATGAATCATGTTTTGGACTGGAGAACTGTGACTGGGGTCTAGGTTAGCTAAGGGAGTGACTACTACCTTTGTCCTCTGATTCCAAGTTTTTTCTTTATATTTAAAAATATCCCGGTGCTAAAGAAGCGGATGACAGAAGCTGTGTCAAACCAGCCATCATCTTCAGCACAGGTAGTGACCTTAGCACACAACTGCATATAAAGCCCTTCTTTGCTGAACGAGAGCTCATCAGGTTAAGACTTCAAGAGAAGAGAAGCAGAGGAGCAGAATCACAAATAAAAGCTCTGCTGGAGTTGGGACAGAAGTCCCTGTGCTGGGGATGATGCCTGTTAGCAGGGCCATTTACCCTCTTTCTCGTTATGATGTCGTTTTAACAATTACTCTGGAGGTGGTAGTCTACCTTTCCTCACCAGGGTGCTGTCTTGCCCCCTAGGCAGCTATCACCTCTGGCAAAGCACTTTTATTTGTCTCCCGTCGACCTCAGGGAATCTATTAGTACAAAGGAGGTGCTTCAGAAGCTGAACAAACTCCCCAAACTTCTGCACAACAGCAGCTGGAATTATAGATGGTTCTTCTGATACTCTTTTCCTGCAGACATCCCTTGCAGTTTAACCGGTTCTTGAACATTGCAGTGTGTGTGTTAATTCCTGCAGTAATGTGTGGATCTCTTTGATCTACTTCCTTATATGACCCCCACCTCCATTTGGGCAAGGTTGTCACTTAGCTCCACATCTCCTTACTCTCACATCATTCAGTACCAGAGGTATTGTTCTGGAGTGGAAAGGGAAGAAATCTTTCTTTCTGAGGCTGTACAGGCACTTGCAAGTTACTGATATTTACTGAAGTTGTTCCTTTATCTGAAATGCTTTGTCTTAATGTTTTTTGACTTCCAAAATCTGCAGGGATGTGTATGTGTCTGCTTGGCACGTTTTCATCCTGGCCTGAAGTAAATGCTCAGACTGGAGTCTGAAGTGGGAGAGCTGTAACTCATCTCTGCCTTCCCATATTCAGTAAGTGCAAGCTGATGAGAAAAGTCTGGTATCATCTGGAAGACACTCTGTCAATTGTCAGCTTGATAGACTCTTACCTGAAAAGTTTCTTGAGTGCCAAAAGTGAGAAGCATAGTAGAAAACATGCTGTAAATGTACCCTTTAGTAGAACTGACCACCAGTGCTTATTCCAGAGGAAATAAGCTAATCACAAAAGCAAAAATGGAGGAGACTAATAAAACAAGAATTTCACACAGAAGTTGAGCTGGAATTCTTTTAAAGATTAAAATAATAAAGAGAAAGAGAGAGAGAGAGAAAACAAAAAGAATATTTATACCTGTATCTATTGTAATAGGACCACTGCTGTAGAATGATGTATGAACATTAATCTAGGAAGGGAACAGTGGTTTTTTTTCTCATACAATGCACAGTGTCCTAGGTAGGACCTGCCTAGATAATACCCATAGACTGGCAGATGACTCCAGTGGCAGTACTGTGTATTCAGTGAGAGAGTTTAGTAGTGCTGAAATAAGTACGTCTTTCTGGTGCTAGTAACAACAACAAAAAAAGGGGGTGGGTGACTGTGAAGCGCCACACCAGCCTCTCCAAATGATGTCACAAAGCAGGAGAAATGGAAAAGGTAGGATAAGGACAGTCCTCAGTATCTCACCAAGCATTGGAGACTGGTTACTGCTGAAGACAGGTGCAAGCAGGGTGCATCCAAACTCTTCAGGACATATGTTCTCACATAAGTCTTGGTGGGTCCTTGCGTACCATGAGGTAAGCTGATGGCCAGATTTATGGTCAGGTGGGCATTGCTCTGTGCTTCCTAGGAACGCATTAATTAGAGTTTTAGGTAACAAAAAAATGCTAATGCAGAAGTTCTCGGACACTCCTGGATGTCCTCAAATTCTGATCTCCTCCGATGACACTATACAGCTACAGATTCTTGGAAGAGTTTTTTTTGCCTGTAAAATCATAATAATGGAAATAAATGATATGAAGACCCTTTTAAGCTGGGCTTCTATTGTGTGGTTGTGTTTCTGGTGACTGGAGGTGATCGTGATTCTGTAGAGAAATGCATGTCTACTTGAAGTGTATTCATTTTGGCAATACTGAAACAAGTCATTACTTGCAGTTATATTTTTGGTAAAGATTCCTCACACTTTCACTCCCACTTACTTCCCAGGATATGTGTAAGCTACCTTCTTTTCTTTTTTTTTTTTTTTTTTTTCTTGTGGAAAATCATAACTATGAATGCTTCTCAGAGGGACTACAAGAAATGTGCTTGCTGCTACTGGTGCTGCAAAATACATTTACAAAGAAAAGCTAACCACAACATTTTAAAAAAAATATTAACTTATACTTCATAACATTAAAATGAACATTTTCCACCCAAGAACGTTTTTTACTATCTGGTCTATAGTATTGCGCTAACAAAATTTTATGCATTTATTTACACCTTTTGTATAGTTGTTACCCCCAAATCCTAACCACCCTCTTGCAACTTCCTCTTCCAGTACAAGCTGTTAGCTTGTAGTAATGTCATACCACCTTGCTACTATTTTAGTATGTTACTAGAGTAGTATGTATCTTGCAGTTGAATTTTATGTTACGTGTCGATTTTTAAAGGATTGAGTTATGTGTCTCCATTGCATACAATATCTGTTCCCAGAGCCTGTTGGCTTTGACTTACAGGGTTCTTCAACTGCAGAACTGAACCAATCTTCTCTGGCACACAATGTATGCCTTAGATTTTAAAATAAATTTGTCTCTGTGGATTTTCAGAGTACAGAATAAAAACAGGTTGAATTCTTTCAAGTATGCTAGCAGCACTGAGGTTTTGGGCTATGTGTAGGGAATCCCTCTCCCTATCTACTCTGACGTCATTGTGTGACCAGGGCTGTCCCTTTTCCAGAGGTGAAAGGAACAAAGCTAAGGCGGCAGCGGAGATCCAAATGGGGCTCATTTTCTCTTCCTCAGTAGTTCCTACCCCATCACAACCTCCTCCTTCACACTCCTTTCCTAGGACTGTCGGGTGTTTCTGCCAATGCCTCAGTGCTAATTCCAATCTTGCTTTAGCACCTACCTGTGAAGAAGCTCATCGACAACTCCCACCCCTCCCATTTAGCCCTGGAGTAGGGAAAGTCATTCACATAGTACTGCCCTACCTCTGGGAGGAGAGGTGAAGGCAGAGGCGTAGCCTCACTGTGCAGAGAACAGGATAAGCCCAGGCTGGGAAATAGAAAACTGCTTCCACGATACTATGTCACCGTAGCAGGACCAGTGTCTAGCAATTTTGATTCTTTATCTGGCAAAATATGAAGTTTGATCTGTGATGCTGTTGTATTACAGGTTACTTGTCATCTCTTAGTAGACTCAAGGTGCTGTAAAGAGGGGAGTTAGAGTTCTGTCCTTTTGTATTCTGGAGCAGTGCAGTACACTTGCTGAGAGTGACCAACAGCAGGTGCCTGGGGTGAAAATGCAGGGAACAAACTAAATATAGAATTTTTCTCCTATATATTCTTGGAATTAGTAGGTGAAGAACTGGATGAAACAGCATTGCACCTATATCACTACTTTTAATAAACACTGATAGACACACTAATGAATGATGCAGCAAATTGCTGTTTAATATACCTATACTGTTGGCTGTAACAGCTCAGTCACATCTTCAAATTTTATTTTTTTTAGGGTAAGTTTTATGACACATCATCTCTCTCTGCTTGTTGTGGCAAAAAGTTCTAATACATTCAGGAATGAAAAGAGTACTACTAGTTATTTGTTATTTTAAATACAATGTCCTCATGATACTCTCCCTGACTGATGTTCTCATGCAGGGGTGGAATGAACTGTTCCTTTCACAGAAGTACACATTTTCAATCATTCACTGTGCTGAGGACCAAGACATCAAATAAATTATATCTGTCTCTATAGAATTACCACTAAAGTTCTTGTCCATCAACTTCAATAATTTAAAGTTGTACTGCCTGACCTGGAATTGATTTATATCAGTTTATACTAATACTATTTTTTTTTTTACTTTCTCTATGAGCCTTGTAGTGGGTACCACTATAATTTATATCACATATGTCCCACATTTGTATATAATTCATTTCCTGTAGCACTTTCAGTTTCTCTCTGGTTCTATTTTGTGCACTCATACATGAATAGCCAGAATTTGCCCCATGGTAAGAAAGATAAATTGTCTAAACACGGGCATTGAATGCCATTCCAGATACTCCAGGGTATCCATCTGGCCTCCAGCTGCTGCCTCAGAAAGGCACAGGTTCTCTGTCATATGCATATTTTACATATCTTTGTGGATGTGTCCAGTATCTTAGGATATTTAAAAAGTCAGTAAGCACCTGTGTTTACAACAACTGGATGAAATCCTGCTTTATTGTCCTAATCTTGAACTGAAGCATTTAGGGTAAGCGTAAAGAGAAGTCTTTTCAGGTGTTGAATAGATGACAGTATCATTGGGTATTTTAGTAATAAGATAAATTTAGGAAAATAGAAGACAGTCATCATTGGGTATTTTAGTAATCGCACGGCTTGTTTGAAAATGTCTGCTGTATGGAGACTGAGCAGATAATGGCTTCGTTTCTGACAAACCTTACATAGTGTATATATACACATACAGTGTGTATTCCTTCTCTGTGTGCCAGACTAACATTCACAAATTAAGTTCTGTTAGTTCTGAGTAGCTGTTTATGATTTTCTGGCATCCCCCCCCCCCCCCCCCCCCCCCCCCCCCAAGTATTAAATGTTCAAACAGCTTATATTTACTCTTTTCTATTTATTTTTCTATTTATTCAACAAACTTCTATTTAATTTCTCTCATTAAAATACTCACAAGTGACAAATTTCTTGTTTAATTTTACAAATGCATTCTTCTCTGGGAATTCACAGTACTGAAAGTTCAAATGGTTACTCTCCCTCTTTCTGCTTCAAGGAAAACAATTTAATGCATGTACATCTCTGTGAAATTTTCCTTTTAATGGCTAATTAAAATGAAATGCTAATTAAAAAGAAATGTTAATTAAAAAAAAATCTGAACCCCCAACTCTAGCATGTAAAACTAATCATATAAATTAATGGAATAAGGGTTGATCCTATAAATCTGAGGAGTCTTCCAGTAAAGCCAAATTCTAACAGATGGTGCATTCTGAAATTTTTCATACATAACAGTTAACTGTAATGTAGTGTACAGTAAACTGCTTGACTTCCATTCACCTAAATATACCCTTGAATCCATGCTGGCTGCATTAGGATTCATAACAGGTAAAACAGCCTATGAGGAACAGCTCAAAGGATGAAGGCTTAAGTAATTTTCATTTCAGTTTAAAAAATTGAATTAGTATCAGGACACTGAAATCTGATGAAATAAGAGAATTGTATCTGGTGTCAAGCTTTGTAATGATATTACTTCCACTAAAGTTGGAAAATTCTGTAAATGGCAGTTGTGAGACTTACCAGCGCAACCACTTTTCTACACTTTTGTCAAGGCACTGAAGTAGCAGTACCTTGTAATAAGTACATTTTTATTAAAGCTTTTCATACAAGAAAAATCCAAGGCTGTTGATTTAATTTAGTGGATTTATTATTATTATTATTATTTAATAAGGGTCACCACTATTCTTAATTCAGGAACTGTTACAGATAAATCACTTCAATATGCAGTTGGGCACTACTACCCGTGAACACAGGGTTTCCCAGTCATTCCACTTCTTTTCAGCTACCTGAGATGTAAAAAGAACTAGTTCTTTGGAAGGCATCTGGGCATCACAGGGGCCCTTAACCTCACAAGAAACTGATTGCAGTTTACGTTAGGAATGAGGACATCTTAGATTCATGTGAAATGTAACTTGTTAAGGCAAGCACATGCAGGTTAAGGTAGTTGCTGAGCAGCATCTTAAGAATATCAAGGTACACACGTAGGGATTTCTTTAGAAGACTTTAAATTTTCAGGTTCAGTGCACAAGGGACCTGTCATAAAACAGTTGTTAATCAGAAAGAGTCCTTGACATGAATGTAAGACATTAAAAATCCAAAATGATCCATTACTTACTTGATATTGAATTAGAAATCTCATGCATTTCACTTTTTTCCTTCTCTAAATGATGTTTCTGGGTAGTTTAAGCTGCATTTTGAAAGGATCATAAACAGCTGAGGTCACAGTTACATTGCTTCAGTAATGTTTAGCTAATGTGCTAGTTTAACACCCAGAGCTGTTTAATGCTGCTGGCTGTAAACTGGGAAGGAGGAGGAGGAATTTTGTTCAGTACCAGATTATTACTTTATATCTGCAATAAGTGAACGTGTCCTTAGGCTTAATAAAATGTAACATTATTTTGTGCTGTGAATATGGATTGTCTTCAAACGAATGGTAACAACTATTCTATAAAGCATACTTTTATAGGGTTTATAGAAGAGTATCTATTTAATCTGATTTCGGAGTGATTTTGAAGCAGGATCTATTTACCAGCCATTCAGAGCTTAAAAAAAATATCTAAAGGACTTGGTATACAATACAGCAAAGACTCTGAAGCTTTTAGGTGACATCATACTTACAGTATAGATGGCTGTTAAGAGGGTATCCAGCAGTAGACAGATGTTTATGTTTATGACCTGAAAACCTCAAGACACCAGTTCAGATGTACAGCCCAGTATTTCTTTGTCCATATTATGAACCACATCATTGGACATAGCCATAGCTCTGCTGTCAGGGCAACGTAATTGCTTCGTGCTGCGATGTCTTTGAAGGAGTACAAGAATGGATGGATGGGGATCTCCCTGCATGCATTTCTCACTGTATCTAATCCCTTTTTTGTTAAATAGATCCTGTAAAGAAAAATCAACACTTTTGGCCTATACTAGCCATGAGACTTAACTGTTTGTCTTTCCTTTAGAGCTTGAGGACATCAAATGATTTTCCTATTTTGTTTTATCTTTTAACTGCAAAGGAAGTGTGATTTCAAAACAAGTCTGTAAAATTTTTGACAATGCTTCATTGTGAAATTCAAAATTTTCCTTCCACTTAACAGTCTACAGCTATACATCACAAAGGAAAAAAAAAAGAAAAAAAAAAAAAAAGAAAATACTTTCTAAAAGTATCCTGGAATTCTTCAGCAAAAAGACATTTCAGAATCAGTTCCCAAAAGAAGTTAGTAACTGTATTTATATATTAGGAAAAAAAAAAAAAAAGAATTAGCACAAAGGAAAGATGAAGATGATGAAGGTGCATACATTATTTTCCATAGTTAGCCAAGCTTATTACGCATTCTTGAAATTCTGCCATGCAGTCCTCTTTAAGTCACCTAGAATATATTAAAAAATTAGTTAAGATGGTGACAGATTGAATACAATTACCTGAGTCAATAATGGGTTAAAATTATGTATGGCAACATAACCACACAGAAAATAAAATGTGAAAGGGCCCAAAGGCTTAGTTCCCTCACTGTTCTTTAATTACCTTGTTACATGACTGATGACAAATTATGAAAAAAAATGTACTAAAACAGTGAAATTATTTTAAAATATGTGGGCTGCTTTGTATTCTCTGAGGTGACAGAATGCACCAGCATTACCGAGATATCTTTCATAAGCAAAAGTAACATTTTTCTTATGGTGATGCCCAATAAATGTCGTTCCTAGATGAGGATATACAAATTCATTCTCTAAGGCAAATACCCTATTCCAAGAACTATTCAGTGTGGCTTCCCAAAATCTTTTTATCTGAGCTGGAATTTATATTACCTGGGTTCACTACCTCACGGCAACGTTGTGTTCTGTGTTACTTTCCCTCCACAGTGCGTTGTTAGATTTAGCAGCCAGTCTTCAACAACCATTAAGTGGAGCAATTAAACACTCGGTGTCTTAAACTAGAACTAAGATGCAATTTCCTGCAATAGTAATGATACAGTAAAAACATACATGGCAGTGCAGTACCAGATGTCAAGTGCTCAGCTCTGCATATATGGTTGGCAAAAAATACAGGCACTTGTCCAACACAATGGCATTTGTTACAGTGTTATATACTAAATCTAGATGTGCCTCCACATCTGCTATTAATTATGGTCAGCTACTATGTTTCTCCATGTGGTTTAATTAGCTGATCTCTATACAGTGTTAATCAGTTTTTCTACAGAAGTATTCACTTAAGTTTGATGGACTAACCAACATAGTATATTTTCTTAGGAAACCTTTGCATTTTGTGGACTATCCATTCTCAGATGAACTGTTCATCCAGATAATCCACCAAGGTATATTTTTCTTCAGATGAGATTAACTTATTTTTAAGAACACAAATTAACCCTTGGTGATTTGTTTATAGCCTTAAGGCCTCTAGTTTCACTCTGCCCTTATACTTGCAAGGCTTCTGCTACCATCCTGTAGTCATAATTCTGAGAACCCCTGGTAAAATCCCCATTTTTTTCTTCAAATGTGTTTAAGTTTTGCTCTCCTGGTTATGTAGCTAATGGTTTATTGGTGCAATCCAGCCATGTACACCTTCTTGTTTTGGGTCTATCAAATGTTTCATTTCATAAACCAATAATGAACTAAAAGACATATATAAGTAATAAGACAGAAGACATAGATGGTACTGGTACTACTTGTTAACAGTATCTACTGGCTATGGCAGCATTGCCAGAACATAGTCAAATTTACTTTATAGCAGGCACTGTGACTGTTTCTAAAATCTGCAGTTCAACAGAAGGACAGCGTGTTCTTCCCAGTGTTTGGGGGTCTGAATCTTCTGTGAATATTCCAGCTTTTAACAAGCTTAATTTTATTAACTTGGCAAAGGCTGTTTTAACTTCTGCTGTATGAGAAAGATCTTGTTGGACTCTGTTGGAATGACAGCTGAATTCAGCAGGATTCTATGTTCCTGTCAACTGAGGCGCACAGTGTGAGATGCTGTTATGCTTTATCGGAGAACACTACTGCATCAAAGAGAAGGATGGTTCCGCCTGTACTTAGTCTGTGTCTTTGTATGTGTGTTGCAGCTTAACCCCAGCTGGCAGCTAAGCCCCACGCAGCCACTCGCTCACTCCCTCGCAGTGGGATGGGGGAGAGAACTGGAAGGGTAGGAGTGAGAAAACTCATGGGCTGAGATAAAGACAGTTTAATCGGTAAACAAAAGCTGCACACTCAAGCAAAGCAAACCAAGGAATTCATTTACCACTTTCCACAGGTAGGTAGGTGTTCAGCCATCCCCAGGACAGCAGGGCTCCATCAGGTATAACAGTTGCTTGGGAAGGCAAATGCCATAATGTCAAATGTGTCGTCATCCTCCCCCCCCCCTCCTTCTTCTTCCCCCGGCTTTATATGCTGAGTGTGATGTCCCATGGTTTGCCATATCCCTTGGGTCAGCTGGGGCCAGCTGTGCCAGCTGTGTCCCCTCCCAGCTCCCTGTGCCCCCCCAGCCCACCCGCTGGTGGGGTGGGGTGAGAGGCAGAAAGGGCCTTGGCTCTGTGCAAGCGCTGCTCGGCGGTAACGAAAACATCCCTGCGTCATCGACACTGCTTCCAGCGCAAATCCAAAGCACAGCCCCAGCCTAGATACTATGAAGAAATGAACGCTATCCCAGCCAAACCCAGCACAACATGATATCTGTAAAACCAGCAATAGATTATATGCTCACATGCTGAGCAAAAGAACATCTGCAATTCCCGTTGTTCTTAAAGGGTAGAAAGGACATTTTGTATCCATTAGTAAAAGATAACTGTTCTTTCCATGAACTCTTTACATGCTGCTGGATGGAAAGATGAATCCCACCATTACTTGAGAGTAATATTTTGAAGGTTACCTCCATGCCTGCATATCAACAACAGTTGAGTATATGTTTATTGGGTGGAAGAAATTTATTGGATCAACCCACTATTTGAGCAGTGAAGAAAAATTTCATTGCTTGGGGAGATTGTAGACTGGCTCTGTTCTTGCCCTTCAATTCTGTCAAATGGATTGGAAGCAAAGCATAAAAAGCTTTCCAAAATTTTGTGTGGAGTCTCTTAAATCTTCAGAGGGGTCTTAATTCTTTCTCACTCATAATTTTTTGAGACTCCTCTTCCATGGTTGCTCACATCTAGTTTTTGCAGCCAGACTTTTGCTGGCAGAACTCTAAAATTGGCATAGTAGTTAGTGTGCCACTTGTCACTCTCAAAGTACTGTTTATTTCACTGGGTATCAATTTTGTATGAAAGCTGCTATACAAAACCAGAGAACAAAATTCTTCATGGGAGAGAGACAGACAGACAGACAAGAAGTACTTCTGCTGAAATCCTGCAGTATGTAGACTGCTGTTCCCACTTCTGCTGCTAGATTCTGCTTGATATGTTACCCAGAATTTCAAACTTCTTTTGGCATTCTCTGGAAAGTACTCACAGTGGATTTAGTGCCTGTAGGTTCTACATTAACAAGTCTTATACTGTAGGAATTCACTGAACTGGATATTCTCCTTTTCTTGATTGTTCATATGGAGACGTGTGAAAACACTGGGGGTGGGTTTTGTGGTGGTTTGTGTTTTTTTTTCCCATTAAAGAGAAATTTCATCCTCCAGTCACTGAAACAGAACTTTAACATATTTGAATTTGAGTCCAATGAACTTCAACTATAAATACAGTTCATCTATACACATAAATTTGGGGAGTGGGTGAAAATGACATTCTTTGTGTAGTTTTTGAAAAGTCTCTGTAGGAGTATAGATCCTTGATGTAACCTTGAGGGAATTCATCAAAACGTGTTCTAATTTGGCTGGCCTGGTTGCCAAGGTGGACATGTAGTTTTCAATCTTTGAACATTTCGTTGATCGAAGTAAGAACAGAGTGTCGATTTATAATTTTTGACAGCTTCAGCAATGGCCCTTTCTGTCAGGCAGTGCTGCGTATAAAGGAAAGCAACAAGCACAGCTGCTGTCCTTAATTTATTTTGATAAAACACTTTTACACAGGTCGTCAGTGCTAGAAACTGATCAAATTAACTTTGACCAGATTTAGACACTTGTATCTCAAGGTCTTTTATGAGCATTGGCTCCTATGTTCATGGTATTTATTTTACTTTTGTACTTAATAGGAAAGTTCTTTATGAAGTCATTACAAGATTACTATTTTGTGCCTCCTGCACTGTATTCACACCCTAAAGTGAAATTGTACCCTTTCCCAAGACAAAATTAGTTTCTCCGTTTTATCACAGAATTTCCTAATGTTCTATAATACACACACATGAAAAACCAGTTGAAACAAACAAAAAGACTGAAAAAGATTGTAATTTTAAAATGTTTTAATTAACTCATGGGGTAGATTTTGTGATGATGATAATAACACACATTTTCTTTTTGAGAGGTTTTTGGATTTATTACCATACTAGCCTTGCATTAAGAAGAACCTGTTTAATCTCTAATCAGTATTTTTCCTCCAAAATGTGTTTTCTGGAAAGCTGCTTTAAAGGTATTTATCCTAACTGCTTTTTAATTTTTTTTCAGGGAGTGCTGGAACACCTGTTATCTTCAATGAAAATGGAGATGCTCCTGGACGCTATGATATTTTTCAGTATCAAATCACCAACAAGAGTACAGAATACAAAGTAATTGGTCAGTGGACTAACCAACTTCATCTAAATGTAAGTACACCATTTTCCACAGCATTTTCCTGAAGAAACTGGCTGCTCATGGCTTGGGTAGCTGTACTCTTCACTTGGTGAAAACCAGCTGGATGGCCAAGGCAAAAGAGTGGTGGTGGATGGAGTTAAATTCATGGAGGTGGATGGTCACAAGTGGTGTTCCTCAGGGCTCAATACTGGGGCAAGTCCTGTTAAACATCTTTACCAATGTTCTGTATGAGGGGATCGGGTGCACCCTCAGTAAGTTTGCAGATGCCAAGTTGGGCAGGAGTGTTGATCTGCTTGAGGGCAGGCAGGCTTTACAGAGGGGTCTGCCCAGGCTGTGTTGATGGGCTAAGACCAAGTGCATGAGGTTCAACAAGGCTCAGTGCTGGGTCCTGCACATGGGTCACACCAACCCCACGCAGCGCTACAGGCTTGGGGCAGAGTGGCTGGAAAGCCGCCTGGTGGGAAAGGACCTGGGGGTGTTAGTGAACAGCCGGCTGAACATGAGCCAGCAGTGTGCCCAGGTGGCCCAGAAGGCCAACAGCATCCTGGCTTGTATCAGAAACAGAGTGGCCAGCAGGACCAGGGCAGTGACCGTCCCCCTGTACTGGGCACTGGTGATGCCGCACCTCAAACCCTGTGTTCAGCTCTGGGCCCCTCACTGCAAGAGGGACACTGAGGGGCTGCAGCGTGTCCAGAGACGGGCAGCGGGGCTGGGGAAGGGTCTGGAGCACAAGTCTTATGAGGAGTGCCTGAGGGAACTGGGGTTGTTTAGTCTGAAGAAGAGGAGGCTCAGGGGGAACTTATGGCTCTCTACAACTACCTGAAAGGAGGCTGAAGGCAGGTGGGGGTAGGTCTTTTCTCCCAATTAAGAAGATGTAAAGCAAGACGTAACGGCCTCAAGTTGTGTGAGGGGAGATTTAGATTGGATATTAGGAAAATATTCTCTGCTGAAAGGGTTGTCAAACATTGGAACAGGCTGCCCAGGGAAGTGGTTGAGTCACCATCCCTGGAGGTATTTAAAAGATGGGTAGATGTGGCACTTAGGAACATGGTATAGTGGTGGACTTGGCAGTGCTGGGTTAACAGTTGGACTCAATGATCTTAAAGGTCTTTTCCAACCTAAATGATTCTATGGTTCTGTGATTCTAGTGGTTTCATTGTGATGCTGATATTAGAGAGTACTCATTTGCTTATTACATTATTTCAAAACACTTAAAAATATTGATGATTTCTTCTTTGTTCAGTTGGCAGAAGAAAGCTCCTGCATTCTCTTCTTAGAAGGCAGTAAATGATAGCACAGTAACTTGAACCAATTTTTTAATATTTTAAAGTAGGTTAGGTTGTGCATTTACCTGCTCCTTTAACTTATATTCTAGAGCCATTATACATCTGATATTGCACAGACCGATTATTAAGTTATTCAGGGAAATAGTAACTCCTCCTTCAAAAGATGGTGTCAGACAAAATGATAGGTACATATATATTGCCTGGGTATTCAAAAAAATACAAGAGGATAGAAATGTATTTAGTAAAACATAAGTTTGGACTATAACCTCTACTGCAATAGAAATATTTCTTGAATATAAAGGGAAAATTTGTTTTTTTTCTATAAAGTTAACTAGGATTAGTATAGTCCCTTAATTAATAGCAGAAGAAACAAAAGACAGTAACTTACCCATCTTGAGGAGGAGTTTGTAATTGTTGCCTTAGTATGTTCTGCAAATTTTTTAGCAGTTAAGCCCCACCTATGCATGGAATTATTATTTTTTTAAATCACCATCCAAATAAATGCAGAGACTACGATAGGCAATATTTCTATGACAGCTAACATCAAACCACAGCAGTAACTTGAGAAGTTGTTGAGCCCAAGACACTTCTTTCTTTCAGAAGATGGCTCCATGCAGGAAGATTTACAGTCATGAGAAAAACAAAATGAAGTTGACCTGTTTCCTTGTTAGCTGTGCAATGTTTGCAGGGTTTACTTGAGGTATGTTAGCCGTTTGGGTAGCTCTGCAAATGTGAAATATCAAGTTTAGTTTTGCTAAGGACTGATGGAAAGTGCAACAGTGTGAATTGATGAGTAGATTTCACCAAAGGGAGCTTATGCAATGACTTTAATCAAACCACAAAAAGCAGGTTTCAAACATCTCTCGTTTTCCACGTGAGAGCTTCCTGAAGAAAAGTAACAAAGACGGTGTAGTAATTTTTTACAAATTATTCTCCTGTAGAGACTACTTTGCAATAATTATGAGTGCTACCCACAGTAACACACGATAGCTTTCCATTTTCAGCCACAGCTGTTAAACAACTTTACCATATCTACTATTTAATATTTGTAACTACTTGGCAAGGACTCATTTATTTAATTCTTCTGCCCAAATAGAAAAAAACCCCTGCCAACAGAAACTGTGTGTAGCAGATTGTGTGGCAGTGTTAACTCCCTCCACTAACCTGATATCTGTCTGCTGAAAGACATGAAAGGGGAAAAAAATGGTTAAACAATTTTAAAGATTAATAATAAATAGTAATTTCTGGAAAATACTAGAGTTAGACCCTTATCATAACTATGGCATGTTATATATATATATATATATATATATATATATATATATATATGGCATATAATATATGGCATATATTCCAGAGCTTCATAATTACCACAGTTTTCTGAGAAGTTAGTGTTCATAAAGTGATCTGAAAGACTGATACACACATTTTGCACAAATGTTGGTACTAACATAGCAGTTACATAGTAGTAGCTAAAAGCTACCTTAGAATTTGCTTCAGTTTTAATTCCATTCTAATCTGCCTGTTTCTATCCCCCTCCTAAGCTGCTAAATTTTTCATTAAGCCTGTAGCTTTTCAGTGTCATTATTTCCACCTCATGTATGGGCACTCCAAGGAGTTCTCCAAAATGTGATTACATCGACTGCTACTCAGACTATTGAAACCACACCGTGCTAACCACGTTAACCACAAAACAAACAGGAAAGGGTTTATCTAAGGACACCACTTGTTAACTGTCAGTAAGAATGGATGTGTTAGAATGTTTTTTTCCTCTCTTTTTGCTTCTTTTTTTTTCACCTCCATGAGCTCATGTGCTGGATACCACTGGTTGTTGAAATTTGCAGGCGAGCTGTCTAGTGTGTGGAGATGCGAACAGGCTGGCACATGGCTCCACAGTGGGTGTTTCTCCTCCCAGCCTCGTGTCACGGCCCCACTCTCATCCCACTGCCCCCTGCTCTGCGGCACAACTCCTGCTCACGTGGACCAGGGTGTGAGCAGGCAGACAGGGCTTAGTCCCCCTGTGCATGGTGCATCTGGATTGATTCAGGAAGGACATGTTTCTCTCCCTACCTTTCCATTCTGATTCTTGACCTGCTCATCTTTATTGAAAGCCTGAAAGATTCCCAAAGGGACAACTGGACTTTAAGAAATAAAGTTTGTCAGGGCTTGAGATGCTGCACACTGGTCTCCATTTCTGTCTGTAGGCGCTGGTACGGTAACAGTGAAGAAGGAAGTCGTAATAGGGGTGATACAGTTAATTTCCATCTGTTTCTGTATTCATTAAATTTACTTAGCATGTGTCAATAGTAGTTATGCCACATGATGATCTGCTGTGGCAAAGCTGTTGCCTCCTCTCACTAGACAAAATGTACTAAACCCAAGTAATCTTTTTGAATGATTGTCAATACTCCAAATCATCATATTGCAAATTAGGTAGTGCCTTTGATTGCCAATGAATCAGAAGGAACACAGTGGATGTTTTCATTGGTTTCAGTGAAAACATCTATATTTATTGAAGGCAAAGCAATATTAAGTTGGCAGGGCAATTTTTACCCTGCTGCTCTGTAAAGGAGATGCTTTTAAAATATAAATCTTTCCTCTCTGTATCCTCCTTTCTCCTGCAGTTTCCTCTTAATGAAGACACATGTAACTATGATTTTTAATGAATCTCTGTCAGCTAGATATCCTTTATAGATTACTCTTGTTTTTACAGATATTTCTGCCTCAAATTGTGTGGTAACATGTAGTTATGATGTGTTTATGATTGTGTTCATCTATACAGCTGGTACTGTGCTTCAGAAAATTTATCTCATATTCATTTATTTATTTCCTGTGACAGAAGAATAGATCATGAAAGTATCAAGTTTGTAGTACAGTTCAACCTTTGGAACAATTAAAGTAACTAAGATTAGAACATGTCTTGCATCCAAATAACTGAATAAAACTTTTCCTTTTTTCTTTCTGATCTTTTGGGGTTTTGACACACACACACCATTACACACGCTCCATATCTTTTTTTTCCCCTTTCCCTTAGGATGCTCTGTGACAATTTCTCTGTCAGGCTTTGGCTGTGTGTCTCTGGTGTGTGGGCTGTGGCTCCTCACCCACTGGCTGGCCCTGGTCCTGTCTCTGACGCTGACCCTTGGGATTCAGGATTCCTCTGCTGGTGTCCCTGGTCCCTCAAAGTTTTCACTGACTCTGCAGGGTCCCTGTGGTCAAGCTTCAGACTTGTTCCCTTCCTGGTGCAGTGCTGGTTTTCCCTTTGGGCGGAAAGCGCTAACTCTGGCTAGATAAAGACTCTGTACCATGCTCCCGAAGGGGTTCTTTGTCAGCAGGCTTCAACAGCTGCGGAGACCCTTCTAGCTGCGATGCTGGTTTCTCCCTGTAGTTCTCAGTAACATTAATGTTCTCCTTTAGGCAGACTGACCTTTCAGATTTCCTCTGAAGCAGCTATAGCTTCCAGGTACAGGAACTTCATGGTTACTGGTCAGTAATACTCTTGCAATTTTTACAAAACAAATGCATGCATGACAATGCCGAGACATACAGTGTAGACATTAAAAAAAGAGCCATGATATTAAAAATGTAAATTTTTGTGTGATTCTTGAGTTTAATCAGTCTTTGACAGATGCAAGGGAACTCTGAAAACAGCTATCTAGATACATCAAACCATAATCTCAAAGAACCTCTTTGTCTTTTACACAAATATAATTTTACATGATTCTGACAATGTAATTTTACACTCCTTTTAAAGTCCTTTTACTCTCTAAGGTTGCCTGACTTTAAATGATCTTAATGTACCTAAAATAAATAGACTCTAAAAATTTTTAGTACCACTTTGAAGGAAAAAAATAATTACCTTAGAACTTCTGGTCATTGACTACACATTAACTGTCAGGGTTTTCCGTTGTTTGCTTTCTGCATTTTCCTTTATCAGGAGAAGAGAACTTATTCTTCAGGAAACTCTGTAGTTAAAATCCTTTCTTCCAAAATATATTCTGTTTTTCATAATGAATAAAATCCAGGGAAAAGTAGCTGTTTCTGCAAAATTTATGTTTTATTCATAGTGTAACAGTATTTTACATACCAGGTCACACGTAAAAGTTCCCTACAAATGTGTGGGTTTAGCAAATTTGAGCTCTCAACCATGTAATCTTTGTAGGAGGAAAGTTGTTAAAAACAAGCTTGCTTTTCCCGGCACTTATGATTTGAAATCAACTTCTTTTTATGATTAATAATGAATTCCCTCTTAGAAACTGTGTCCTGTATTGCATGCATTGTAACAACGGCTAGATTGAGATGTTGACTGATGGCTTTTGTCAGTGGCAGTAAATGAAAATAGTCCCCATCTTAAAGCTGTAATATCAAGTTTCTCAGTTTTCTTTACTTAGTTACCCATCCAGTCTGTTCTGGTTCATTTCTGAGGGACTTTTTACCCTCTTCAAAGATGTTCTATTTTGAAACTTAAATGCCAGATGGAAAAAGAAATGTTGAAATGTTTAAGAATTTTAAAATCTAATACATTGAGGTTTTTTAAAAAAACACTTTTTAAATATAGCTTAAAGCATGCTCAGATTTCATTTCAAGATTATACATTGATTTGGTCTACCAAAATCTGTGTTTAAAGATCCTAATCTGAAAAACATATAGATCCAAACCCATAGTCTTCCAAGTTAGTAATTTTTGATTGATGGGACTTCAGGTAGACACAATTATTGGTGCTTTCAGAATGAGGTATTTAACTGATACAGTTAAAAATCTTGAGTGAATATCAATTTATGTGAAATTTTTTGTTAAGAAAAAATCAAAGCATATGAAAGCACTGTATAATGAAAATGAAAATAGTTAATTTTTTAAGACAGAATTCACCTGTGTTTGGTTTGGTTTGGTTTTTTTTTTTTTCACCGGAGCCTAAGAATTCTGTTAAAACGCAAGAGAAATTTTACAGTAAGAAATTTCTAACGTTCTCTTAGAAATAATAGGAAGCATAAAAGCTTTCCGATTTATGGAGTGTATGCATTAAGGATATACATGACTCAGGGGCATCCATTTTTCTGTAATGGTCTTGATTTATGACTAAGAAAACCATAAATTAAAATTACACTGATGTGATGAACTATCAGAGAGACAGCCATAATCATCATCAGCCTTAAGCACAGTGTTTGGTGAACTAGTAAAAATTGGGAACCCCACATCGACAAAGAGCTTCCCTTCAGGCAGCCATATCACAGAAAGATTTGAATCAGTATTTGATTTCTCTTCTTTTCTAGGACTCTTGTAAATTATGTATCTAATCCTGAAGGAAGCTATCGACACTGACATTAGTCAATTCTTTTTGGAAGTAAAGGATTCAAAATGCATTAGTTCCCTTTCTTGTGACATGGTAAAAAAAAATAAAATATATTCAAGAAGCTTCTGATGTTTTCTCTAACTGCAGCAAATAAGTTTCAAGCTTTGCTGAAGGCCACTATATTTCATTAAAGAAACCAGAGAGCCTCTCTTTTCCTGTGGTAGCAATTATATAATTGATAGATGTTTTCAAATTGCTGAACCTAAGCCCTGTGCTTAACAAAAGAACACACTATAGTGAAATACACAACAGGAGCACTTAGTGCTGTATGTACCTATAAACAAAATATGACAATCATACTGCCTGCAGGGTGCTCTTCTGCCCGTAGATAATAGGGCAGTAGAGTTCAAACTTATACTCCATCCATGTTATTTTCCTGAAAATTGTGGATGCTGGGTTTTAAAAAACCAAACAACAAAACCCAATGAGATAAGCAAAAATGTTTTAGGTTCTATTCTTTTCAAAATTATACTGCTGCCTTCCTTTATTCTACACAGGGCTGAAAGTAGAAAAATATTATTGTGGTCTTTAGAAGACTACTTGGGTTTTACAGAGCTAGTCCTGATCTTAGCACTGGTCAATAAATATGTCTCACTTTACTGTCACAGTCTGAGGTTGATATGAAACTTGTAGTCACTAAGGACCAATACGAGATTGAAGTGGTAAGTCAGCAGTAGGATACAGTGGATGCAAATTGTAGACAAGCCGACACATGAAAAATTGAATAAAATTGGGACTTAGTGATTTTGAAATCGTACAGATTATATTGTTCATTTAAAAAAATCCCATTGGGATGGGGCAGGGGTGTGTGTGTGTGTGTGAATAAGCTGAACAGAGATGCTGAAAAAAAACATTAAATTTTTTTGAGAAGTCCCTGTAGTAGAACAGAAGCTATTTCAGACATGACTGAAAATCAAAACAGAACCTGGATTCAAGAGCCAATGACCTTAAAAGAACCCAAGAAGAATTACAACTTGTCTTCCTTCTGAAGATTTTTACTTTGCTGGTCCTAATAGTCTGTTTGGGTTTTTTTCCCCTCTCAATGAAACAGACATCTTCACTGATTCTCTAGAGAAAAAAAGAAAATGGAAAAAAGACAGCTACTAAGAAAATATCCTGAACTTGGATAACCATTTGTTCTTCATTAGAATGATACCAGATTGCCAATGAAACAGCCTCTGCTTGAGAGTTAGGATGAATAGGGATTTTTTCCCACCTTGTCAGGGTGAGTGAAAGTCAGGTTTCTCAAACGAAGCATGGGGTTGCAGTTGCACGGTTGGCTGTGAATTTTTCACAGGATCCTTGAGTGGATGGCAGATATTTTATAGGTTTTTGTGATCATCCTTTGTAAGGAGTGTTATGATTAGACTGGTCTGTTCTTTAAATAGCCATAGCCAACAAGAACCATGGAGTATTTTTGGTTTGTTTTTCTTTTTTTTTTTTTTTTTAAAAAAAAGGACACCTTGCCATGCATGACAACTAAAATAAATCACTTGTGTTCTAAAATATTATTTTCTCTTTCACAATAAAAACAAGTGTGCAGTGACAGACAATGAAAAATCAGAAGCTTTTATATGTATTCCTGGAGAGTTCTGCATGCATATATGGGACTTCAGAGCAGTGCTAGCTGCCCCCTTGGTACCAGCTAATGTTGAGACTTTTAACATAGACAAACAGCTGCTGGGCATAGCAGATAGTCTGGATTATGCGTGGCTGGCAGCAACTCTGCAGCGAATTGCTTTGTAAACTACCAGTGTGAAACATGGACTATCAGCATATTTCCTTCCCCAGTCTCTTCCATCTTTCTCTTCTCCACAGAAATTTATAAATGTATTATAATTTGAAGACTGAGCTGCCCTTTTAACCTAGAAGCAAAATGGTCATGCTTAAAAGCAAAAATGGTAGATTAAATGACTTTAATTATTGTTCATTTGTGTTATATAATGGAAGTCTACTAGTAAGTTAAAAATCATTAAACAGAAAATGAAAGGCATTCGTTGGTTATGATATGATGAAAGAGAATAAACATCAGTCAGCAGAACATTGCTATATGATTATTTTTTCTGTTTGCTTTGCTGCAATGTCTCATCATCTTGCAGTGGTATTAATTTAGGTTTTTTAGGCTTGTCTAATATTTATCTAGGATTTATCATCTTGATAAATCCCCAAACACTTTTTTTTAAAAAAAATATCTTTAAAGACAAGGAGTGAATTCTTTTCTGCATTTCCAAAATGGTTTCACTGGTTTTAGTGGTGATACTGTGATAGTAAGTTTAAGGCAGAAAACGAAGAATGTGTAGCTAATCTGACTGTAACTTCAGCTCGCAGTAAACAGATTTAGTGTTGAGCAGGGCAGTCGGATGTGCCAAGATTGGCTGGATGAAATAGGGGGATTGCAGTAACATTTCCAGTAACTCCATGAATTGAAATGAAACCCCCTTTATGGAAACCATAGGCATAAAGCTAAGCAATGGCTTTGGAATGGTTAACTGAGATTTGCATCGCCAGGGGCCGTTACAGCCAGGAACTCCTAGATTTCTGACATAATCCATCTGTTCTCTTCCTCAGTGCTATGGCCTTCTTGCAGAACCATGACTTCACTTGGAAAAGTAGAGTAGCTGGAGTGAGTCCAGCTGCAAGCGATGATAATGATCAGCCATTTGAAAGTATGCCTGTAAGGAAAGGTTGAGCAAACTGGGGTTGTTTAGTCTGGAGAATACTGAACTGAGGGGAGTTATGTTAATCCCTATCAGTACAGAAAAGATTATTCAGGAAAAGAACAAACTGTTAGGCATAGTTAATTTGGCTATTAGGGGAAGCAGTGGATTTGAATTACAGTAGGAAAGATGTAATGCAAACATGCTGGAAGATTCTAAGGACAGGGATAATTAAGCACTGGGCTGCATTGCCCGAGAGGCTGGGCAATTCAGTGCTATGGGCTGGTTGGAGCAGGTGACAGATTTTGCATACTTAATTCAGAGGTGGGGCCAGAGGACTACCCTAGGATCTCCTTCAACCATAATTAAGTTTTCTAGGTTTTGTTAGGAGTTCTTTTGTTTGATTTGCTAGTAATCTCCTCAGAATTAGGTTTTCTGTATGCCTTGGGCAAATGCTGGGAGGGATACAAGTGGCTGGATTCCTACACTTTTAAGTTTCCTGAGTGAATGCCAGACTCTGAATGTCTTTAGCAAGAGCTCTAGAAGAATGCCATGACAGATTTATTAGTTTATAAACTGGGATACTTATTTAGGATCTTCTTTTGCTTCAGGTTGTGGATCACATTAATAGCTAAGGACTGATTTTCTGTGAAACCTTGGAGAGCTTTCCATTCATCTGTAGGACTCCAGATTGGACCTCTCCTCCCATGAGAGCTACTGAATACTTCCCAAACAGATTTATGTTCCTTTATGCCTATGTGGAAAACAGTTTACTAATGTGACAGTGGTGATTTCTTTTACTTAGACCTTCTTTCCCTACGGTTTCTCAGAGGAGCATTTTCCCTGTAACCAAAAGCAGTAGAGCAGCTCTAACCGTAGCAATATTTAAAAGGCATCGTTAATTAGCCAAGAAGTAGGAAAAATATGATCAAAAGCATTTCTTATTTACTTTATTCTTATAAGTATAAAACATTGGTGTCTTAAATTGGTATTTTGTAAAACCACAAAAGGCAGTTTGAAGAATTTAGCTGTCACATAAATACGTTGACATTTTTCTGTTTATCTGGCCATGATCTTAGTTTTTACTTGTGCTCAAAATATGTAGTACTGGAAATCTGCCCTAGCACCATAGAAGACAGCTAAAGGGATCTCAAGAAGCTGTCTAGCCCCTTGCATATAGTTAGTACCTTCTACACTTAGGTTACTCCAAGGCTGAAGGCTTGGCAGCTTCTGAAGGCATTCTCTTACTGGTTTTAACTACCCTTATTTCCTTACCCTGATCTGCCGGGGGGGTGCCAGGTGGGCAGCTAGCGCACCTCCTAAGACACAGCGCAGCTTTTTACACACTCCGAACGATTGCTTACAGTTATGCTTAGTCACACCTAATTCTCGCTGGTTCTTACAAGTCTCACCCCCATTTAAAGGTGCTGTGTTCTTTTTTTTTTTTTTTTTTTTTTTTACCAGCATGTTCTGTGGGGAGGGGGCTTTGTTAGTAGGGGGGCTCTCTTTGCTCCAGGGTGGATCTTTTAGTATGCTAATCATGCTAGTTCACACATTGTTCCAGTAACTTTCTGTTTAGCCTCATTAACCTTTTGGTTCTCCTTGAGATTAGCTTCTTGTGCCCCACCTTAACATATTTATGGTGTCTGTTCCCTCTCCCAAGGCCATATTTTATTAACTGTAAGGATTTAGCTAACATTCTCTGTTTTTCAAATTCTTTCTTGTTTTTCACTATAGATATTTATTCCCCCCCCTTCTTTTTTTAAATAAATAAATCTTGTATCATTATTGCTCTAAAGTATCATAAATACCTGACTTTACTCCTCATTGCTATCATTAAAACCCATTACTTCTTAAGTTATTGAGCACAGATCGAGTACATTCTCATCTTTTTCATGTATTCAAAGACTGTTGTTTTACCCCCTGGGCTGTGTTATTTCTTCAGGCTATACAACCTGAATTTGTTCAATTCAGTCACATAGATCATGTTTTCTAGACACATTTTTGATCTTTGCTTTTTCTCTGGACTCCCAATTTGATTCTCCTTCAAACGGAAACACAATGATCCAGGCTTCACATAAAGTGCTCTGGCTGAAGTGTCACTAGTGCAGCGTACAGGAGAAACATCATTTCATGTCTTTACGAGAGTAGAGAGGGAAGATTATTTTATCTCTCTGTGTTTCTCAGGATGGTATTTGCCCCTTTTGCAACAGTATGACATTGGTTCAGCACATTATAATCCACTGGAGCCTTGAGATCTCTTTTCTTCTGAAGAGCTGATACCTCTCTGTCCTTCCTGACCCATAATGTGCTACCTGTTAGCTGTCCCTGTTAAACTGCACGCTCCTTTTTTTCAGATTCTCTGCAGCATCATTTGGAATAAGTGTCCTGACCTTCAACATAGCTACAACCTTTTCCAGTATTATTGCCCGAATTTGATAACCACCTACCCTATTTTATCATCCAAACTGCACTGAGTGGTTATTAGTAGTATTGAATAATACCAGACTAAGAGCAGATCTTCCCAGGCCCCACCCCGTACCATCCCTTCCATTATGACAGTGAATCAATGACAAATTTTATCTTCTCACAGCTTTGTGATACAGTTTGCACCTAGCCCTTAGAGGCTGGATCTCTTTCAATAGGTTGCTTATGACTGAGAGTGTAATTTGAGATGGTGTCAAAAATCTTTCCAATGTTAAGATAAATGACACCGAGCTGCTCACCTCTCATCCGGGATGCCTATTACCCTCTCACTGGAGGAAATGTGTCAGCTCATTGTTGACAGATCCCTTTTGGCTGTTATTTGTCTTGTTTTTTTCTCTGTGTTTTTGAAATGTGTTTGTTTATTTCTTTTAGGATTCTTTCTGGGAAGTCAAGTCGAACTGAATGATTGATCAATCCCTGGCTGTTTCTCTCTGCTCCTCTCCCCCCCTCCCCCCCGGCTCCCACCACCCCCAGCCTTTTCTGACCATAAGCACTAGGTTTTCCATTTGCAAGTTCTCCGTTCTTCCCCATGAAGTCTCAAGAGCTTCCTGCCTCCTCAGTTAGTTCTTTAAGTGTTGTAGAATAAACCTCAGTATGCTCAGTCCATAGGAAAAGCCCTGACTTCCTGAAGTACTCTCATCTTGAACATGTTCATCTTTCTTCCCTTAGTAATAAGGATTTTAGTTTTTTTTCCTTTTTATTCTGACTAAATGTGCTGTGTGGTATTTTCTCAAGCTTAAACTTACTCCTCATTCTTGTTTTGTGCCTGTCAGATCACTAAGTCTCTCCGCAGAATTTTCCATTTAGTTGTCGACTCTTCGTTCTAAGCAGCACCATAGGCTTGCAGAGAGAGGTCTTCCGCTGCTGCTGAAAATCTCAGTATAAAACACAGTCTGTTTTCTGCCAGTTCTGAGCTGGTTCAGACTTTCAGACTTTTTATATGTGATTTTGTTACCTGGATGGAACTATGTTTAAATGGCCAGTGTGGTTTTCTTTCTTTTTTTTTTTTTTTTTTTAAATGTAGTGCTCAAAATTCAAAATCATTACCATGGAAAGATCTCGCTGTTCACTAAGAGGAGCTGGCAAAGAAGATACGAGCTATTATAGTGGAAAACCACTTTAATGTCAGAACATAGATCTCCGTGTTTAGGATTTTGCAGTGCTTTAGGGTAGAATGTACTACACATATTAATGGCTTTTTTTTTTTTTTTTTCCCCCTAAAAACAGGTTGGATAAATATGTCAGGAGCTGTTTAGGTATAGTGCCTCTTTGCTTGAGACAGGGAAATAAACTTGATTCCTACATTTCAACGGAGCCTGTTTGTTCCTCTGTCACAGTCAATTAAGGTACAAGGTTGCTGAGGTGAAGGCAACTTTGCACAAAATTTCAAGTGCTTCACTTTGCTGAAACACTGTTTAGAAACCAAGAAGCACAGGATCACAGCATATTCCAGCTCTGTTTTCTGTTATTCTTTGAGAGGTCAGTGATGAAGTTATTGCCTTTGTGCTTTCTGTCTTGCTGCCACTTATGTTTGGATGGAAAGCTCAGGAAATAAATGCAAAATTGCCCTGCTCTCTCTTTTCAGTTCCCTCATTAAAAATCTTTTTGCTACAATTGCCTCAAAAAACATCTGTTTGGAGGTATGCTGTGGCTGCTGACTATCATGCTGATCAGTGCTGCCTTATTGTTTTTAGGATGTCCTTTTCTGTATTCTGCTGATTCTCTGCCTGCCCTTATCTTATGGTTTGACCATGAATTCTTTAGGATTGAGATCATCATTTTTCTTGCGTATTTGTATAGCCTTTAGAGGAATTGACTGTGAGCAGTGTGGGAATAAAAACAATATATTATTTGGGTGTTGGTATTATTTTGTGGAAAAGATTGTGCAGGTTGGAATTTAGAGGCATTCATTCTCCAGTTCACATGCATCTATTGCACTGATCAAGAATTAAGAAATAGATTAAAACCTTTAAAAATAATATGGCAGGATTAAAACTAAACCAAACCCATCAATATAATTTTTAATACTGATCTGAAGCTTTTTATGATTGGCTAGTTAATAGTTTTAAAATAATGAAATATTAAAGATAACAAATAGGGTGAGAGTGTATTTCCTTAGTAATATTAAATATGTGTATGGCTCGTGGCCTTGTTATCATAACTCTGGACTAAATCTGCTGAAGGTCTAGCCCAGTACATTCTTTTGCAGGCCATCATGAAGGTGTTTGGGAACAGCAGCTTCTTATTTTGATAAAGAAACTCACCTTTAAACCAAAAGAATAATTAAAAGCATGTGATGGTGACTATTTTTTCATTAAATAGTGGGATTTATTAAATAAATTAGTTTTAAAATTAAAGAAAAGATCTATATGAAATGTCTTTAAAGGCAAATGCCAGATGTGCTTAGCCTTTTGTGTTCCTTCTGTTAACTGAGCTATGAAATGGGGGGAATCTGAGCACCTTTGGGAATGAAAGGCATCTGGTACAGACTGAAGGGAAACAGAGTAGCTATGGAGCACTGGATTTTGAACAGGCCAACTCAAATTTTAGCTTAGTTAACCGGTAACTGTAAATAAAAACAACAAATTCGGGAGGGAGCAGGTTTGTTATGGGTATTAAATACTTCATCAAGAAAGGCAACTAGTCTATTAATGTAGTGGTGATGCCGACCTTGTGCAGAACTGAGAAGATACTCCAAGCAAAAGGGAAGTGGTGTTTAAAAATTTTTTTGCCCTAACTGGGCTCATTGTTTTTTTCTCAAAACACTACTGTTTTGGAAGCATACTTGCAGACTATTTCTGCCTGATCAACTGCAGGAAGAAAAAAGTACTTTCAAGGCTTATGGCTCAAATAGCCTTAGTAGTAGAGGTCGTCAAAACCTGTTACTTGACAAAAAAGGGTGATGGTGAAAGTTTTCCTCTCAAAACAGCATTTTCTCAAAGAAAAATTAAATCTGAGAAGTTTGGTGGGCTTTTTGGGCGGGATGTGTGTGTATGGGTTTTTGTTTGTTTGTTTTTAATTTGAGGGGGGGGTGACCATGCTTATTTATAAACAAAGTTATGGCACAGTCTGCTTTTGGTAGTGTATAATGACTTCAGTCCCTGTGTGTACATCATAAATTTTATATATAAATATACAAATGTTCATTAAAGTCTTTCCAAGTGCATGTCAGGTACATGTAAGGGCAGTGAGGACCTCTAGGTAAGGATATGCAATAAGGATTGTCTATGTGAAAATGGTCTGCATAAAGAATGAGTTTGGAAAGTTTATTTGCAGTCTGATCCATTGAAAATAATTATATATTATCAAAATATAGACAATAGAACATGCAAAGCACTTTAAAAATTCTGAAGTCTGTCTATGTCATCTTGAATAGGACATTTCTGTCATAAAATTATTAAGGAAATAATGTGGTGATGTTTTTTTTTTGTTTGGATTTTCTGTTTTGTTTTGGTGAAAGTAATTGTAGTAAAAATGAATTGTGATTCATGTTTTGAAGAAATAAAAATTATTTTTTCTTGTATTGAACAGAAGTGCCTACTAGATTGCTGTAAAATTCCATCTGATATTTATACACTGCAGTAACAGTAGCTGTTTACTTGATGACCGGCTAATCACTGCACTTTGTGCTAGTCTACTCCCCAGGGCATCTGAGAATAAAATGTTGGTTTCCAGATATTCCATGCACATTAATAAGTTTGTTCTTTGGCAACTTGAAGAACGGAATATACTGCAGTTCGTCCTTCCCTTGTACCAAGCGTCTGATAGGGTCAGCACTTCTGTGGCCCATCAGCACCAACAAAACCGCAGGTAGAGAAAAGTGGACGTAAAAGTAGAAATAGTAAAACAAACAGATCTGAAACCATTCAAAGGCTAGCATTTTAAGACTAGGGATTTAAAGTCGATATAGCACTAATAAACACTCTCTGTAGATTATGACACAGTGGTACAATCATTCTGTTTAAGGTTTCCACAGTATGCTGTTCTATGTAAGTATTCAGTAGTCATGAATGATATGACTTAACTAGTGAGGTTGGTTTCTTTGAGCTAAAATTAGTCTCAGCACACTAGATACATTTCCACTGGTAAAGCAAGGCTAGTTTATGAGCATAACAAACTTTATATATGTTTACACCATTCTTTTCTATTTCTGTGTTTATGACCTCAGAGCATCCTTTCCTTCAATTATTTTGCCCTAGCTGAGAATGACTTCTTAATATGGCTAGAACATAAAAAAATACATTCTCATAGCTTTAGTAATTCCAGAGACTGGTGATATTGTAGTTCTGGGAAACCGGAGATGACAAGAAAGATTTTGCTGTGCTGAAGAAACAAAGAATAGTTACAAAGTTTCTGGTATTAATTCTTTGTAAAAAATATTGCTCCATTTGAACAGTATTATTTTAATCAAGCTTTCTAAAATATAAGTACTTGCTGGGGGAAAAACGTTCTAGGTCTAAGAGATGATCAGTTTTATCCCTACTTAAACTTCTTACATCTTAAACTTACTTCTCTGTCTCCACTGCTCCTGTCTGCATGACAGATTCCCTCCAGCCAATTGCAAAGACAAGATTCAAGCAGGTTAAATAATTTGCCCAAGCTCATTAAGAAAGTCAGATTGTATGAGAGCCTTATAGGCTAACATTAAGATTAGAGACCAAAGTTATTTAACTGTTTTGTAGCACTGCATTCAAATAATGTAAATATCATCTTCCTTCCTGTAGTCCAGGACATTGAAAAAGATATATACATATAAATAGTTTTATACATGTGTATATATGTGTGTGTGTATATATATATATATATATATATACACACATGTAAATAGGTATTTAAATTTAAATGACAGTAAATTTAACTATCTTTGCTTTTCCTTTAGGGAAGGTGTGAGGTAGAGATGGTAAGTGATAAGCCTAGGACGAACGTTGGGCAGGTGGATTCACAGTTAGGAGAAATCAGCTTCCACCTGGGTTGTAACAGCAACCTGTGCTTCGGTTACCAATGAAAAAGAAAAAGAATGATTTTCATTGCTGTATTTCAGACTGGTCCTTTAACGGTCATTACATCTGATCAAACTTCTCAGTCTCCTCTTGAAACTGATATTCAACTGCATCCGTTTTCAACCAGTATATGGCAAAAAGAAAGATATGATTCCATGTTCTTTGTAATCCTCTAGGAATGTCTATGCCTGAAATTCCAGAAAATGACATCTCAGTTGTTAGGGAATCATCTGTATGCGGTGAATAAGGTAAATAATTACAGCAATTATGGCAAATTTGGTAATGAAGGTGATTTTATACTGCCATTGATAATCTGGATTAATTCTGGGGTTTGTGTGTGTGTGCTTGGTTTTTTTTTTTTTAATTATTTTTTTTTTAAAAAAATTAAATTGTATTTTTTGTCCTTGACTTATTTCCCTTCTGCACAAGCCTGCTTGAATAATTGTAAATTTAGTCTTTAAGTATACCTGGCTTTTCTCTGAAGGGATAAAATCTGTCTGGCAGACTGAATGCAATGATCATTATATTCAGGCTCATAATCACTTTAGTTGAACCAGTTTCAGTTTAATTTTGGTTTTTGATGGTTCAGATGACTTGATTGGACAAGGTACATTAGAGACTTGAATTTTTACTGTGAGAATAGATACATTAGACAATTTAAAAAGCTAAATATTAGATTAAATTACTTTAATTCACTCACTTGCTATGCTCCTCTGATGAACCTTTTTGTCAGAAGAGAAAGACTTCCAAGACTTGAGACAAAATAAGAACAATTCTTAGTGACAGCTGGAGGTGATATTTCATTTCTTCATCATTTTTACAACTAAGAACCTGCATATCTAATAAAAGTTGTATGAATTTATATGTAAGAGCTTCTGAAAGTCTTAACTGACTACAAAATAAAATGGTTGCCTGCTCCCACTGCTCTGGCAGAATGTGCTACTTGTGTTCCTCTGTCCAGATCTTGTATAATTCCATTCATTACAATAATATCCTTAAGCATGTATTCTTAATTATTTTTAATAAATATCTAGCTCTGAGATAAGATTTCAAAAATTAAGATCCCTGTAAATGATAATATAAAATAATCAGAAACATTAAAATATTATCCACCAATGCCCTTGATATAAACTTTCTGAAGACTGTCCAAATGCCTTTCTTTATATTGTTGTTGAATGATGGAAGTGATACATTTTTCCATGATCATTAAGAATGGAAAACAGAGTGGTTTTGTACACATAAGTGGTTCAGAAATGATATGTGACCTATTAACAGCATTTTTGATCATTCTCCCCTAGTTGCTGAGGGCATTGCTAAATGAATGAGTTGCTTGATTATTGGAAGAACGTAGGTGCCAGGAATGTGAATGTGCTACTTGTACTGTGCCATGTAAATCTCATCTTTTTTTAGCCCGGTTCTCACATCATTAATTTTTAGCTTTATTATTAGATATTAGAGGAAATTCTATTTGTAATGTTCATGAAGGATAGAGGTGTTTACTTGGTTTTGATATAGAATGGCATTTTGTCTCTATTTTAATGGTTTAGTGAACTGTGAATCTTGGTGCTGCAAATTAAAGCAAATTGCAGCTCTGTCAGGCGGAGATCTCATGTGGAGATGATTTTTATGTCTATTTAAATAGCAATGAAGCCATTCTCTTTTTGTATCCTGATGCATTTCATAGAAAATGAATACATATCTTACAGACATGCTGTCATAGTCTTTCTGATGTTTTCACTCTTGTAAGTATTGGAATAGTAGAAAACTGAATCCCGTCTTTGGGGGATGTAAGGTACTTCATGATAGCACATCATTCTATTGGACTTTCCAAATTCAGAGAAGCTACTCTAATTAATAATAATGTTTAAACTATTATTGATAACAGATACAGAGCTAGGCTATTCCAGTCCATCTGAACTAGATGATGAATTCAGATAGATTTAACAATGAACTGTCCTGTCACGTATTCTACTGTAGGGAAAAGCAGATAGAAGACATCACATGAAAATGAAGGTGGCAAAAAAAGGCTTCTAGAAACTATGTTTACCTAAGGCTACTTAATAATCTGAGACTCACCCAGCCTTAGCAGGGTCTGAGCAGTTTAGAGTGCTGCAGATCCAGATATTTTGATCTGTAAGGGCTGAAGAGATGCAGAACTTTTTCAGTGTCAAAAACCCTCTTCTTTTCTGTCTTTCTTTTATTTGGCTTTGGCTTCCTGGTCAGTTTCTTTGCCTCATGAGAATTTTGTTTAAAAATGTGTGCCTAA
Organism: Falco naumanni; assembly: GCF_017639655.2. Taxonomy (NCBI): domain Eukaryota; kingdom Metazoa; phylum Chordata; class Aves; order Falconiformes; family Falconidae; genus Falco; species Falco naumanni. The sequence goes on along the minus strand of NC_054058.1, from coordinate 85,018,375 downwards.
AGTTAAGCTCCCCTGAAGTTGGTTTTATAACATTTGAACTTCTAGATCACTTTGGGGCAAGTTTTCCAAAGTGTTTAGATCATGAAAACTGCAGATGGAAGCAGAGTGGGATTTTCAAAAGCACTTAAACAGATAAAGCACTTAGCTCCCATTTAAATTAATTAGCTGGAATGAACAAGTTCCCTTTGGCACTTTTGAAAGTTCTACTGCTAAGTGTTTATATCTACATTAAAAAAAAAAATAAAAAAAAAAAATATCAAAAGAAGCTTAACATCCAGCAATTCACTTTAAAGTTTATAACTATTACAGGTTTTCAGCAGTTGTGAATATTATAGTGTCCAGGTGTCTATGTTTCCAAATGATTCTCCTTCACTTTCTTGTTTCTTAACAGTTTCTACTGTCATTTGTTGTCTAAAGTTAATCCCAGAGAAGTGGGATCAACAGTACTATATCCTAAAGATTCAATAATAATGACATGGGTGAATATTCTGCACAGGTTTGAGAAGCCAGATCCTTTGGTATATCCATTCAGTGCCTGAAAAAAAATGACAGAGCTTTAAGACCACTGTTGTAATTAAGTCTTGTCCTGAATTTCCTTATTATATTTAAATTATGCAAAAGAATAATTAAAAAGTACATTACAGGCAAAGACTGCTGCAGGTTATGGATAGCTGGGAATGAACCAGATGACCAGAAGTAACGTAACTTATCGTAGTCTTTAACTGCCGCATATACAGAAACCCTTAGCAGACCTGTTCAGATGTAATAAAAGCAGGAATTGCTCACTCTGAGGTAGAATTTCCCCTGCCCTTTACCTCTGTTACAGTGGTGTCAAAGTAGAAGTCTGGGGGTGTACACACAGTAGCATTTTGGTTTCAGTCAAGAGTCTGCTTTTTAAATGAGTTTGCTAATTATTTCCACTTAGCACGCTTGCTTACTGTGGCCTGGGTCTCAAGCTATGTGAGCGGGATTGCTTTTGGCTGGAATGAAAACAGAAGATGCTTTCCAGAAGGACACCTAATCTTTAGCCATTACTGGGTGTTCAGTTCACTGAACTACATCAAAACTAGTTCAGTATAACCTTCCTTCACAGGCTCTAACTTCAAATACTGACCAATGTGAACATCAAGTCATCAGATTCAACACTTTTGCTACACAGATCGGCTCTTACTATGCCATGTTGCTTGTTGATGTAGCTATAAACTGTGTTTTCAGGATGGCTGGGTTCATAGGAGAATCTCATCTTTGCACCCACTTCCAGATTTAAAATCCTGCAATGCCAGATTTTTCTCATATCTGCAAGTATCTTAAAGGGGATCTTCAATTTCAAACACTGGCCAATCTTTGCTGGGAATGTATCTTCTCTTTCTTGTTAGATAGAAAATAAAATAAAAAAATAATGGTCAAGAACTCATAATGTTTTTGTTAAGAGCTTTTCCAGAAATGTTGTTGGTCAAGCTAAATATAACTATGTGTTTCGCCTAAAAAAAGTAATCCAGACAAGAAAGATTGCAAGACGTAACTACCTTGTGAAATGCACCTGCAGCAGCCATTCATTCTGGTTATTGTCTACATTGATTTATTCTTTTTTTATGCTTTAAGAGTCAATTCTTGTTGGAATTGTTCCATTGCTAACAACTAATAGTGCTTATATTCTTAAACAATTTAAAAAAAATTAAAAGAAAATACTTCAGTTTTTTTTAGCCAGTGAGTTTTTCAGCAATCATAACCTTGTATTGCCATGCTGGAAATTATATCTTGTGTAGCTTGTGTCAGATGCACTAGAATGAAAATCATAACAGGATTCTTTACCTGTGACCTTCAGAGAGAGGAATTCATTATCAGTTGTTGCCATTGGAATGTGTAACCTGAGGCACTCTAATGTATTGCCAGCCAGGAGGACTTCTAAAGTGTGGTTTTAGTCAATTAAAGCACCATCAAGAGACATGTATGCAAAATCATAAGTAGCTGTACGGTAAAAGGATTTTTTTTTTCTTTTTTTCTGTTATTAAGGTAGGAACTCTGAAAGACATAAAGGAATTCACTGTACCTATCTAAGCCATCGTTTCACAATGCAGTAAATGCGGCTTTAGGATGCTTAATGCCAGATAAGAAACACTGCAGGCTCATGGTATTAAATGCTGATCTAGTATAAACTTAATTTGCTAGTTCAAATGTGTTAAAAAATTGGACACCTTAGCTTTATCCCATCAGGCTTTCTGCCAGATTAGATATTGCCTGTCCATGCCATGCTAAGTTTATGCTGGATCAGGTGTTGTACACTCTCCTGGTGATTCTGTATTCTGCGCTATAATCTGGCAAACAGGCAGTACTGTTCTTTTTTGAGTCACCCCAAATTTATCCACAGATCTGGATTAATGACCATGGCCTCCTGTTGCCCCGTTATCATAGTATCTGAGTAAATCACGAGCTTCCATGTATTTGTTCTATCAACACTGTGAAGGAGAATATATCTTTGCTATCACACTGGTTTAATCATACATGTTTTCTCTCTTGTTTAGTAGATGAAACAGTAGGGGTTATGCAGGCTTTGAGAATTTCAGTGATTAAAACCAGGAGATTCTAATAGAGGTGAATATTTTCTTAGCGTGTCGAGTGCTCTGCTAGGGCTCTGTCAAAGCTGTTTCATTCAACTGCATTATTCTTACGGTTTTTAGGAAACTAATTACTTAAATGATTTCCTTTTACACAGCCACCAGATGCTGCATTTTGTGTAATTATCACAGTCCTTAATATATGGTTAACTTCTGAAGGTTCAAGACTGAGCCAAACCCCCCTGAAGTCCTTGAGTAGACCCAGGATTCACTGAGGTAGTTGTATGAGCAGGGTTCTTGTCTCCTTGTTACTGGGTGGTCCCTTGTTTGCCCCTTGGAGTGGTGAATAACAGCAAATTCCTACACTGGGCAGAAGAGTGGACAGAGGAGATAACCTGGCTGCTCATTGCTGCTTTATTCACTCTGTGTGGTGCTGTAACCAGTGCTCCAGCTCTCTGAGGGAGGCAAATGAGGCTGGCAATGTTACAGTGTGATTTTCTCCCAAATCTGTTGAAAAATTGCTGGAAAAATAAACTGTTAAGGCCAGAATTATGCCTCTTGATAAGCTGTCCTCATTATGTCCTCCTCCAGAAGAAACTGAAAACATTCCTGACACATGAAGTTTTGTTACTGCTTTTTCACTTATAAATAAAGCCTTCAAATGAATCAAAAGTGCTAAGTGCTTAATAGGCAAGAACAAGGTAAGTCCTTTTTCCTTGAGCGCTTACCACCTAACAAAGGAAGGGAAGGTGGAGCATGGGAGCAACGTGATTCTGGTGCCTACAAGTAGCTCTTTGGTCCACACACTGCTGAGGTTCACTCAGTGTGACCTCTGACGAACATGGTGTTCCTAAGGGTGTGCTACGGAGAGCTAAAGTGATACTTTTAAGCAGGAGATGTTTAAATCTGTGAGTTTCCTATTCAGATTTTATTTGGAGGGCATGCAGTAAGTATAGATAAGTGGATGAAAAAAGTGTATTTTGTTCATGTGCTGCTGTGGAGAAGTCTGGGATTTCCAAAACAAGACTACACTGTGTGTATCTTGTTCTGTGCTACAAAAAGATCCTTGAACCTTTTAAATCAGCATGACTAAAGTAGTAGCCACGACGTCTTTTTCCATTATTATTCAGAAAGAACTATATACTCATTTTTATCTTCTAGAAATGTAAACAAAACAATCTTGTGCATTTCAAGACTTAAAAGATGGAAAAGTATAAAATATCCACATTCATGGAAGAGGTGGCACCAGAGATCTTTTTTTTCTGGCACACTTTGTTCTGTCAGAGCTGATGCAAGGAGATTTTAATCTATTTCTTTGCTGTACCAGAAACTTCTCTGAAACTCACATAGCCTTATTTCATAATTAAATGTTTGAGAACTACTGGTATTTATATTTGCATGTGATTAACTTTTAAAGCACTATGTACAGGGCTTTTTGCTTTTAAACTAGCCTGGAGTCAATAAATATCTTTACAGACATCAATTTGGTCAGCAGTAAAGAGGTAAATAGAAACTAATGACACTCATCAAGCCTGTGGTGTGAATGATTAATTGGACACAATCATTTAACACTTTTATAAAGTCAATACAAGGGAAAGAAACGGGTTTCTTATTACAGTAAACTGTATTTGTACTGTCAGCATGTAGTGATTTATGACAAACCTGTGGCCAGGATTAGGATATTATAAATGGGAGAAAACTGAAGGCTCATTAATTTTTTATACCCACAGGTAGAAGACATGCAGTGGGCTACTAAAGAACACACTCATCCAGCATCTGTCTGCAGCCTGCCCTGTAAAGCCGGGGAAAGAAAGAAAACTGTGAAGGGAGTGCCCTGCTGCTGGCACTGTGAACGCTGTGAGGGGTACCATTACCAGGTGGATGAATTCAACTGTGAACTGTGCCCTATTAATAAGAGACCAAACGCCAACCGTACAGATTGCCAGCTTATCCCTATAATCAAACTGGAGTGGCATTCTCCTTGGGCCATTGTGCCTGTCTTCATAGCTATTCTTGGTATAATTGCCACCACCTTTGTGATTGTGACATTTGTCCGGTACAACGACACACCAATTGTCAGAGCCTCTGGACGGGAGCTTAGTTATGTGCTCTTGACTGGGATTTTTCTCTGTTACTCCATTACTTTTTTAATGATTGCAACTCCTGACACAGTGGTCTGCTCGTTTCGAAGGATCTTTTTAGGACTCGGCATGTGTTTCAGCTATGCTGCCTTGCTTACCAAAACAAACAGGATTCACAGAATATTTGAACAAGGTAAAAAATCTGTCACAGCTCCCAAATTTATTAGTCCGGCTTCCCAGCTGGTGATCACTTTCAGCCTCATATCCATGCAGCTTATTGGAGTCTTCATCTGGTTTGCTATCGATCCACCACACACCATCGTAGACTATGGAGAGCAGAGGACACTTGAACCAGAAAATGCCAGGGGAGTACTCAAATGTGACATTTCAGATCTTTCTCTCATTTGTTCCCTTGGATATAGTATTCTCTTGATGGTCACATGCACTGTTTATGCTATTAAAACAAGAGGGGTTCCAGAGACCTTCAATGAAGCAAAACCCATTGGATTTACTATGTACACAACCTGCATAATTTGGTTAGCTTTTATTCCAATCTTTTTTGGTACGGCCCAATCAGCAGAGAAGGTAAGTGATGATAAGTTTGCAAATCAAATACTATCCTTTTTCTATTTTCATCTCTCCATACTTATAGTATTATATTTTCACTCTTACAAGTGAGTAATTCTGAATCATAATTGCAAACAAACCCTCAGAAATCACAGATAATAAAATAGATGATTCAAAAGGTAGGTTTCCTATGTTTTAACACAAGAAACTGAATGTGATTGTGGTGTGGCTGGCATAATAATGTTGGTATTTTCTCAATATATCCTTCAATATATCCTTAAAGGACTGATGCTTCTAATTTTTATTATTATCCTTCAGTGATGCTCTAGCCTGTTACATGAAACACTATAAATCTTTGTTATCATCCACAGATCTGATAGAAATGGTTGCAATCCAAAAGTCTAAGAAGATCAACTTACATTTGTCAAAAATAATGAAGAAGAATGCTTGGGCAGAATGAAAAGAATTACTTTTCTCTCTGGTTGACAAATATAACTTAAAAAAAAAAAGAAGAGAGAGAATAGGAGTGAATGAAGTGTATGTAAAATCATATAAAGCATAATTCACTAATTATTGTCTCTGAGCAAAAAGAACACGTTTTCCTGACCTTTTAATGTTGCATTCTTGGATATCTGTTATTCCTTCTTTAACTGGCATGGATTTTTCCTGATATCAGTCATGGCGAGCAGTACAAAACATGTCAGACGTTTAACTCTCCTTCTCTCAGTTCTAATGGAAAGGCAGAGGTAAATGTCAAAATGTGAGTTTTTATCCAGCTGACAGTGGTGATAATGACAAGTTGCATAAGAGCCAGCAATAATACCAGCATCAATCTTCAAAACTTCAGATCTGCAGGATTTGGAAAATCTTAAAAATAAAAAAAATAGTAAGTTTTTTACACGAGCTCTTTCCCCTTTTCAAGCAGGTGTTTTTTATAACGTTTTAAAATATACATTTTAATTTAATTGGAAAAGTCAATGTGTCCACCTATAAATGCGCAAAAGTTTGACATGTCTCTGATTTAGAGGGCACTCTTGCCTACTGGATTAAAGAAGAGGTCTGTATGGCTTAATAAAATACCTGCTGATTCAAGCAGAGGAATTGTATGGGGGAGAGAGTGTGGCAGGAAAACATTTTCCTCACTGAAAGTTGAAGTAAGCAAGCTTGCTGAATTGGATCAGGCTTGATTTCCATGGCTTTTGGGATTAAGTAAGGGAAAGTGAGTACCAAGTAATGGCATATCATAGATACAGTAAGTAAAGATTAAATATATGTATATATTTATATAATACAGGAAAACGTTTTTAGGTGAATTGAATTTAAATTTTGAGTTTTTTGCACGTGTAGGCGTAATTCAGAAAAATACTCGGTTGTATAAATGTGCGGTACATTCTGTTTTAACATCTTGGGCCAGTCAGTTTTATGGCAAGTACCTATAACAAAAGAAATGTGTTTCTGAGTATTGAAACAGAGAAAATATTGCTTGGCTGGCAACTATGCAGTGAGTTTTGATTTACATTGGTTCATCTTAGCTTGTATAAAGGATGATTTGGTTTTGACCTCTAAAGACAAGATTAATGAACACCTCTTTTGCATTTCTTTTATGAAACCCAAGACTGAACACACAAATTATAATAAATTGCACAGCTTCTAACACTAAATTTAACTTGTTAGTTGCTTTTTTTTCCTAAATGATTTGTTGTTCTTCAGATAATAACTTTTAGGAGGAAAAAAACCAAATTAATATGCTAACACAGTAGCTCTATAATTCAAGTAATTTTTTTTCACAGTGCTTCTGCTTTATGCTGGAAATAAAAACATGTTTCCACAGAAAGCCCTATGAACATCATCATAATAGTTCGTGTTTTCATACAATTAAATTGCTTGTCTGAATAGGACAAATGTAATATCTTAGTGTGCACATATATACATTGTCTGAATAAACTCAAAGTTGCTTGTAGATTTCTCAGTGCACAACACCAAAAGAAACACTAAAAATGAACCAATATGTTATAGAATATCTTATTTGAAATTCAGTATTATAATCTTTTTTGAGGATGAAAGAAATAAAAGAGAAAATAAACAGATTTGTATTAGGTGCTTACTCTCTTTGCAGTTGATTTTAAAATCCTGGTGGTCCATTCTGTTTTGGTTTTGGGTTTTTTGTTTGTTTTCCTTGGCTTGAGTTTGCTTAGAGAGAATGGAGCAATAAGCTGGGGAACTTAAAGTACTATCTAAAAACAATGGTTTCTTTCCGAGATGTTGACAATAACAAAATGTAACATAGTATTCATTACAAGCCAGGTGTATTTCCAACTAGCAATTCATTGAACTACTAGCTTTAGACACATTTCTGGTTGAATAAAGAGTAATTAAATCTTTTTCAAAATGTTTTAAGGAACTTGTTTTCCTAAATATTAGCAGTGCTTACAACAATAGGAGAAGTCATTATACATTGTTTGAAAGAAAGGTTATGTTTACTGAATGAATTATTCCATGAACACAAATTAAGTAGAAAGTGTATTGAGAAGCTTTTATTTTTATTTCACTGTCAACCACTGGTAAACAAAAAAAATTTAGGATCATTAATGCTAAAAACAGGAGTCTAGATCCAGAACTCATAGACTGTCATAGAAAGGTTAGCTTTACATTTAGCAGCCTTGGGATTAATTCCTAAAAGCATAAATTTGCTGAGAGATTCTAGGTAGAACCTAGAGGAGTATATGCCTGTTCAGTCAGCACAAGTCCATAAATTTGAGTGTTGGTTTCCATTAAACTTCAAATGTGTGATGAAGGACATGCAAATAAGCATAAGTACTTTTCTGCAGACAGACTGTGAATCTTGTTGGTGTAAGCCAACCTCCTCGAGGTCTCAAAGGTTCATCTACTGTTTGTGTTGTTCCCTCATACTCTTCAGGCCAGTCCACCCTACTTCTAGCCTCTGCTGCATCCAGTTCTCTCCTTGTTGGCTGTTCCCCTTAAGGCTGTTTAACCACTCAACAGAACCAGCCACAGCTGCACCTTATCCACATTAACCAACCCACCGCCCCTGAAGCCAGCCCACAGCTGTATGTTATCAATGCTAATTAACCCAGCTTCATTCCTCTGCAACTATGCATATGAAGAAACTTGGGTCTCTAGCTGGATAATACAGCTGAGTTAAATGCCTGAATTTGCATGAAGTGAAACATCCGTAAGAGAAAACATGGTAAAAGTCAAGGTAACTTGACAAGACTCAGTAGGAATATGATTTATAGCCTTGACATTTGTAACATTTTTAACAGTCCTTTATAACAGATGCTGTTTCTACTCATATGTTTTCTCTCTTTATGTGTAAGTTTAAAACTAATACAAAATTGAGAAGACTACTATATAATAGTCAAGAAATATAAAATAAGATATATATCTATTCCCAAGCAACAGAAGGTTAAAATACTTATCCAAAGTAACCTCGCATAACCCAAGCTTGGTGGCTTTTATGGAACTTCAAGTTTATTGTTCGTACTTAATCTCAAGCAGCAGAATATAAACCCTTTGTGCTATTAAACATGCTATTTTTAGATTATTTAATCTAAAATTATAAATTTTAGTTTATCACATACAGATGTTCTGCAGAAAATAATAAGAACATTGACTTTAAATCCTTTGTAATTTTTTTTTGTCTAATTCATCATTTCATCCATTCATGACCAAGCCTGCTTTGACAGCTGCTGCTTTACAAAAGGAGCCCACTACAAATAGTTTAATTATTCCAGTGCATCACTGAACTGAATAAAAAATGTATCCCTAAGACATAAACCACCAGTTTTCTAACACTTACGTAAATGTCAGTGAGGTGCTTTAGAGGCAAAGGAGAGAAATTCTGTGAGAGAGCATTCTGTGAATATAGCCTTCATCTATGTCATACATATGTACATGGCAAAACACTGGAAGTACTGGGATCATCTGGAACAGAGATGTTAGAAATGTCACAATGACTGGAATGCCACAGAAAAAAATTAGCTGAGTTTAGCTGTGTGATTAAAACAGATGTTTGATGAACCTCTGGGTAAAATTAAGTTACAACAGCAGACTGCACAAAAACCAGCTGAGGATAGATGGTTGTATAAAATACATCCCTATTTGATAAACTGAACTTTTAAAATTTCCTTCCTTTTACCAGTTTTGACAGGCGGATGAATCGTGTTCATTCACAGATAATAAATACATCATTTATATCAACTTCTCAATACATCGTTTTGAATGAGAAGATGAATAATTGTTTCTGTGAAAAAAAGAAAAAAGAAAAAAAAAAAAAAAGGTGGCATTTTCTGCTGAGGAAAGAGGACCATAGAAAATGCGGAATAATTTCTTCCTTCTCTTTCCACCAGAAGCAATTTCAAGGTGTTATCTAACAAGGCAGATAAATACTAATTTGTTTCTAATTTTTCTACAAATTTGATCTCTTTTTTATTAACCGTAAGAGAGGAAAAGCAAGTTGTAATACATCTTATAAATTAGTCCCATAAATTATTATAATAATTATCTTACTATTCCAGCTGTTTTCATCCTGGATTTACTGATCATGGGGATCTCACGCTTATATCCAGCTGTTTGTTAATAACATTAAAAGAAGCTAGAAAGAATTCTAAGAGTATTCCAGTATTAATTTGACTTGTAAACTACTGCTGTAGTTGTCAAGAGGATGATATTCAGTTCTCAGTGGGAGGGAGAGGTAGTTCCATCCGTCTAGTAAGATACATTCTACACCTTAAAAACCACGGCTGTTAATGGCAATCCAGGTAAAGAACCCTTACTTCACCCACATTTCTACAACATTTCTACAAATCACCTTTTATTCTTGGCTACATGTATTCCTGAGACTGTAAGAATACAAAGCATCTTAATGATGCTCAGACTGTTAATGAAGCAGAATGCATTGAGCCATTTCTTCATCTCCAAGACCAAATCCTGATCATATTCAGAGAGCTAGCTCTGCAGGTAGTCAATGCAGTAGACATCACAGGAAAAAGTCCAGAATGACAATCATGTTAGAATTTCTTCAATTTTATGTATATGTTTGGCTTGATTAAATTAGAACCTTTAGTGTCAACACTGTGCATAGAGTGAGGATTAATCTGCGGGATATTGGAACAGTTTCTAATTGTCATTATTATGGCATCCAAAGTTAGAAGATTGCTAAAATGATACTTTCCACATTCAGCAGCTTATCATTGTTCAAAACTCAATTTCTGTTCCTCTGCTGGTTTTTTTTCAGAATCTTAAGAGTATGGGAGGACCTGCAGGATTATAACAAAACTATTGGTACTTGAATTTTTGCATGTTTTGGTACACATGAAAATTAGAGAAAGTTCACCAGATTCTGACAGAAAAATCACTCCCTTTTGCTGAAAATTTTGTGTTAAGAAAGCAGGTTTCCATAATGTTTTCTCATTTCATGTTTTTCCAAATATAAATATTTCATGAGCTAAATTATTTCTAAGTTTGATAATTTCCTAGGATTTTTGACCTAATACTTAGCAGAAATTAGGACTTTTTTGTTCTGCTGTAGAAGCAGAGTGGGAAAAAAAGCACGAACAAGAGTATGACTGAATTGCTATTTATTGCCCAGTCTTGCTCTGCTCCCTTTCCCTCTGAGGGATGTTTCTTGCTTATCCTTGAGACAGCATTTTTCCTTCCAGCTGGTGAAGATAACCAGTACAGTGCAGGGCAGGTCATGGACATTGCTGGGTTCACCCTTTGGCTGAACAAATAACAATTGCAGCAACCCCACAAATCTATTCTTTCCTCCCCAGCTTTCTATGAGCCGGTGCAAGAGGACAAGGGAGTGATTGTACTCCTCCAGCATGTCTGTGTAAACTGCAAAAGGTACCCCTAGTAAGAAACCCGTGAAATGCAGAGATCCTCTTTTCTTTCCAAAGTTACTTTATGGGAAACCGTTCCAAAAGTTGTTTCTTAGGAAAAGCTTCCCTGTTCCCCCTGGAAACCTGAGTGAAAATTATGAAAAAATGTTTATTAGCTAATAAGACAGAAAGGATTTATTGGACCATTTGAAATATTGTGGGCATTTATAAAGCATTTTTCAGTTTCAACCTTTTCTATATTTTTTTAATTAAAACGAATTTTGGAACCAGAGCAGTTTTGATATCGAAAGAGGATAATTTCACAACTTTTAAATTGTTCCCACTTTCTTAAACTGAAAAATAACTGAACTGACTTTTAACTGTAACACCAGACTTGGATTTTAAAAAAAAACATTTCTCAAAACACTTCTGACCAGCGTTCAGGCCAAGTACTTTCTTAGAAATTAATCTATACTATAGTATAATTATCTAAACTACATTAGATTAACTAAGAAATCAGAAGAGATTACTGTAGTCAACCAAGTCAGTCTCTTGTGCAAAAAGACATCTCCAGCTCTGTTCACTTAGATGCTGTTCAGGTTCATTTTGATCGTAGCATTCTCTGTTGGGTAGTCATCTGGACCCTTGTTTAGCTGCTTTGCTCAGGAACTGAATGATTAGAGGGAAGCAAAAAAAAAAAAAAAAAAAAAAAAAAAACAAAAGACAAGAATCCAAAGTTCTTTCAACTTGTTTTGAGGTGAAATGCATCTGCAAAGGTTTGCTGAAGCTTCCTTGGACTGAAGAGATATGGTCTTTCTGCTTGTGTCTGCTCATAATGTGTATGTGTGACCTGGCCACTAAAAGCATGTGAAAGCTAGGGAGAAGATTTATTTCAGACTGTCCGACCCACTCAGTGAAATCTTGTGGAGAGCTGAATGCAGCTACTATTTAAAATTCTAGCCCCTGTTTAGATTTTTTATTATTCAGCATAGTGTGTACCCAAGTTTCAGCAAGTGTTCTTGCTGAATGAAAGACTTTGTGCAAAGCTAATGCATACATAATTTTGAAGACTCAACTTTATTATTTTAAGATATGCCTGGTCTTTAGGTGGTAATTTCATTTCTTTCTTTACTTTTGTATTAATTAAGCTACTAGCATTTTAAGTATGTACACTGAGCACTGATCTTAATTATAAATTTATTAGGAGGTATCAGGGAGAGAGAAAATGCCAGCTTCTCTAAGAAAGAAGTGGACTATTTAATAAAATACAAAGCCATTATTTTCTGTTCAGTGAGATGCTGCTATGTGCACCTGAAGGGTGTACCCTATCCTTTTCTGCATGGTTGCATGTTTGTTCCAGTATGGGCATTGAGCTGGCATACCTAGTTGTGTACATTAAAGAGATGCGCACCTGTCACGTAATGGAAAGCACCAGTGTTTTGCTTGTCTGACATGTTTGCTTCTGGCCGAACGATGAATAATAATTTTGTTCCCAAAGACAGGAAAGAGCTGCCAGAAAAATTAAAGTTGCCTGTGATCTGCTTCCTACCCCATCCTGGGAAATGTCAGAGTTAGTCATAGGTATATGAAGAAAGAATGTATGCCAGAGACCTTTTTGGCTACTTGCTGCCTTTTGTGATAACTAACTAATTCTAACTGAGAAGCAGAAACAATTCTGTGAAGCACAGATAGCTAAATAACTCTGCCATCTTCATCTACGTTAGAAAAGAATAATTAGTAATCGCAGAGGGCAGTTTTGAAAGACGACAAACGTTTCACAGAGATAACCTGGAAAAAATATGCCTTATATACTGTATTTCTAGAAATCAGATCCACCTCACAAAAATGTTGAAGTTATTTTTTCAGTGCCAAATATCTGATTGTCTTCAACAAGTGCAGTTAAAGAGAAATACTTCCAGTTGTATAAGATGATCTTTGCACAGTAAGAAAGAGATTGCTTCTTGGTGTTGAGATGCTATAAACTTTCACAATTGTGTTTCATCAAGTGTAACTGTGAGATGGGGTCCTCTATGTCATTATTATGCACAGGGCAGTGTCCAAGGCACTGATGGTTTTGCATAAAAAGAAAAAGTAGATTATGCATCTTAGAGTTTAATCATTCTCTCAACTGCTTCATGCTCTGATAATCAAGCACTGACAACTGGTGCCCAGCCACAGGGTATCTGAAGAGGACCACAGACAGTTTAACAGTTCATTAAAAGCAAGCATATTTCTTTTGTCCAATTGCAAGTGTCTCTGTATCCAACAAGAATGGATTTGGGGATTCAAGGGATGCACATAAAATGTTGCATCATGGGACCTTATAAAATACGATGGATTGAGACAAATGAAGTCCTACATCTTTTTTTATATTCAATTCTGTCCGCTATTCTGCATTCAGAATGAAGGGCTATGTAGCAATTTTTGAATCAGCTGCCTAATAAAAAACTCACGGTCACAGAAGTTTACATGTTTGCAAATTCATTCAGGTTTCCATTGCAGACTGAAATCTGTTCTCAGATTGAGGCCAGACCAGGCTGATGTGTTACTGACCAACAAAACTTTCAGCGAGCAGCTCCAGTGCTGCCCTGTGGCCTGACAGGACCCTGTTCCTTGCAGCCATCAAAACAATGAAGTGACTTGCACTTTATAAACTCTTAGCTTCCCGAGGCATTGGAAGGACTGGTTTAATTTGGATAAACCAAAACTAGTGATAACACAAATTGTATAGAAAATTGTGTAGCAAATTTACGACTTACTGAAAAATGAATTGAATATGTTTGTAAATACACAAATAAAAATAGCAATATATTTTTCATTTGAGAATGCTATGATAAACACACATAATGGGGAAAAATATATCTATGTGTAATAGAAAGTTAATTGCAACTATCTTTTATACTTGCTAAGAAAAATAGAAATTCTTTAAATAGAACACTGTTCAGAAATTGGGTTGGAACTCTTTCTGGGATGGTCTTGTGAGACTTCTTGTACCTGCTAGTTCCTGCCAAGTTGGAAGCAGTACAAAAATAGCCTTTGTTGTCACTTTAACAGTGCTTTTACCTTACTGAAAACAAGTAAACACATGTATGAAAGACAGGAGAAACAAATTAAAAAGGCTTTTAGTATATACTCAGCTTCTCATCCTTCTTATCTCCTACCACAATAATTCCAGTTTTTCATAGGTTTCATAACACTATCAATATTTTGATGTTACAAGTACAGTAAAATGCTGTGGACTGGTAAACTACCAAGCACAACCCGAGCCGTAATAATAACCATTATTTTTGTGTGTATGTGTATATATATGTGTGTGTGTGTGTATACACACAAGTTCACAAACCACTTCTCGAACTTGACTCATGATCACCACCTAATCAAAACCACATTACCCTACATTTCCTTTAGACTAAAAACTTTCTGAAGGGCAATTATGGTGACTCAACTAAAGTGTTAGTTATGTAAAGCACAATTAGTTAATGTGTGTTTCAGCCCCTTGTGACCGTTCTGTTGTTTAAGAATTGTCATAGCTTGTGTAGCTGAAAATATGCCAATAAGTTGGACATCCAATAAACATACAAGATCCAAACAAAAACATGTAATTAGATATAAGCCCAGTAAAGTTTGTAACAAAATTGATAAATACAATAAAAGTCTAAAATTGCATGTAGGGGACAGTGAATGTTAAATTCAGATCTGAAAAAGACGGAAATAACAGGAACCAGAAAATCATGGAAGTCTGATTTCATGCAGACTAATGAGCTTTATGCTTACTTTTAAAAAGCAAAACAAAATCTATTATGGGAATAAGTATCTAATTAGATTGTTAATACTGAATATGCACTTAAATGTGTGTGTAAGACTGTTTCCTTTTACATAACTGTAGGCTCTTTCTTGCATGAAACCCAAATAATTAGTTTAAGAGGCCCAGGAAAAACAATACTTTCAGTACATATATGACCACCTTCTACAATACAACGTCTTTAATTGGTCATGTACATCTATTTTTATGAAAGCCTATTTTTCCTTCAGTTTACAGTGAAGCTTCTTAACCGGGGATAAAATGACAATAGCGATCCATATAAGCTAAGCCAAGATGGTCAGAATTTAACATAGCAGAATGTTATCTTTTTTCCTAGTAATCCAGCTAAAAATAGATTATGAAATATTAACTTTATACATGAATTTTCAGTGTGTACATCCCGTTTGATTTTTTCTTTTCCTAACAGTCTTGAGAGTGATTTCATAATCAGTCAGTTTAACAGAAACATGACCCTCGTAGAATGGTCAAATGATTGTTTTCATGGTGATTATCAAGGTCATGTTTACTTGATATTGTGAAATGTGTGGATGGGATTAAAGTGATGTTATCAGGCGCATTGACAGAACCGATGACACAGCACTTACATAAATCTGTTTTGTACAGAAAACATCCTCCTCCCTACCACAGTAGAATAAGAGTAGCTGAACAATAAAGGGAAGAAAGGCACAGGGCTTGATTGTCCTTTTATTAACTCCACTGAACTCAGATGGACTAATAGCAGGTATTCACAGGTATCATGAATGCCATTCAAACAGGTACCGCACAACATTTCCCAATCACAAAACAGCAAGGTCAAAAGGAGATTAGAAGAGAAGCAGGAAACTACCTACAAGACACTGTTAAATAGCAAATACAGGAAAAGATTTTAAGCTCTGAAGCTGAGGAACACATGACATTTTGCAAGTGTCTTTTCTAGTAAGCTAGCACTTGTAATTGTGTGAGGTATAGCAGAAGAGCTCACAGCAGGCAAAGCATCTATCTCCTAATCTAGTCATCAAAAAGACATGGACAAACCAATGTGGCATGATGGAGAAATTGGTCCCAAAGCCCAAAACTGCTTTTCAAACAGTCTTTGTAAGGCAATTGCTTGCACCATATGTTTTCCTTAAGAGCTGATCTACTGAAATGGTGCTTTAGAAGGAGAAGTCCTACTTATACAATGCAAATTATGGTACTGTTTGAAGCAGCTTCTTCCAGAACATATCACCGTCTATCCCTCTGAGCCATCACACTGCATAAAATTTTATTGACCTACAAAGACCACATATCTCCATAAAGGCTTCCAGATTTCCAAATTGGAAATTTCTCTGCTATTCCCTCCGCACTATTGGCTTTGTCAATGAGGCTTGTAATTTCTTTGTTTCCAACATCACCAAAGCCATAACCTTTGTCCTTATCAACCTTCATATTTTGCTGTTTATATCCTCCTATCTTGTTTCCAGCCAGTGCCACTTTTCTACCATTATATACAAAATCCTAGTTTTTTTTCTATGTGACTTAATACTTAGAACCTGCACTTATCCCTGTGTCTCTTCTTCCTTTTCCTCACTGACACTGATGTCAGCTTTTTGTTACTGGTGCTTGTTACTTTCACTCTTAAATTTAGCAAAATTTTGTTCTGATTCCTGTGTAAAAACACTTTCTTTCTTTCCATCTGACTCCATCCAGCATTCTCAAATCTATCCAAGTTTTAGTTCCTTTGTTTAGTGCTTTATTTCTGAAAGGTTCAGTTAAAGCCACAACCCAATTCAAGTGAGTGGGAGTTTTGCCAATGATGGCAAGAAATGTTTGATGTCACTGCCCCAACTGCTGTTGACTCTTCCTTTAATCCTTCCCCTGCCTGTATCCCATCTATTTTGCAATCTAAAGGGGCTTGTGTAAGTTAGAGTTTGCACATCTGTGTTATACAAGAATATAATTGGAGAATTGGACACTGTGTTATACAAGAATATAATTGGAGAATTGGACACTGTGTTTTTCCTTATCTACACTAAAAGTCATATGTGACTTGGCTTTATCTTGAGCTTATTATCCTGTACTTTATATGTGTTTGAATTCTCCTGTACACCAGGAGAATGACATGAAAAAACCACAGCAGGCAGACTGGTTTTCTAAACATCCGAAGCAGGAAAAATGCTATGTACATTGTGTCCTTAAACAGTATCACATTACTGCTACACTAGAAGTTTGCAAGCGTGAGGGAGGCATAGATGTAGGGAAGAGGAAGATGTGGTGTGCTTCCTCCCGTCTCCTAAGCATGCATGTAGCAAGCAGATACATTGACTGTTTCCTTTGGCCTGCCTCTTCGTACCCGTGTAGCTCTGTACGGTACTTGGGCAGGTGTCATGCTAGACTGTGGGCGAAGCCCTGTCAGCTGGCATTGCTGCAGTTGCACTTCCTTGGAAAAGGTGGTTGAGAGCCAAGTGTTTTTGGTATCACAGCCAGGCATTTTAGTATTTGACTGTATCCATTTTCTCTCAAGGTCACCAGAATATACAAGGAAATGGCAAAACTAGTTGAACAGACCTTTTCTGTATGGTGTAAGTTAATGTGGTTTCTACATCCACCTGCTGGAAAAAGTCCTTTGTATTCCAAAACACAGACAGTAACCTAAAGATCTACTCTGGACAGATACTTTTTTACTTTTTAATTGCAACAAAGAGATTTTATAGTGCTGTCAGTTGAGTCATAGAATGTACTAGTACCTTGTAGAAAAGTGTTTGACTATAAGCCTAATTAATAATTTCTGTCTCCTACATGACTGAAATAAAAGCTTCTGTAAAATCGTGCTAAGATTTTTGTCTACAGAATGAGAAGGATTCAGCCTGATTTTAATTGTGCCATCCGAATACTAACACAGGCTCTTTAGGCCTCTTTGCCCGTGGATGAACACACATATTCCTCTTAAAGTTGTTGTGCACACACATTGACAGAAGACTAGACCCCTATGGTTGCAAAATGAAACCATGGGCACCTCTCCAACACATGTAATGCCGCAGAGTCAATGCCAAGACCTATTTTTACTGCAGTTAGCACTACCATGCTGTTTAAAATGGCAGTGTATAAGCAAGTAGCTTGGATCTAACCTGTCAGGTTGGCCAGCAGTGATGTGCTTCAGAGCACCAGTGTGCTTATTTTCTCTGGGAATTTTTTTTGGTTTTTATTCTAGCTTTTGAGCTCTGGTAAAAACCATTTTCTTCCTCCTACAAAGCCATCCACTTGGGTGGAGGATATTTCACAGAGAGGCCCCATACTCTATAACTTACAGACTGCCCATTGAAATAACTTTTTCAAAATATTCACAATTAATATCTCCACTACCACAACCACCACCACCACCATCGCCCCTTGACCAAGGCCTCTTTCACATATTTGGAAGAATCACAGTCTCTTTGCTTACAAGGTTTAAGTGTACATTTTTTCTTACTTAGATGATTATATTTTACTAACAATCTAATTAAAGTGTGAGAGTAATACCTGTGTAAAAAAAAAAAAAAAAAGAGAGAGAGAGAAAGAAAAAAAACCCCTCTGTTGCTTCCTAAAAGCTTAAATTACCTAGATTCACCAACGAACTTTAAGGAAACTAGAATACATGCAATTTTTAAAGACAGGTCTTGTCCTGTTTCTTCACTTACACAAGCCACTCCTGGTTGCAGTCTATTACAAATACCCTTCTCCACAGCTTCAGAGATCACTTCTGCTTATTACAGATGAATAAACAGCTATCTGCTAAGAGGTGTAGGTATTTCACAGATACAGAACAAATTATGAGCAAATGTTTTAACAAGTAGTGGGCTGGTTGTGTTTAGGGAGCAGTTCTGGAGACCAGGCTGGAGAGAAGCTTATTAAAAGGAGCTGGGGGTTAGGAAAGGCCAGAAGTCTAGAATTTGAATATGCCCAAGGTATTCTGCTGTAAATCCATTACTACACGGTCGTCAGGAGTGCTGTACATCAAGAGCCAGAGCAGAGCAGAACAGAATAGCATAGAATAGAATAGAATAGAATAGAATAGAATAGAATAGAATAGAATAGAATAGAATAGAATAGAATAGAATAGAATAGAATAGAATAGAATAGAACAGAATAGAATAGATACAATATTTCAGTTGGAATGGACCTACAACGTTCTTTTAGTCTAACTGTCTGACCACTTCAGGGCCAAATTCAAATGTACGCTTCTGGAGATTTAGCCAGATATTGTTTTGGTACCATAAGTCCAGTGGAACAGGTCAGCACATCAACTAAAAAGATTTAATTCATTAGTAAGAACTGTGGTGTTCCTTTTGGTTATGTACTCTTTCATATCACACAGGACATTTCAAAGGAGGCAGAGTCACATCTGCTCTACTGGTTTATTTGATTAAACCACATCAGATACTTTGATTTTCCCATTTTCGTTTTCAGTTAAGTTTTACAGTAATTTCCATTTTTCTCAGAATAAAATCTATGCAAGTTGACAAAGATATAAAAGAAAACCCTCTGTAAATGTGGTGGGTTTTGTAACTGAAGGTTTTGTGCAACCTTGATTTTGGCACAACCTAGGACACACACATTCTGTAGTCCTGAAGGAGCTTCCTTTTTTCAGTTGTGCCAAAGAGTGCAAAGGAAAGAGCCAAAAATATCAGTTTGTGTCCTTTCTTGAGTATACAAGCTATTCAAGCTAACATTTTGGACATGAAAACCCCCAAAATGGAGCACAATAGGAGAAGAGAAAGGATTGACTAGCTGCATAGAGAGATCATATATTATAAATTCTGAAAGGAATGTGTAATGCGTGCATGAGATCTTAATACAAACTGATGACAGAAATACCTGATAAACTTATTATGGCTTCGAATGACCCTTTTTCCTAAGGGAAAAGAATGTCCTATGCTGTAGGAGGTTTCCACGTTCCAGTGAATTCATGTTATATGGCTACTTGCAAAAGGAGATACAAGATATGGCTCCTAAGGTGATCAGAGGGGCTACTTCTACACAGTACTTTGAGCAGCTTGAATTACCTTTGAGGGCAACACTCAAGGAAAAGACAAAGAGATGTTACTTTTAAGTGTGGACCTCAGTGTGTCCCTACAGAGTGGTTAGTCACGGCCATGTGTCTGTGTTGTTGTAGCACTGTTACGTGACCAATGAAACCTTCATACAGCTATGTTGCTTACTGCAAGGTCAGGTGGATTTTAATTTTCTGAGCTTGGACTACTTTTTACAGAAATATGAATGCCTGGAGATGATCTCCCACCACTGGTAATGTGGAAAAGCAAATCCAAATTTATGAGCATAGGAGGCCTAAGTCCTACCAACCCTTTTTAAGATCAGTATAAAACTGTCCACAGTAGGACTCAAAGGTGGTAACCTTTGTGGGGAATGTGTCCTCTGGGATGCAGACTACTCTGAAATGGTATGGTGTTGGTCACTAGGGTTAGATAGCTGAACATCAACATTGTCCAATTATTAGTGTGAAATCTTTGTAAAGAAAGGAAATATTCTTTATTAAAAAATAGGAGAAAATCACCAATTACAAAAAAAAAATAAAAAAGGAAAAAAAAAATCAAGGAGGATCTCTGATATACAAGACTTATTTGCTATGTCTTTAGTGCTGAACAAAGCAGGAATAGAAACTGCAATGGCTACACCCATACAACAGGGCACTTAAAATATATATCTCTTCAGGGTCCCATGTGGTGCGTCTGAGGACCTGAGACATAATAGTTACATTTTTTGGTTTTGGTTTGTTGGGTTTTTTTTTTCAGTTCAAAGTCACTGAAATAATTTGAGGGCATAAAGTATATGAGATAACTTTTTTGTAACAGAAATGTTACCCTGTAATATGGGTCCTTTTCCATGAGAGCACGTAGAAATTGTGAATTCATTTCCTGCTGGGATATAACTGTATAAAATGGAGAGAGACATATTTGTCAAAGCTTTGTCCATACTACCTTTGGAAATGATCATTGGTTTTATCCCTGACTACTCCTGAGCATTGTCTCTGAGACTGCTGCTCTGTAAAGGAGCTACTTATGCCAAGGAACCTACTGGCAAGAGACAGATTAGGAAGAGAAAGCCAGGATTCTAGTTTCAGTGAATCTTTAATTTTTCATTTATATAGAAAAGTTCCATTTGAACGTATGGCAAAGCATAATTCCAGGATGCTCTGTATCAACGTTATGAAACTACTATTCTGGGAAATACAAGATAAAGTCCCTCCATTCTCAAGAATGGTTATGAAGGAAAATAACAATATCTAAAACCAACTATGAGGTAAAAGGATGCCACCATCTGTTCTGTCTCTGATAGCCCTATTTGATTTAATTTGGTTTTCTTTGAAGGGCCTGGAAGGAAAATATATGATTCAGTGATAAATTAAGCACTCATTAATTAAAAATAGTGTGTTATTTACTTTGGTTTTTCTATGAGCAAAACCAAAATAAATACATTTGGTTTGACCCCAACCAATTTTTAAATTATGGCTTATTTGCCAAACCAGAGGAAAAATATCTATCATTGATTTAACTTCACTGTCTTCTGCCTTTCTTTCATGGTGGTACTGTACACAACGTTCTACAATAGCCTTTGGGGAAACACAGCCTTCGGCTGCAATTACTTGTAAATGGAAACTGATGACTAACATAGAAAAAATGCACAGCTTCTTTCCCAGGAGATAAAGGATATCTCAGGATATCTCCACTGAATTTATTATTGTCCTTGAATCTGTTAGTGACATTAAAAAGGATGACAGCAGTTTTCTGAATGGCAATTCCACGCAGAATTCACAGAAGTCATCCCCAAAT
Organism: Falco naumanni; assembly: GCF_017639655.2. Taxonomy (NCBI): domain Eukaryota; kingdom Metazoa; phylum Chordata; class Aves; order Falconiformes; family Falconidae; genus Falco; species Falco naumanni. The sequence continues at coordinate 84,996,721 of NC_054058.1, read as the reverse complement.
ACACTGACAGCCAAGGCAGCTACTTGTTGGCCCACTACTCAGCCTGACAGTTGTAAGCAGTCATATGCCTACATTCCCAAACAGTGAGGTATAGATTCACGATCAAAAGTCCAGATGTACCTGAATACAAAAATAGAGAATGGGTCCTCAGCTGTAGTAAACTTCGTGCTGTGGTAGGAGTTTTTGTCTATGAGAGACAAGTATTTCATTTCTATAATATACATAGCACCTTGAAAGCAGAGGAGTGAGAGGCTAAACTCTTGAGTGCCAATACCCATCACCATGGTCCTTCATACACCCACAAAAGTGTGGTGGTAGGTCCCAAAACAACAATAATTTTGCAGATACACAGGTAAGCCTGCATACAGACCTGTCAGAGACCAAGAATCTAACCATATTCAAAAGGAATTAGGTGATAAAGATAGCAATAGCTTATGGCAGCATTTGCTAATGCTTCAAACAAGTTTGTAAAGGGATAAAATACCCTACTTAAAGGTTTAAACAGTCTCTAACTATTAATTATGAAGTTAAGTACTTTACTGGAGTAGATTTTCCTGCATCCAGATCTCTCTCATACCTTTTTCTCTAAAGCACTTTGCTTTGGTCACATTCTAAAACAGGATATTTGACCACACGGATCACACTTCTAATCTAATCTGGTAGCATCTACATTCTTAAACATTCAGAAAACAAAGTATTTTTCATTTTAGATTACATATTTTTAAAAATCAATTATCTATTTGTAGTAGAAGTGTATAGAACTGGGTGGTTGACTTTTTTTGTCACCAGTTTTCCCTTCTTATTAGTTTACCTTTATATGGCACTTTTGTTAGCATTTCTGAGCTCCTGAAAGGCTTTTGTGATGTTCAGGCTTTTGAATTTTGTTCCTCACCTGTTCTTTGCAGCTCTGCTTTATGTGAGAGATCTGGTCAGTCGCTCAATGCAAAATATAAGACAGTAACACCAAACACCACCACCCTCAGCTCGTTAGGTATCTGTCGCTATGAAAAATAAGACCATTCCTTCATTTAGAATCATGTCTTCATTTCTTTGTGTTTCCATCCTGGAAAGTTTGAAATTTGTATTCTCTGCAGCTAAGAAAACGTGCATCTTGCAAAGATGCTGTGATTTTCCACTTGCATAACAACAGTATACATTTTAAGTGGAGACACCAAATGCTTGTGTCACTCAATTATTTGTGATTACTCCAAGATGCTTTTATCTGATAATGCAAACCACAGTGTTTAATACCTTTCAAATAAATAATATATGACTTTTTCATTCTAGTGGAAGCTTTTAGGTTTTATGTAGTTGGTGAAATTTCCTATTCTGACATAATCGTTGTGGCACCAACAGTTTAAAAAGTACTTCTTCCTTTAGAAGAGCCTCCTAATCTACAGGGTGTCTGTTCTGATGGGAAAGTACTGGTGGACAGTTACTACTTTGGGAAATAAAATGGGGACTGGTGGTATCCCTCACTTGACCTTTCTTCTGGACACATGTACCTCACAGTGTCTAAATGCATCTTGACACTGCATCAGGATGGCCTGAGTGCTCAGCGCATGGAGAACTTGTAGTCAGCCTGCAAGTAGAAAGTAATATGTGCATCGACAACTCGCTTAATGTCATAGTGTTTTGGAGAAAACTAGGGCTTATTTTGTAGTGTAATGTATGCACACTTCAGCGGAGTAGGAATAGATTGCATTGCTGTGTTGACCTATCAATTAAAACTTTGCAGTTACATCTTTTATAGATTTACATAGTTGCATTTCAGGGGATGGCATTTCTTTCAATGACTGAAGCACTTTTAAATTGACTTCGTAGAATTTCCACTTAAATTCTAGTAAGCTGACAAGTCCTTTAAAAAATAAAAAAAATATGTAATTACCTTAACAAAACTGGTTTGCAGTATATTTCACTAAAAAAGGTAAATGAGGTTAAAAAATATCTTCAAACTGGTCATGTGGGTATTTGTACGGAGTTGGTGCGTAGAGCTCGATGAATAAAGGAATAGATAATCTTGGTGAGCCTGATGTAAGGGAGCTGGACATTTCAGTTTCCTTATGCTAATATTTGTTCTCCAGACAGGTAAATTGGGGTTTATTTGACAGTATGCAGACATGTAGTATATATGAATCTAGTCACCCCAGGCTTCTAGTCAGTATGTTGAATCCCAAACCCATGGTCTTACTAGAAACTGCATTTATAATAATCAGAGAAATGCCAGTGTCCTCCTGACAATGACTTGTGTCTCATCTTTTCACGTTTACAAACACAGTATTTATCAAATCTATCTCTGTGCATGCAATGTATAGAAGCTTTCAAATAGAAAAATTAATGTTTCTGTAGCACAGAAACTAGCCTTTTATATATGCTAAAATGGCTAACACATACTAATTACCTACACATTAAAAAAAAAAAAAAAAGATAGATGGAGTTCTTACACAGAACTTACATAGAACTTCAGTGGTCTGAAATAGTGACTTTTAAGTAAGCAAACACTATTACACAATAGTTTTACTAAATGTCTTAGCTATGTCAATTTTTCAACTTTTGTTAGCCATAAGCATCAACCCTGTAGCTTCTACTTTTGATAAAGAACATTCCTGTTGTTGATGAATACTTTCTCAGAAGAAATGGAATGCATTTTACATGAAAGAATTAACATTAGAGTATTTCAAATTTTTCCTATTTTTGATTATCAGAAGGCATATGATTTGATATGACTTCCAGAAGAAGATCATGTCTTTGCACGTCTCTGATATTCTATATTACTTTGCTGTGATAAGATACATTTTTTGGTGGTTTATCCCACACAGAGTTTCAGTCAATCATGTTTTCACACATATAATCTGTCCCTCTAAAATCCCATTTTTATAAGCAGATCCTTTAAGAACCTGTAACTTCTGATAGTCTGTAGCTGCAAGTTATCTTTGACTTCTTAGTTTTGACAAAAAAGGAAAATGAAAAATGTCTGAAAATGGTGGAAGAGCTGCGGTGGCAGGAGTATGAGTAAGCTTTGGGAGAACACTGGCAAGATACTTTGTTGGCAGAGCAGGAGCATGGAGGTAAACTCCTGGTTGCATTCAAAAAAACCTGACTACTGCAGAGTTCCAGTGTTTTTAAAGAATGAAAATGAGGGTGTTTTTCACACTCCAAAAGGCACTGGCAAAAAACCCTCACAGGGTGATAGGCAAAGGAAAAGAAAAACTTCAAATGGCTGCTAATTTCAAAGGTTTTCACTGAGAAGAAAGGAGACATCTGTAATTCTAAAGTACCCTGAGATCTATGATTGAGACTTTAAAGGGTTTTATGTTAGTATAGCATCACTGTTCTGCTGTAGCTTTAAGATTAAAAATGGTCCTGAGATATACTTTATCTTTATTGCTTTGTTTAAATTGATTTCAATGTTCAGATAATTGGTGTGAATCAAAACTTTTATATCCACGATTCCTTCAGTCAGGTAATCAGTGTCACCAAAATCTTTACTGTTTTCCAAGGTTACAAATAACAAATTTCAGAATGTTTATATGTAACTTTATAATGCTTAAATAAAGGGGCATAAGTTTTTAGCTTAGTAGTTATGTAGGCATATGTAGTTAGTTTAGCCTTGTTTTGTACTTATGTTTGTCTTAGTTTTATTTTTCTTTTTTTGAATAGCAGTGAAAATGAGTGGATGTAGACAGAGTAATTGGAGGGGGGGGCATTGTTTGTGGGATCAGTTATAAAGTATTAACACCATATTAACATAAACCCACAAATATAATGGATCATTTCTTTATGCTGGACACAACTGAATACATTAGTTTCTGTTTCATGCGCCTGTTTGTAAGTGATACAGATCATCTGATATGATATAGAGTCTTAAATTTTGGAAGAAGGCCTTAAATTTGTTATGTAGATATGAAATGTCTGAATTAACTCTGTCAGTAGCTTAGGAATACTTTTCCAAGCATTTGATTGCTATATAAATTGTATCAATAGAATATGAATGAAAGGTCTTTTCATCCACTTAGAAACAAATTTTCCTTTTTAAGAATCGAGTGATACAGAGATATATTAGTATAGAAATAACGATAGACCACATTTTAAACTATGGATTCCCTTGGATCTCCTCTATTCTAAGAAAATCCCTGTTTACACACTCATAAAAATAGCATTAAGGAGTGTATTGATTACTCATGATTGCAGAGGTAAGATTCACAGGCTTCAGTATCTGCTAACGGTGCAGCTTGATTTTGCTTGGATCAAGATACAAGGGTAAAATACATCACACTGTCTGATCAGCAGTCCAATTTTTTCCAGAAGGCAGTGCACATCATCTCATTTCAAGGGCATTGGTTGAGATGTATTGACTTCACAACTGGCAGCAAAACTACAGGGATTTCTTCATCTCATTCCTTTTGGTAACAATACTATATATATACCCTTGTAATGGGGAACACTAATCAATATGAAGAAGGCAGGGAAGAAGGATGGTTGTGACTTCACCTGTGCTTATTTGGAAGCTAGCCATGGTGCAACCTGGTGAGAACAGTATAGACAGGAACATGCAACATCTAAAGAAACAACTTGAAATGTTTTATCTGAAATGCTGTTTCTTGAGGGGAGGTCATAAGCTGGCAAGTGAGATTACAACATGATAGTCTATCATTAAAGAAAATGTCCTTCAGCGCTATATGGTTCATGTGTTGCAAATATTCACAGACATAATACTTGTTAAAAAAATCCCCTAATTTGTTGAAATATGTTGTGTAGGATAATGCTCACGTGGAGAACTGAATCCCTCAAACAGAATGATCTGTTGCTGTTTGGGCCCTTGCAATGGCATTTTCAGCTGGCTTGGATGAGACTTCTTAAATTTTTTTTTAGCTGAGTTCACCTTTCCAGAAAATGCACTAACTTTTCACATTTTTATCTTGAATGACAGACAAAGCTTCCCCTAACTATGTTTATCTATTTACAAAAGACTGTCCTGCATTACCCTTTCTGCTTCTATAGGAACAGCATACAAATGGTACTATCAATTGCCCTACTACCTACTCTGAGAATCTCCTGTGTTGTCCAAAATCCCTACCTAGAGAACTTCCATAACAATTAGCCAAATGCATTGTTATTCAGTCAGTCACTTTGTCTCAAGTGAGTCTGTTGTCTCAAATTAGTCCATAGTTTTGTCAGCACTGAGAATAGCGAGGCTGATTTTGGACTACCCTAGGAACTGATGACTAATTTTAACTTGAATTCCATAGATCTTGCCATACATACTAAATCTTTTCTAGCTTGTTGGCTTAGCCACTCTGTGAAATATGTGTGGAGAAGCCACTGAAAGCAAAAATGGAGTAAAGCACTGTAGCTAACGCTTACATAACGTGCGTTGTGTTGAAATCCTCAAATTCATTTTCCTGCCCTGCTGGGCCAAGATGAAGAAGCACATATGGTGAGGAAAGCCACTTGCTGTTGGGAGACCTCTGCATTCCCTCTGCACAGGGAGGAACAATTTAGCCTCATCCTTCACTCTCTTCTGTTAATCTGGCACAAATCAAATGGAAGAGAGAGAGCGTGAATGTGGATAAGTGAGAAGATGCAATTTCCTGTCTCATGTGGCTAAATGTTTCTTGTTAAGTGTCAGGTTTAGCTCTGAGTAAACAGTGAAATAATATATTTATGATTCTGTTTATGCTGTTTGACTTGTGATTCAGTAAGCACTTCTCCCTGTTTTCTTAGATTTCTGTTCCATCTACAAAAACTGTAGTTTGGCTTAGAACATATATATGGAGATCAAATGGGCTTTCATGCCCTCTTTGGCATACCTACTTTTTTGTAGATTTTGTATTTTCATGGAAGTGGAGGAAGGCTATAAGTTGTAAGGATAAGAATAGGAGATTACTGTACAATATCTGCATTTGTCAAGCAAAATATATGCAACAGAATATCAGAGGAGGAAAAACAAGGGTCATGTGTCTATGAGCAACAGAAAAATTACTGGAAGATTGTATTCCAACTCTTTCCTCAACAGTATGGTGCAAGAGCTCATCATCTGTGGGCAAATAACCCCTGGAAATTTTTTATAGCTCTCAAATATGCCTTGGACATATCCAAGATTGAAAGCCAGGGGCCAATAGTCATCAGGGCAGGCAGCACTGGTAAAGGAAGTTTGAGACTGGTAGCAGAAATAACAACTAATTGTTAAGAAAATGGCAAGAGGAAAGATCTGCAAAATTTGCTGAACGTTGTGTCTGATTTAGGTATCACTCTCACCTTTGTCTTCAGAAGAGAGGCACACAGCTGATATAAACTCTAGAGTTCATATTTACAGCCAAAGATAAACCTCATACCAAAAGCAAAAAATATTGTTGGGGGGTGGGTGAAGAGCTTGTAGGGAAGGACAGGAAATTACTTTTAATATCCTAAATGTTCCTATAACTTACTGTCTCCTATTACATCCCTCATTCTAAAGTGCTCTTAGCGTTCACCTGAATAGGCTCAGGACATTAATAATTTCATTCATTCAGTGCTCCTGTTGGCAAAAATTAGGTCATCCAATCAAGGAAGGCATTGAAGGCAGGATATTATGTCAGTGACGTAGGCAACTTGTCACACAATAAAATCTCAGAATGCTTTCAGAGCTAAAGGCAAAAGGGGTTACAAGGTAGGGGACAGAGAAACAAAGGAAGTGACCTGAGCTAATGGATTATTCTAAAAAGCTCAGCAGGGACACAGTGGTTAGCATCACTTTTGGCTATTAGAGGATTTGTGTAGCTGGTAAATAACTGGGCTTGCCTTTTCATATTTGTTTTATCATGCACTATATATTATTGTGCTTCTTAGCGAAGCTCAATAGATGGAATACGATGGGTTTATTAGCTGTGTTACAACAATGATATATTTTAGTTAGAGTTGTCATGGGTCATCTGTTACTTCCATCCAAAATATTTCCTTGTAGTATTATAACCTGTCACAAACACAATTTACACAAACTACTACTACATAAAAACAATTGTGTGCTACATTTGACTGGACTGTTCCTATTGCAGGCCAGATTATTTATACAGTTATCAAGCTAAATAATGAATGAAATGACAACATACATCTTATTGCACTGTGTTTATTCTGTTTGCTATTCATGGTGATTTGCAATGTGTGAAAAAAAACATTCCTTTACTTGCAGAAAATGAATATTGTACATGTCTCAATACAGGCTAGATTTAGTAACCACTGATAAACAATGGTAACAACAACTTACTTATCCAGGTTTATAGTAATGATAGAAGGAAATACAATAAAGCCTGACAGGCTAACATAAGGATTGGTGAGGTTCTACCAGACAAAATAAAGTATGGACAGTATATGCAGTTGTGGATCAAAAGTACTTACAGGTTTTTTTATGACTGGTGCTAGTCATTTTAATTCCACCACAAATTATAAAAAATAGAACAGTTTGGCATCCAGTTTCAGCTAACTTTTATGTGGAAGTCCCACATGGACAGCTAGAGAAGAGAGGAGCAAGCTGTAGTGTGAACTACACTTTATAATATATAATCCCTCCACTGCAGAATAAATCTGTGAATATTTCAACATAGGAAAAACTTCAGATAAAAAGTGTTACTTCTCAGAGTCTCTTGTGAAACAGCTAGAAGAAACATTTCCAATGAGCTATTGGTTTCTAATCAAATCAAACAGAAGTCTATGGACCTCAAGGGTAATTTTTAAATTTTTGGGTACATTTTATGAAGTTAAATACTTTCTAGATAGAAATCATTGCCATCTGCCATTTTGATCATTAAGAGTAACATTCTTAGGCCATGTCTGCAAAGACTTGCCAGCAAAGCTAGGACAGTGAAAACTAAAAAAAACCCCCACACTCACATACCAAAGCTAACTAACAGTTATACAGGCAAAACCCCAATGTGCAGTTTTGCCAGTAGAGGAAAGCTAATGTTAGTTTTGCATCTGGCATTCAGTGGGGTGATGTAACTGTGCTGGCAGGAGAGCATCTCTTCTTGGCAAACATCAAGGGACTTGGACAGCATGGCCCCAGCAGATTGGCTAGTGGCAGAGGCTTTTTTAGTTAGACAAGTGTTAAGTTTTCCACTGAAAAACTGGGTGATCTGGCAAGATCAAGCATTTAATTTGGAATAGCCCAAGAAAGTAGTTAAGAGAACCAGCAAAGTTAGCTCTTTTATGTGGCCACCAATTTGCAGGCTGCGGACTGTATTCTAGCACATTGAATCATGATCACTGAAAGGAAAGCAAATAGATCATCTCATTAACTTCAAAGAACAAGGGCTATTGTCCCTTTATTTAGATGCATTGGAACCATTACTATCAAATCTAGTGATGGTTCTTTTTTTTTTTTTAATGACAGAAAATCAGTATTTAGTAACTAGTAATTGTGTGGTCATGTTTGTTTTGGCATGCAACTGCACTCTGTCATTTTCTTATATGACTACAGGTATTAATTACAGTTCAGAAGCAGAAAAAAATCCGGAAGTGTCTTTTAAAATTTATTTTTAAGAAAGGCAAGGAAAACTGCCATTTAGTTCTTTCATTTAATTGAGTTGGTTTTCCTCCAGAGATGGATTGTCCTATTTAATCATTACAGCAGATGTGCAACAATAATCTGAATATATGGGAATGTAAACCAAAGGGATTTTCTGTTTAAAACATTGGCAACATCTTAAAAATTCGCAATCTGTTGAATTCTGGGTTGGCTTTGAGCACTGGAAACAGGGTACTAAAGAAAAGGCTTTACTTTATATTAATAATTAACATTTATAAAATACCTGGAGGAATAGAACCCCTTAATTTGTATAAAGTAGTCAAGTAAAATATACCTTTTAAAATACAGGCTATTAATTGAGCTGACCCGAATCCCTTTTACTTTGCACTGCTTTCATCATATTTTATAATTTCACTTTGAATAATAATTTGTTACTGATACCACTAATAAGTCATTTAAATATCCATAATGTGCAAATAGGACCATATTAAAGCAAATTCGAACAATTTAAAGTATAGTTCCTGTCTCAGTCTTCTTTATTTAGTTAAAGCAGATAGAACAAGGAAGGTCAAGATGTCAAGAGTATAACACAGAGACAAAGAAAGAAAAAACATTAAATCATGAGATCAGTAACACTTCTCAATTTTTATTACAGGTAATTCAGCAATAGTTCTTAATTATTACTACTACTATTATAGGAGTTGTGATGTAACACCTCCTAGTTACCACTACTACTATTATATGAGATAGATATATATATAAATATATATATATATATATATAAAAAACAACTTTCCTTCCCCATTTTCCTGTAAGTAACTTGGTAGTAGTCAGTTTTAAGAACAAATTTAAAAGCTGAAAAACATGTAGGTATATATGCAGTGAGGTCCATCTCACTTTGGTGTCTGGGAAAATCATGAGCGAGCCCTCTTGGAACAGATTTCTGGGCACATGAAGGAGAATAAGATTACAGGGAAGAGATAAAACGCCTGACCAACCTGATTGCCTTCTGTGATGGAGCAGAAGGATGTGGATGAGGGGAGAGCTGGAGACATCAATTAACTTGATTTTAGCAAGGCTTTTGGCCTTTATGTCCCACAATATTTTGGTACCCAAGTCAGATTGTTATAGTCTGGGAGGGTGTACAACCGAATAGGTAAGAGTTTGGATGATGGGGCTCAGAGGGGCATGGGTATAGGTCATACTCTACCTGGAAGCCAGTTATAAGGGGTCTGTTCTGGGTCCTGTCATGTTTAAAAATCTTTACCAATGACCAGTTAGAAGCAATGACATGCACTCTCATGAAGTTTGTAGATGGTACCAAATTGGTGGTTAATAGTTGATATGCTAAAGGGAAGGACTGTCATCCAGAGGCACGTAGACAGTATAGAGGAATGAGCCAATGGGAACCTCATAAAATTCAGCACATAAATGCGAAGCTTGGCACCTGGAAAGGTAGAGTCCTTACAGTGGTACAGGTTGGAAACTGACTGTGTGAGCAGCAGCTCTGTGGAAAAGGCCATGGAGGCCTTGCAGACACCCAACAGCATCAGCTAGCAGTGCTGTGGTCAAAAACAGGGCCAACAGCCTCCTGGGCTTTATTAACAGGAGCAGATAGATAGATTCAGGGAAGAGATTATCTCTTTCTTCCTAGTTCTCATTAGATCATGTCTGGAGTACTGGCCTCCCAGTAGAAGACACACATCAATACACTGAAGCAAGTTCAGCACAAGACCACCATGATGGTTGATGGCTGGAGCATGCACTTTGTGAGGAGAGGCTGATGAAGCTGGGCTTGTACAGCCTGGAACAAAGACGGCTTTGGACAGAGTGAACAGCAGCCCTCAGTGCCTTCATGGAGGTTACTGAGAGAATGAAGCCAGGGTCTTCACAGTGGGGCACGGTAGGAGAACAGGAAATCGTGGGCATAAATTGACACAAAAGTAATTCAGATGGATAAAAGGAAAAATATATTTCCCTCTAAAGACAGTCAAGTTCAACAGGTTGTCCAGAGAGGCTGTGCAGCCTCTCTTCATCCTTGGGGGTTTCCAAAACCTGACTGGATAAAGACCTGAGACACCTGGTCTGATTGCACAGCTGACCCTGCTTTGAGGAGAAAGTTGGACTAGGGACCGGAGATCCCTTGCAACCTGTATTAACTATACTTATAAATGAAGCAAAATCTTTTTTGAAAGAATGATACCAAATTCTTCAGTTGAACTGATTTGGATATTTATAAGTTTTTTGTGGATTTTCAGTTAGAAAAAAATTCGGTTCTTGATCTGGGACAAAACCTCTTTTTTCATGCTGAGAATGTTCACACAAGGGACTAGCTGTTTTCTTCTCAGCAGTAATGCTGACACCATTGTATAACACAGTAGATCAAAGTAATGCAGCTGTTTGAAAGTTAAGAAAGATTTTACATCATCTTTTCATGGCTCAGGCCAACATATTCTCAAGTTTAGACTTCAGATTTGAACAGTAGGAAACTGAAATCTCTTGGTAGCTATGACTCACTTTCTGCTTGAATCTAGGTCTGTTCTGTCCTTGTAGACAATATCTTTTCAGGTTGACAACAAATTCCTTCTCTTGTGGAAGATGATAAAAGTGACTGTATAGGAAGTATCCCAGATCTCTAAGAGGAAGTTCACTGGCTTGTCTTCTCCGTATAGTGTTACTATAGCAAGAGCAGATGGATACATGAACATCCTAGTGTGCCAGATTCACTTTGTATGATTAACTGCATTTGGGATAATAACACTCATAGTTCCCCTGGGTGTTATCAGCCAAGATATGCTAGAGCCAGGCCTGAATCAGTCACAAGCCCACCTTGTGCTGGTTCTGCATTGCAATTTAGACACATTGACTGCTGCATACCTTCTATGCATAAGTTCCTGCCTTATGGTATTGCCCCAGAAAAGGTTTTATTTCAGGATTAAAATTATTGACAGTTAGGAATGACAGAGTGAAAGTAGATGTTGTATGCTAACATCATAAAGATTCTAGTGTTGAATCTAGTGAAGATGCAGTATTAGCTATGGATGACATTGTAGCTGGTGAGAGTGCAAATACAGAAATTGTCAATAATGATATATAAGAATTGTGGAAGGACTACACTGCATTATTATGCAGAAGAAACTAACTGAAACCTCACCAGATAGGGTTGCAGTTGAATAAAATAAAATAAAATAAAATAAAATAAAATAAAATAAAATAAAATAGGCAGAATAGTTCAAAGAAGTGAGATTCACCCTGAACACAGAAAGAGCAAAAAGAAGGTGAAATGTAGCAGGAGAGTTTTTATGCATGTGTGGGTGGGATTGGAAGGTGATGTATGTATGTCATCCCTGCTCCACCTTGTAGCACTTCCAAGATCCCCTCCTGAGATACCTCAGAGATGGTACTCTAACATATCTTCATACTGCATATTTCTGTGGAAGTCAGCAAAATCCTGCCTTGCCATGAGAATCCTCCAGATAGATGAAGAAATTCAAAGTTTATCCAAGTTCTCACAGAGAAATAATAGTGTTTGTGCCAGGTCTATGCCATAATTATATGGTTACCTGCTGAGGAAAACGAAAAGAGATTTTAGGACCTAGGTACACTTCAAAAACAAACTAGGATTTGGGGGAATAGTTAGTTAAGCCACATTGAAACCACTCTGTCTTTTTCTTGCTGAACTCTGGTGTAAGTAAACACCTTGGTAATCAAATTGATGTCATGGTCCTGGACTTTGAGAAGCACTGTGATATGATAACCGTTCAGGTACCTGGACTCCTGGCAAGTGCCAGGTCAGACATTTTCTTCCGATGCAATTGAGACTGCAATATTCTTATTTTATCCCGCATCCAAGAAAGTTTCCATACAAAGGAAATCCAGGCATGTACTACAGATGGGAGCTGTAGGGCTCTGAACAGATATTAGTTCAGATGATGAAGCATCAGGATGCCATATGGAATTATATGTAAAGTAAGGACACATTAATCCAAAAGAAATGAGGCAATGTGGGTTACAGTATATATGGCTGGATTGAAACACGTAGCAAAAGGCAGGATTGGGCTTGGAAAGAAGTGATGACATGCTTTGTCACATGACAATCTGTTGAACATGGCACAGGATGCATATAGGGTCATAAAACAGTACTAGCTGTGCCTGCAGGAACAGCCATGTGTGTGAGTTGGCACTAGTCCTATGGCACAAAACAGATGCCCTGGTGCAGAACTTTCTTCGGTTTAAGAATATGCCCCTGCCTCTCTTTCCATGCATGACCCTTCTTTGACAGATGCAACTGTTTGCTGGGTATAAAGATCTGCTGTATCTGATAGGTGAAGCTATGAAGCAAGAAGATACCAGTATTGTAATGAAACTTTTTTAAAGCATGGGTCATAGGGAAGAAAGAGGGCAAACTAAAGTCATGGCACTTCACAAGGCTATGCTATTGAGGTAATTCAGTGGGAGAAATGAAGATATGCTTGCCCTAACATACCTTTTTTCCTCTTGGTAAAACTGCACCTGGAGAGACGTGAAATAATGGTGAGTTTCTCCTTTCTAGGATGAATATAGGCAGTCCATAATAACAGTGCTTATAGAAACCAGATAAACAGAAATGTTTTTGCATCGTCTAAAAGAGATGGTACTTCTTACGTATCCATTCTCAATTGGTGTACTTGGGTCACTTGAGATGATAGGTGCACAGACATGGAGGGAAAAGAGCTGAGATTTTGCATACAGGCGTTAATCTGAACTCAGAAAAAGACTGCCGAAGTGAAATTCAGAGCATGCAAAGTCACTTAACTAGAAACCAATAAAAAAATTGTTGGTAGCAAGCACAAATGATTCTGGATGTGTTTATGCAGTAATCATGTGCCATCACAGGGGGACATGAAATATCCCAAAGCAAAGTTCTGCTTTCTAAATTTCTTGTACTCTCATAGTTTCTACCAAAACAGCATCTTCTGCTATTTGATGCATTTTTGATATTATTTAAAATTAGATAGTGAAGTCTGTGGGTCAGGAACAGTTGGTCTGTATTCTATTTTGTGCACTTCCTAATATAGGTAGTGTGAACATATTTACCAAGATTTTTTGTTACTGTTCATATTAGACTTTTGCCTAAGATGATAATTATCAATATGCCCTATATTCCTGTGTGTGGTTGGTGGGTCACCAGCATTTTGGCAGTAGTGTGAGTTATACTTACATATGAAAAATACAAGGGAAAACTTATGTTAGAGATTCCTCTGTATTCCTACTGCCTCACACATTTTATAAACTAACTGCTCTTAAGGATTTTCTTCTCCCCCAGTTTTTGCTCTCACCTTAAACTTTTAAAGGCTGCTGCCTCCATCCTTGGAAATCCCTGTTCTCTGCTTCTGTTTTGGTTAATCTAGATTATGATCATATATTCATAGACTATTAATTTTGGCCTAGATTATAAACTAGCATAGGCTCTTTTGAAAGTCTTATTTGAAAAGACTTATTATATGACTTATTTTGAGAAGTCCTATATCAAAAGCCCTTTTGGAGTGAACTTTGAAAGGACTGTGCATCAAATGCAGCACAGAGCCTATTGCTCATAAAATGCAACATACCCTCTGCACTGCACTGCAGATAGGAACCTGGCACCTGGTTCTAAAATCCAGTTCAGGTTAAGTAGGGGTTTCATCCTGCTCCAGAGCCAGGTAGAGAATTCACAATGGCCTTCTGGAATGAATGAAATCTGTCAGAAAAAATCTACTAGAGCAGTGTCACAATGCATTATGGAAAAAAACCCAAAACAACCAAACACAAACAATCAGACACAAAGGCAAGTAAACACTCAAATGAAACCTTTAGAGATTAGTAGTAATGGTGAGGAAATACTTCTATAATGTTCATATTTTTAAGTCTAATTTTGGCCGCTCATACTGCAGTTTATTTTCTTTTTTTAAAAGATCAGAGAGAGAATTAATGACAAAATATATTTATTAGTTTATATGTTTTGGTCAATTCACCACTTGAAGCAATTTAGTGAAAATTCATTGAAGTCAAGGGAGCAAACATCAGTGGATTTATCCTGCTGTCTTTAAACTCCTGACATAAAGAATAGACTCAGCAAACATTTCTAGACAAGGCTAGTACTTGAGTATAGCCATTGTAAGATTTCTGTTCACAAATTGCAATTGAAATGCATGCTAAGGGCTGAAGAGACTTGTTTGGTTGTTTGTTTTTCTTTTTGTCATTCCATTTTAGCTGCTTCCTTGCTCATTACATTGTTCCCATTAGCATAATGTATTGGTTGGGTTTGCACAGCTTTTCCTGCCAAAGGCTGCCCTGCAGTTGTACAGCCATTGGGGTAACCAGCTGTTACTTATTTAAGCCTCCATCATTTTGTATGACAGAGTAACTTAATTATGCCCTGCTTGAAGATGCTAAATAAAATTATCTTCTGAACAAGTGTACTTCACGTAATATTTATCTCTATCAGGTACTTGAACTCTGACACTTAAGCCATGTTCACTAAATAAATAAACACACACATTTTAAAACTAAACCTAGTAGCAAGTTAATTACTACAGAGTTAGATGGTGTTTTATAGTATATCTAGAGCACAGTTATCTCTTTAGCTCAGGTATAATGCATATTTAAAACTCTCCAGAAAACAGAAGCTAAAATGCAGTTAATAGAATAATAAACCAGCAACTAAAGTTAACCTTTTCTGTTCGGGTTTTTTTTTTTGTTGGTTTTTTTTTTTCTTTTTTCCTGTGAATATAGGAAATAGATCTTCAGTCAGTATTGGTCATTTTAAACATACAGGATGGTAATATTCTATAAATTTCAAATCTGGGCAAGAAAAAAGTTTGCCTTCTTCTCAGCAATATATTCTAGTTGTGAGAATGTGTCAGTCAACAGCAATACTCTATGCTATAGTAAACTATTTAGTTTTTATTTTAAACTGGAGTATGAATTAAATCCAAGCCACACTTTTTTCTTTTTCCTGGTATTATTTTTCCTTAATTATCTATAAGACGGCTTGCTTTCTTCCCCTTTTTCATCACTATACAACTATGCATATGAAAGTGACAATTTTGGGGTTGCCAAATGTCTCATTGAGTTTTAAGTGTTCCAAAATGTCAACTCCCATATTTTCAAATGGATTAGAATTGAGAATGTGCCAGTCTACATGAATCTATTTTGAATAGTTGTCCACGTGCCACATTTGATCGTTGATTTAGCCTTAGGGTAAATACAATTTGTGTTCAAAGTAGATACCTGAAGACTGAATTAATAATAAATTACATAAAATAATTCTGCTAAAAATTAAAAAAGCTCAAAAGTAAAATGATTCTCTAAATTGTGCTGCATCTTATCCAGATGAATTGATCTAAGTTGAGCAAAACAGAATGCATTTGACCAAAAAGCATTTTAATTTTCTAAGTATTTGATAATATTCAAATCTAAGTGATTTGAAGGCTGGACTACAACTATGGTAGAAAATCTTTGGAAATCTGTTGTTAAATTATTTTAAATTATTTTGTTAAATAAAATTAGAAATGAGGTTCACCATTGTATAGAGTACCCAGCTGTAGCCCAATAAATATGATTTTTTGTTCCTAGGAAAAGGCTCCAGGCTTTGTACTGACTGGTCAGTGGGCTTTTGGGATATATTTTGACTTGTGTCCTGAGCTTCTGTTAGTTGTGACAACAGTTGTCTGGCAGTCAGATGACTACTGCCTAACTTGTTTCAGCTTGGCTCTCTGAATACTCTATATGGTAAAGATATAAAAAATCTGTGATGCTTCTCAGTAACAAAGTGACTGGGACTTAATTTTTATTAATAAGCAGTTAATGAGTGGAGATAGACTGATCGTAGATAGGAACACATTTTTTAAAAGAGCAACTAAGCACAGTGTTAGAAAATACTTAAAAGTAACCTCAGCTGCACCCAGATCTAAGGGGGGGGGGAACACTGGCCATCAACATCGTGCACCTTCTCCTGGGGAAGGATTTGGGTTGCTAACAACTCAGCATAACCTCCCCTTCCCTCTATTCTTCTTGTGGAGGGCTGAATCTATTGTCCTTAGGAACCAGGGGAGCACGGGCAGAGTGTGCATCACTGGACAATAGGGTTTGATACTCAGAAGTTCATGTGTAACAGATTTAGTTACATTATTAATTATATTTTCTTGTAATAATTGAATAAAAGCTGATACAATTTTAACTGGATTAATTATAATATTTGCTATAGTTTTGATTAGGCTGTAAAGATTTTAATTAGACTAACAATAAATTCTTTGCTTGGCATTTTACACATAAAAAGATCTTAAGTGTAACACAATAGACCATAAAAATCCTACTTCTACATTATGTTGAAGATTCAATTAATGTATAATATCAGAACTAATTTTAAATAATCTCCTTCCTCAGTTTTTCCATGCAGCACATACTTTTTCCAATATGATTACTTACTATTGACTTTTTTTTACTGGTATTTGGAGATTTCTTAGCTTAGTTTTGCAATTTCTGAGTATCTATTTTTACTTGAGCTTTTGGAGTTCAGTACTCTTGAATATCAGGACTGACATACTCATTACAACAGACAGTAAAGATTGGTCTTTGGTCAGTGATTGACTACTATGGCTCTACTTATAGTAAGGTTGATGAGATAAATGGATCACATGGCCCCTTAAAAACCATAGTACTGCAATGAATTATGTGCTGTGGTGTATGTAAGCTATATGGTAGTGTGATATCTAACCTAATTTATGAGAAGGAAAAAGACTCAAATTACCTGCTAATATCTTAAATAATTTTGTAGGTCTGCAAGGCAGTGCATAACATTTTCCATGAGACATATGTCCTGAGGATGGACCACAGTAAAGAAGCAGACTTTAGTTTATTGCTATTCTTAATAAAACATTGCCTTATTGTAATAAGTGTTGCAGGTGAAGTAAAACTGAACGCTTTTTTCCCTTCAAAAATGTTGCTTATACCCAATTAGCAGAATATTAGATAATGCACCACTTGTTTCAGTCTAATCTTCTTCATCTTTTGCCTCAAAACAGCATAATTTCTGATGCCAGTGTTCTGTGATGTTATCTGTAAAACCACAAACTAGGTCTACAGGCATTACACATCAATAGAAAGCTTTTTCAAATGTAGCAATTACAGAAGAGCTAAATCATCTGAAACTTGTATATTGAAACAAACAAATGGAAGAGGAAGGAACAAACTCAAAGAAATAAAACAAGCAAAAAAAGCCAATTTTCTGGAATTTTATAGTTAGAGGTCACATTTGCCAATAGAAATGACAGCTGGTATTAACGTCTACCATGTTGAAAAATTACCATGTTGCTATGAATCATAGAATCACAGAATGGTTTGGGTTGGAAGGGACCTTAAAGATCACCTAGTTCCAACGCCCCCTGCCATGGGCAGGGACACCTTCCACTAGACCAGGTTGCTCAAAGCCCCATCCAGCCTGGCCTTGAGCACTGCCAGGGATGGGGCAGCCACAGCTTCTCTGGGCAACCTGTTCCAGTGTCTCACCACCCTCACAGTAAAGAATTTCTTCTAATATCTAATCAAATCTACCCCCTTTCAGCTTAAAGCCATTACCCCTTGTCCTATTGCTACATACCCTAGTAAAAAGTCCCCCTCCAGCTTTCTTGTAGATCCCCAATAGGTACTGGAGAGCTGCTATGTGGTCTGCCCAGAGCCTTCTCCAGGCTGAACAACCCCAGCTTTCTCAGCCTGTCTTCATAGGAGAGGTGCTCCAGCCCTCTGATCACCTTTGTGGCTCTCTTCTGGACCTCCTCCAACAGGTCCGTGTCCTTCTTCTGTTGGAGCCTCAGAGCTGAAGACAGTTCTTCAGCTGGGGTCTCACGAGAGCAAAGTAGATGGGAGAATCGCCTCCCTTGACCTGCTGGTCACGCTTCTTTTGATGCAGCCCAGGAAATAGTTGGCTTTCTGGGCTGTGTCAGGACACCACAGACTTCCTGCCTGCTACTCAGAGCAGTGAATTCAGTTCATTGGTTATGGGCCTGGTTAGTATAAACAAGCACTAGGACTCACAGTGTGATTAATAAGATTACTTTAATAAAAAACATAAATCGATACCCACAAGCAAATCACTATTCCTATTAATATAATAGAGGCAGTGACCATATGTGATCACCCTAGGTAGAATTACAATAAATAATCGCAGAAAGATAAAAAAATAGACTTAATAAAAAAAAAATTGATTAAGACATTATAGTAAGCTACAAGTGAAAGAAAATAAACAGACACGCAACCTGCTCAGAGGGAAAGCACAGCATGACAATGGTCAGGAATTTCAGGCCAGCTCAGAGGGAGCTCCATCAAGTGCTCTCTGAGTCGAGATTTTATACCTTTGCAGTTGTGTAGGCTTTTCATATGGATAACTTCAATAAGCAAGCCTTTTTTATCAGTTTAGACACAATGTGGATGTGTTACAGCACTGGATGTGTGCTACCCCTTAGCCAATAGATAGTTTTTATCTTTAGGGCTTTGTTCCCTTTGAGACAAAGGGCGTGAGCGAGGCATGGTTATCACACACGCACGGCAGGGATTGTGGGCCTCAGAAAGGAGAAACTACCGGGCCTACACTCGGTCCCGCTCCTCTTTTACAGCTTCAGTGATGGTTTCCCTTCTTCAGCAGACTTGTTCTTTTTTGTTTTTTTTCTAAACAACAGCCTCAACCTCACAGGCTGCGAGCATACACTGCTGACACATATCCATTTTTTCTTCCACCAGCATCCCCAGATCCTTCTCTACAGGTCTGCTCGCAGTCAACTCATTCCCCAGTCTGCATGGATGTCTCCTGTGTTGCCCTCTTAGGCTCTGTTTAATATAGTAACTGTACATTGTCAAGAATATTCACAGGCCATGAAGCCAGTTGCCATAGTGTTGCTAGGTTTATAATATTAAATTTCTTGATCTGTCAGCAAGAACAGTGTGGGTATTTCAACATTATATAGTGGGAATCATCCTGAATTCTGGGCAAACTTCTGGGAATGGTTTGGGAGAGTGTGAGTTGGCATAGGCCCAGGACCACTCAGGCTGGGAATGCTCTAATAGTTTAACAATTCAGGGAGCAAGGTCCTAGTACCCAGACCTATACAACAGCATTTTTTCATTGTCTACTATACAGACACAGTGACAGAGTATTATATTTATAGTAGTTGTTCCCCAGCCCTAGAGATCAACTATTCCTCTTTTTATTTGATACATTACTATGTATACCAGATACTCTCCATGTGACAAAGGAATCATGTCTTATTAGGCAATGGGATGAAGAAATACTGTGTCAGACAACCATTACTGGTTCCAGGAGAATTTTTTCCTAAATGACAGGATAGATTAGCAAAGCTTGGTGAAGTGAATCTCTTCAGATTCCCATTATCTGAGTTTCAGGAGTTGTCTTTGGGATACAGCTGTCCTACTCTACCTCCATGGTAAAATCAGGTATTAAGAAGTCACCAGAAAATGTTTGGATAAACTAAAGTTAGTTTTAGGAATATG
Organism: Falco naumanni; assembly: GCF_017639655.2. Lineage (NCBI taxonomy): Eukaryota > Metazoa > Chordata > Aves > Falconiformes > Falconidae > Falco > Falco naumanni. The sequence continues at coordinate 84,976,698 of NC_054058.1, read as the reverse complement.
GTGAAATAACACTTTGGAAGGTAAAAGATGCAATACAAACTTTGCAACGTGCAGTTGAGCAACATACCATTTCCAATACAGTTGACAGCTCTGAGTTCTCTGTTTCTACTTACCTTAAAATAATAAATGCAATGATGAAAAAAAGACCTACTAAAGCCATACCTTTCTTTGCATATAATAGTTTATGGGTAGAAAGGGAATACTTATAAATATTGCAGGAAAGGTCAAAATTTGACTTAAATGGAAAAACAGTGAAATTGTTACCATAATTCAGTTTCTGAAATGCAGGTATATACATGTTCCACCAAGGCTACAAGCTTTTATAGTTCCTTTCATATTCAAGCTTTAATGAAAGTTCACACTTTTTAAAGCTGGCACACATTTAAATTGAAATCCATTATTAGATCTTTCCTTTCTCTTAAAGTTTCTGAAAGCAACTGAAATGTACAGAGAAAAATAAAGAGTATTTGTTTTCTTATTTTCCTCTGCAATGTATAGAATTACAGCTTACGTTTACTGCTTGAGATAATAACCTGATGAATGTTGTACTTTCGTGTTAGAAGGCTTTGACTTCCTCTCAAACCTCATTTAAATTGCTAGTTTGGAAAGGAGTGGTTTTAAAAGGTTAAAAAATGTATATGTTGTTTCCTGTGTTTTCTGACTGAAAAAATGTTTGAAGAAGACTCATACCATGAAGTTTATCTTACACCTGGAAAATAATCTTGTTATATGAGAAAAACAATGACTGACTTGCACCTGTAATTTTTTTTCCTTAAGAAAAGATGAATTTTCTTCCCACAGATCCAGGCAGAAATGTATGTTGTGCACAGACAGCAATAAAAATCTGTAGTTGTAAGCTTATGGAGATAGAGGTTCTGCAGAAAAGCATGAATACTCATTAGTTATTGGCACCTTGCCAGCATGTTTACCTCTCTGTTTATAATCTCCTGCTTTCAAATATATTTGCCTGCAGCCAGCCTTTTCCATGTTGATTTTTGGTGTGGAATCCATTGCATCATGTTTCTTTTCGATTTGTGAACACAACTGTGAAACATGATTGTTGTCATCCAGTCAACTCCAGCAAGCAGTAACACACATAAAAGCTATTGTAGTGTTATGGCATGTGCATGACTTTAAAAGAAGAAGGGAACTGTCTTTTTTTAAGCCCTCTAGGTTTTGCACCAGAGGGAGGATGGCTCTTAATGATTTCAGTGGTTTTCTAGGACTTAAAAAGACTCATGCTTTCTCCACCACAAATGGAGAGGGACTATTTTGCTGGTTTTCCCAACCTGTGGGATGTCTTTGAATAAATGGCAAGTATCTTTATTTTATGATGTATCATTTATTTTCTGGCTATAAATGATCTGGTAAAGGCTTCCAGCAGCTGGGAGTGAAGACAAGAGTGGTGGGAAAGAATAAAAGCAAAAAACCCTTGTAGGAAGTGAAGCTTGCTGCAGTTCTGGCCTTAAAAAATGAAACTGGCTGAAAGAGCTGAAAGATCCACATATGAGACATAAAGTATTTAGTAACAAGGATAATGGGAAAATTAAATTATAATTTAATCTTCTGCTTTGTTACGGGCAGTATAGAATGCATTTTCAAGAGTGCCTATCTGGGTATATCTGTCTCAGCAGGATGGGTCAGGTGCCAGTGTTTGATACAGAGGCAGTTTCTTTAGCCTGCAGAGAAAGGCACTTCTAAAGGGCAGATTATATAGAATTAGCCAATAACAGGCATTAGACCAGCTGCATCTCTTTAAAATCCATTTCTCTTTGGAATGAAAGTAGCTGAGTTGGATCTACACCAGGCACCCCAATAGCCTGAGATGCACCAAGACTTCCCTCTGTGGTTTAGCACTAACCACAGTAGTTTTCACTAACTGCTGGACTTGTTCATCTTCTGTGTTACAACTATTAGCAGTTAAAGAACTTGCACCAAAGTGGAAAACTTAGATTCAATTCACTCAAGAAATCACAATAGCTGTTATCTCCCACCTATCCAGGGTATACTATTAAAACCAGAATAGATAGCAGGCTAGGTGGGAGGTACCCTCTATTTGACCTATTAAAACAGAGTAGAAGATAAAAATAAAAATAAATAGTACAAGAAAACCTTCAGTTCTGGAGGAAGCCTGAATGTAATCTGTGTGAAAGTAGGGGATGACTCAAACGAAGGAAGCAATCTGAACAAAAATTGTGGCATTACCAGTACTACTTTTTTTTTCTCTAATGAAAGCGGTTGCTTTGTGTTGAACTCAAGGCGTGCTGTATGCATGACATTGTCTCTGCAAGCACCTAACTGATGGAACAATACTGACGACTTGGGTGATATTTCAATTCTAAGCAGTAAAGCCTAACTAAGCGGTAGGCATTCAGCAACCTGCACTGGGACAATTTGGTGCACACACTTGCTTTGAGGCATAGAAATTTTTCAGGTTACCAAGGAGGCAATTCAGTTTCAAGTACTTCCAAGTTGAAGAAGCCATCAGAGTATCTGTTTTTCTAAAATAACCTCTTTTTTTGTTCCCCAATAATTCCTATGTCACATTTTAAGTTTCAAAGTAGAAAGATACATATTCCTGGGATCAATGGTAGAAGATAGAAAACCCCTAAATATTCATGCCGCCATTATCTATTTTAGCCACTGAGGCAGTCAGAGGCTATGTTACGAACCTTGTAGGATCCTTCTCATAAGAAAAGAGTCTAGATCATTTGTGAGATAAACAAGTCATGTGTTTGAGTTTGGGTCTAGATCATTTACATGAGACACAGTCTGTTGTGAGAGATTTTTTATCAGCTGTGGAAGCGGATAATAATACATAAGAAGTCCTGTACCATTTCTGATGTGGGCTGGGGTAGGGGATGGAGACAGGAAAGTATTTAGGCCTCAAGTTTTTTCCTTAATACATTTTTTTTTCCTTGTGCTACCATAGTTTTAGTTTTCTGTCGTATCTTCTGACTCTCAAGAACAAGAAGAATAGATATAGCAGTCTTTCATACACCTGTGAAAGGCATTATTGGACAAAAAGTTTGTAGTTCAGAATGGATTTTATTGTGAGGAGTGTTGAAATTCATTTCTGTGTAAATGGGAATCATTGTGAGAAAGGGACATTTTTTTCTCCTGTAACTTGGAGGGAGCTACCACTGAGACACATGAAAAATTATTCAGACCTCATATCTTATTAAACTGAACTACTTTTGTTGCTCCTTGATTTTTAGAGCAGCTAATTCTGTAAAAGTTACAGGTAGTTATGTTCCCATAATAACAAAAAAACCCAGAATGCACAGCCATAAAACATCATTGTTCTCTTGTCAGGGATAAAACAAGATAAGAGTCAGACAAAAGTCAAACCAAGTGTGTGGCATCCTGTTTGCAAGACTGGTGCTTGATCAGCCTGCAAGAAGGGGGATTCCAAAGATGGGAAGAATCACATTCAGGGGATGTTCCTGTCCTATAAACAGACTCTCAGTGTGCAAATGACCATTTAAAAAGAAAGAGGTCCTGTTGTGATAGGACAAGGAGTAATGGTTTTAAACTAAAAGAAGGTAGGTACAGACTAGATATCATTTAGATATCAGGAAGAATTTTTTTTTTTATGATGAGGGTGCTGAAACACTGGAACAAGTTGCCCAGACAAATGGCAGATGCCCCATCCCTGGAAACATTCAAGATAAGGTTGGACGGGGCTCTGAGCAAGTTGAGGTAGTTGAATATGTCCCTGCTTATGGCAGGGGGGTTGGATCAGATGACCTTTAAAGGTCTGTTTCAACTCAAACTATGACTCTATGATTCTAATAGGGAAAGGAATAGGTCTCTATTCTATGACTCTGTGGTTCTAATAGGGAAAGGTATCAGACCAGACTGTCATTGATAACTAGTCTCCAGCTGAGTATGCAATTGCATTAGCATATGGAGTCAGACTGATGTACATACCACATACAATGTGTACATGTAAGTATATGTTCAAAGCTTTTCTTTCAAGGTCTACCAAGTTTCTTGAAGCCCTTCTTTCTCATTAGCTTCATTAAGGAGTAAGTAGTAAGAGTAATCCATGCAAAACAGAATCCCTGAGGCCAAAGCTCTCTAAAGACTATATTCACTACTTGAAAACTGTTCTGTCAGAAAATTCCCAACTCACTCTAGTTTTATTGTTTCAATAAATATAGAGGCTGGTTCAAAAGCACAGCAATCATTATAAATAAATCCTACTGCATATGAACTGTAATCTGCAACATGAAAGTATCTGTGATTTGGATTTCTTTAAATAAGCTGTCATGCTGGTCATTTCAATTAAATCCACAGTAAATATACTACATGTAATGATATAGCTAATGCAAAATACTTGCACTAAGTGCATTGAAATCCATGGGCTCTTATTTCAGTGAATGCATGATCAGATTTAGAGTCAATTCACTTATGAAGCTTACTTGAATGTAAACCTTCAGGCAGACTTTTTCTCTTTAGTATTTGTAAGAGCTTGGCACTGTGGGACTTCTTATTACAAGAAAGGTCATTGAGATCTATCATAATGCACGTTTTTGTTACGAATATGACTAGTACTATTACATGAATGTATGTGTTTTACCCTATAACATCCAGAGGTTCTTATCCTTTTTTATTGACTAACTCTTATACTGAACCATGAGAAAAAAGCCTTACATCTTGGGTATGTGATAAGGTCTTAAAAAATACATGTTAAAATGCCAGGCATTGTTACAGACTTTGTGGGTACGGCTCAGCTCACCACTTAACTGCCATGAGTTAGATTTTTAAAAATGGTAAAACTTAAAAAAAGGATTTTTTATGTTTAATGGAATTTTCATATACAGTAGAGTTTGTTAAAGGTATTGCATTGATTCAGTTTTGAAAATCCCATTAGGAAATACATGCATCTTTAGGAACCAAAATACCTTTGCTTTTGGACACCACTTACTGCAACTCTTTAACCCTAAAGCCATTGCTGCACCAATTTAATTGGAGATCAGCCTATTTGGTTCAGGGAGAAATAGATATGTTGTTGGTGCTTTTTGCATATGAACATGTATCTGTACAGAGGTGCTCTCACAGAAGTCTGAAAAAACCCTGTTTCTTAACGTAACCGGTGAGGTCTTCATTAGAAGCATTCATGTACAAGTAGGTCAAGCTCTGCTTTCAGGCACACAACTGTCATTTTAGCGTTTGAAAGGAATGGAATTATTTAACTGGTGAGAGAAAAGACTGTATTATGTAGATTTCCTGATGTATTATTGAAATGAAGGAAGGTGTTGGTCCTATAACTTTCCTTAGCACAATAGAAAGACAATCCTGATTGCCTTTTCAGTCTGGTGCTGTCCTTGAAAGCAGGTTGAACGTCTTATAAATTTTGAAGTATCATCAGACTTTTCTTAAAGAGTAGATTGGGCCATCTCTCATTTTATGGTAATATTTGGCGGGTTTCTGTACAATTACATAGATAGTTTGCAAGGTGGTTCAGAGCAAGAGTCCATGCTTCCAAAATACATTTGTCACATTTCTCACCTAACATTGCTTTAAGTGAGAGCACAGTTTATTTGTGATCTCTAAGGAGAAAGTATATAATGGAAAAACTTTGTAAGCTGAAAGACATTAAAAAATGTTCGACTATAATAGTGACTGCACACCAGTTTATTGTATCTCTACTTTTCTGCCAAGGGCTAAGCTACCCAAGGGCACTTAATAAAAACAGATGATCTGAAGCTGACATTGCAGACAGACTTACTACCTTATCTCCAGGTTAATATGATAGTATTGGTCAGTGTTTAAATCATGCCTGACAACAATGTCAGTGAATGCTCTGCCAAGGCAATGACCAGATTTTACTTCAGTATCTTTTTCAGTATAGCAACATGATTACTGAGAGATTTCCTACTTAGTTTAGGAAACCACACAGAACTGTAAAGTAAAATTCTTGACTCATAAAATATTTAATAAAATATAATTTCCTAAGAAAAAATAAATTTTGAGTAGAACTAAAATTAATATTTCTAATATACTATTTAAATACTTCAAATATAAAATTCTCTCTGCTGTTCTTATGGAGTATTCGTTGTCATTTTCATTTACGGACTACAGAAGACCAGAGTTGCTTTCTTTTTGTTGATGGTAAAAAACAATAGACACACTCACTCCAAAGTGTATGGTTTTTCCTTTGTATCTATAGGGGACTGAGGTCCTTAGTGATCTGATTTCTCAGTTCCCTGATTTTCTGACTACTTAGTTAGGACTGTGACGTAATAATAAATTTATTGTGTGCCAACAGACCATTGTGACTAGAATTCAACAGTAACATGGAAATATGTAAAAGCATTTTTTTTTTCCCAAGCTTGAAATTCAAAGAATATATCAAAGATTTTATTAGATTCTATATTATTCCTGCTGCCGGTTGAGCCATGCTGCACACCCTACTGAATCACCACATGGCATACTGTTTTAGAAGCTTCTGTGTATTAAAGTAGAAGATACAAGACACAAGGCTAACCCTGTTGTCACTCCTCTTTTCCTGTACAAATGTATTTGTTTCTTTTCTGAAAATGTGGTTGCTACAGCTTCTTGATTACTTTTATGAGAATGAAGTTTAATATATATTATGTCATCTCCACCACCTACTCTTAAGGTTAAAAAACCAAGATGAAACAGCCATACCTGATTATAATTAAAGGCAACATAAGTCAAGAGTCGTTCTGATGTGTGTACAGAAAAAGAAGAGTGTTATTGGTTCCCTTTCCACCTAGTATTTTTTAGTTAATTACTTTGTTTTCCTTCTTAAATTAAATAAATATAACAATGATTTTTATGTTGTTGTTTCTTTCCTTCCCCAGATGTACATCCAGACAACAACACTTACTGTCTCCATGAGTTTAAGTGCTTCTGTATCTCTGGGCATGCTCTACATGCCCAAGGTTTATATTATCATTTTTCATCCAGAGCAGAATGTTCAAAAACGGAAGCGGAGCTTCAAGGCTGTAGTGACAGCTGCCACAATGCAAAGCAAACTGACCCAAAAAGGAAATGACAGACCAAATGGCGAGGTCAAAACTGAACTGTGTGAAAGTCTTGAAACCAACAGTAAGTCATCTGTAGACTTTCCCATGGTCAAGAGTGGCAGCACTTCCTAATAGATGTACGTTCAAAAGAATGCACTTCCTTTTAATAATAAACTTTATTCTTTTTGTTGCTTGTTTTGCATGAATCCAGAGGTGTGTCAGAATTCATGTACTGCTGAATGCAGGAATGCCTAGAGTTGTTTAAAAGAAATTGTTTTTCACAGGCTAGTAAAAAAAATAAAAAAGCACAAGCAGATTTTGCAAAGCCACATCTTCTTAAAATGGTCTGTTTTAGCTAGTGCTAATTTGATGTGTTGTGCATTGCTGTGCCAGTCATGGTATGTCCTGACAGTTCATGAGGTGTATTTATGGTCATCACTGTATATTGAAAACTCAAAGGCTGTTGAAAACAAATATTGTTTTTATTTTGCAGTTAGATATGGAAGTGAAAATAATGTTTTTTACCTTTTCACCTTAACTTAATATTTGTTGACTTGTTCATTTATCACAACTCATGAGTACTAACGTTTCCCAGAATAGTGCTTCCCATCCAGGTTTTTTGTTGTGGTCTTGCTCATCTTGGTACAAAATTGTGGTAATTCATATACAGCTTAATCATTACATGTTCTGATATGTTGTGCGTTAGTAATGAGAAGTTCTTTTCCATGTCAGAGAAGTTCTTGAATCTTGCCACATCTCTAAATTGCTCTGGTATAGAAGAAAACAGAGGTTATAGCTTCCATTTCACCACATGATATACAGCCTTATAAACTGGACATCACAATAATAATAATAATAAAATATAAATAGAACCAATAACTTTATCCCCAGAGTTTAGTAGTAACGGAGAAATGGTTTATATGAGAAGTTAGAAGTCACATGGTGCAGACAGCAGCTGTTACAGCTAAAGACAAATTGTTTCAGTCATTTTACTGCAAATGAGGGGGTTTATTTGAATTATTAGTACTCTCTGATAATGTTGACAGGTGATTGAATAGTACTATTTTACTTGAGCACATTGAGACAAGTCAGTACCAAATTTGCAGAAAAATGTACTAGTTTCAAAAAAATGTAACCTCCCTCCAGTGAATTCAATCAGAGTTTGCCAGACTGAAGACTATATCAAAATGGTCCATAAGTTACCATACTATAGTTTCTTATGCATGGAGGATACTGAGTGTAAACCAATTCACTTGAAAAAATCATGACCCTTCAAAATGTGTATATCTGCTAGACTGAGCAGATTATATATTTATACACCTTCAGATTATGACATAAAACAAAGGAGAAAGGCAATGAAATTCCTTGTGGAATAAATAACAGTGGGGAAATATGAAGAACTCAATAATTTCTCAAATCATCAGAAGTCACCAAAAGGAAATTCAGAAGGGAAGGACAGGCGGATTTTGCTGAGTTTTCAAAATTATAAACTTCTGAGCAAAAGTCAAGGGAGGGATTCCACAGCAGGGTGAGAAAGAGCGTTAATAAGAAAGTCTTGGGTATCTGATGTTTACTACTGTATCTAATTAAGAAATGCTGTGTCTGGTATTCCTTAAATGATGAGTATGCATAATTCATGAAAACAGCTGCTGTTGGAAGCTAGTCTGCTTCTCCAGTAGTGTGATGTATGCAGATAATGCTTATTTACTGTGCTCTAAACATGATTTTAACAGTAGCACATCTATATAATTCTGAGCTCACTAGGAGTATATCCTGACTAGGCTTTGATCCAGGCTTTATAATGCTTCATAGGCAAAAACTCAGAGTCAAGTAATTTGCACTCCAGAGAGCCGTCTCTATGTAATTGAGCTCTTGGCCTCAAGATGGGTTTCTCTCTTCCCCAGAACAGTTCTCTACCATTTGGATTTGACCAGCTTCCCTCTTTTCTGCCAAAAGAGTTATTGTCAAAACTTTTGGAGGTTCCTGTGAGTTAACAGTGCATAATGTCACATATGTCCTTTTCACTAGTACAATAGTAACAAACTCTTAACATTAGAAAATTTCTCCTTGCACTGACTCCATGTGAAGTAGATCTTTCTTTTCAGAGGTAGTATATGAAGCTGATCACAGAAAATCAGGCTATTTCTAGTATACCAGAAGTGGGTAATAAGTGTTTTCCAGCATTTCCCAAGCACAAATACTGGTGGCCATAACAATGCTCATAACTAGGTAAGGAATCAGATGAGACAGCCAAGCAATTCCTTTTGCTTCCCATCCAGAGACAGCTCTTCTCTGTGTAGTTTGTCCTGTTTCATGCAACAGACTTTATTTCATGTTGTCCCCCACATGAATATGATCGTGGTTTTTGTGGACATACATTCATATTCAGTGGAAAACAAATTGTATCTGGGAAACAGGATGAAAACAAAACAATATCCAGATGCAATTACAGAAGTCATAACAATGACAAGTACTATAAATGCATATAGGTCAGACCACAATAATAATTCTAAATTGCTTTAGATCCTTTTTTATTTCATTCTTTTTCTTTTTGTCTCATTCCAACAGCAGTGTAGTAACTGGAGTTAAAAGAGTGTTCATTCCCAGAAATATTTTGAGCCAAGTCTGTTACTTTTACTGGCCATCTATGCTTGCCAAATGTGTTTCATGTTATTACTATGAAATGCTAACAGTCTTAAAAAGCAGGACACCAGCTGCTGAAACATTCGATCCCCAAACAGGAAATGTAGGCTTGTTACATCAAACTATAAAGACACTTGTAATATTTATCAAGTAAAAAAAAACATTGTTTGGAGATGAGATTAGTTTTAATAAATTTCTAACTATTATCTACACTAACTTTCTGTGCTATCATTTTTTAAAGTAACAACACTCAGAACTCAATAGGATAATTTTTGTTTCTTGATCAGTCCTGGATTCTGTCAAAGCTATTTAAGTCTCAGATATACAACAAAGTTACAGCAAATTAACAAGTTGTTTTAAATCAGCTAAGGTGTAGTTACTATATATTTTGTATTTTGAGCTTGCAGATGTCCTCACATAATTCAGCTTACTGAGTTGTGATAAATCCTATTATGCTATGTTGTTGTGGGCTAAAAACATACACATGAAAAGTTAAAGAACTCAGCTGATACAGGGTGTTGTAAGCTAGTTTAACCTGATCACATACATATCTGAGCTGATTTTTAGGGTGAGTCAAAAAAACCAGCTCTGCTCCTTCAGTCCTTTTGTTCCCAAGTGTGCAGTGTTTGCAGATGTGCATTTATTTGCTATTTCTTAGCTGGGAACAAAATCCTTTTATGCTTTAAGGAACTTGGTGCCATTTCAGCAGTCCCGCATTATTTTCAGAAGGGACATAACAGGCTAAAGGAAAAATAGACTCTCAGAAATCCAGCTGTGGGAGCATGGAAGAGTTCAGATGGGAGTAGTACATGCCATCTGAAAGATCTGAAGGATGTAAATGAGTCTATATTTGCTTCAAGTGTCCCAATACATGCAAATAAAATTATTTCATGTGGGTGCTCAAATAATGTGATCGATTATGTAAATTATTTGCTTAATGTGCCAAAAGCAATCCTTTCATGAATTAGCTCTATGAAACACAAAGTACTGGAGCTACCTGTGCAAGTGAAGTAAGAAATATTATGTTTTGCAGCTTCCTTTTGACTATTCATTCTTATATATACATTCTTAGGGAACAAAAAAATTTAGTGATATGTGAATTATAATGTTCTGGTTGTGTTGTGTCTTAAAAAATGGCAAATGCAATATTAGAATCAAATTTCTCAGGAACCCAAAGAATACAGAAAGAAAGAAACAAACAGCAAGCTTAGTTATTTATACTACCTAGTATTACTTTGCACCAATTTTAGTGATCTTTGATTCACTTTAACCTTTAGTGCAGGAGAGAGGAAAACTGTCATTTCTTGATTTCTGTAGCCTGTTCTTGCCAAATCACCAGATTGTTGGGCAGGATTTAGGAGTTAGCATGAAGAATCCTCTTCCTGTCTATCTCAGCTCTTCCCACCAGATTCTATACAGAAATAAGAAATTGGAGGAAGTAAGGTATGGGAACAGAATTAAGAACTTTGAGTCTATAGACCAGACAACTTTCGTATCATCATGTTAGTTTCGACCTGCCAGATGCAGTCTTCACTGTCATAAGTAGAACATGCCTGCAGCAGATGGAATATAAAACTTATTTAGGAAGCCAAATTCCTCTTTATGAAGTGAGACATAGATCTTATTATAGGGACAAAAAAGAGACTCAGTCCCCCAGCAGTCTGATTTGCCATATACCCAACTGGTTTAAAATCAGGCCTGTGAGACCTGATGTCACCACTTCCGTCTTCCCACCACTGCATTAACAGAACAATGGAGACTTGGGCCGTATTTTTTACAGCAAAGGGATAAGATATAAGGGCTAGAAGCTAACACAAACTTCCATGTAAGATTCACACTTATTCACTTTTACAATAGTAAAAGTGTTTGACTCTTTCATTAGGTACTAGGAGAAATTTCTTCACTGAGACTGCTTCAATGTTAAGCATCGGAACAGGCTACCCAGGGAGCGTTTGAGTCCCCATCCCTGGAGGTATTTAAAGGACATGTAGATGTGGTGCTTAGCGACATGGTTTAATAGTGGGCTTGGCAATGTAAGGTTTACAGTTGGACTTGATGATCTTAAAGATCCTTTCCAACCTAAATGATTCTATGACTCTGAACAAGGGGTATCAGCTTTGCTCAAAGGATGATGCTCAAAGTTGACCATCAACGTAATAGCATAGAAGCTCTAACATACAGCCTAGGCTCTCAAAAGCATTTCTGCTGGCTCATTTATATGCAGATGCTTTGTGTCTGAAGGTTCTGAAGAGAATATGTGCTTTAGGCACTAGCTACTCAGTTTTGCTAACTTAAGGAAATGTTTCCCACGTTAGGCTTTGCTCCTTTTGAGGAGAGTAAGCTTCCTTCTAGATGAACAAACTACCATGAGCTGCAAAGTTGTCTTCAATCAGTAGAAAAGGGAGAAAGATCCAAGCTCTAAATTAAGAACATCTATACAGAAATCAACCAAAATAACACCAGAGAAACTGTATGTTGAAATTCTGTTACAGATATGCTAAAACCACTCACCATTGTTCCTCTCTCTTCACCTCTGCTTCCCCAAATCATAAGCAAAATAACTTATTATCAAGAACATGGAACTTGAGATACAGCTTAACCACTGTTTATACATTTTTATAACTTTCTTACTTTATTCCATGAACATGGGCCATGTTATTTGGAAATATAGTTGGACATTGTCTGAGTTCAAATGCTAAATATGGTTTGGTTTTTTTTTTCTCCTCTCTTGATTCTAAAAAACCTGAACTTTGTTTTTTGTTGTTGTTTGTTTTTGGTTTTTTGATTTACAGCCTCCTCTACCAAGACAACTTATGTCAGTTACAGCAATCAGGCAAACTGAGCAGGGATGAAATTCACTGGAAGACCTGCAGGATGGAATCTTGCAAACATAGACTTTACCACCACCAGAATTCAGTCATGGAAATACCAGTAGACTACATTCAAATCAATAGTCAGTCTCCCAAAGGACAAGGATTAAACAAGAGGCAAAAGGCAAAAAGAGACAGGGGAAGGAAAAGTCCAGTTTTATAACATAGAGACAGAGTGTCAAGCTTCTGAACTGTTCATTCACAAAAAGAAGCAAATCACAAAAGGAAAACAAATGTTAGCTTGTGAAAAAAAATGCTGTTGAAATAAATCATGTCTGATGTTATATTTGTAAGTACTTTTTTGTGATTGTGACAATTTCCTTTCCTGTCCTACATTGTTCAACTCGTAAAAGAAGATGAATTTGTTTCTTGTGATGGCTGACTGAATTAAGTCCTGGGTTATGCTAAAATAAATGCAATGGTCAACGCATGCTAATTTTTATACAAAATAATTTATTTCTAATAATAAAGGAATGTTTTGCAAATGTTGAGACTTGTTTTGTTGCAGTTTTAAGGGAAGAAATCCTTACAGTCTTGTCTATTGTTTGTTTAGAATGTGCAGTAAAGGTGAGTGTACAAATAAAATAATACTCATGGCATCAGAGGAATGCAGTGTAAACTCTAAGCATGTGTGTGTGTGTGTGCGCACATGCGTGTGTGTATGTATATGCATGTCTGCATGCATGTGCGTGTGTGCGTACTCTGCAGTGTGTGAATTTATTTGTTCAAAACTTTGTAACTATATTTTCTAATGGAAGGATTTTTTCTCCCTTCTCACCCTCAAAGTAAGTGCATTTTATATGTTTGTAAAGTGAAGGAGTCCTGACAGTAATTATTTTGTATGATTGTATTATATTTTGGAACCTCCACTAATAATTTTGATCCTTTCATTTCTGGAACTTACAGTTTGTAAGACTTTATGACAGCTAGACTGGATTAAGCTGAAAGTCTATTCAGCCTAGTATCCTGTCTCTGACAGGGGAATGTAGCAGATGCTTATCTCAATAAAGGTGACTTTGAAATAACAGGAAAGAAATCAATGGCAAATTTGGAAAGCAGTAACCTAGTGGATATATGTACTATTGCCTTATAAACACTTAAAAATCAAAGAAATAAATGTCCATCTACATTCTTCACATCTTGTAACTCCCATGTCAAATGGTTGTGTGTGCGTAGGAAATGATTATGCAAAGAGAAAGAGAAATTTGTATAGATATCCATCATGTTAAAAAAAAACTCCAAAGAATTTTAAAAAAGCAAAACAAAACAAAACAGCTAGGGATTTTCCATTTTGTTACTATAACTGTGATGTTTTTTTAAGACTTTTTCACTCCATACAATATTTACCATTCATCAAGTAAATGGGTCTTCACAATCCGTTGATTATTAAATGTTATTTCTCCTGAATTAGCCTGGATGGCTCCTTGTGCTTTTTTCTTCAAAGGAGCTGTATTTTTTCTAATATATTTTAAAGAAGCTTTGGTGTGTCCTAAATTACGTGAATGAAAGTTGACATATCTGAAACTGAATCTCTTTCTGTTACAATGTTTAAACTCCAGCATAGTCAGAAAACTGTGTGACAGTGAATTTCCTTTTTCAAAATATTTGACAATATTTAAAAAAATATTGACAACATAGTTTGTTTTCCCCAGCATTTAAATGCCTGAATTATTAACCAAATGATTGCTGTGGTATAGTGTGGTATTGTGTGTTTGGTGTGTGTGTGTGGATATATTGTGTGAAAACTCCTTTTTCAACTATGCCACAAGCACATCAATACCAAACCTATATAGTAACATATGCTTAATTTTAAACATATGAGTAATGCAGCTAATGCAATGAGACATGCAAAAATTTTTTTTCACAAAAATAGTTTTCTGTTTTGTTAGTGAATATCTCATAAAATTGAAGGAGGTTTTGGTGAAAACGAATTGATTAGATCATTGTTTTAGCATGACAGACTTCCATGTCCATGATGGATTTCCTAAGAGAAAAAGACAATCTGTTTCATCTGAAAAGCAATGTTTGGCATTTTTTCTTTTCAAGAAACCTTTGAAAAGCTTAGTTTTCAATTTATAACAAAAAAAGTTTAAAATATTTTTTCTGTAATATCTATACATATAACATAAACATAACAATATGCATTTGAAAAAGCAGTACAAAAGAATTGCCTTTAAAACATTTTCCACATACACATAAGCATAATTTACATACACATAAAATTAGTATATGTTATATAATTATATTTCAGTTTCACAGTAGTCCAAAGAAAATGTTATTCTGAACAGATTTACCAAAACCAGTGTAGTCTTTTTTTTGGTTGAACTGTAGGGTAAAAATGAAATGTAAATTATTCTATGCATTTTGGATGTCATTCTGTGAAACATGGAGTGCATTAAGCCTATGAGTCTCACTGGTATTAATGTAACTCATCAGATAAATGAGCACACAGTATGAGTTGCAGAATGAATGGGGCATTGTCAAAATACAATGGAACAGCACTGGTCTACAGGTTTCACTTCTATAGAGTAGCTATGTGCTGTTTATGCATTTGCATAGAAAGGTGCATATCTATCTCCTGTAACTGTGATTAAAAGCACATTCTTCTCTTGTATCCCTATAGATCTATGGAAGAATAATGCATTTTATTTCTGAATAAACTGTTGACTTTTTTCTCTTCAGCTTAGAAGATTTTTTCCTGTACAGACAGTAGCAGTTCCAAATATTTTTTCTAGCAACCTGATTTGTGATTTCTGCTTCCAAGACTATTTTCAGGTGATTTAAGTCCCATTTCTGCAATAGATTGTGCATCAGCTCTACAAGTGCTAACTTCTAGGTTAGGTGACCTAAATTTTGTGATCCCATCTGTACCCTACGTGA
Organism: Falco naumanni; assembly: GCF_017639655.2. Taxonomy (NCBI): domain Eukaryota; kingdom Metazoa; phylum Chordata; class Aves; order Falconiformes; family Falconidae; genus Falco; species Falco naumanni. The sequence goes on along the minus strand of NC_054058.1, from coordinate 84,961,304 downwards.
GAGATTATTGATTAAGAGACTGCAGTCTACAGCCAAGACTGTTTTTTTCAGCATTGCCATTGAACACAAACAGTTCAGATAAAGGAATTAAATATTTTTCAATGATGGATTCTAATTAGGTTAAAAGTGGTCTTTTTTTCAGTTTACTGGGGCTTTGTCACCAGTTCAGCTATTAAAATAAAAAGCAACCTTTTAAAAAAAGGAATTACTATAAAGAACCAGAGAATTTTATAATATAAAGGAAAGAAAAATTGCTATGGTTTTGCAACATGAGTACAATAAGGATGAACTTTAGAAAAATTGCTTCCACTGTTACTTACTTTTTGTATTACAAGGTCCATTCTTATGAGAAGACTGGGACAATTCACTCAGCAATAAGAAGAGAAAACCCTGCAGAGCCTGTTGTTACTGTGCCTTTGCCTACCCATACAGCTGCTAATTTTTTCTTTTTTTTTCTATGAAACAGACCTCACAATTTTTCTATATACAAAACTTACCATTTGGGGTTCTTTTAGCTGTTATTTTTTTAACAGCCTCCGTTACTATCTTGTTCTGTTCTTTATATTGTAACATTGACATTCATGAAGCTACAGTTAAACCATTATCAACATTTCCATTATGAATTATATTAACTAACACACACAATGATTCTGCAGGTTGAAACTTAGCATGTGTTGTCTTAGTGTGTATGCAAAAGAATGTAAATGGAAAAACAGAATTATTTAGGTAAGTTAAAATGAAAAGCTTACACACAAAATAAAGTCCCGAGGCAGACGTATTTAGAACATGGTAACAGTTGAAAAACTGAAGCTTGATCAATTTGGATTATAAGCCAGCATGTTCTATTTATGTAAAATACAATTAGAAAAATCATAGGAAAGAATTATGGGAAGGAACCATACAAAAATATAAATGTTCAGTATCTATTTTCACATACCTTTCCACTTGTTTCCCTTCAAAGTATATTTTGAGGGCTTATGATAGTCCCTAGAGTAAAAAACGTTAAAGGTAGTGAAGGTCTTGCTTTTAATATAACAGATTTGAGATCAGGGGATAGGTCTTTTCTCTGAGGTAACAAGCAATAAGACAAGAGGAAATGGCTTCAAGTTGCACCAGGGGAGGTTTTTGGCTGTAAAGAAAAATTTCTTTGCTGAAAGGGTGGTCAAGCATTGGAACAGGCTGCCCAGGGACCTGGTGGAATCACTATCCCTCAAAATGTTCTAAAAAAAATGCATAGATGCAGTGCTTAGGGACATGGTTTAGTGGTGGGCTTGGCAGTCCTGGGTTAACGGTTACACTTGATGATCTTAGAGGTCTTTTCCAACCTAAATGATTCTATGATTCAATGACTTATCATTAAATTAAACCATAAATTTTTAAAAATATTAGCTTGGAATAAATGGCTGTCACTGAAAGCTACATTACTTATATATTAATTTTTAACTATCTTTCAATTGATAATTATAATCTTTAAAATGTGTTATGCATAAAATTAACTCTGGTGTATAAATCACAGGTTTATAAAAAATATATGTGCAGATTAGGTTTTATGAATTAAATGGTGTTAGGGGACTGCTAAGCTAGATCTTCTGTTGGCCTGACTTTGAGATACAGGGCACTCTTATCTGCTTATCGCTGGTATCTGAAAGTAAGCAGCAACTAGAGCTATAGAGGATCATTTTAACCTGATCCAAAACATTGATTGTTGAGGGGAAAAGAACAAAATAGTAAAATTATTAGAGGAATATAGAGTGTGCATGTGTGTGTGTGTGTATATATATATGTATATATATATATAAAAAAAAAATACAGAGAAAGATAGATAACTCTCTTTAGTATTGATATAAGTTAAACCCCTCAGTACCTAAAAGGATCTAGATCTTGCGGCTTTCCATTTATAAACAAGGCATGGGTGAAGGTCTTAAACTAACCTGCAACCCAGGTTCTGCAAACTTTCATTGCCTCACTTCACAAATGTGAGCAATTAATTGCAGAAAAAATAAAATGCATACAAATCAAAGCCTGGGTTGTTGCCTCTAGCCTGGAGAGACATGACAGGGTTAGAACCCCTGTCAATGGCACTGTCTTCTAATACAGAAGCTATCCCAACATATAAATCTAGTGCATACTGGTTTTAGTATACTTTGGCAAGATTTACTCTTTACTACCAACCATACACTTCCACAGAACCTAAAGATATCCTCTATGCTAAAGATTTGATTCAAAGCCAAGACACCTAGAACCACCCAGAGGGACTGTTCGGTTCTACTTATATCTAGTCCAGACCGTAACCTGGAACCATCCAATGACTTGTAAATCAGATAGGCAATACACAATGTCAAAATACATTCCAAATTAATTTTTATCCAGAAGAAACTACTGTTGTTATGAATGAGGTTGCAGTGGCAAGACCAAAAGATGTATGCCAAATGAACAGTGGCTGAAATACTATACTAATGAAAGCCTGCACAGTGTGGCTTATGAATGTTAGTGAGATGGCGCCTGAAAATGTAACTATCCAAGATTTGTTAAACAAGGAGTTTGTCTCAAGTATTTTCAGTCTACTCAGATTTCACAGTAGTTCAGTAGCTGTGATCCTTAAGTTTAATAACTAAACTTTTGTGTAGGTACAGTAAATTTGTTTTATCATCTAAAATTATAAAAAGTCTTTATTATACAAATCTAGGGTTTAGTTCTGATCGTGGAGAAACAGACTACAGTTTTAAAATTGCTATTCCTGGTCGTTAATGTGTAAGTATGCTGAAGTAACTCCATCAGGATGCAGAACTGTTTTACTGAGATCAAGAACAAGTCCTTAATGTTGTTTTGTGACTGTAGGATAGATACAATGAGATCTAAATGGCTCTATGTATCAGGTCAATGAACCAGAAATTAAACAGAATTTATAAACAATGCTTTAACTGTTCTATAGAAAGAGTAATGAGCGACTTTATCAAAAATCCCCTTTTCAAGAAATGCCTAAATAGCAATTTCCACAGCAGCATATTTAACTAATAGTATTAGCTCTCTTACAATGCATAGATAATTTTTATTACTAACCAAGATAAAAAAAGAAGGGAAGCATTCCTAACACATCCAGTTTGTAAATGTATTGTGTTGGAATACATCTCACTTATTTATGCATTGACTTAAAGGCAGAATGTGAAAGCAGAGGACATAGCATGGTGGATGGATAAAAAGAAAGTGTCCCTTTTGCAGCGTTCTTTTTTAATGCTTTGGTTTGAAAATGTACATGAATGATCCAGCACATTTCACCATGACATCATCCATAAAATAAAATGATAGCTTATCTCTACACTTTCAAATACATTATATGTCACTTGGTATAATTAAGAAGTTACATATGGATTGGTTAATTTTAAAGAGTAAAATTCAATGACAGAAGAGGTAAGCATTACTTCTCCCAGTTTCAGTGGTATCTACCCTAAGGGCACCTTTAGCACTTGTGGTACTGCAATTGTTTGCATCTCAAAAACATAACTTCATATTTTACAGGCATGTTTCATTTGCTGTGGATAATTACCTCCTGCAATCTAATTGTGAAATGCTCTTTTTCTAAGCAAGAAGTCATTTCTTTCTGACTCTGACCTGAAATTTCAGTAGCTAATAGGAGAGCAAAGTATGTATGTCACTAATCATTATTATGTTTCCTGGGAAATTAGATGATTGTGATTAATAGGATAAAGGAGACAAGAAGGAACAAGTCTTATCTGTGGACTGCATCCTATACTTCTGAATATATATAAATTACACTGTCTCCTTTTAGCTTCTTACTTGCCTTAAATTTAATAGTAAGATCATGAGAACTGCAAAATACATTTGGTGGAAATAATCTGTTGCATTCATGCAATGAAAACAATCTGGCTGATGTGAAAGACATATTGATCTGGAAACATTTTGGTTATGATAACTTAAAGGAAATTGGAAACCTTAATAATGAGTCTATTAGAATTTTTTATCAGGAAATGAACTACCAATTAGGAGTGTGTTGGAATTGTTTCATTGAAAGTCTAATGAAGATTTTCAAAGTTTGTCTGTATAAGGTCATTGTAGAATGCTTTGTACATTTTATGAATGTTGATAATTCTGTATGTTCTTCCATCACATTGAAAAACTAATGTAGAGCAAGAATTTTTTTCATTTGGCAGTACAGTATGAAAGCAGGTGGTTAGCTCCCAGGAACTTACTATTTTCAGTGGTACAGCAGCAGGGAAAAGAGAAAACATCAGTGTCCCCCAGACCCCAAACGGTGTTAGAAGTATAGTAAGATGCACAATATCATGAACAGCATACAAAGCTTTTGTTTGTATTACACGAACGACTTGTTTCTTGGTAGAAGTGGAGCAATATGTCATGCAAAGGAGTATGGGCATGAAAGCAAAAAAAAAAGAGCAGTGACAGAACCACAGTACCTAAAGCCCTATTGGAAGCAGCACAAAATATTAGAAAGTTCCACTGTTTCGAAGAACTATGTCAGCTCCAAAGAGTCCATGCTGAACTCTGTCAAAGGCACATGCCATGCCCAGAGTGTGTGTTAATTTTAAGCATTCCACAGAACTGTAGTGAGAAAACATGACATTGATGGGACCTAGTGTTGGATGAAGTAGCAAATAAGAACATAGGCTCATTTTTCCTTGAAATTCAAGAGAATATTTTGATGGTGTATAAGCAACATGTGCAATATCTGCGAAGACCTGCAAAATATAATGTTTTATTCACAAAGTGTAGGCTGGGATCAAAGATTGCATTGTATCTTTTAATACAGCACCTGCCTTTCTGCAAATGAATTAGTTCATTCTGTTTTCTCAATGACTAATTCAGTGCTGGGATTTCAGAAAATTTCTGGAGCCTTCGTGGTCGATCATATCTTAGTCTGAAAGGGAACTGGATTTTTTTTTTCACTTAAAATTATTTGGGGGGACATGCTATATTTAACAAGAATAACTTTAAATTTCCAGCTCACCAGTCTATTAGATGTATTCAACTGAGTATGTCTGATAGCTTTAATCTGTTACAAAGTGTTGGCTTTTCTCTTCATTGGTAAGATGTAGAAGAAACACACTCCTAGAAAAACACAGAATGGCCAACACAAGCATCATAGTTTCTTGTTCCACAGTGTCATCTAATACTACGACACTGCAAGTGCACTAACTTAATCCTGATCCCAAAAGAACCAAAACATAAGTTGCATTGCCAGTATCAGTTCCTGTTTCATGGAAATGTGCCTTGGAGGCTCTTTGGGCAAGTGATAAGCCAAAGTTCATTATTGTTTTGCAATATTCTTCTGAAAGATTGATGTAATTAAGAATTGCTATATGCAATGCTAGTTTCAAAGCCTTTTTGATTTCTTTTTACCAGATATGGCATATACTCCTGTTTCTGGAAGCCTGCTCCCCAAATTAGCCGCAGTGTCTTTACTGGCTTTGTGATCACTGACTGTCAATATTAAATAAGTATGAACTTACAGAAAATGAACATTTTTATTTTTTTTGCATTTACAAATGTTATTTTTTCCCAGTCTTGCTAGAGTGTTGATGGACTTTCCAATAGATATATTTTGATTTATGTATGACTGATCACCGTCTTTCTTCAATACAACTTCTAGTATTTCTCTTGGTCTCATTTAGAGCTTTTTATCCAAGTACTAGTTTTATTATCATGGAAGAAAACATAACAATGGAGTAAATCCATGGCAACAACAGTCAAATATGAGGAATAACAGGGTGAAAAGTGCTTAAAGAAGGTAAAACAACTCCAGAAAACATTCTTGGCTAGAGAGATGACTGATTGCTTTCATCTGAGGAACAGAAGGATCATATCTCAAGAGTTTCCACAGGCTGCTGCTGGAAGTCTGACTCAGTGGCTTACTGTTATGGTAGAAAATCTCAACAACTAGATTAACCTTTGAATGTTACCCATATTCTTTCTCCCCCTACCCTTTTTTTAAACAGAATTTTAATAAAATCTGAAAAAGATAAAGAAAGAGAGGGTGCACGGGTGAAAATGAATGTTGGAGATGCATATGATACTTTGAGCTAACAAACTTTTGGGAACTTACCTGCTACAAGAATATTAAAACTTCATTGAAGATACACCTATCCATACTTCTCTTTATGTATTTCTTTACATGTCTTGCATACTGCGGACTGTAAAGAGTAAACCTCATTATTGCTTGCGTGCTGTGATTAACTCAGATGTGCAGTTCTTATGTGTGCATAATTTAGAGAGGATAACCAGTTGTGAATATAACTGTATCCATATGTTCTGCCCTGGATCCCCATAGTTTTTACATCATATGTGACAGACATTTCTAGAAACAATATGATGTTTATTTCTTCAGTTCTACAGTTCATACACTTACCTGAAAATTCAAAGCAAGTAGCAGTCATTTTGATATACAGAGGTTATAATTTCTTGTAAGAGTCTTCATTTTTTGCAATCATCTCCAGTGTGACACTGAACAAGGAATGACATAAAGATTAGTTTTATATGAAATTCTGGGTATTTTTCACTGAATAACAGCTATAAAGTGAACAATTTGCAGATAAAATAACAAAAATGTGATTATTTCAAATGCCAGACTGATGGTACTTTATAAATTATTGCTTAAATCATCGAAAGTTTAGGAAAGTTGCCTTGAAAATATGTTCTAGAGAGAGTTTAAAATGACAGTTTCAGAACCTGTTTCTTCTCTTAAGATAAATGAACTGTTACTTCAAGAAACAGAACACAGAAACCAGAACGAAAGAAACAACAGCACTGGCAACAACATAAATTTTACAGGTGAAAGAAAGGAACCATTTGTTTTCTTAGAAAGTCTGATTAATTTAGTGCATTTTATAGTTATGTATATTGCTTTGCCAAGAAAACAGAAATGAGACAGTAGAGGTAATATGACCACCTCTTTTTGCAAAAATAATCACACCATGCTTTCTGGTTGTTCTGCTTACAGAGCAGTGCTATACATACATATACTGTGACTTCCTCCAAGGGTTTTTTATTGAAAGAACCACGTTCATAATCCCCTTGTAATAAGCCTCCTTAAAACACATCACAATTTGCTTTCAAGAACAAAGAGGACCAGCCGTTCATAGGCAGAGGGCCTCTTTTTAATGAATCCTGTATATTCATTTGAGGAAAGTAATACTGTCCTAGGAAGGTGCTTGCACATTTTCCACTGCCAGATCCTACCGTACACCTCTTAGTGCCAAGGCACCTGACACAGCTCCTGACCTATATTTGATAAGGCTGCTCTTGAAAGCCAGGCTTTCCCTAAGAGGCACTAATGGCAGCAGAATGTTTTTTGTGGTAGGAAAACATCACTGGAATTATTTCCCACCTGGGCGAATTTCCTATAGATGTGAAGACAGGGATCAAAACAAGACCTTTTCTGGAGAGCAGAAGCATAATGTCAGCTTTCCTGCCTGGTACAGTAGAGTTCAGCTGCCAGGGCCAAAGGCTTGGTGTGCTACTGATGCAAATGAAATTCACAGCTCTCAGGTGTGGGGAAGCAACACAACTCATCCAAGAAATATTTGCACAATGTGGGACTTGCAACACATCCTGACCCAGGATGTAGATGTTACTGTTTATCCAGTAAAGTGACAGTAACAGGTAGATCGTGCGTTATGTTTCTTTCAGTTAGACTGCAAAACTTCCAATACTTAAAGCCCCTCCAACTGCATGGGGGAATTTATGAAATTAATTTTACAATAAATGAGATTATAGTTGCTTGGAGAGGCTGAACTGAAGAGACTGCTATCAGGTCATTTTTCAAGAATCTACAATGTCTTTACTCATATTTGTTTTCCACTGAAAGCAGAATTTGATACCAATCAGCTATGTAATAACACAGCTAGGATTACAAATTTTACATTGCCTTTTGAGTAAATTGAGTCAGACTCTCTCAGAAAGAAAGATGGAAAGACAAAAAAGGAGGTTGACTGACATACCAGGTATCCCTGTTTTCTATTCAGATATTACATGCAAATAGCAATGTGCTGACATGTAGAGATTGAAGTATTCAGTCAGCCAGATCTTTGCTGAGGAATTAAATGAGTCTGCAGAGGTACTATTCCTGCACCACAAAAAGGTGGGAAACCTCCAGCATTAAGAGTAAACAAATTATCCAATATTCTGTGAAAATAAATAATTAGAAAATCCTGCAAAGATTTGCTGGCTATAGGCATTTTGTACATGATAATTTCCATATTTTAGTTAAAATACTGCTGAACTTGATGAATATTTTAATCACAACAAAATAACCACTTTTTTTTTTTTTTTCTACTATACTTCCAGTCCTTATTTACAAACTTCCAGCTAGTGACGGGACTGACTGACAGTAACAGAAAACCAGAACATGGGCAGAAGTTGATCCATGTGGAGCTGGCAAACTTCAGGCAGATACTTTGTATGTAAGGATCAAGTTAAATCAGCATGTGCAAGTGAGTCCTTAGAGACCTACAACAAAAGATGAGTTTAGGAGCATCAGAAGCTGGTGCTTGCTTTCTGTATGAGACCCTCCACCAGCATTTCAAAATATCAGGTTCAGGCAACAAGTCTCCATCTACATGCTCAGAAGCTGGCCAAAGATCATAAATCTGTATGTTCTGTCCTACAAAATACAGTCTATGAAGAGAAGTTTAAGAGGTACATCAAATGCAGCAAGCGCTGTTCATACCATTTAAATGCAATGTCATTTATCTTTTTGACTGAGGTGCTCATGATGGAATACTGTAACAGGATGATATATTCTAATTATTACATCTAAATATTTGCAAGCTGTGTAAGAACATGAATCTGTATTTCATCAGCAGTATCTGAAGAAGGTACTTGGGCTCACAGAAAGTATATCTAGAGGCTCATAGCTAGTGAGTCATCCTTGAAGATAATGGTAGCAGTATCGAGACACTTAGATCATTTGTCATTATTCAGCATGTCTGTAATGTGTTAATTCTGAGTCACTTTTTTGAGGATACTCTGGGATTTTAGTTGTTTTTGGAAACATTCTTCCATTCTACAAACTACTGGTTAAACCATTAGCCTGCAACTGAGACACACCCAGTCTGAAAAACTCCCGGTGTAAATCACAGAAAACAGGAAAGATTTGATTGGCATATATCAGCTCCATTCTGTAACAGTGCTATCCACTTAGCTTGCCTGTGATTAGAAATGATGAGAGAACCCAGGACTAAAGAATTTCTCAAATGCAATACTATAATGTTGGTCTAGAGTTGAACATAATTTTCTTTATTTGGAAACCCTTGAAACATGCTGGCTGGAAGTCCCCAGTGGAAAGAAAACCTAAAAATGTCAAAAGCTGTCATAGGACATAACTGGCATTCCCTCACACATCACATACGCAAACAAATTGTTGGTACCTTATACCAGCCAAATCATTTTGTTGTGTGGTTTCTCTTTAATCTCTCCCAGACAGAAGTAACAGGTTACTTGTACAGTTAAAATGATAAGTCTTGCAGCCTGGTAATTTTTTGACAGTAATGTGTAGGTGAAACTGTGGGAGTGATTTGGCTAGCAGGCTTCTTGTTTCAGTAATTCCTTGTCAGTATTAATGACATGGCTCTGAGTGGCTACACAGTTTCAACAAAGTCATGTTATGGGCAAAACGAGCTTGGTTCTATTTCTTCCTTTCATAGGACTCTTCTGCATTAGCAGCATCTCTGTGGATGGTGATCTTAGGGGTATAGCAGCTTACTGTGAAATCATCACTGCCTACTGACTAGACATCAAATTTAGACACTTATGTTAGGAGTTTTCTTAAATAGAAACATAACATTGAAGTGCAAATTACAGGCATTGGACACTCCAGTATATGAACTGGATCCCTCTGAATAGGAATCATATTTTTCTTTGTAGCAGCATTTCAATCTCTAAACACACAATTATTCTTAATGTCACTTTAACTAGCAAGACCAAAAAGAACTACACTTGCCTTTTCAAGATATTAATATTTTATTTATATTCCATTAGCAGAATTCAATTAAATTGTGGTGCTATTTCTACACACTTAACGTATCCTGAACAGTTTTTGCAGTGAACAGATTCCTTGATGAGTTTATGACCTTTGCTTGATAACTTTCTTTCAATAGATCTACGTGATAGTATCCTGTACTATAATGCTATAGGTTCTACCTTTGTTAAACTTTCATCACTACAGTAGTACTGCCATGTTTAGTTTTAGAAGTGCATGGGGGGGGTGGTGGGGGCGGGAAGAGAGAAGCAGTCTGTCTTAAGTTCAATGGATAACAAGCAGGTAAAAAAAAGAAGTGAAAAGAAGAAAGAATTACAACAGCAGATATTCAGTAAACAAGAAAAAGGAAATACTAACCTTAGAGGACGTATATGCATGTAATCTATTATGCTTTCTTCCTATGTATATAATGTCCAATAACTGTTGCATCTCTTTGAAAAAGAGGATGTGAAGATGGTATCTCTCAAAAAGAATCCAGTATAATGCAGGTATTTGCAAGATATTTATTATGTTATTAAGTTCAATAGATAATAATTTAGGGACTATACTCTGTGTCTGTGTGTTTCTGGCTGCCTGCCTGCCTACCTGTTTGTTTAGAACTACCCAAACTTGTCAAGCAGGGTGATCTATCTGCAGCAGGCATTTGTTAATTGACCTTGTCATAGTAGCCTGTACTTTGATCATGTAAACCAATATCTTTAAAGCATGCATCTCAGTTCTGTAGGTGTACTCAATACGGTCAAAGTCTAATTGATATGAAGCTTAGGGACTGAAGGCTTTTCATCCTTCCTTAGCTCATTTCTTCTTCAGAGCTGCAGTTCCCCCAGGGAGTCATATAATGTAATTGTTTTTTGAATGGCTTTGGTGATTTTGCTTTAATGATAAAGCCCGCTAGGCTGCTCCATGCACTTCTAATCTTTGCCATGAAAAAGTTCTTCTTGGCATCTGCTTAGGGTTTGCTTTTTTTTAGTTTCCTGTTATTTCTAGAAGGTTAAAAAAAATCAAAATTTTTATTTCTACGTATATGGCACTTCATATGTATTATGTGGTTCAGCATCATACTTCAAGCTGATGAGCTAATGCCCATAGTTTAGTACAGAAGCCAATCACAGACTGGTCAGGGCTGGAAGGGACCTCTGGAGATCATCTAGTCCAACCCCCTGCTAAAGCAGGTTCACCTACAGCAGGTTGCACAGGGTCACATACAGGGAGGTTTTGAATATCTCCAGAGAAGGAGACTCCACAGCCTCTCTGGCAGCCTGTCCCAGTGATCTGTCACCCTCAAGGTAAAGAAGTTTTTCCTCACATTCAGAAGGAAATCCTTGTGTTGCAGTTTGTGCCAGTTGCCCCTTGTCCTGTCACTGGGCAGCACTGAAAAGAGCCTGGCCCCATCCTCCTGACACTCAACCCTGAGATATTTACATTCATTGACAAGATCCCCCCTCAGCCGTCTCTTCCCCAGGCTACACAGGCCCAGCTCCCTCAGCCTTCCCTCACAGGGGAGATGCTCCAGTCCCCCCACCATCCCTGTAGCCTCCGCTGGGCCCTCTCCAGTAGTTCCCTGTCTCCCTTGAACTGGGGAGCCCAGCACTGGACACAGCGCTCCAGATGTGGCCTCACCAGGGCAGGGCAGAGGGGCAGGATCACCTCCTTCGACCTGCTGGCCACGGTCCTCCTAATGCCCCCCGGGATCCCACTGGCCTTCCTGGCCACCAGGGCACACCGCTGGCCCATGGGCAACTGGCCGCCCACCAGCACTCCCAGTCCCTTCCCCGCAGAGCTGCCCCCCAGCAGGTCACCCCTGGCCTGTGCTGGTGCTGGGGTTACAGGTGCAGGACCCCACACGGGCCTTTGTTGAACTCCATCAGGTCCCTCTCCACCCAGCTCTCCGGCCTGTCCAGGCCTGGCTGAAGGGCAGCGCGGCCTCCTGGGGGACCAGCCGCTCCTCCCGGTTCTGTATCACCAGCAAACTGCTGAGGGTGCCTCTGTCCCCTCATCCAGGGCACCGAGGGAAAGGTTGGGCAGGACTGGACCCAGCACTGACCCCTGGGGAACACCATCTCCAGGCCTCCAGCTGGTCCCTGGGCTGCTGATCGCAAGCTCTGCCATTCAGCCAGTTCTCAGCCCACCGCACTGCCCACTCATCTAACCCACGCTGCCTGAGCTTACCTATGAGGAGGTTATGGGAGACAGTGTGAAAAGCCTTGCTGATGTCAAGGTAGACAACATCCACTGCTCTCCCCTTGTCTATCCAGCCAGTCATTCCATCATAAAAGGCTATCAGGTTGGTCAGGTGTTGTACTCAGAGCCCAGCTTAGTCAGCCTCACACAGGGTACCAATTGCTGCAGCACAAACTAGTAGGCCATATCAAGGCTTTTACCATTGGTCAGATTCTACTGTCTGTGCTGTTTCTCCTTCTTCCAGAGGTCAGACAACATTGACCCCCCAACCCTCAGGGCTATTTAACTACTTAGTGGGAACGAGCTACAGCTGGACATCATCCATGTCAATCAACCCACTACTGTGGAGGCAAGGCCACAGCTGTATATCATCAATGCTAATCAACCCACTGCCTTCATTCATCTACAGTCAGGCATGATTTCCCTTTGGTGAATCCATGTTGACTACTCCTGATGACCTTCTTTTCCTCCATATGCCTAGAGATGACCTCCAGGATGAGCTGTTTCATCACCTTTCCAGGGATGGAGGTGAGGCTGACTGGCCTGTAGTTTCCCAAGTGGTCCTCCTTCTTGCCCTTTTTGAAGACTGGAGTGACCCTGGGTTTCCTTTAGTCCTCAGGCACCTTTCCTGTCATCCATGACCTTTCAAAGATGATGGAGGGTGGCTTGGCAATAACACCTGCCAGAACCCTCAGCACTTGGGGTTGCATCCCATCGGGGCCCATGGATTTGTGGGTGCCAGGTTTACCTAAATGATCTCTAACCCGATCCTCCTCTGCCAAGGGAAAGTTTTTCTTTCTCCAGACTTTCTCTCTTGCCTCCAGGGTCTGGGATTCCTGAGGTTTGACCTTGGCAATAAAGACTGAAACAAAGGCAGCATTCAGTAACTCCATATTCTCTGTATCTTCATCAACAAGGCACCCACCTCACTCACCAGCAGGACCGTATTTTCCCTGGTCATCCTTTTCCTGCTGATGTACTTGAAGAAGACCTTCCTGTTGTCCTTGACATGCCTCCCCAGATATAATTCCAAATGGACCTTAGCATGTTCTGTCAGTGTTCTTATATTCCTCCCAAGTGGCCTGTCCCTTTTTCCATATTCTGTAAACTTCCTTCTGCTATTTGAGTTTTGCCAGAAGCTCCTTGCTCACCCCTACAGGCCTCCTCCCCCCTTTGCTTGATTTCTTACTCACAGGATGCACTGATAATGAGTTTGGAGGAAGTGATTCTTGAATATTAGCCAGTTCTCTTGGATCCCCTACCTCCCAAAGCCCTAACCCATGGGATTCCTTCAAGGAAGTCCTTGAAGAGGTCAGTTAACTTTCCTGAAGTCTAGTGTTGCAATCCTAATTATTGCTCTGCTTCCTCCATGAAGGATCCCAAACTCCACCATCTCACGGTTGCTGCAGCCAAGGCTGCCCCCAGCCTTCACATCCCCAACCAGTCCTTCTTTCTTTGTTAGCACAATGTCCAGCAGCACACCTCGCCTCACTGGGTCCTCCACCACCTGCTTCAAAAAGTTATCATCAGTGCACTGCAGACACCTTGTGGACCATGTGTACCTAGCTGTTGGGGTCTGCAGCGGGTCTGCAGACAAGTTAGTTGACTTCAAAGACTTAGTCGTGTACCTTTAAGACATCCAAAAATTGTCAGGTATGTAAATAGGATGTGAAGAATCAGAACTTAAAACCGCAGCATACGTGCACCTACAAGCAAGAAGAAGACAGAAAACCTATCAGGGTCTGACACATGTACTGTCTAAGACAGGGGTCCTCAAACTACAACCCGCGGGCCGGATACGGCCCCCCAGGGTCCTCAATCCGGCCCCCTGGTATTTACAGTCCCCCTGCCGGCCCCCTGGTTAAAAAGTTTGAGGACCCCTGATTTAAGATACGTAAGGAATATTCTAAACAATAAAGGCCATTTTGCCATTTTGTCTGAACCCAGCCACATAGACAGTGTTTTTCAGTCCGCCTCAACTTGCATCACCACACCTAGCTGTGGTGTTTTTCCAGCTGATATCAGGGATGTTGAAGTCCCCCATGAAAACCGGGGCCTGTGATCGTGAGGCTGCCTCTAATTGTCTGTACAAGGCCTCATTGACTTCCTCTTCCTGATCAAGTGGCCTGTAGCAAACACCCACAACAGTGTCACCCGTGTTGTCCTGCCCCTTAATCTTCACCCATAAGCTCTTGACACGTTCTGCATCTGTCCCTAGGCAGAGCTTGACACATTCCTGTTGCTCCCTCATGTAAAGAGCAACTCCACCACCTCTCCTTGCTGGCCTGTCTTTCCTAAAAAGTATACAGCCATCCATGACAGCATGACAGCATTGCAGTCATGCGAGCTATCCCTCCGTGTCTCTGTACCTGCAATGAGATCATGGCCCTGTGACTGCTCACAGATCTCTAATTCTTCCTGTTTATTCCCCAGGTTGTGTGTGTTGGGTGCAGGCAATTCAGAGAGGTAATTGAACGTGCAGGTTTCCCAGGAGGGTTACAAGAGGATCCAACATAGCTACACACACCCTTGAGGTGGTTCACCTTGTGATTCTCATTGGGAGGCAGCTAAGGAGTGTGCTTCATTGCTATGGTTGGCCTGGTTTTTTCCCCAGTTGGATGTGATGGTGTAAGCATTGACATTTTTGACACACCTCCCCCCACCCCACCCTACCCCCGCCGCCCCCCCCCCTTGACGTTATCTGCTAATGTCTGTACATGTCTATCTATATACAATATGTAGCTGATAGTAATAGCGGATTATGAATTACTGAGAAATCTTCTGCAGATAGGAATGTATTTTTCACAGTATATCTAGCCTCATCATTTATTAACAACTATAAGCACTAAATTCTTCTCACTGTGAAGTTAATCCAAGGTTTTCTGCAAGATACTAGTGTGTCCTGAGAGTTGAGGTCATCCATTTCTCCCTGAAACATCCAGGTTACAAATTTAATCGGGAGACTCTAATTTCCAGATCACTAAATTATCACCATCTAAAAAATAAACCTGGCTGTTACAATAGCTTGCCTGCCACGTCCAGTTGCTGCACTCATATTTTCTGAGGAACTGGGAAATGAATAGAGAATGAATAGCTGAGAACTGTGACGAGGGTTATGACTTGGGCACAGTGCCTGGTGCTGTAGCAGTGCCACAGAGCTGCTGTTACTTTGAGGTAAATGCACAAAGCAATTTACGTGTTAGTGCTGTACTCAGAGGATCAGACTGAAAATCAAAATCCGCTAAAAACCAGTTTAAACCAGCCTATATCTTGCTTTTAAATAGCCCTGAACTGGACTGAAAGTCCTCATTGAACACAAACTGAAGCTAAACCAGCAGCATTTTTCCAGAATTATAGTTCAGCTGAAAACATCATGATTCCAAGGGCAGATGTTTTTGGATGCTTTCTCTGTGTGTATATGTATTTCTGAGCACATATGGATTCACCAGGGGCTTGAAGATCAGACTTACTACATTTCCCACCTGGTCTTCATCCCTTATTCTCTGCTTCAAAGCTGTCTCCCCAGCCTCAGCCTAGGGCTGCAGTTTCTCTCCAGTTCACCAATACTGAACTATAGACATAGGGAAAGGAGTAGAAGGAAACAGGCTGGTGCCCAGTGTCTGCACTGAAGAGGAATTGAAAGCTAGCTAGCATTTGCTCTGTTGAAGAGCTCTTTGCAGTTCTAATTGTAGGACTTTCCGGTAGAACTGTTTTGAAGGAATTTAAAGTTAATGAATCAGCTAATGAGCCATTGATTACCTGAAATGAAAATAAATGGTAGCAAGTTCAGGTATATATGTGACTCTGTACAAGAACTGAACTCAAAAACAACCTCAGGTCTATATCTTGGCTTAGTCTGAAGACACTCTGTTGTATTGTGTAATGCACAGTCCCAGGACTAGAAACCCAGGTTTCCAAATAGTGTACTGGATTCACACGACACTGAGCTGATAAGGAACAGAGCACAAACACTTTTTAACTTCAGAACCTAGTCACACAAACCAGGTCCGGTTTCTTTGATTAAAAAAAAAAAAAAAACAAAAAAACAAAAAAAAAACCAAAAAAAAAAACCAGAAAGAAAAGAATCTATAATATCCTAACTGTTCAACATAGGTCAAATGATCTGGGATGTGGAAATCCAATAGTCTAAACAGTTGAGTCTTGTCCACATAAAGTGTTTGACAATCTTTAGACCTTCAATGAGATATCTTCCAGAAAGCATTTTATGGCAGTTTTGAATACTTTAGTATAACTAATAGTTAGAAAACATTTATTTATTCTTAAACAGAAGTGGGTGTATCTAGTAATAACTAGATTTACTACACTATAGCAGGAGATAGATCAGGTGTGGGAAAACAACAGTGAGCAGAGTTGGAAAGCAAATAAGCAATAACATTATATGAGCAATAGGACTGATACTGTTGAATGGAATGACTGAAGAAGTTAATGTGTATTGTTTATCTGTTTCAAGTTCTGTAACTTGTAACTACCTTTGTATGAAAGGTGCTTCCAGAAAAAAAGAAAATTATATTTACTTATTTAAAGGGCTTTAAATGCTGATAATGTAGCTGTCTGGAGAGTTTATAAGATTCTATGATTAGTTAAATGGAAATTTAGAGGATCCATATATGGATGAAGTTAAGGTCTTTTGTGGGTAAAAGCCCAAAGGCATTTTAGTTAGAACAGCCTCTTTTCTACAAAGTACTTGCAGCTGTGTAGCAAAATTTTATCATGTAGGACCAGGAAGTACAGAAGGAACATGGAAGAATGCATCTCCAAAGCTGATAACATGTTTTTTAAGAAAACCCTTTTGCCAAGCGAAAACTTGCATAGAGATTCCTTTATCAACTCCGAGTTTTTAATATGTTACAAATGAATTTGTTCCGTGATGCAAATGACACCAAGAAGCTATAAAATAGTGTTTCAGTTAACTCTCCAATAGTTGCATTTTTTCAGTTCACTGACAAGTAAAATCTTTCATTCAGTAAAAACAGATACTTTTAGACTGAGATGCATCCAGAGAGCAAATCTTTTGGAGAATATGACAGATATTTCCATTGTGAACACAGTTAACTTGAATTTATATATAATTGTCTGGGGAAAAAAATACTCTTTGGAAGAGAACAAAATATTCTTTCAGTAATGGAGTAGTTTAAGGATAAGGAAATTATATTATAATTAAGATGAATTATGAAATGATGGGTAAAAACATATAGCTTGAGGAACATAGATAATAAAGCCTTAAACTTGACAAATATTTTGAACATTATAGAACAAAATTCAAGATCGTTTCAATTAGGAGTCCTAGAATCAATGTTTAAGTATCAGAACGGTGTTCACAATGAGTCATTAAGATTAAAATTAGAGGTAAAAATTATGCAAAATGCATATATAACAAAACCACATAATGAATTAAAAAATAAAAACCTTAGAACACACTGTGTAGAGGGGTTTTCTTCAAGTATATTGTCTGCAACTAGATCTGAAACCTCTCAGCTATTACATAGTGCATTACCCCCCTCCTCATAAAGCAACCTCTACAAATTGATATAATTTTTTTTTTAAATGTTGATTTAAAAAATCTGGTTAAAAGTTTCTTTAACAATAAAGAAGAAAAAAACTCAGAAAAAGCAATGATAATTATAATAACAGAGCCACAAGTTTATTAGTAATCAAGATTTGCTTAGAGATATTTGCAGCTAAATATTTTCTTAAAAGCCTAATTTTAATGTATCTTTCTTTTCAGTTTCATTAAAACAGATATTAAAATAGATTATTTATTTTCCAGCAGCATGTAACCAACTTTTCTGAATAATCTCTTAAGTCTAGGGATGAAAGAGTTCTGGCGAGCACCAATTTGAACATGAGGTAGCAATGTGCTCTTGCTGCAAATGTGGCAAATTATACCCTTGGCTGCATTAGACAAAATATTATTGCCAGCAGGTTGAAGGAGGTGATCCTTCCCCTCTGTTCAGCACTGGTGAGGCTGCACCTGAAACAATGTGTAGAGTTCTGGGCTTCCCAGTACAAGATATGGATATACTGGAGAGAAAACAATGAAGGGCCACTGTAGTGGTTAAGGCATTGGAGCATCTCTTACAGAAGGGAAGGCTGAGAGAGGTGGGACTGTTTAGCCTGGAGAAGAGAGGGCTCAGGAGGAATCTTGTCAACGTACATAAATACTTGACAGAAGGGTGCAAAGAAGATGGAACCAGGTTCTTTTCAGTGGTAACCAGTAGCAGCAGCAGAAGCAATGAACACAAACTGAAACACACCAGGGTTCTCTTTGACAGTGAGGAAATGTATTTTTACCGTGAGGGTGATCAAACACTGGCACAAGTTGCCCAGTGTGGTTGTGAAGCCTCTTTTCTCAGAGATGTTCAAAAGCCATCTGAACATGGTCCTGGGCAACTGTCCAAAGGTGTCCTTGTTTGAGCAGGGGAGTGAACCAGATGGTCTCCAGAGGTCCCTTCCAACCTCAACCATTCTATGATTCTGTGATTCACCCATTAAAATTGTACAAACCTCTTTGCACACCAAAACAACCATTTGAAAACCAAACAACTGACTGCATAGATGTCCACTTGGAAAAATCAATGCAGATTTGCATGTACAAATGTAAAGGTTTTGTTCTTGGGAAGAGGATCATGTAAATATCTTTAAACCTTAAAAACGTTTTCTGAAATCTTGACAAGTTTTCTGTAAATGCTTCAACTTTCCTCTCACTAGCAAAACCAGAAATACAGACATTTGGCAGCTGAATTCTGGTCTAGGTCACTGGACTTTACCACAGTTAATTTTTACTTACAGATTTTACTAGGAATGTTCAGATAAAAGCATAAATTTGGATATGGAAGGGAATTTTACTTAAAAGACAAGTATGAAAGAAGAATGTGGCTATGAATCTTGACATAATCTGTAGGATTTCCTGTTCAACAATGATCTATCTAATTTCTATTAAATAAAAACCAATACAAAACTCCCACCGAAAAAAAAGTATCAGCAATTTTTCAGGCTGTGGTTAAGAATAGAAGCACAAGAATAAATACTATCTGTAATGGGCAGAATTCAAATGAATCAGATCAAAAGCTTAGATTTTGATAGCCCTGGAATCTTTGGGTTTTTACAAAAAAGTGGGTTACCCAGTACAACTTCCTTTGATTCGCCCTCACATGCCAGATTTATTTATTTATTTACTTACTATTCTAGGTAACTAGAAAATATTCAAAACCTTCAAAGATCACCATATGAATAGATTTCAAGTATAGAAGAAAAGCTTAAGAATTAAGTCAGCTAATTGGCTGATAGTGGATAAGAATGACCATAAAAAGGGACAAAAACTTTAAGGAAACAAACAAAATGTATCAAATATTTAAATCTATATACGTAACTCTAAGGAGGTGAGTTGTTCTGCTGAAGTCATTAGGAGTTGCACACTTAACTGTATGCTTACAGATTTTAGTGGATCACAAAAAGGAATGCCTTAGCAAGAACATGTCCATGCATTTGAGATGTTCACAATGCCAAAGGGAAGCAAGTCACAGTGTGATTTGATCTTGGTGATATCACAAAGATTACAATAGTACCATGGGTCTTGACATTTTTATGCTCATTTATTTGGTTTATTGAAGGGACCTTCCATTTTAAAGACATTGAAATCCTGGTGGATCTACTTAAATTTGTTATCATAGAACACAGGTAGTCATATTTCCTTATTCTACATGGATGTAACCAAGGTAAACATAAAAATGCTGTAAGACATTTTAATGCTATAGCAAGTGGGGCCATATAAATATACTTCTGTCTGGTTGAGGAAACTGACCTAAAAGAGGCAGCAGAATTATTTCTCTGTTGGGTACAATAGCTGAAGTCATAAGTTTATCCAAAACAAGACAAATTGCATTATGTTTTCCAGTGTTATAAAGACATATGCTTGAGTACTCAAACTATGTGTGAAAGGTTGAAACTGACTGAAATTAATTTATTTAGTGCAGATTCTGTGTTATGTTGGTTGGATTGATAATATGTATTTTATTTCTCTTCTGATATAGTAAACCCTCTCTTCTTCCTCTTCTGGGAAGGCATGCATACACAATTTCTCCTTGGTGATGGGAAATGGGTCTGTTTTATTTCTGAAATTTTAACATGTGTTGTATGAACTTTGCAGAAGATGGTGTTGACTAGTATATAACAGATGTTTTGAAACTAAGAAAAAATGATGTGTTCATTAAAAAATCACAATTAATTGCTTGCCTAGCTAGCATACAACATATGGTTACATTTGTACTTTTTAATGTCTCAAACATTTTGCACTCAAGAGTATTAAAGTTACCATAAAATTAAATGGGAAATAATAATACATGTGCCATCCAGTTTAAAATACCTCAGTTAAAATCTTGTCTAATATGCCTAAAGGAACCAGCAGTTTCCATAGAACTCAAGACTATTGAGTTGGTATAACTCTAGCTTGCTCTATGTCCTGTAATACATCACCTTCTAATTA
Organism: Falco naumanni; assembly: GCF_017639655.2. Classification (NCBI taxonomy): domain Eukaryota; kingdom Metazoa; phylum Chordata; class Aves; order Falconiformes; family Falconidae; genus Falco; species Falco naumanni. The sequence continues at coordinate 84,940,608 of NC_054058.1, read as the reverse complement.
TTCAATTCCTAATTCAGTTCTTGTTCTGGCAGATCAGCTGAACATCTGGGAATACAAGAGATTTCTTTTTCTTGTAAACTTAACAAGCTGTCAGCGAGAGCATACTGATACTAAAAGGGTACGGGAGATAATTTATCCAAAGCAACCACCACCAATTCCATATAGAATCTTATTCCATGGGCAAGGCATTACATAATCTTGATGGTGATCACAGCTAGGAAATTAAGGCAGAAAAGCCAAGCTATAATTTGCAGTGGGCTGTGATCATGCAGATGTGTAAGCATTGACCAACCATGCAGTGAAATGTGTATAATAAGAGTCAAAGCGGACTCAATTAGAAAACAACTAGAGAGAATAAGTCTCAAATTCACAAGGGGATTGCATGTGGCAGCACCTAAGCTTTAGGCTTTTGGCCCTGCAGAAAAATCCACAGACCTAAGTCAGCTGCACAGATTCCTCAAGAACAGAACTGGGACAGTGCCTCTGAACAGGGTCTGCAAAAGCCAGGGTCCTGCAGGGGAACGTGGCTAAATTATCTAGTCAGAAATGCAAAAGACAACGGGATCCCTAAAATCCTTATCATGGCAGCATGGGACCTTTCACCTGATAGGGATTTACAGCTCTGGGCTCTCTTTAAGATCAATGAGCTTTCTTTAGAAATACAAGATATGGAATCTAGGTAGCATTAATCCTTTTGAAAGACATGAGAGGAAGATGTCAGTACTGAAGTACTCACTAGCAAAGTAAGGATGCTGTCTTTGCTTGGAAGCACTCTGTTCCATGACGTCTGTCTCTCACAGTGTAGCAACTGCCAGGTTATAAAGAGTTATGAACATGAGCATGGCATAAGGCTAGGGAGGACAGAGAATGAAGCATGATCAGCCTCTGAAGTGGATTCCCTCTGAAGAAAATAACAGCAAATTTGTGGGATTTCAGAGAGAAGAAGAGGGATGAATATTTTTCTGGGTCTCTTCCTGACTTTAAGGGAGTAAGCTTGGGCATACTCACATTAAACAGATGAAAGATAAAACATATAAGCAACTCTTGGTCTGTGCGGATTCATTCCACCCTGACACTGATCTCAAGGGCTCAATTATTTGTTGTAAAAGGCCTACTTCAAATGCGCCCCAGCTGTGTAACTTTGACTCAGACTCCTAAGGAAACAGTTTAGTTGTGTGAAGTATCTGAGAACATCAGATAGTAGAGCCATGCAGGACAAGATGTAAAACTGCAGAGGCAGGATTTTTGAGATGATGAGTATTAGCAACTCAAGAATAAAAGAGAAAAATTATTAATATGAAAATATAAATATGTCTTAAAGAAAAACACCACAGATAGTAAATCAGCAATATCAAGGGCCAGGCCACTGCAAAAAACATCAAAGGCAATCTTTTGCACCTGAGTAGCATCTGCCTGGCCAGCCAAAAGTCATTAGCTTTTTTTACATTTGTATGCCCTGGGCAGTAAGTGATTGTGTTATACTACATTGTGTATCCTACTTGCAGAATCCCTTTGCCTAAGGTAATTGTTCTTTGAACAAAGTAACACAGAGAAGGAAGATGACACCACTTCCAATTCCAAAAATATATCTATAATTACTACAATATGAATGTGTTTACATTTGTGTTCAGTCTAACTGACCCACCAGAGCTCAGCATCACACATGACCTTTGTCACTCACTGTTCACAACCAACCTATTTTAAATATTTTTTTTTTTTGTTAAGTAGAACTTATTTAGGAAGAAGAGATTTTGTGTTTGGTGACTAGGATGCTTTTATTCTAAATAAAGATGCAATGTTTGATGTTATCTACTTTAAAATGCTCCATTAAAAAAATAGGAAACTCTTCCTTTCTTTCTGTCCATCTTTTGAAATACAAAGGTAGGTATCACTGCAGCTCATGCAAAATATGACAAATGATACAGTGCATCACACATTCAAGGATTAATAGCTTGAGTTTCTTGAGAAAAAAGGAGCTAATTAAAACCAAATATATATGAATCCAAAATAGAAATAAGCTAAACACAGCTGATTTGCTGTGTCAGGTTTGACATCACTCTTGAGCTATAAACAAAACAATGGAAACTAAGATGTTTTAATCACAAGATATGGATACCTGTAGATTTTAGACCTCTTTACATATTTAAGTTATGGCTTAAAGATAACGAAAAAGTTTGACTTAGGTGCTTAAGTTGAGCCTATATTTTACCTTATACATCTGTCTTCTTGGTTCACCCAGCCTTAAATGACTACTCAGTGTCAGAAAGAGTAGCAGAATATGGCCTATAGGTAGGAGCTAACATTGTTCAAAGGTGACAAGTTAATGTGGCAGCCATCCATAGTAAGTGGAATTGCTATCTTTAAAACAAAATTAAATTGATACATGACAGTTTAATAGAAAAAAAGAAATCACCAAGACCTGAAAATGTCGGTGAAAACAATTTAAGTGTAAATTCTAACTTAGTAATATTATACGTCTTCTTATCTGGTGACAGAAGGAAATTTTCTTAATGCCTCACATAAAACACCTGTGAAATTATTTGCCTAAAACTATACAGTACTGAAAAATAGCTGGGAAGTGTCATGGAAGAAATATCCATTAAGGTATATTAACTGCAAAGACGTAACTTCTTAATTATAAGACTGTGGGCTAAAACTTGGCCAGGATTCTTCTGGAGAGGTACCATTATATGCATGATCTGTTCTGACAGTTTTTAAGTATATTTTACCAGCTACAGTCGGATACAGAGTAATGGGCAATGAAGACCAGTGATTTCACACCACAGAACCTTGAAAGTGTTTTTGTGTATGCATTGAATCTCCATTAAAGAAGTGTAGTGTGTCTGCAAAAATTTAGATCCCCCTTGCCATGATTATCTGAGTAGAACAGTGTGAAGTAGCAGAAACCACTGTCAAAATCCAGTCACTCTATCCAGATTTCTGAGAGTCAAGCCTGGTTGCTATATTTATAAAAGAAACTGAAGGAGATTTTCAAATAATCCAGGTAAAATTTCTTTGTGTTTTCCCTGATACCTGTAAATGGTAAAGCTGATCTATTTTGTTGAGAAAATGGCAAATCCATGTGCATAATTGTAGTTCATATAGAATATCCTTCACATAGTGCATTATGAGACATTGGAGAGGAAAACAAATAGCTGTGCAAAGAGATTTCTGAAACACTGAATTTTTGGAGTCACAAGTTGGGATATGAAAGTTGGAGGATAACTATGTCTCAGTATCAGCTCAATATTAGCCTTTCTAAGCCAAACAAACTAAACTTTTCACATATTTATTTTTTTTCTAATGCAAACTTAAACATGCTTCTTCCTTAACTCTTCTCCCTGAGAGAGATGAAAGAAATTATAGGTAAAGACAAATATACATGCAAACTAAAAGTTTATTTTCATGTGCTAGTTTAAGTAGTAATCTGATGTTGACCTCAATTCTTCTGTTTCTATGTGATAGGATGATTTTGAACCCTGCCGGAACAATCAGAAATTATCGGGTTAGGAGGAAAATGTGAAGGGAAAAGAAAATACGGATTCTAGGTACGGTAGATTAGATCTACATAGGAGTCATTAAAAGAGATCTATTTATTGAATGGAAAAAATAACTAGTACAACAGGGAATATTGAGACCAGAAACCTGAACTGAAACAAGGAAGTATACCGAAGCTGTTCTGTAGACACAATTGAGATATAAACCACAGTAAAATAAAATAGAAAAGTTTTAAGGCAGATTTAATTTTGTGATTATGTCACAAATCTTAGGAACAATACGGAAATAAATATGGGTTATGTATATGAACAGCAGAACTAGAATGCTGCTATTTTTGTGGATTATACAATGAAAAAGATGACTATTCAGCCCAACATGAAGAATTTTTGTGATTAAAATTAAGTGACATTCTATAAACATAAGTCTGAATGTTGTAGACAATATATCTTATCAACAGGACAAATAGCTGGTTGAGTTCTATCATCAGTGTAAATCTCTTTTATATTAATAGTTTCATGGATTACCCATCAAGAAAGGGTCGTGTAGTCTGACCTTCTGTAAGGGAAAGAACTTAAATTAATTCCTGTTTGAACTAGAGCAAGTCTTCTGGAAAAATAAAATCTTGTCTCAATTTAAAAAAAATCTGAGTGATGATGAATTTACCACTCCTCTTGATAGTATGTTCCAAAGGTTAAGAATATCTTCACTATTAAAAAAAAAACCCCAAACAAACCCACAACTATGTGGTGGTTTTTTTCTTACCTGAATGTATTTGTATTCTACTTCTGCTTAGACATTCTGGCACACTGACATCTCTGGTCTCCTTCTAAGTACTTATAGGCTGTAATGAAGTTGCCTTTTAACCTCTTTTTTGTTAAGCTAAAGAGGTAGTTTCTGGAGTCTTTCACAGTGTGTCTTTTCAGTTAATCTTTTAATCATTTCTGCAAGCCTGCCATGAGCATAGTACCATCATCTTTCTTGAGCGGAGGCATCAGATACAGACAGAAGCAGCAGACGTCATCGGCTCAAGGACAGATGCACAGACCATACTTTGTCTGCTAAAGACGTGCTGCCTGGCAGTGATTCCAGGCCTCCAAGCCAAGAACTGCGGAAACTCCTGTGTCTGTGCTAGTGATGAGCCCTTCTCTATGGACTGCTGTTACACTGCATTGTTTTTCACAAAAGTATCTCCTAGGTTCCCTGTGATACACCCATGGTCCCGGAGTGAAGCTGCGGTGCTTGAAACTGAGGATTGTTTTGTAGATTTACCAAAATGATATTTTTGTAGCATGACATTAAGTATCTGTTTTTCAGGGATAACATTAGGCTTGTAATAGCATAACATTAAGTATCTTTTCTCCTTTCCATGAAGGAAAATGGATTTGAGGCAACCTGAAGAATCAGGGTAGATTAAATCAGGGTGAAGGAAGCAAAATTTTGTGCAGTTTCATTCCTTATCCCTATATGGAATAGTCCCTGGAGCTAAGTAATTTTATATTTATATTTATAAAAATAAAGATATTTACTTCTACATTTTATCCAGAATGAACCAGTTGGTTTGCTTCAAAAGACAGTTCAGGAATGGACCAAATTACGTATGGAGCGGATCAGGGAATCATACCCTAGGCAACTAAGATATTTGGCAAAAACCCCCACATGTCCAAGCTACTATCATCCATGCCACTTCTTTACCCATGCAAGAATTGTGTTGGTCTATTTGCCTAGAGAGAAACTCCACTAGAAGCTGAAAATATCTTCTGCTTCACACACTAACATCTCTCATACAGCCAGTATATCCTAGAGAACAGCTTGCAGTCTTGTACCGGGGAAACTTGTTTTCTGTTAAATCCTATAGCTGTTTGTGTAATGGGAAAATTGGCCTAGAACGTTTTCCAGCTGTTGTTAATTAGATGGGCCCACAGTGTTGGCCTCATTGGTTTTAAAGCAAACTAAAATAGAAGAGCAGCTGTGTTATAATTTTGTTCATTTTTCCCGATAATGAGCTGCAAACTATCTACCTAATCCAGATTTCATATTCTGAAGCCTTTCTGAATAAAGATAGAACATGTAAAATGTGGAGTGAAATAGTTTAGCCAGATACATTTTAAGAATATACAACAACAAAAGTATTTAACCTTTCTCACAGAAGGTCTAGATATATTGGGTTGTTGTTCAGCAAAACATTTTCAGCCTTCTAAGCAGTTCAGCCATGTTATCAGGTCTTCTGGTAAGTCATCAGGTACTCAAGACTGGAAGAGTCTATTGTAAGGCTTATACTTTATATATAACATCATGTTTAACACAAGACTGTTCTCTGAATACAGATATTTTTTTTTTCAGAGGAAACTGGAAAGTTTTAGCAAACCTAAAGGGCAATGTAGGTGTCTGGCCCTTAAAGTAAAATTCACAGCTCTGCATTACATACTTAAGGTCTCCTGCATGATCCTACCACTGTCCTGGAGTCCATGCCCAAGGTAGCTTTCATTATTCTGATCTACAAAATTCAAGACAGGAGAATCCTTGGAATTTCCTGAAGTATAAATACACCTTAAATATCCCAGAAACTTTATCTTATTTGACTATAGTGAATTTTCTGTACCTAGAATCCACACTGCAAGCTCACTGCAGGAATTAAAGACAGGGCAGTCTTACCTAGCTTCAGATATAGACTATATAAGTATCTACCTCAGAGCTGTCGTACTAGGTTCCTTTTTTTAGTCAATGGGAAGAAGTAGGACCTTTGATCTAATCCATCTCATCTTAAAGAAGATAGCTCAAAATGTTTTGATGACTTGCATGTGTTTGTCTTCTTTGACTCTGAAGGAACCTATATATGATTGTCTTTGATGTACATGCTTACGCTGTCATGCAAATCCCACTCTGAGGGTAAGACTGTTCTTTAAGAAAGTGAGTTAGGGTCATAATTTGGTTTCAAGGCAAAAGATAAACTACCTTTTTTGCCCACAGATCTCTTTCTATGGCCATATAATATACTATTCAGCTAGTGTTTGATGATTTGCAGGGGGAATGTTCAGAAGGCAGCCTTCTGGATGAACTCTAAGAGTATGCTCTCAGCAAGAAAGTAAAGTGCTTCATAGTGAGTGATTTAGCACCTACTTCCACAGTATTTGACAGGGCACTATATCACATATTATTTCTAAATTCATCACACCAGTAACTCTTTCATTATAAGGTAAGAACAATACTAGGCAAAATATTTTAATGCTTTTAGTTCTTACACGCACACACTTCTTTTTATCCAGCTTCTTGATAAATGGTCTTACAAAATGGCTCAGAGGTAATATGCTTTGCTGATTTGTGGGCTAAAGCCAAGTGGTTGGAGAGTCATACTTGTAATATTGACTGATATGAAAACTGTATTGAGTGATGGGGAACAGGTGCATCTTCTGTTTGCAAGAACATTGGCCTCTCTAATTTGTTTCTCTGTAGGTATTCGTAAAGGGCAAGTTCATTGTGTACCTCAAGGCAGCTTTTAAAACCCTTTCAGACTTTCTGCTCCAGCAGAAATCTATTCATTTCACTATTAAACAAGGCAATGTGACTGACACAACCTGATGTGACACTTCACAGGGCGACTCATTGCTCGGGAAATATAAAACGACAAGAGCTCCATCACTTTGGTGAAAGAACGTGCTCTTTGGAACAGAAATGAAAAACTTGTAACAGCATATCCTGTTATCCTGTCCCCTATTCCCTTGTAACGATAAATAAAGAAACGAAACACAGAAAATTAGATGCTTGTTTACTAGTTTTGTGCCAGTAAAATAGTCTAGCGACTTGAGGATTTAAGCGTATGGGGTTTTGTCAACTTACGTGACAACAGCTGAAGTATGTGTCAAGGACACCATAACCCAGCTCTGCTGGCAAAGGATCAGAAAGTTGTCTTTATTTCAGCTTCATAGAAGACAAGAATAATTACCTGAAGAATCTTTTACCCACCTCCTACCCGATCAATGCAGAGAAGCATTCAGAGGAGGTCTTGTCTCAAGCAAAGACATAAATGACACCAGCCTGTGTCTACCATAGCTGCAGGAATTTGGGTTGCAAGAAATCCAGTAACTATGCATGCCAGTGAAAATAACATCATCATTTTGTACATATGGAATTAAATAATCTCCAGCGTGACTGGCTGTCCTCCAGGGCAAGGCTTTTTCCCTTCTTTGGGAGCTTTTGTGTATTCCCTCACCTGTTCAACAATGTAAGTGCATGTCTGGTGATTCATGGGTCTTTCATGCAGATCAGGGAGCTGTTTAGACCCAGCAAGAAGGAAACAACTGGCACAGGGTGTGATTTGAGCAAACACTGTCTCTGCCTCAGCAACTTAGTCAGGACCCATTCCATCCTAGTCAGGACCCATTCCATCCTAGTCATTGTGCAAAACCTTTTCTTGGGGTAAGCATAGTTGTTAGTGAATGAAAGTGGTGGTGTTTTATACAATAGCTTGAAGGATAGTTCACATTCCAGTTTTCAAGTGTTTTAAATAGAAACCAATAAGGAAGCACAAGAGGGAGCAAGTCTCCATTCCACCTGTTGAAATGAGGATACTGATGCTTCAGAGCCCAGGGGGAGAGCTGGCAGCAGGAGCTTACTCTTTGCCAGTTGACAAGGACACTGCTGTTGTTATAAGGTGATCAGTTATAGGCTATATACTATTGCCTACTGTATACCCAAACTCCATACTCCAGGTGAAGTATATTAATTATGGGAAAGTGATATTAAAAAGTGAATGGAAAGTTCTACAGCTGCTTTTTCTGAAAACTTTTCTGAGAACATGCTCTGTATGTCTGTGGGAGCTATGTATGTAATGCAATTTTTATGCTCATTAAGGAGAAATTACCAAACATATTCATCTGAGAGAACAAATACATTCTTTATTGTCTACCAACGTTCTTGCCACAATAGCATGAATAGAGTGTTGTCTGTAATTTTCTTCTGGTTTATATACTACAATAAATCTGACTTTTAAGACACATTTTATTTTGTAACTTCTATAGTTTTACAAGATTTCTGTGGCAAATTAGTCACTTAAATTGACCTAGTCTTACATACAATACAGCTGAGCCTGGTGATTAACCCTGTGAAGATACAACACAAAGCTGGAAGAAAACCTCATGAACCATGCTCCATGAGGGTGGACTCACTGTTGTGCATTCTCTCATTATAACAATCTCAGCTTCTGTCAAAAAGGCATGCTTGCAAAACCTACCCTACCCTAAATTCCCTACCCTAAAATCCACCCTAACCAAACAGCAAGGCAAGACAGCTGATGTCAGTTGGCCACTACTAGATGGACAAAAGCTGGAAGACTTCTGAGTCTCTCCCTTCTTGAACAGCACGGGGAGTGCTCATCAGCCAGAGCAGGCAGCTGAGGGAAGGGTGCTGCCTGCTCAGCAGTAGGTTCTTACAGACTGCCGGCGGCAGGGGAGCTCTATGGTGGCAGCAAAAGCTTCTCCCACTTCCCTTGGCACTTCAATGTATAGAGCAAATAGAACAGCAGACTGTACTAGCAGTCACTTACGGTGTGGGTAACGTGATTGTGTGACATATGAGCAGCCACAGGACATGTTAAATTAATTCTACATCTGCCCAGGTGAACTTACAATTAGGCATGATCAGAGGTTAATGTGTGTAGGGGAGCTTATAATGGTTGCAGAATCACCATCTCGCACAAAACATTCAGCAGGAGTGGTCAATAAGGCTTATAAACACTGTTTGAACTCATTGTCAGTGCACTACATTAGGAAAATATAGCCTAATTCCCTCCTCCATTTCCTGCAAGTGAGAAAATTGAATCTGCTAATTAAATATCTTTTTTCCCTGCAGAGGGTTATAATAGCCAAGATACCATATGAAAACAAGTATGCAGACAGATAACTACAGACTTTTCTTCTTCGAGTGAGAATGGCTTGCCCTGAGGTAGATAATAGAGTTGCTGTCCTTACCTGTTTTTTTCTCTGAAGCAGCTCTAGAACTGCCACAGTTAAGGTTAACTGGAATTTGGTTCACAAGTCTAGGGATTAGGAAAAGTGGAGTTTCTAAGGCCAGACTGGTGCTGCATGCCAGTGTTGTACTTTGGTTGATTTTAAAACATTTGGCTATAAACTTCTTGGCAGATCTTAATTTGTTTCGTGGGCAGCTCTGTCAGCAGCAGCAGAGGAAGGAAGAGACAGAAATTAGTTGCAGTCTGGTCAGTCTTCAAAATGTAAATTTTCATTCTTGTGGGGTGAAGCTCATGAGCTTCCCTCATGGGCAGCACTGGAAGCCAGGAGATCCCACTGTCAGGGCCAGTGTAGCTTTGAGGCATATAACTTTTAAGTTTTAAGGTTGTTTAGTGGCTCTGAACTATGACAATTTTTAATTACAGTTAACTCCTTTTCAGGTACCCTTTTAAAGTTGTTTAGTGGCTCTGAACTACTATGATTTTAATTACAGTTGACTCCTTTTCAGGTACCTTTTTCCTTTTCTATATGTTGTAAATTGCTTTGAAATGAGTGACTGTATGGAACTGTGTTGCACAGTTATGATCAGGGTCCAATGTACATTAACACACATAAAATAATGAAAATACTGTCCTTTATTAATTTTGCTCACCTCTAATTACATCTTGACTAGTTCTGTTTTATAAAAGAAAACCCAAACATTTTCTTTATTTTCTTTGTTAGGAATTTTGTGAACTTTCTGTATTTTAGGAGAATGATATATAAAGCCTTAGCTGGTTCTCTTCATTATTCTGAATGCTAGCTTTTACCCGTTTCATAAAGCAGCAACATGTTTGTAGCATGAATGATTTCATGTCAGAAGGTTCAGAACACAATAGATCCCATGGTTCTTAAACTTTTTTTTTTCTCATTTCACATTTTGAAGGATAGTGCTAATTATATTTTTACTTTGGGAATGAATAGTTTCTAACCAAACACAAAAGTTGCTAAAACCTACAAACAATAAATAGGAGAGGATGTGCAGAGTCAGTTTCAAAGTACACACAGAATTTTTTGCGATTCTTTCAATTATTATATTTTAATTATTATAAAAATATTATTATAAATTGTAATTATATAAAAGTTTTTAATATTTTAAATTATATGGAACTGAGGTTGTAAAATTGTCTGAGGTGGCTGAGACTATTTGGAATATGTGGTCCTAACTGTGCTTTTCATTTCATCACAGTAGATAACCATTGCATTCTAGGAGACACTTCATCTGAGACAATATACTGTAAATCCCTGTTAATCTCACTATAGTAATTGATTAACAATTTATTGTAATCATATCTGCATTTCATTTTTTCTAGTGTATTTATGCCCATTGAATTGTGAAGAATGCTATATCTAAAAATTTGCTTTTTACTTGAACTTTCATTGTTCAAAATTTTGATGAAAAGGGACTTTTTAACCTGGAAATGACATGTATCAGTGCACAGGATAGAGTAAAAATATTCTGGTTTTGGTCACTGACCTCAATTTTTGTCTCAAAAAAAAATTGCTTACATGGGGGTTTTTTGCATGTTTCTTATGAGGAAATAGATTATCCAGTCAGCTCAAAACACGATTGCTTCTGAGCTGTATCTGGAAATGCCACTGACAATGCTCATCATCCTGAGTAACTAGTTCTAGTCCCTGACCAGGGAAACAATAGGATGGGGGAATAGGATGAAGGGTCCACCCCTGAGCGATCCTCTTTTGCCTGTGTGCAGCAGCAAAGACATTCTCCAGCATCAAAGGTCGTGGTCTTTAAAAGAAAAAAAAAAAAGCAGTTCTGAAAAGGCAAACAGATTATGGAAGACAAGTATTTGAAAAACTAGAGGTGTCTTAATGACACAAAGGGGCTAAACCTTACTTTCCCCCTTTTATTTCTCTCTGGGATGATTACTGTTGCCTGGAACTCAATAAGTTCATATCTGTTGCACTGCCAACGGTGGAGCCAAAATACGTCCAAGTGTGAAATATCGAAGAATGGGAGGTTGGAGGAGTTCATTAAATTACCTCCCACTTCATCATCTGCTCTACAGCTCAGTGAGGCAGATGAGTTTCTTTGACAGTCTGACCTTTCTATTTCAATAGGTTGGCCTGCCATGGAGATGGTCTTCTGGGGCTTTTGAGGCTAGAGATATTTTGTGCTTAGTAAGACACTTCAAGTTAAAACTTCCACTTGTACTCATTCAGATTACTTTTAGCTGTCATTCACCTTTTGCACTTATCCTTGCTTGTCCAGCCTTGATGATTTCTTTCTTGATCTTTTAATGCATGTCTTGTCCAGATAACTTGCAGAAGAAAAATCAGGATTACACATGGAAATGTGCAAAGTTTTTAGGCAATGTTTCCTTTTTACTTCTTTTCCCAGTTATCTGAGAATCGGTCAAGTTGTGAACACCCTCCCTATCTTGCCAACAGTGTGCTCAGAAACACTTCTTGTATCTTTCCTGAGAGGTTAATTCACCCATTCCAAACTGGAGAATAAGATCTTACATTTAAGAACTGGTATGTCATTTTCTGCTGTTGCTACTGTATAATTTATCTGGTTTCTGAGAAAGAAGCATATTTTTATATATACGCTTCTTCTTCTTCTTCTTCTTTTTTTTTTTTTTAAGGTTCATCTAATAGTAAAAATATAGAGGTAAGCATCAGGGAATCTATATATATATAAATATATATGAGTTTGTTTGCTTGTTTGCTTTTTTAAGCTTGGCAAATGCCTTTGATCTATGCTGCATCTTTAGAACAAGCTACTTCACCAGGAAAGTCAGGGGAGAAAAAAAAAAAAAAGAAAACAAAAACTTGCAAAATAAGCAATACACAGTGCACCTCATACCAAACAAGAGCAACATTAATGAATTAATTAAAATGTGGGTCACATCTTTCCTAACCGCATCAGATGTCAGAAATAGCAAGTAGTCCAATCACATTTAGAAATAATTAATAGGAATACTGTGGTAAATTAACATAATAAATAACATTATAATTACAGGAATGATACATACAATTACTAAGAAACAATCATCATTAGCAAGAGAGCTTTGTTACTGCATTTGTGTTTACATAATTCACAGTTGTACTACTCACTGAAAGTTATCCCAAGACAAATGGCAGCTAGCCAGCATTAGAAAATAACAAATCAGTATTCTTGGGATGCTGGGTAACCATAGTGGAGTTGGATGATTTATTTTTCCTTAGTGAATGGTTAATTCACCCCAAAATCCCCCATAAAACACAATTTTGGTTGTCCCATTGTCATTTGGATTGAAGCAGCGGTATTTCATGCTTCTTATCCAGCAATTAAGAAGGCAGAGCCCTTGCTCAGCTTAGAATAAACAAGGGTTAAAATTTTAATCAATACTTGAACCCACCTTACCTACCTCATCCAGAAGGATCTCACCACATCTTGCTCTTCTTTTTCTGTGAAGTGGTTGGGTCAGTGGCTCTAATAATTTCTGTTGGATCTATAAATGAATTGCTTTTCTGGTCTATGCAAATAATTTGAACGTGTAAATACTGGAACTCAGCTCTTCTGCTTTTGTGTTCTAATCTCCAGGATAAGCCAGTGCTCCATGTGAGACATCTCACACTTACTTAATATGACATTTTCTAAAAGGAAGGAGAGTTAAGCCATTCATCTGAAGTGAAGCATCAAAGTTCAAATCTGTTCTTCCTCTAGTGCAGGGGAGGGAGCAGAATCTTTGTTTTATTACGTTCTCTACATTCTAGTAGAGAGTATTATGAGACATAGTACCCTTAACTATCTCCTCTTGGAGTTTTGTCAGTCAGTACTTAGTCACTCTATACATCTGTGGAAAGCTGGGCCCTTATATATATTATTAGCATTTCAATAAAATTCTCATTTTCCATCGCTCAACATTACCTTTTATTTACTCAGTGGAAGAACAAGCATTACACAAAAAATCCTAACTACATTACAGTACATTATTAACTTATGTTCCTTCAGTTTTCAGTCTGTTCTCTAGTTATGCTGCAATTGTTATGGTTTCAAAACTATAAAAAAGAAAAGCCATACTGGAATTCGGTAAGGGCAAACACAAGATCAGTTGTAGGTTGTTTACTTCTATCTGTAATGATATTCTAGACATGTATAGGAATCCATGCCAAAAGCTGCAGAAGTAAGATTAGCTTTTCAGTTCATTCTGGCTTTTACTTTTTAATTAAAACATGTCCACATTTTCCATTCATTTGCAATGAAATAATTGGGATTAAGAAGAAATAAAAGTTACTTCCATAGAAACACAGCAAGGTTCTGTGTATTCTATACATAACACAGTATCCCTATGGTTAACTCTGAATTTTCACACAGGAGGGCCTATATAAAATCTAAAATACATTAAACGTGGGCAAAGGGTGCAAAGTGGGCATTGATGCAAATGAAAATGAGCTTTCTCACTTGGAGAGGAAATCAAAATATTTTTAAAGTAATATTCATGGGTAATATAATGCTGGTGATCCTTAATACTTAAATCATATATCAAAAAATCACCATGCTATGCTGCATTGCTTTGCCCACAATTGGAAATTCTCAAATGCTGTCTATTATTACAATAGTAGTCTCATGTTCTTACACAATAGTTAAAAATGAAAGTTACAGGGCTTTGTCCAAATTTCAATACCTGCTTTAGCTAAGTAAAGTAACCAGCCAGGCTCCCTGTACTGTAAAGAAAAACACTCTTCTATGGAGTAGCTCAGAGCACCTCAGTCAGGATCCTCTGAACCACCTACTGGAGGAACGTGGCCCAACCTGCTGATGATAAAGGCAACCTACAGGAACCGCCTAGGCAGCTGGATAATTTGGGTGGCCAAAACTGGGTGGTGTCAATGTTTATCCCCATTTCAATACCCAACATGAGCACACTAGTTCTAAATACAATTGTTAAGCAAATTTTTGAAATAGCCCTGAGTCCCTGGTGTCTACTTTTTCCTTATTTTTCACTTCCTTTCCCTCACAGTTTTCTAGAGGTGTAGAACAACATTTTTAAAGTAATTTAGGTGTCCAAAGTGGCAAACTGGTACCTAATGGGATTTTCAAAAGTCCTTAACTGCAGTTGGAGTCAGGTACAAAATAGGAGATCTTCAAGGGAACGTGGGAAGAGAATTTTCCTTTAAATGAGTGAAAGTCAGAGAATTTTTGGAAACTCCATGTATCAGTCATCTGCTGTTTAGGCATCTGAACATGTCTACAAGTCTGCACTAGAGCCCTCTGCAAGGATTCTCCTTCACATAGCCATATTGATGTTTTCCACAGATTTAGCCAGAGAACTCCAAAGGTGTGTAAATTCCCCAAGATTATTTTTAAGTCCAGAGATGTGTTTTCTGTGATTGCTGTGGCAGCATGGTGTGTTTCATTATATTTTTGAACAGCAGGATTAGAGAGAGACAAAAAAAGAGGTCATTGAAAGCGGCCAAGGGAGGTTATTTCCTCCTCGGCATGAAAATGAAGTGAAGCTGTGTACACATTCAATAACATAAGGAGATCAAAAGACCACTGAAACTAAAATGTAACTTTCGAGCTTATGTTTTGACTTTTCCAGAACTTTATGCAGTATTTTGCATTAGAATAAAACCCGATCTGTTTTAATTTTTTTGTTTGTTTGTTTGTTTGTTTTCAAACCAAATGATATAGCAGATCAAATACCTCCTTCCATGTGCTGTGATCCTTCATTTGGCATTTCTGCTTGTATTTACAACCATAAAGAACTCCATGGGGGATTATTCCTGGTTATTCAGGGATGTAATCATGAGAAATGTGATAATTTATAAGCTGCTGTGCAGCATGAAACCAGTTCTACAGCAAAGCCTATCAGTTCTGCTGGTTTTAAGCCATAGCTACTTAGGTTTGACTCTGGAGTAACAGGAGAGTCCACAACACTTTCCACAGAACAGTCTCTCCTGTCTCTGTAAAGAACTTGAGAAGGGTGTCTTTTGTAAATACAGGGCATTTCACCCACTCACCCTGCTTTCTTCTGACATTGCTAATCCTGATGCTGTAGCTATGTGACATTTTTTCAATTAGTTACGCAAAGAATAATGTCATCTTTTCTGTGGAGCAGGCTTGAGAGCTTGGACTTAGTTTTTGCTTAAGGAAAAGAATTACTGTGGTAAAGCCCCTAGATATTACTTGTCTTTCCCAAGAGATTGAAGCTTTCATTATCTCTAATGGCTTGGGGTTACACCAACTCTTGTTTTCTTGCTAAACTGCTTACATTGCCAGTCTATGCCCCAAAACATTACTGCAGGCCAGCATATTTTATTTATGTTCTTAGGGGAAGAGACACTTTTGGATGCTGTACTAGGGACACACATCTTCTGGTTGTGTATCGCTAGGAATACTTGCCACAAAATAAATCAAAGTGCGTTTTAATAACAACTAAAACATAGCAATTGTAACCAAAAATTACTGACTTGCCTAGTTCCCTGGGTATAGCATCCTGTGGTTAACTTTCAGAGCTTAGCCGGCACTCAGACATGAAAGGAAGCAATTGCTCATGTCAGAGGGAGGAGAAGCTTAGCAAAGACAGAACAGGTACTGCAAATAGCAAGAAAACACCCAAGACAGGTATATATTATATTTACTTTGTCCAACTTCAACTTAACACAAATTGATGCTGTGTAGAAATAAAAGGAAGTAGAAGGGAAGAACCAGGTTTTAGAAGGATTGGAAGTATGATTTAAAAATAGTAACCGATAGTTTGACTTTTTGTTAAATTAAAGGTGATGTGTATATTGTTACTTAGCTCTGGCTATTTATACTGTAATCCATCACTACAAAAATTCATAGTTGTCTGCTTTTCTGTATTATGTTGAACATAGGTGTGGGAGTTTAACATTTTTTCCATTTGCCCTCTAGCTCCAAACTGCTTTCTGAAGAGGACGGAAATACATCAAAAGCCTATGTGTCTTGAACTCAGAAGAATGTCCTGCAGCTTAGGACAGTATGAAGAGTTAATACTAACTAGGTAAGCTACAAGAACTAGATCCCAGGGGTAGGTGATGCAGATGAAGAGAAAGGTATATTTTTCTTCCCAGCTCATTGGCCATATTCAGAAGCAGCATATGGTTTCTTTTCCTCAGAATTCATTAAAAAAATAGGAAAAAAGAAAAAAGAAGTGCTGAATAAAATAAATACTGCGAGAGTTACTAAAGAAAAAAATCATAGAATATTATTCCATTGCTGGAATTCAAAGAATCAGATTAATTTGGATTCCTAGTAAATTCTTGTCCAGTAGCTGCTGGTGAAGTCACCAGACTTAGAAAATAAGCTTTAGGAAGTTACTCTATTGTTTTCTGTAACTTGCTCAGGCAAAGCACAAAGAAACCAACATCTGGGACAATCATTCCAAAGGACTTCTGCTGCTGCTGTCACCTCACAAGTCTCTAAAGTGCTAGTGGCTCCTATTAAGAGCACAGAAAAAGCATGTTTCTTGTTTTAAGGGTGGACCGGTGAATATGTGTCCTTGCAAACTGGGACACTCATGATGAGTCCTAGATGTTCTCTGCTTATTGTGTACCATCCAGTTTTATACAACTGACACATACCTTGAGGAATACACATCAGAGAAAAATTTTGTTCTTGTGGCTGAGTTCTGTTGTTATCTACTGACTAAAATAATTATTTGAGTTCTGTTTGGTTTTAGGTTTTGGATTTGGGTTTTTTTGGTTGGTTGGTTGGTTGGTTGGTTTTGTGGGTTTTTTTCCTCTCTTCTGTCTCAGGTTTATAGCTAGTTAGATAAAGTCAACCCTTCCATGCAATTATTTGAGTATGAAACACCATATATTTTCTAACTTTTTTCTGAATTCTGCCTTTTGAACTGTGCAGAAGTGCTCAGTCTGATCACTGAGAAAAACCTTCTTTACTTCACAATGTAATTATAATAGATAAACAAGTTTCTTTCATCCTGTCTGACATACAAAGCTTTTACTCAGGCTCAAAATCAGTTATCAGAAATGGATTCTTATTAAAGGTAGTCTATTCTGTTAGCAGTACTAAAAGGTTTGTTAATAAAGTTCTTTGCATTCCTGTGTTCCTCCTGAGCTAAAACAACCTGAAGTTATTTGTGTTTAGAGCAGGTTTGCAGATTTCTCTAGGCCTCTATTATGCTAATTGTGTTAAGCCCTTTATTGGTAAATTATTTGGAGGAAACAGGCAGGGGTGGGAGTAAGGATCAAAAATAATGAGAAAGAAGGAAAATGTAAGATTAATACAAGTCTCAGAATTTCTGCATCAGGCAAGGCATGGAAATATCTATCCCGGTGTCATTATTTCAAAAAAATCTAGTGTGGAAGTCCTTGTTCGGGAATAGCTATTTTGATAGATTTCCAGCAAACATTAGAGTGAAGAGAGAATGCTAAGCTGCATTTTAGAAGCATTGCATCTGTTCTCATTTTGCCCATGATGAGGGGACTAAGTACAACAGACATGGGCACTTAAAAGCCCCCATGTACTAGCAGGACTGGCTCAACAGTTATAGATGCAGCAGATGCCTGGTCCAATAATGAGATTAAGCATATGCAGCACAAATATGCCACAAAGGAGACACTAAAATGGCTTGTGATTTAAAATCAAAAAGTCCAAAAGCCTTTAAAAGATTATTATTCCACTGAATGTAGATTTTAATTAATAAAAGAATCTTGCATGCTCCTCTACAATCATAATATGAACCAGTGCTTTGTTTGTTAAAATTATATTATTTCCATTAATTTGGGTCAGCTTGAGCTCACTCAAAATGCCTGGTAAAGGAATAAAAAGGATTGCAAATTTGTGTTTCAGTGTGTATATATTGTGGGGTTTTGTATAAAAAATTAATGCATTTTTTTATTAAATAAAAATAGAAGCAGAGGTTACAAAAAGCATGAGTCATTCTTAGGAGTGGGGAGTAGAATGTATTTCATCCTTCTGTTTGGTTAAATGCTTTCATCACTGGGTCAGAGAATTGCTTGTCCTTACTCATGTTCTTTCTTCCTCTGCTTCCAGTTAATCCTCTAATATTCCAAGCAAACGTGAATAACTGATTTATCTCTTTTCTAAAAAATAATACAGCTTAGTGTTTTCAGATT
This sequence comes from Falco naumanni, assembly GCF_017639655.2. Lineage (NCBI taxonomy): Eukaryota > Metazoa > Chordata > Aves > Falconiformes > Falconidae > Falco > Falco naumanni. The sequence goes on along the minus strand of NC_054058.1, from coordinate 84,922,036 downwards.
GACCTTAGTGAGTCAAAGATGTGAATTTAATTCCTGTCAGGAATAAAAAGGATTTCGATGCAAGTATACCACTGCCTATCTAAATCTTATAACTGCTGAACTGTTGGCTAAAATCACTTGGCCTTCATTTGGAGGCAACACTTGACCTCTGCTTTTCTTAGAGAAGACAGGCTGTATGGGATGCCTGAGTGCCATAAGTGCTCAGCAAAGCACTGTGACTCCTCGCAGCTCAGAGATACCCTCAGGGAGGTAGGATTCACACAGTCTCATCAGCCAAGAAGCCTAGTTTGCAACCCCCTTGCGGGACCCCAGCTTCTCCTTTCAAGTGGATGCAACAGGAGTTGGCAGGATTCTGTCCACCCAGCAAAGCAGATGGGGAAGAGAAGACTTTTAGCTACTGGGTGAGCGAGTACGGTCTTCCCTTGCTCCGCTGCAGGGCAGAGTGGAGTCATCCTGACAGAAAGACTGTCAGGTTCCAGCTCAAGCCACCATGTTGGTAAAACACATTCCCATGTGCAGTAGTTCTTGCTCATCATGTTGACTTTGCATGATCTTTTTTCTGAAATACCTGATTCTTCCTCTGTATTCTACATAGCATGTAGCTCAGGGCTATGGATTTTGATTCTGTTTCCCCTGTCCCATTTCCATTCTAAATCTGAATTTTAGTTTTCTTCAGAAACTAGGGGAGTGGGGCTTTTAAATGCTATTAAAACCTGATCATTAATTTTGCAACAATGTGTTACTTATAACAAGACTAAAACTGCCATGAATGCCTTTAAAGAGCAAGTAGCAGTACAATTTCTTCTGTGGTACATAAGGTAAGGTACAAACAAAAGGTGATTTTGCATGTTTCCCAAGTCTGATGGTAGCCATCACATATTCTACTGTTATGAGTGATCAATGAATTAATATTAGCATTCCTTACACAGCTTCAGAAGAGCCTTTTTTTGTTTTATATTGTTAATGAAATCAGTTAACATCTCTCTCTTTAAAATTTATTCTTATAATTTCAAATATAACATTTATCTTACCCTTGTTTAAACTCTGAGTGGCTTTTGATGTTCAAGAAATTGTGTTTTCCTACTTTACGACTTGTAAAAATGAATACACCATTGTCTGCAAAGTTTTCTTGTAACATCATAATGCATATGCTAAAAAATTAGTAGTGGCTAGCATACATAGAAATACTTAATGTTGTTATCCTCTACAACACAGAGAAGTCTTAACACTAAGATTGGTTACATATGATTTATTTTTTTTTTTACATATAAAACGTGCAATTTCACAAATAAAGAACAATGTGACTGTTCCTAAATCTCTGCATTCATGCCATGTGTCTTCAGCCATTTCTAAATCAGTAGTCTAGAACATGGAAAGTCTAAATTTCCTACTGAATTTTAAATTGTTAAATCGTGCTATTTCCATATTGGTCTTGCCTGAAACATTTACAGTAACATGTTATTTTCTCTGCCAGAAATCAAATGTATTCCATATGGCATAATGAAGGACTAAAGTGTGTTTATTTCAAACTTGAAAGAAAATGTTCTGTTCGACACTTTGAAAAATTATTTTGTATGTATGAACCAGCAGAATATAGTATGAATAAACACAACACTATCTTTGCCAGAAGATAATCACAAGCTTTGAAACAGAGCAGCAATAAATCTTTCCAGGATGCTGTGATTAGACACCTCCTAAGTAGTCATGGGGGAAAAAAAGGGATTACAGTTTAAATGACAAATAATAATAGGTTCAATCTAGTATTGCTGAAAAGTAATAACCCTTTTATTTCTTGATATATATTTTAAATATTATACAGTCAATGTTTATTCAGCTATACCAAAGCAAATACTGCTATTGCAGTTCTTTTATAACTAAAACTATGTCTTCCCTAAAAAACAAGCTATTGTCTTTGTTTAAGAATTGTGGAAGAAGAAATACATCCAAACTGTGTGACAAAGCTACAATCCCACAGACACACTTTATGCAGCAGATCATTATTATATATGGGATGATAATTTCTTTCTTTGTGTTAGCAAAGCTGTATGGACTTGGGGCTCTGACAAACTGCTCTCATTTCTGTCCTTTCCTTCTTTAAATGATTTGAACTTTTGAAAATACTACTTTTACATGTATAGGAAGGGCACAGAGGCATTACAGGGCAGTGGTGTAAAGTGTCCCCTCATGAAATGTGCATCAGGCTTTTCACTTGTAGATGTTTTATTGATTTTTAGGGAGCACATGCTGATGGAAGGCATATATGCAGAAAACCAACTACCTTTGAAATACTTTTGTTATTGACAGAAAAGAAGAGCAACATAGATAAGTATTGATTTTTGTGTCATCTACACAAATGTAGTTAGGGCAAGTTCTCTAACTCCAAAATTACATAAAGGTATAAAATCATAATCATAAATTCTACAGTCCTGGCTACATTATAAACATTCTGTGTAACTACTAAGGATGCCATAACAGGAGCAATATTCACTAAAATGTCTTTATACTGGGTAATGGATCGTTTTTTTCTTTTAAGCGGTCCAAATTATATGTGAAAAATACATTTTGTAATAAGGTTTCCTATGAGAAATTAGTTTTTTGCTATCAAAGCTTTTCATGCTTCAAACTTGCTTTGTCATAAATCAAGTCCTGAAAGTAGATAAACATTAAATGCATGATATCTATTAAATTATTGAATATTCAGGAATGTCTTATTGTTGTTACAAGTTTATAAAAGAACCCCATCCAGTATTAATAAGGAAGAAGCATCACCATACTCTGCAGGTGGGCTACAACACATCAATTTAATTAGTTTTGTCAGTCATTCAAACTGTAAATAAAAAAGGAGGATGGATATCATTGTACTTCAAACACAACCTTGGGTGACCATGCAAACGTGAGAATAGTCCCCACCTGAGAAAATTGAGAAAATACTTGCATAAGGACCATCTGCTTTAGTAAGACTGTCAGACCAAGGAACTTTTATTTCAAAGGGAATAATAAGTGAAAGGGAAAGTGATAAATAAAAATCACAGAGACACAAACCTGATAAACCAAAAGATTGAAACTCCTCAGCCACTAACTGATGTGGCATAGTCTTGGAGAGGGCCAACCTGGGCATTATAACTTATAGGAATATAGGCTTTATAACTGATAAGAAGGCAGAAATAAAATGAACATGAGGATTTTGGATATTTAAGGGGAGCCTGTGGGACTAGGCAATACTAAAGAATGTTTAGGAGGCAGGAACTGCTGAAGAACAATAAAGTGGAGCAAGTATTAAAAAGAGTTGATCACACACGAACAGTTGCCAGTCTGCCTGACCACTGCAGCTTCTTTTTAAATCCTTTCTTAATTGTCTTTCTATGTGCTCTCACTCTTTAAATGCACGTGTGAGTACTGCAATATCTTATCTAGGAGCCAGTAACAGGAGAGGCTAGAGTGGTTGACAAGTACCAGTGACAGGAGAAAGACCCTGGAAACAGCAGGACATGCATCAATGGTGCCAGCAACAGGAAGGAGTGAATCACAGAGATCCATGAGTTTGGGGCAGCTTTGGGGCTGCAGTGACTGATGCAAGTGCTAGCAGCTGGAGTCAGAAATCAGATCATAGGGCTTTTGTGCCTGTGGTGGCAGCAGCTGGAGCAAGTGAGTGTCCCAGCACCAGCTGGAGTGGGGATAGGGCTCATGTACTTGATTGCCAGCAGCTGCAGAGATCATTGCCTTTGTGTGTCCCCTTAACCTGCTGTGTGTGGGTGTGGACCAGATGTAGGTGGTAGATGTGTAGGTGTGTGAGTAGGTGGCCTCAGGTCCATGGAGAGGGTCCATGCTGGTATTGGGGGGAGCAAATAAGTGTGGACTGTGTGTGAGACAATTGTGAGAGTTCATGTTTGCTTGCTAAAGACCATCAAGCTGCACCAGTCAGTGAGTGGGAGATCAATGAACAAGAGTACCTGGAATGCAGGGAGGGATAGTGATCTGACAGAGGACATTGATGCTTGAGGGATCTGAGAGTGCGTGTGTGTGTGCCTGTGTGTGCGTGTGCCTCTGTGTGTGTGTGCCTGTGTGTAAATCCAGAGAGTGGGGGCACTCCTGTGAACATCAGGCCTGATCAGCTTAAGGCAAACAGGACTTGGCTACCTATGGTTACGTGTTATGTCATTTCTGGTAGCTGATGTACACTCAGTGCATGTGGGTGTTAAATGTCACCAGTGCCCTGGCTGCGGCAGTCATGTAGACAGCTGCGTCAGAGTTCTCTGTCTGCGTCTGGGCATGCACCACTGGGATGCGTACTCAGCCTTGCTGCTGATTGGACTTGCAAGCTGGAAAGCAGTGGCCGTGCCCATCATCCCAGGATGGATAACCCTGGGCCTCGGGGCACCAGCAGCTGGGCACCAGCGGCTGGGCAGGAGAAACTCCCTGGTCCTCGAGCCTACCAGATGTAGTGGCCCATATAGCGTCCCTTAGCAGCTTTAAAGTCCATGGCAAAGCAGATGGTCCGTTAACAAACTTAATAGCCACTTTCTCATCAAAGTGCCTTCTCCGTCAATTTTGCAAGAGATTTTGCTATTGCTCAGAGCAGAAGCTGAGCCCATACTGGCATTTTCAAAAGAACTCACTAGACAAAATACTGACACAGGTCATGCTATGGATTATTGCAGACTTGAAGGTGTCAGACTGGTTACACCAGATATTGAAACTGCCTACTGTTTTATTATGCATATTCATAACAATAGCCAGGAAAGTTCTGTATCTGTCTGTCCAGACTGACATCAAGGTGACAATATTGTTTTGGACCTTGTTGCATACTTGCAAAATTGAAGCTTATTTTTGCTTTACAGAGGGAGCCAGTTATGTCAGTATATTACAAAATTAAATAGTTACATTTCCTTTCTTTGTCACTGAGGAATTTAATGAGGTTGACACTTGAAACTAGCTTACAGGTAATTTTTTAAAGGCAGAAAGTGTAGACCAGCCAAGTAGCAGTCATTTGTGTTTAAAATATAGAAGATGGTCTTTTAGCGTATATCTTCAGATGAGAAGAGTGGATGGGAAAATTAACTTACACTACTGAATAGGAAGTACTTTATTCTTTCATTTTTAAAGTAAACATACATGGACAGTAGTGATGGATATGTTCAATCTCATGACACAAACCCCATTACTACAGCTTGCTTTATGAAAAGCAAAACGTTTGGCTACTTGAAGCATTATTTTAATTTAGCTGACTATTATACTATTGGAAATTTGATTAAGCAAAGAAGAATTGTCAATTTATAGGTCTCTGGTCTACTATATCAAGATCAATAAAAAAGTACTGATATGCCAATAAACCATTTAAACAGTCTGAAAGCAGATTTTATTTTATTTTGTGTGTGTGTGTGGTTTGAGCCAGGCAATATGAGATTCAGAATATCACAGAAATGGGCGAAGATTTCATTTGAGATATTAGAAGAATAGCTGTCTGTATTATGACACCCAGTTGTGAACTTTATTAAAATGTTAACAATAGCCTGCAGTTACTACACAATGGAACGTAATGATAGATTCCTTCTATGTGTGGAATCAGAAGACTGATAGAGTGACTTTTAAAATGTGTTTGTATAAACCTGCTTTGTTTTTATCGTTTTCTCGGAAAAGGCAACATGAGAGCAAAATATTGTACCTAGTGGAAGAAACATTATACCTTAGAATTGAAGAGTAACACTATGCATCTTCTCTGCATAGCTTTTTTTTTTTCAAATAAAATAGATGTTTCGGGCAAAATCTGGCACACCTTCATAAAAATTAAAATATATGAAAGCTCAGATCTATAGAGAAGAAATACCATAAGCAGTTTTAATATTCTTCAGAGGCTGGCATGCTTACAGGAAACTACCTAAATAATGTCATGCATGTATATACTTTATTCCAAAGAAACCTGTAACAAGCTGCAATATCTAAAATAGCTCATATATGCATTGCATCTGTAACTGTGAATCAGAAAATAAAAAATGAAACATAAACTAGCATTTTCATTGAGAAGCTAGACATTTGAAATAGGATAGCGAGCTTTGTTTGCTCTTTGATATTACTGGGGTTTGAGTGTTTTTCACTGTTTATCAGATCTATGTTCTTCAAGTAATTGCAATTTCCTCCAAACACTGAGTCTTTACTTAATTTATTCACGTTGTAATGAACATACCTGATGTGCAATAGTATTTTCAGGTGCCTTCATAGTGTTACTCAAAATAGCACTTGCTTTGTCATAGATCTCTGATATAGGTGAAAGAGGAGAAAAGAAAAAAACTGGATACAAGAAATTAATAAATGATTTGCAGTACTAGCAGGTAGGTGACTCACTAGGGTCAAGCTCAGGGTAAAAAGAAGTTTTACTACAGGCATTCTAGCATCTAATCACTTGGTGACACTTTTTTTTTTTAAGCTGTCCTTTTTTCTGAGAGATAGCTAGAGCATGGACACTTGTCACCACATGGTCAATTTTTTTTCTGACAATTAAAGCAGTATATATGAAGTAGAAAAGAAAAGGAAGTTCACTGTACTGTTTGAGGCCACTTGTGAGAGATTAACATTTTTTTGCTATTTGATGATCATCTTGGAGAAAAACCAGGCAAACAGAGAGAAACTCCAACCACCCAAAGAAATAAAAATTTGCTCTAATTGATGACACATAGTAGATTATTATATCCTTTAAAATGTAATTAAGTCTTCTTACTGTTACAAGGAAATTAAAAAAAAATAATATATATCTATATATCTATATATTCTAGTCATTTTGACTGTTATCCAGGAGTGAGTATGGTTTGAAGCTTAAGGGTAACTTTAAGAGATCTTCAGAAGAACTCAGTTGTGGTAGGTCTTTGTTAGTGACATGTGTACTGCCTAATATTGCACCCAATGCATTCTATGGGAGTCGTGTTACTAACTTCAAACACAAGACAGACAGGTCAGGAGTTCACATTTCTGAATATATTTCAGGCACATATATATCAGCTTGTGTGACTTTAAAGGACAAATAACAAATCAGGTGAAACTGGGCGGAGGTGAAGAAAAAATGCAGCCAGATTACACCACGTTAAATATGGCGAATTAATTTCTGTCCTGTCTGAGGAAAAAAAAAATGTTGTGAAAAATAATATAAATATTTAAAATTATAATGTAAGTTATTATAGTAGTAAAAGACAATAGGCATGCCTGGTTCCTAAGACAGAGATTTTTATAGTCTTGCTGTTCAGAACTGTGGCTGTGGCTGCATTGTGCAGCAGGAACGGACTTGAAATCTTGGTGCATTCTGGGCATATCCCAAGTCCATGGTGGAAGCAGACTGCTCTGAGCATCACATCATTATGCCCCTGAGCTTTCTCCCAAAGGAAACTGAGAATGGCTGTAAGGAGGGAGAGATAGTGCACTCTGCCATGTCTCTAAGTATGGACAAGTTTTGGAAACTACAGTTCAGAGGTGCTGAGGAGGACACTCATCATCATGAAGAAAACATTTTTTCTGCATTGCAGAACACAAGAGATGCATTTGCTTTAATTTCTTTAAAAGTATGCTATATGTCACCTGTTTACTTTGCATTTTCAGAGTTCTGTATCCGTGTTAATGAATGAAAAGGCTGTGGGGCTTGACCATAGATGTGTCATGTTGCTCCCTATCCTGCCACTATGAGACCGGAAGACTATGAGTTTCCACTTTTTACACTAAAACCAAATACATAGGAAATAAACAGAGAGTTTTGATTCATCCTTTAATCCAAGAGGTTTATTCAGACAAGCACACAGATAAATAGATACTGTGTCTTTGGTTAGAATAACTGTCATCTTCCCTGAAGCTGATGTGACCCAGTTCCTGAAGAAGCTCCCATAAGGTTAAATACAACTGTACCTTCTCTAATACGGGTTTATGATTCTCTACCACCCGTGCCATTATCTTTGACATGCATTTTATGCAGCACATTGAATTCAATTTTAGGAGTTAATTCCAGGTATGTTCAAAGAATCTTCAACTTGGACTTTCTGATTTGGTTTGATTTCTCTGATTACTTACTGATCTGTAGATGGTGAGGACATAGTATCTTCTGTATTTATAAAGATTTCATAAATAAATGTCATCACTTGTATACTCCATTTATAGAGGTAAAGTTGAGAGCAGTTTCATGATTTACTAACAGGCTAATCTCATTTCATGGGTGGGGGCAGAAATCAGATTTCATAACCTATTCAAGGAGTGGCTTTTTGTTAAGTATGCCAAGCAAAAAGGATAATTTCCTCTCCAAAGATTTTATAGAGAACTTAGATATTCTACAGAACTGAATCTAGTCATATAACATTTAAACCTGATTTAGGATGGACCATTTTTAACCCATTTTTAAATGTCATGCTTTGGAACAACATAATTTCTTCAATTAAACATAACTGGTGATTTACAAGACCTGAGCTCTAAGAAAGATTTTGACTGTTTCATAGAGTTAAAGCATAGAACACCTGGATATATTAAGGGTAATTTCTTGTATATCACTGGCTATAAAGTGATGCAGGTTTTACTTTAAATAAAGCCTGTCAAGACTCAACTTTTAGATTATACCATAGACAGCGAAAATCAGAGACCATGAAATCCCCACTTGGAATAAGATACAGCCAAATAATCCAAGAAAACGATCCAAGCCTTTGGTACTGAAAAAGTGATTGCTCTGCCAATAGGAATTTAAGGAAAAAAAAAATTTCAATGCCCGAGTGCGATCTCAATGTGATCATAACATGCTGAGTCAGTCAAGGGAATGAAATGTTTGAGATAGAATTGTCAGCTCTCCCTGTGGGTTTTAGGATAGTCTATTAGTCTATATGGTTTCAGATGTATAATGTTTAAAAGGGAGAAGAAAAGAAAGAAAAAAGGAGGAAAGAAAACCTAATTACCTCAAATCAGATCTGCAAGAGAAGAAGAAAAAGTAATCCTGACTTCTACAAGAAACTAGCTGAAACCATGAAACATAAGATTTGATTATATCCATCATCTAGATGCAGAGCTGTGAATGTTATAAGTTCTCTGACAACATGGGTGATACACTCCTTGAGGCCCGTGTAGAGAAGTGCTAAAAGGGATACTCACCACTCATTCACGGAGGCAACTGACAGAAAGCACCACCAGCAGTACAAAAACAATCCCAACCCCACAACTAGACAAATGTTTTAACTCAAAATTAGAGTCCTCTATTTCTTGGGATAGAAAAACTTACAAAGATAGTTATAAATCAATAGTTCCCAGTGGAATGCCTTTCCATCCACTTCAGTGAGGGGCAATACAAATCTACACCAAGAACAGAATTATAATTTTAGGAAGGGTAAGAGTAGTAATATGCTGCTACTACATTTCTACTTTTCATCTATTCCCACAAATGCCAGTGAGGCCAATGATCCCCCAGTATGCATTAATAAGTTGTCCTCTAAATTTGTTACTCTGTTGTCAGTATGAAATTTTCAAACTCTTTCAGAGAAGATTTTCTAAATTTATTGAGATCATAACAGGAAGTACTAAATCATGCAGAACCAAAAATCAGTTCCTTAAGGATCCCCAGCAGAAATGTCCCTGCTCATTATTATCATCTCCTCTGTAACAATTATATTTTGAGACGTGTCAATGAGACCATTTTCAGTCCCTTTGATGTGTGACTGATTAATTCTCTAATGCAATCTCATTAATCAAAATGTTATGTAAAATTAAAGTACCTTGGAGAAAAAGGTGTGTCAAAGCAATAGAATTAGTTTTGTCAATGTTTATTTCTGTCAAAAAAGCCTTATCAGAAAAATGGTTGCTTTGCTTAATGAGACTTATGTGCCATGAAACTATACTGGCTGTCAATTCCTTATATTTTCATCCTCTAAATCTTTATTGGTAGAGTGCCAAAATAGCTATTTCATTGTTTTTCACAGAGGTAACAACAAACTGTTGTCCTCTGGTTTATCCTTTTTTATCTTTTTGTATGATTAAGCATATGTTACTAGGGTTTAATCCCTTAGCATTGCTCCAGTTTCCTAAGGCTTGTTGAAACCAAGGTGCGTAAAGAGCACCCAAGGTAATTCCTTTATTATTCTTGACTAAATTTTCAGGGATTTTTGACTTCATGAGATGTAATCTTAACAGATAGTTTATCACTTCTTTCTCATTTACATCAGTATATTGTATAAATACATCCTTCTCATTTTGTCTGAAAACAGAAATCACCATAAAACTTGGGGGCCTTTCCTATACTGTTTTTCCAGGACTTATGACTTTTATTCTGTCAGTGGAAAACTTTCAGTCCTGTAATTACCATGGTATTAGTAATGGAAATGAAAGAAAGAAAAAATGTAAAAGGCAATTTCTGGGAATTTCCAGTTTGAATTTAACCCTGACTAACAGCATTTCTAAGATTTGAGGATAATTTAGGATTTATAATAGTAACTTAGAGGCTGAAAATGTAGTTAATTAATGTCAGTCTGCATGATTTTATGAAAGGTAGGTTTTGTCTTTTTTTGGCTTCCTGAAAAAGTTATCAACACTGAGGTAATTCTATAGTTACAAATCAGAACTAGGGAAATCTTTTTGACCTGAGGTACCCATTGTACGTTGCTATTAATGTAGTAATTAATGTAATGTAAAGACTCCAGTTACCCTGTTGGGTATAACTAGCAAATGGAAAGAGAAAGGCATCTATAGAGAATGAATCTTAGCACCTGAATCCTTTTCTGGGGCTGTCAACATCATTCTCTGCAGTACTGCATGATTATAACACAGGTGACCCAGGTACCAAAAATTATGTGGGGCAAAGTACAATGGAGCACAAACAGGACATCTATATCAAATGGGGATTGTACAGCATATGTTAGTGCAGATCTTGTAAATATCACAAGTAATCATCATTGCAGGGAAAACTAATTTTTTAAAAATGTAACCACTAAAAAGAAGTATATATATATAGATATAGATATATAAAATAATACTTCATAGTACTAACTTGAATAAGGCATGCATAAAGCTTGAATGATGCTTTAAAATATTTTTAATATTTTTAAATTCAATATATATTTATAAAATATCAACTTGTATTAACCAAATAAACAACAACAAAAAAGAAATAATAATAATTTTTTTTCTGATTTGTCTCAACTCAGTCAATGACTTTTATGCTATTTCAAGCATGTTTGGTAGTATAATTTTCTGTTCCTGAAGGACTTCAGGGCCTTCAGCATGCTTTATGCCATCTGTTGCCTATGATATGATGTTCCTGCCTAAATTCTTCTTGATATTTATTTATTGTTTGAAACTACCATTTATGAATATATTAACTTATTCTCTAAAAATAAGCTTATTGTATAAAATGTGTGGCAGACTAAATAAAATTTAAATGGTAAGTACAACACTTTTCATTTGTGATACTGAAAGCAGAAGGTAAAAGTAAATGAAAAATAAATTGGACAATTTTTCATCCATATTTTGTTTTATAACATAAGAAGAACATCAGTTTCCAATTGTTTTTTATAATTGCAATAATGTTTATTGTTTTGTACTGCTGACCTGATTTCAGCTGGGATACAGTTAATTTTCCCAGTAGCTGGTGCAGTGCTGTGTTTTGGATTTGGTGTGAGAATAATCTTGATAATGCACTGATGTTTTCAGTTGTTGCTGAATGTTTATACTAAGTCAAGATTTTTTCCATTTGTCAGGCTCTGCCAGTGAGAGGGCTGGATGGGCACAAGGAATTGGGAGGGAACACAGTCAGGGCAGCTGACCTGAACTAGCCAAAGAGGTATTGCATATCACAGAACGTCATGCTCGGTATATAAACTGTGGGGGTTGGCCAGGGCCTGCTGATCACTGCTTGGGGACTGGCTGGGCATCAATCAGCAGGCGGTGAGCAATTATGTTGTGCATCCCTTGTTTTCTTTTCTCCTTTCCCTCTGGTTTTTATTCCTTTCCCCTTCTCCCTCCTCCTCCTCCTCATTACTATTATTGCTATTATGGGGTGTGTGTGTGGGGGGGTGGAGTGTATTTTGTTTTATTTTAATTATTAAATTGTTCTAATCTCAACCATCGAGTTTTATATTCCTTCTCCATTCTCCTCCCCATCCCTCTAGCATGGGGGTGGGTGAGTGAGTGAGCTACATGGTACCTAGTTACTGGCTGGAGTTAAACAACAACTACCAAATGACTACCAAATTATTTCAACATGTCTTGGAAGGGGTGGCATTTTCTTTTTTTATGTGCCTAAAAAAATATGTAATAATGTTTCTCTGTTTACAACTCAATATACTTTAAAACATTTGGGAAAGAATTTGGATTCATGCAAACAGCTTCAGATCTAGGCTGAACAGAGGAAACAGAGCAGCAGTAGTAACTGTGGAATGATCCTCTTTGTTTTTGTATGCTTCCTGTTTAATGAAAATGTATTGAGCCATAGAAGTAAAACTGGGAGTCTAGACTTTATATGCTAAAGGGCATTTAGACAGTGAATGAAAAATCCAGGGGCCTCAGATTCAGCTACTAGCACGTATGGCTTAATATGGTTCTGTAGTAAGAATTAAAAAATAAATAATAAAAAAAAGTAAATCTATTATTGGTGTAATAGATTTCACTGACTGACGATGAATAAAACACTGCATTTGTTACCTGTTCTTCATTTAGTTTCCCATTCTGTCCAAATAAGGTTGTGATATCTGTGTATTGAGTTACATAGCTCACAGAAAATCATGGTTTCATCTAAATCGAAGTACAGTACACTGTTCTCTGCAGAGCATGTTCACTCTTCTATCAATACAAATTGTACTATGCCTTTTTGCTTTCCAGTGCCATGTCACTGAGTAGTTTTTAAACCTTAATTAAATGTGACTTATGCAAAGCTCTATAATATAGATGTAAAATGATAGAGATCTTTAAGACCATTAACCATAACAACTTTATCTTACTGTATCAACAAAAAGATTAAATGCAGAATAGATACAGAAGTCTTGCATAACAACTAATATGTATGAAGTTGGTTAGCTAATGGTGATTAGATATAGGCAGATAATGAATCCATTATTCTTAATTCAAGTTGTCTATCTGGCTCATGGAATACAGGTACATACCATAATTATTAATTAGCAAGCATAAAAATCACTAATTACCTTCACCACTACACTTTGGAAAAGAAGACTTAGAGAAAGACTGCTTGGTGCGTTTTAGGATGGTGTAACGAGAAGATCAAATCTGCTGCATTATCATCTCAGCCCTGGTTTCTGTGCAGTGATAAGTAGCCTGTATTCTCCAGGAGTGGTGCTCTAAGTTTTAGACCTGTCTGTATGCTAGTTGGCCATTCCATGCACAAGAAAATTTGATAGTGGGATACAGATAACTAATGCTAGAGTCAAATCTTTTGTGTATTCCAATAACGTGGACTAGAAAGAGATGAAAAGCCTGCTAGTAGATCCTTAACAGTGACTATTCAATTGAGGGAAGCCTGTATGAAAACATGTAAGGACTTTGAGACTTGTGATGTTACATCAGGAAGTACTTCATCAACTGATGGGAAAGAAAAAAAAAAAAGGAGAAAAAGAAGCAGCTTAAAATATGTTGTATTACTCAAATATAAATATTTTTGCAGAGCCATAGAGCTCAGCTCTGTTTATGTGACAAGCTGGTGTCATTCATTTTATAAGTGATCAAAATCACAGCTTCTACCATGGTGAAAAAGGATTCTTAAGAGCTACTTTGAAGTAGCTGTTGTATAGCTTGTAAAGAAATTTTACTGAGTATCTTTGTAGCTAGTTATCCTTTTAATCTTAGAATAGATTAATATTCCATTATCTGAATCACATTTAAAAGTGAGAAGCTTCATACTGTTCTGTGAAGCAGTTAGCTTCAATTGTTAGTTGTTCTATCGGAAAAAATCACCTTACTTGATTTAATTTTAAATATATTATAGCACATTCAAAACATGTCTCTTTAGTATCATCAGATTGAAGAACAAACGTGATTACAGGATTTATGAGACAAGCTCTGCTTTTCTTGCTCAGACAAAATTTGCACTGATTTTCAAAGAACTGCAAAAGAAGGCATGTTGGTTTGGGCTGAGCAGCAACGAGTTATATAGTCAGATATACTAGGGAAGGTACATACATTTTTTCAGTCATTACCAGGAGGAACTAATATGCAGGTATGTCTGGAGTGATGAAAACTCTTATGTATCTAGTGTTTTCTATCATGGCACAGATGAACAGAGACATTTGGTCTGCATCTTTCTTTCTTTGGTGTTCCCACCTAGACACTATTCTGGTTTGTATACCAATACCTGTTGAAATATCCATTATTATTCCTATAAGGGGACACAGCAATTAAAAAGAAAAAAAAGTTAAAAATAAATACATATTTTTAAGAGCTTTAGATTTAATTAAAAACATTTCCCTATTGACCCTTTCAGATAATGTTACTAATCCTTTCACACATACTGAATTTCATGTAAATAGTTCCAGGGAGGTAGAGATACCTGTGAAAACCAATCCCAAAATATCTCCTCAAGGTGCATTTCCAAGTACCTTACTTAATTAAGAATGTTATTCTAAGTGAATCTAATGCTATTAGTGCATCTAAAATTTCCTGCTTAGAGAACATTACTGAAGTGATTCTGATATTTAAACAATAAATCATCAATGAGACAAGCAGAGGACAGAAAGTGGTTTTGTGGTGGTTACTTTACCGTAGCACTGCAGGACCCACCAGTATAGGCATGTATGTGCCTTCTGCAGGACTTGATTGCTGACTTTCAAGGGCATCTGTGCGTACAGTGAGAGCTGAAACAGGCGTGTAGTATTTGGGGTGTAGAACCCGTAATCTTCTCTGCTACTGTTTGTACTAGAAAATCTGGAGGTAGATATTTATTATGAGTAACTTTTCCAAAATGATTGCTGAAATCAAAATTGTATTCTCTATTGCCATTATTTACTTAGAAACTGGAGATAACTCATCACCATTACTAAGGTGGATATAATTTGTATTTAAATCTATAAAAGAGTTTACACCTATTGAACTAACAAATGGAGTTGCCAATGATTGTTCTTCTAAACAAGTAAGACGTGTAACTCACATGGCTTCAAAAGGTCCAAAAAGAATATAGTGTCACACAAACCATTTTGTGTTATGTGTCAATTTTGAAAATATACAGTGTTAACCAAGAAAAGTATGATCAGCTCAGTTTCAGTATGCACTGCTAGACATCAAACCTTAAGTCAAAAGACATACAAACTGCAGATGCAACCAAATAAAAAATAACAGCAAGAATGAAAAGGCATGTTTTGTAATAATCTTACGCTACATAATCAATTACTGAGAGCTTCAAGCTTCTTATTTCAAGTCGGAAAATACAAGGACACATGCTGTATGATTATTCCCAATAAGATTTCAAAGACATCTTTGGCATGAGTTCTATGGAACCTCCACTAGATCTTCTCCTGTTGCATCAAAAACATATTTGAGCCTCAGAAAGGGAGTTTTTATTTCTCCTTATGCTGTCCAACCAAAAGATCTTTCCTAAAATTTAGAAACTGGATTATACAATATTCATGCATATTGCAATAAAACACAGTTCAGAATATTTTTTAGAACTAGACGTGTGTGTATCAAAATGCCATTATATAGCCATATAGCCATATAACATTTTTTCTAAGTCATCCAGGTTCTTAAGAACCACAGGTTTTGGTTGCTTAGTCTCACATAGAAACATGATTGTTATAAAATGTTTTGCACCGTAAGTTCTCCATCCCTCCCCTTACTTGTCTCTTAACTAGGACACAAAACAATTTCAGGCTTGCACATGCAAAACTTAGTTGGAACAATTGTTGTTAATAGACTGTATTAATTAATAAACTACATTTCACAGCATTATTCACAGCAGTCTGAGGAGAAATAGCTAAAATAAGGATATTAAAGGATATTACAGTGGATGGGGAATAAATGACCTTTAGGCCAGTAATTAAAGCTTTGTTCTTGAAGGTAAAAAAAAAAATAAAAATCTGACACTGTATTACTGACAGTAATACAGATAAGAAAGAAAATTATAATATTTAAATTTAAGAGATTCATCCCATTTAGGATTAGAAAAGTTCCTGGCCGTGATAAGAGAAAAAGTTAAACACTTGGGGAAAAATTTTTCCACTCTTTCACAGTTCAAAAAGAGAAACAGAGAACAGAGAAGCCATTATGGAAGACAGGAGTGAAGTAAATTAAATAGTAGAAGTGTTTTGCCTGTGCCAGTTCAAACAACAGGTGGATGGATAATCTGAAAATTAAGTAGGGAAATCTAAATTACTTTTAGATGGGAAATAATAGCGAAGATGAAAACTAGAAAAAAGAAATATATAGATGTATAGAAAATATAAAACAAATGTCCTTGATGATAATGTGTATTTGGTTATAAAATATGTCTTTTTGTATAGTTGCATTCCTGGTTTTTGGTTTTGGGATCTCTGGACTGTATAATAGAATTCTCTTTGTGTGATGAAATTCCCTGTTACACAAGTATTACTATTAGACTTTATAATTTTACAATCTGTGAAGTGAAATTCTAGCTCCTCTGAAGAGAATGCAAGAACTGTCTCCTGGGGAGCTTAGTTGACATGGGCTTCAAATTTGTGAGTGTAGACCTTCCATTTAATTCCCTTTCTTTCTACTAGTATTTTATGAAAAGGCATCAACACAATATTTTACTTATCATAGGACCAGGAAATGGCTGGTGTGAATGCTGTATTGTTCTAATACAAAATTATTAAAATTTTGTAAAACATGGTGTCAGAAAGGTCCTGCCACAGAAAGAAGTTCTTCCTTCTTTCCCTTTGCATTAAAAGATAGGCGGGAGGGGGAGTTTCACCTGTAGAATAGATTCTTGCTTTGCAGACATGAAGAAACAGGGAAAAGTGATCTTACTCCTATGCTCCTCAAGATTTCCCTCCAAACATCTTGTAGATGTCTCTGAAGGCTATGAAAAATTCTCAGTAGGCCCTCAAAAGATTTATCAGTGAATTGCAGGGTTTATTGTCCTACTTCAGAAGTATAAATGCAGAATTTATCTTAAAAGAGTTATAAAACTTTTTCACATTTCCTGTTGCTTACATGATTTTGCAAGACTGGAATTTTAAAATGCAATTCTCATATGTAGTCAGGTTTGAACAGAATGTCGTGATAGGACTATTCTGTGTAAAAAACAATTATCAGAATTAAGCTTCAATATAGAATGAAAGGTCTGAACCAGACCTCACTATTGCTGATTATTTGGACCCGTGAGTTGTGTTAGGTAATGTAATATCTTGCAGCATTTTACAGGTCTATTACCTCATCATTAGGGTTAATTGAATACAAAGGCTTTTTATAAAGTCTGAACTCAAGTGTTTGCATTGTGGGAAAGCTAATAACACTTCACCTTCATCATACTGGTGTGGCCTTAGGAGATAAGTGTTTAGAATGCTGTTATAAATATGTGTTGGTATAATAAGGATAATTACCAGGAGAATTAATATGAATGGAAACCAGTTATAGAGCCATCAGAAAAACATATTACAACTGTTCAATTAATTAGTATAATTATTTCTAGAGTATAAGGAGTATTAAATATGTGCTTTTGTTTTCCTTCTG
Source organism: Falco naumanni (assembly GCF_017639655.2). Classification (NCBI taxonomy): domain Eukaryota; kingdom Metazoa; phylum Chordata; class Aves; order Falconiformes; family Falconidae; genus Falco; species Falco naumanni. The sequence goes on along the minus strand of NC_054058.1, from coordinate 84,904,405 downwards.
CAGTCTCAAATAACAAGGTAAAAACTGAGGATTGTACACATTACCATTCTAAAAGGTTCCTTTCTTGGTTTTATCATCTCTTTATGCAGAAAATACAAGAAATTAATTTCTGGAAGCTTAAAAAATTTATTAGTTTGATATATTAATAATGTATTCAATATATAGTATAGTATATTCCATATGTATTCTTTATACTTGTTTAATTAATGTCTGGACAAAATTTTCATACCTCACAGGCACTAGCTACTCATAAGGGCAATACATGAATATTTCTAAACCTTTTCTTCATTGCTGTTTATAATTTGACAAGTTACAGGATTTCATTGTTAATAATTAATCTTCTTTATGTTATATAACTGCTAAGTGATTATTATGTTACTAAAGTTACCAAGCTATCAAGGGTGCAGTGGTAGGGAATTAAGTACTAGAGTGGCAAATGTGCAAGCAATTCATATTAACAATAACTGCAGTCTTGCACTTGCCCTATCTTTCTCTTTCTTTATAGCCAGACTTCATTTAGCAACTGTAGAGAATTATTCAGGCATTAACTTTTTTCCTTAAAGGTACATCAGAGTAGATATAGCCAATGGATACTCCTTGTCTTAGTATTACAGTCTTTGTATTATTGTACTCATTGTTTATACTTCATATATTGTAGTGATGCTTAATAGTGTGCTCTCTCTGAAATTTTACATGTGGGATGAGAAGTGCACAACCTCAACAGAATAAAACTTTTTTCTGCTTTCTGTTCTTATACACAAACATCTTTTCTCTTCTATTCTGTTTTGCCTGAGTCTTTTTCTAACTATTCTGCTAAAAAACCCCATAGCTTCTGCACTTTTTTTTTTCAGTTCTCTTCTTCAAATCTACTTGGATAATTTCTGCTGCCACCTTGCCAAAAAAGAGAAAGAGTAACAAACCAACACATTTTGGATCTTGTTGGCAGCTAAGAATGTCAGAAATGCAATCTTTACCTATAATGACGTATAATGACTGACCTAATGACATATAATGATCAATAACAGAATCCTTGGTCCTATTGCCATGCAAATAAAAGTAAAGCATGGCAATAACATTATTAAATTATTAAGGGATGGAAATAGCAAAATTCTCGCGTGAATAACTGAAGTGTATAGACTAATGTTTGTTTAATAATCCTTGTCTTTTTTTTTCCATTTCATTTAATTTATGATTCTCAAGTGTAGTGGCAAATCCCCATCTGATTACATTTAAAATTAGTTCCTATTTGAATAAGTAAAACTGCAGGTCCCATGAATACATAGTTCAATGACAGAGAAGCACAGATCTACTGCTGCTCTTTATTACTGCTGCTAATTGTTACTGGCTGGGTAAATGGTGGGAGAGCAGCAGATATTGTCTATTTCAGCTTCAGTGAGGGTTTTGACCTTGTGTCCCATAACATCTTTGAAAAGGTGATGAAATGTGGGATGGATGACCAGACAGTGGGATAAACTGAAACACAGCTGAACAGCCAGGCCCAGAAGGTGGTGATCAGCGGCACAAAATGTACCATTGGAGGCCAGTAACCAGTGCTAAAGAAACATCCACTACGGGAGAGATGTGGAGCTACTGGAGAGAATCCAGCAAAGGGCCACCAAGATGGGTAAGGGAGTGGAGCGTCTCATATGAGGAAAGGCTGAGAGAGCTGGGACTGTTCAGCCTAGAGGAGAGAAGGCTTGAGGGGGTATCTTACTGATGTATATAAATACCTAAAGGGAAGGTGCAAAGAAAACAGAATCAGGCTCTTTACAGTGGCGTCCAGTAACAAGATAGTTCCAATCTGATAGACAGAAGCGCTCAGAGGATTCCTCCCTCTTGGCCTTCTACATCACAATAGCGATGCTGAGCACACTTTCCCAGCAGATACATGAACGGTCACGTGCACATACACAGGGGAATTTTACATGCCCTAGTGCAGTAGTTTCTTCTGTTCTGCTCAATTATGTAACCTCCAGCCGCACCTAGCTGTTTGCTTGCAGCCTTAGCACTCAGCATGTTGCCTTCTGCTGAGCTGGCACAATGTGCACTGCAGTTTTGAGTGTCAGTGCAGGATACTAAGGAATTAATATTGGCATTTCGTAGTATGACATTATATAATCATTCCTGGAGATGGAAGGATGCACTTTCAGCAGCTTCTGATATCTTTCTGCTCATCCATGCATATCCTGTTCAACAACTTCTTTAGAAAACAAGTCTGTATTTGCTCTGTCTGAAAAGATGTCCAACTACCGTGCTACAATACCTGACCAGTACATGTCAGGCTCACAGAGAGATTCAGATTCCCGCCTTCATCTTCTCAGGCTCCTCTACAGCCAAGAAAGATGACTATTGACTTCCAAAGCTTCCTCTGCAGACTGCAACAGGCCGTCAGTTCTCATTGCACTGCTTATGTTCTCAGTAAAACTCTCACTTCGATTCAGCAAAGGCAGGGATATTCAGCTTCCAGTGCACAGTCTTTAACTTTGATCACTGAAAGATCTTGATCTTTGAATTTTATTGGAGTTTAAGTATACACAGGCTCAACTAGGACACTTCTCAGCAGAGATCAGAGCCTGTGTTTTTTTGTTTAGAACACTTATTACACTAAAGTAAAAACAGTTATTTAACTCTTGTGCTCCTAGGATGTGGAAATTCATGATATTAATCTTTCTGGATCTCCTTTTTCCAGTTAGAAGCTGTTGGTGTCTACCTCTACTTTTTTCATCCTAGCAGAGGTTTTGAACATGCCTCTCATCATTTTCGACTGTGACACATATTCCCAAATCCTAGTTTCTTGAGTGAGTAGAAAAGGAACTAGCTACCAAAGGCTGTACATGAGGCAGACATTCACTTCTGCTATTGTCCGATCCAATAGATTTCAGTTAAACCAAACCCTTACCCTAAATTCCTCAGGTATCAGCCTTCAATACACTTGGTACCTTATGTCTGCTCAAACTCTTTCTGTCCCCATTCAGCCACTCAAGACTTTTTTTGTTGTTGTTTTTGCTATTAATTAGACACCCATCTGTGATTTTTTAAATCTTCTACTAAACTTATTTGAACCAATGAAGCACAACACTCTTTCTACTCAATCAGTTGTTTTTAATTGATCTAACCAGATGCAAGTTCCTAGTCAGTTAGCTAATTTCTTCAATTAATGAAGCCAGCTGTCTCACAGCCATGTTATTGATCATTTTCAGGCTTAAGCATCTGTTATTCCAAGTATTTTAATGGTCATTTCCAATTGCCTCAGATACCATTAAACATAATCATTATACTCTCCTTTTATTAATTGCATTAATCCCAAGCATTTTGACTTCTTTTATCACTCTAACACTCCATCCTGTTATTCTTTAAAAAGAAGTACCCTTCCATAGCTAGGAAATGTAAAAGTATTGCTTCTCGTTTCTCAAATATTTTTTAATTTATTTTTTTTTTCCAGAATACATTGCTGGCATAATGCCTAAAAACCCCTTTGCTTAGTAAGAAGCTACTGCCTTTCTGTGTTAAACCAATGTTTCACTTGGTTTTCCTTCTATGTATGGCTTTACTTAATTAACTATGAATTTTTTGGGGTAAACTCCCAGTAATAAATTTGGAAACCAATAATGGTCTTTTGATTATTACTAAGATCCAAAATAATCTAAGGCAAAAATGTTCTACTAGCTGGAACACCCCTGAATTTAAGGGACGAGAATACAGACACCTTCTGCTCATGACTGATCACTGGGCCATAAAAGAAAATAGAAAACCTAAGTTTATATTTAATGTTTTTCAACAGTCTGAGACCAAGATTACCTCACTGTAAATCTACTTCAATCAGTGCTCTTAACCAAAGAATGAAAAAAGAAAAATACAGAAGGTACTGCAAGAATAGATAAAATTATTATGAATACTCAGCCTCACCTACAATGTTAAAAGGATAAAATGGAGGAATGATTGCTGAGTTAATCTATTTTTCAGGATAATGATATTAACAGCATCGAGGTCCAGCACCTTGCTTTTTTGAATGTTCAGAATTAATCACGGATTAGAGTTAGAATTATTTATTAGAATAAAGTAAAAACAAAATCTCTCAGCAGGCTTTTGTGCGTTGCAAGCAAAGTTTAAACTTGGACTCTACAAGTTACTTAAGAGCACATAGCATTTTAGTTACCTGAATAATCCTTGTAAACTGCATAGGACTTCAAAGGTACTAGAATTAAACTCCTTCAGTACCATCTAAATCAGAATTTGAGAACACTGTCCCACGGAGTGGAGTATTGCATAGCTTGACTTAACCAGCTGGTTTTCCAGAATTTCCAAAACAGATCACCGCATTCTTTCCATCTGGTAGCCAAATCTATAGTTACTAGGCTTATTTCATGCCATCCAAATCTTTCTAATGGCAGAGGATATAATTGGGGGGTGTGGGGGGGTGAGGGTGGGGGCTGGGTGGGGTGGGGTGCCCGATTCTTCTCTCAAGAAATATGGAACAAGGAAGTAACTTTGTTGCATTTGTTGTAATGCTACTAGTTGTAAAAGAATTATGCTGCAAATGCCTTATTTCTATCAAGGAAACATAGCAGTTACCAGAATAAAACATAATCTGTATTTTCTTCTTAGAGAAAGAGCAAAATGCTGTATTTAATAGTTACTGGTTAGTGCTTACTGCTGCAGACAGTGTATGTGCTAGATGAGCTGTCGACTAGTAACACCTTTTTTCATCCTATTTAATCCTCTGTTCTGTAGAGATAATCCAGCAGGGTGCTGAGTAGTTGGGTGTGTGCTGAGTGCTGCAAGCATTAGTACAGTACAAAAAAAGATCCTTTCTTCCACAGCGCTTTGCAGATTTGAGCCTTTGCACTTGTCGGCATCCCAAGGAACGTCAATGACATTGTACCCTTCATTACAGCCTTCAAAAGAGTCACTGCCATACATTTCCTTCCTGAAAGACATTAGAATGACCAATGAACTCACAACTTCAGGAACAAAATAGAAACACAATCTATTTATATTAACTTTGCCATACAACCAAGAAAATATCAGAGCCATTTGCTATGCAGTCTTTCTCTTAACATGAAGAGGAAATGAAGGAAAGTAAGTGAAAATATTAATTGTACGTAGTTTTCAAAATTTCAGTTTTCCCCTTCTTTCATTCTTTCTTTTTTGTTGGCTTTCATCAATTTGAATATAAATTTTAGTTCTGAAAAACTGGAAAGTCTTAACATACAGGGTTTTTTTTTAAGACAAAGACATAACCCTCCTTTCTCTGAGCATATGCTAAAAAGTATGTGCCTGTGTATGAAACTTGGCACTGTGATACCAGGTCTGAAAGGTTAAACTAAAAGACTTACTCAACTGAAAACAAAAAATGGAAAGTGATAATAAAAATATATGTGTAGCATTCTCCTTGTAAACTGCAATTTCAAATGAGAAGTGCCAGGGGTCAAAACTGTAATGGAATGATTTTTCAGAAAGCGTGTGCATAGAAGAAATTGTGAACACTTCAGCAAAATCCTGTCCATTCACTGTTGTGAATGCCTAATGCTGGTATTTTAATAAGTGGCTGATTGCAATGTGACATTAGGTATAAGCTAATATTCTACCTCCAGTTTCATAGTTGCAGTTGACCCTATTAAAGAGGTGTTAATGATTAATCCTCTCTATTAACATTTGGTACTGCTAAAGATGACGAGCATGATCCTATGAACTGAATATGTCAGTAGTATGCAACCTTCAGTCTTACAATTCATCAGGTAACACATCATTAAAATACAGATGAGGATTAAGCCAGAGACTTGTGTTATGAATTGATTAATATAGAAGTATGCAATAGTTCTTAAAATAAATGTGCCATAAACCAAATAATACTGATTTTTTATAAATTAAATTTCAAGGATGTGTTCAACAAAAGGAATAGACAGCTGAATATTTTTCTAAGTAAGAGTGGCAGAACAGTGTAGTTATAAAATATGTAAAATGTATTAGTGTTCAGTGTTGCTATTTACAACACATATCTATTTCTATTTCACATGTCATACTCTACATTGTGTCCTTCAATGAATCCAAATGCCTTCTGAAGCAAAAGACATTTGTCTTACAAATTTTAGATTTCTGGTGTATAGGTTACTCATGTTGACTGATGTTATTTTCTAACTGTTTAAGTCACTTGTCTGCCATTCCACATCAGCAGTCAGCATTGCCTTGGGTAGAAAGCTCTTCAATATTTGATGGCATATAATAGCAAAGACAATGTTAGATAACAAACTCGTTAAAACCTTGTGGTTAACCTCTCCTGTTAAAAACAGTACTGTAAAGCCTCTATGACCACAGGAATTTCATAGCCTTTGCTGACACTAAAACAGGTCATGGTTATTGCTGAAGGCATCTGACCTAACAAAGTTTCATTGGAAATAACAGAACAACTAGGATCTTGAAGAAAAAAATATGCTTTGATATTGTTTTATGGCAGATATTATATTCAGAAGGTCTTAGCAGCCTGTGAGAGTGTACCCTATTTCTTGTTGGTTTGTTGTTCGCTTGTAATTTTTTCTTTATTTTCCCCGCCTTGTATCAGTTTTATTTTTTCTAGTATCAGTTTCCATATTGTCAAATATAACTAATTCCATGGCTCAGTGTTTGAAAACTTTTTGCATTGTACCCTATTTAATAAAACATTAAACAGAAAAGTAACAAGAAATGCAAAATTTTCCCCCACCTCCAAAACAGGGAAAAAAATCAAAACACTGATATTCTTTTCAATGAAGTGTTCTGATCACTGCTTTAAAAGAATACTTTTTGTTTTAGTTACTAGTGTTTGATCTTTCTGAGAACTAGCAAAAGAAGAAAATATGCCAACACAAAACTCAAAAAAATATTTTTCCTTCGCAAAAAGACTTTATAATTTACAAAGAAAAGACTGAAAAATAAAAGTGATTCCAAGCTGACTAATAACTGCCATGTAACTCTCAAAAAGCATTGTGCAGAAAATCTAAAAAACCGAATAAATACAGAAATTCAAATATCAATTTGCATTTTGTAATTAATCCTGATGTACCATTTGTAAACTGCTTTGTGGTTTTGTTCACAATTTTTTCCATTACTTGTTTTGCTGGAAAATGTTCACAGAGTGAGCTCAAAAAACTTGTAACTTTTTGTAGAAACTGAATTTTTAACATCAAAGTGGAAAATATGTGCAGTAGAACAATTTGTATGCTATAAAATTGTGGAAAAGGAACAATGTATGTTGTTAATATACTTTAATGACACTATATTAAAGTGATGTTTATTATCTCACAAAACAAAATGTTAAAGAAGAACAAAACAGAGTGAAATATTTTATCCTGATTTCACTGATATTTCACAGATGGAGATGATGTTGGTAATTTTTTTAATAATTAATCAAAATTTATGTTTGAGTTTCATTTAAAAATAAAATTAGCTATTCATTGTTAAGTCTAATGACTAATTATTTCAGAATATTCACCCAAATGCACAGGAAAGTTCTTCATAGCAAGAGAGCTAGCAGTTTCTAATACTGACCTAAAGAAAAAGAACATTTTTACAAGCTTTTGAATTTTCATTCCTTTTTCCTTCTTCTTTTTCTTATTTTTAACATTTATTCTAGAATTCAATAAATCATGCTGTCCTAGAAAACATATGGTTTGTCTTTATACCTCACCTGTTTTCTGTCTGCATTTAACATAAGCACATTTACACTCTTCTCACAAAGCTTGTAGAAACACTGCAAGAAGCAAGTGTTTTTTGGTTTTGTTTTTTTTTTTGTTGTTGTTTGGGTTTTTTTTTGGGGGGGGGAAGCATGAAAATTGGTATGAAAACACCACTGTAAATTGTAAGACTTCCAAATCTGTTTCCTTGTTCTTGCTTTGATTTTTGATAACCCTTTATAAATCATTAAGATCACAAGAAATTATGGCAAGGGATATCTGAATATTTTCAAGGAAAAGTTTTGAAGAGTACTTATTTCCTTAATTGGAAACCCGATATAAATAACAATTTTATTTTATTTTTTCTTATTTGATGTTAATTTCAATTAATGTTTTTCTGAATAGCCTGGTAGCAAGTGTGTTAGTAGAAAAAATGTATAGAGCAGTTACTCACCTAAGCATCTCAGTTATTCATCTCACAGTACAAGCAATTTCATGTTGATTTAAGCTGTGAATTATTAATATGAAGACTAATGTTCACTATGTCAGATTTCTGAAGAAGTTATTGCTCAGATAATACCTATGAGGCAATTTTATTAATTCTAAGATGCAAATTTCCCTCAGTTTTTGTCTTTTCAAAGTGTTGCAACTGGATGCACTTATCCAAATTATCATTCCATCTGCAAATCCTGATGGGAATGAGATCACCAGTATGGGTGTAATTCACCCATTTTTAAAACTATTGAATGGCTCACCATTAGTTTAGGTGTCATCAGATCTAGTAATTATGTATTTCAAATTTCTGGCACTAAATGTATTGCAGGCTGGAATTTTTGTCTATTTGCTTTTTAATGACTAGTTGAAGCTTTGTTGCATACATCTAAGTAAAACATAAAGAAATTGATCATACTGATGGTGTTTCTGTTAAGTAGTAAAACTGTATACTAAACCACACACGCGTGTGGGAAGATAAAATCCGTACTCAAATGTCTTAACCTGTTTCCTTAGGAAATTTAGTAATCAGTTATTCAAAGGCTAGGACTGACAGAAAATGTAGAGGGACTTCAGGGCCCTAATCCTGTAACCTTGAAAATGTCTACTGACTTAATGCCTAATACTGGAGGTGTATAAACTCCACAACATCAGTGATATTTTAAGTACTGAAGGTGTTAAAAGGTTCTCCTTCTGTGTCTGCACACACTGATTTCATGCTGACAAGACTAGGAAGATTCTGTTTGCCTCAAACCCAAAATTTATTCTCTGTGTAGAAGGACATCTCATTAGGGTTGGAGTTCAAGTAGGCATTTTCTGAAAGTGCCTGATATATGCTTTTAAGATAGACACATAAAGTAAACATCTCTGATTATTTGTTTTCTTGAAGTGAGTAGTTACTCAACGATATCAAAAGACATACAAAACTTTCAAATACTAGTCTCTCATATTTTGTTTATAATCTAAAGCAGAGTGAAAAGAAAATAAACAAACAAGCAAAAAAAACCACAAAACCCAGCCACCAACGCCCAAAAAACCCTAGGCTCTTTGTTTCAAATACTCTTGAAATATTTGACTATTTAAAATTCAGTGTTCCCGATCTGCTACTTTTAATAAATGACATCTTATGTGTCTGGGATTGGTTTCATGAAGAACTCCTGTGCTAATATTCTGTGTGACCATCAGGTATCTTGTCTGACTTTGTTGAAGTATAAGTGAAAAAAAGACCACAGCATTTCTTTTCACCACTTTAGCTTTCTTCGGGGATTTATTGTTCCTTTCTTTGTTTTATGTTCACAACAAACTTCTTTAAACTTTTGACATTCCTATTTACCACCCCATTTCGTCTAATCCAAAGGATCTCAACACTATGCCTAACTTCCTTTTTTGTTTCTGTTTTGCACAATATAACCGCCAGTTATTTCTAATTAAAAGAAAAAGCCATTGATGTCTCATCTGTGCATGATTTGATGACTTCTGTTATTATATTCCATCTTTAATTGGTGTAATTTTTCTGGTTTAGCTGCGGGTTTTTTTACTTTAATTTCAGGATAGCTCTTTTAAACTAATATATCCATCTATAAATTTCAATGAGGGAGACTTTTTGAGATGAAAATCAGTTTTTAATAGTAATTAAAAAGAAAAAATTAGAGTTTACACATGTCTTAATTGAAAAATAAATGTACTACAAAAGAAGCAGAATCCCTTATGAAATGTCATTTGAAGACACTGATAATTCAGAGGATCAGAGATGTTATTTATAAGGAAGACCTGCATTTCATGCCTTTTTTGTTGTCTGATCAGCAGGAGCTGGGAGATTTTCATACATTAATCAAAAAACTTTGTTGGTGGCCTTGGACAGGAGTTCAGCCCATTATTCTGTGTCTGAAGAATAGAAATTATGACAGCAAACTGTAATGTATATGTAGGGAGTGAAATAAGGTTTTCCAGTAGTGACACACTGATGCAAAAGGAGTTTCCTAAGGAAAATCAACGTGTGCATTTGTCTGCATGTATCTGCTTTAAATGAAAAGAAATAAACAGAACCCCAAAGAACAATTCTCAGGCCAGTTTTAGGTGATAATTTTGAAAGAAAACTGAAGAAACTTGTATACAATGAGACTAGAGGGATAAGCTTGAGTATGTGATGATGACCTTTCTAAGCCAGAAATGTCTTCAGAAGAATAATTATAATTTATTTGGTTTCTTTAGATACGGTACATTTTAAACTGGTACATTTCTAAATCATTATTACAGCTCTAATCACAAATGGAAGCATAACAAGTTGAAACTAATGTGTTTTTTTAGAAGGATTTTTTTCTCTGAAGGATGGTTCATCATAGTTATGTGGAAATGGATGCAGATGAAGTAGGTATGCTGAATATGTTAGATGTCTTTCTTCTGCTTCCTCCACAGCTCTACTTAGTCACCCTGGGCTGCTCCAATACCTTTGTGCCTCAGCGCCTTATCAGTGAAATAGGGACTGTTGCATTTCTTCTAAATTATGTGGAGTAGGAATGTAATCTATTAGTTTTATGCATAAATCACAAGCTGCCATATACTTTTTGGATACTTAAAGTATAGTTCTGAAGGAATAAAGATATTTGAATGCAAGAAAGTGATCTGTCAGTCATTTCTTAACCAAACATCTTGTTTCAATGCAGGAAATTGCTTGAGGTTCTATTCTTGAGAACAGTTCATAGGTGTCCTTTGTCTTTTCCCATTGCAGCCCTGTCTTGTATTTTGTCAAAAATGTAAGAGCTGCTCCACTCCTCATTGGAGATTAGCCAATGAAATAAGAATTAAAAGCAAATTTCAGGATATTTTAACTTCATTTTTCTCTCTCTTTTCTATTGAAACAAAGTATAGAAAGGCAATCAGCTTCACAGTCTCCACTCCTTTTTCAAATTTGGCTAAAATAGCTAATTATTTATTAAAGCAACTGGAATGATAATAAACTGGGTACTCACATAAACACACACATGCATGCAGAGCTAGAAGTAGCATTGATATGTATGGGCAGCTCCTGTAACACTTGATTATGTGCTAGGGCAGGGATGTGAATGAGGTTTGCAGATGGCCCTTGATGCACCGTGGAATGGTATCATCACTAGTAATTCTTGGTACATGGTGAAAACCAGGTTTCCCATGCTAGAGAAATGACGAAATTGAACTGACAATATATAGCTTCCTCTTTTTACACCAGAAAACTGGAGATATGAATGAATAAAAGTCTCCAGATTCATGATTACAATTACAGACTCTCCCTTGCTTATTTACATTCCTTTGTGCAAGGAAATGCACTTTCGATAAAAGAGATGGAGAGCGATCTTCTTTCCTCTGGGCAATCTGGTACTTTGACTGTTTCTTACAAAGCAAGGGTGTTCATGTAAACTTTAATCACTGAAAAATGCCTATAGTGTCAATCAGCTTTAGGAAAAGGGTGTATTCTCTTTCTCTCTCTAACAAGCAACTTGTGCAAAGGAGATTTGTGCAGCCCTGAATCAGTTGTGTGATAGACACCTTCCCTTTTGGCAAGCTCTGGGCAGTTCCCTCCTTTGCATATAAAATCATGAATAACAGTTTCTGGATCAGCTAAAATCTCTTTTCAGTCAGTAGAGAAAAGTATATAAACAAAGCACCTCACTTAGAAAATCTGAATCACTTTCCTTCAGCTAAATCTTGTCTTTACCTCTATGATAGAGGCCTTAAAAAAGGATTGAATCTTGACTAGTTTGTTCTTATACCCAACAAAATATGTATCTCTCTTTAGAATAACTGAAGTCTTTTTACTGAAAGTAATATTCTGACACCAAAGTCTGGAATTTAATCCCATTTTACAAAAATTATAATCTGCTTTTTTGAAATTATATCACAGCCTACAAAGTGAGTTACGTATTAACGTCTCAGAACCAGTATCCTGTATTCATTAATCTCTCTATCTACAGCTAAGCAAGAGCTTTCTATACAATATCATCCACTAGTTACTGTTTTTATTAATTTAGACCATGTACAGGTTAACTAATTTAGATCATCTTTCTACCTACTTGACCTTGCCATGTTGGTACTTTGAAGTAGATATGTAAGGTAAGATCTAAGATAATTAGCTGAGATACCTCTATCTGTATTTTGTGACAGCTCAGGACTCAGCACATCCTGCATAGCTTGGCTGACCAGTTGGGCTTCACTGGGATCCATACTGGTCATGTTGTATGTTGCTTTGCTTAGTATCTGAGTTAGCAATGTGATCATTGCTTACATATATCTGCCGTACACAATTGTTTGTGGTAAAAGTACAAACATCTCCTCATTGCTGGCTGGTACATTATAACAATTAAATGTAAGAGTAGAAGAACTTTGTACTTAGAAAAAACTTTTTTAAAGAGGGACTGTATAATTTCCTGTCACTAAAAATTATTTCCTGTCTCTTGTTTTCTGAATATTATCTAATTAATATTCTGCACTACATATATCTACATGTAATTTGAGAATGCTAATGTACTATATAGAAGAAAAAAATAAACAAAGGAAGGAAGGTTGGTTTCCAGTTCATTAGAAACTCTGTGGTGGAAAATCAATATTAGCTAAATGGAGGACAGAAAAAGTAAAGGAAAAATCTTTCTCAGAACATCTCACTAAAAAACCCTTATGTATCATTTATTGGCAATTTAAAACACAGTATTGTATGTCAAGCAGTGTAGTAAAATCATATGAAACTTAGAAACCAATGTTTTTTCTGCAGAGCTTTATAAACCACCACCACTTTTCATGATGTAATAAACTCTCAGTGATCATCAGGATACCACATCAAAATTATCAGTGTGTGTATTTCGTGTATAAAGGGGAAGGAAGTGGAAAACAGCTCTTAGAAGCAATTTCATTCCACGGTAAAAGTTCAGTAGTTTAACTCTCAAACTCAGGACATGGTCTATTTCAAGACTATAAGCATCTCCACGGGATCCTTCCCTTCCATCTTCTGATACAAGAGCAAGAAAATAACAATTGCTTGACAGGGCTTTATATATGCTGAAATTTTCTCTGTAGAGGTACTAATCTGATACACATCAGTAGCAAAAGTCCAATTCATTCTACTGAATTATTTTATCCTTATAAGTTCAGTCTAAAGTTAAATAACTTTGTGAGTTTGGTTGGGGATTTTGGTTGGGGTTTTTTGTTTGCTTTTGGTTTGTTGTTGTTTTTTTTTTTTTTAATCAAACATTATATGCTGCCATTAAATCCAGGTTGGATGTCTTACAGCTATGCTTTAAAGCTAAGAGGAAGACGGTGGCTGAATGCAGGCATTTCTGGGTCAGATTTTATTGCATATATACAGTGGGTCAGAATAGACCCACAAGACTACTTTATGACTTAAAAAACCTGCAAACTGTTTGTGCTGGTTTTTACAAGATAGTTTTTAAAGTAAAGTTTTCTGTTTGATTTCTTGATGTGTTTTGATTTATCATCATCAAGAAAAAAACCTGCAGTTATCTTTCAGGAACAAAACAAGAAATCAGTTTTCACTCAATTACTGTTATCAGTCTATCACCTTCTCTATTAATAGTATTGTCTTCTTCAAATAAAGCCACCTCATAGAATCATGGAATGGTTTGGGTTGAATGGGAACTTAAAGATCATCTAGTCCCAACCCCACTGCTATGGGCAGGTACATCTTCCACTAGACCAAGATGCTCAAAGCCACATCCAGTTAAAGTGATTTAAATGATTACCATTTAAATAAAATATATTTTAAAAGCATTTTCAGTTACTAAACATGAGTAATGCAAGTCATGAGCAAGTGAATGAAACACTAAAACTTGAGGCATAAACCTGGAACACAATTGCATTGTTGACAGTCTAAGAAAGAAGTAACCTCCTATTGAAAGGTCAGTTGTTGTAAGTATTAACATTAAATATTAAATTACATGTAAATGAGGTCCTGATTCATCCACAGTGAATTTAAAATCAAGACAGATCAATCACCAAGGGTTGAGCCATCTGTGTGCTTATGGCTTACAATACTAGGTATTTCAGATCCTGATTGTGATGGGAAGGTAGAAGAGCGACTGGAAACAGCACTCATCTCACATATCTTTTGCTATTGAATTGTTGAGTCAGCTACTCATGTAGCCTTCTTCCAAAGCAGACAGAGTAACATGGGCATCTCTAGAGGATGATTCATGCTGTCCCAAACTACGTGTCTTTGGTAGGATGAATGATCTTTTGGAGGTAGCTTCTGGAGGGACAAAGAATAACTTAAATTGTGACATTAGGCATAAAAAATGCCTAACTTTAACAGCCAAATCTAGGTGAGATGAATTATACCTCAAGTGTAGTAATTTTGTTAGAAGTGCTGATTTTTTTTAATAGCAACTGTAAACAAGATTTGATAGTGTCTGATATATATTCTCAGTATGTCAAAAGTAATTTTCTTTGTAATTTCATTTTTCAATTGGGAATAGAAATGTATTGTGTATTTCAGCAGAAGCAGCTATTATGATCTTAAAAAACAGTTAGAGGACCTAACTGATTCATTTTTGAGTTTACAGCTTTTCAGGGACAAGATCCTAAAGCTTTTTAGAGAAAAATTTGAGATTAATCCATGTTTTGGGCCGAGTCTGCACCTAATGTAAATCATGGAGATGAAAGAAAGTGTGTCTATCAGATCTTTAGATCTGGATCATAAATCCTAGGTAGTGACATCTTGTGTCAATGCAAGAATGATTAGATTTTAAGAGTAATTAAAAGGAGAAGACTTTCTGCAAAGATATTAGTTCACAGTACACCATTATTCCTTATGTGTTTTGAGGAGTAGGTGACATATTTCTGATAATGGTGTACGACTTAATTTGTGTAATTATAGACTATTAGTTAACATCAGGAAAAATGCTAAGAGCACAGCAATAACACAAAGCTAGTAAGATAATTCTATAGCAGCTAGTATATTATAAATCTGTGTGATTTCACTGTTTGCCTTTTCTACTGATCTTTGGCAGCCATAAAATAATAGACCAACAAGAAGCAAAATTGCAGATATTTCATCAGATCTTGGCACCCTAAGTAACTGAACAATTGATAAATGAGATAATGCTGTATGCTCAGTATGGAAGAGAAAGAAAACAAGTTTATCCTTTACTAGTTTGGGAAAAAAATAAGGTCACATGAAACATGAAGCATGAGAACTAAATGGATTTTAGTTTTAATGTTTACCACTGCTGGGAATTTTACTTAAAGCAGTTATAGCAAACTGGCTGTAGGTAGTGACAGCTTGCTTTTAAGTGATTTAAATATTTAAAGAAATTGCTGTAACTATAATTATTACAAAGTGTGGAAAGATAAGAGAGGTGAGAAATTGAAATGTAAAAAAAAATGGGGTAGAAGGAAATTAACAAAATTATTCTTAAATTAAATTATTATTATTGCTCTTTCTCTACAAAATATAAAACAAAGCCACAAAAGCTTTGAGTTGTTGGGTTTGGTTCTTTTCGGGGTTGGGGGGAGGGTGTCTGTCACATATGTGGAAGAAATAACTATTTAATGTAAAAAAAGAGAGTAGAAGATTCTACAACAGGAGTCAATGTTACGTACAGAGCAAGTTTAAAAAAGGGTTTATAGTTTTTCTTTATTTACAGTGTCAACATTGGGGTTTATCCTTTAAGATAGGTAGTCAAATGAAGATAAAAAAGGTTACTTCATTTTTTATCCTTAGTCTGAGCAGTTTCCTTGTGTCAATTCTTTCTTCTCCTTTTTTCCATCCATTTTCATTAACCAATGGTCAATTGTTACTGGTTTGCTTTATTCTTGACAGTATTTCTTATTGCAGGTTGTCTGTTTCCTGCTGATTTTGACTCAGTTCTCACATTGACAAATAACACTTACGCTGGACACATGAGACATGCCAAAAGCCTTCATTTGGCACAGAAAACACACTTAGAAAAATCTATTTTTATAGCCCGCTATCCTTCAAAGTGGTTCTTAAAATGATAAGGATGAGAAAATAGGTCACAGAAATTTACCTGACATAGAGTTATATAATATCATTTTAAAAAAGGATATATTATTGATACATGAGTTTATCAAATAAAACACAAATGCGTAATTTCAATGTCACTTTATCCTAAATGCTAAAAAATTTTCCATTCAATATTCACTAAGTAAATATATATATATATTATTATACAAATAGCCAAACTAATACTACATCTTGGCTACTGTGTAAAAGAACAATTTAAAAACTCTATAATGGGAATCATCAAACAACTTTATCTGCTTAAACAATGGCTATCCAATCCAATCCAGTTGTGTAGGCTCCCTCTTGCAGTCATTGGAGTGCAGGGCAGCATTACAGAGTAACTTTTATGCTAAATCAGATGCCTGAAGTACATGGGATGAGCTAGTGCCTTTGTCCTCACTGATTCTAAAGGGAGGCTTAGGTTGGTGTCTTATAGTATCTGTATTCAGTAATTTAAAAAGCTATTTGTTATGTGTTCTAGTCCTAATACTGCTGTCAGACGTTGGTTTACCACTCTACACCTTAGCCATCTGCAAGGTGGATACAATATGATCATGTCCCTTTTGCAAAGCTGTCTCAGATCTATGGAAAAAGAGTTCTAGGAGATCTTAGGGTGAATTCTGCTGGTCTCATCCCCTAGTTATTACCCTCACACTTGTAACTTATATACAAACACCTAATACAATGTGTGATTTGTTCTTTTTCAGGGTGCATGATGCTTATGTGAAAAGAATTATTGTTAAGCTTTTACATGGTTGTGGTTGGCACTCCTCTGTGTTTTCATGGGTATGCTCTGCAGTGTTTTCATAGGTACAACATACGGACTTCTGAAACATAGTGAAGGAAGTCTGCAAAATGAAAACTGTCTAAGATTGCCATGATAGCATAAAGGATCATAGCAGCTGCAATGGTTGTACTTCTCTCCAGGCACGAGGAAGTGTATTCTGTACACTTACCTCTGTTACAGAGGCTGCGCAATTGAAACAGTCAAACGTTCATATGGTGAGAAGAATCTTTCTGAAATTGCCACTGAAGTTATAGTTCAACATGGCTCCATGCAGGCTTTTCTGGAACAAAGATGTCTCCTTAACTTTCATACCAACAATGTATAATTCATCGAAGTTAAAAGGAACTAACTGTATTATTCTTCCTGCGCATTTCAACTAGCTGTGTCATTTCATAATGAAATGAATCCTAGCAGCTTAAAAGTCTTTATCTTAAATTCTTTATTAAAATATTTTTTGGCAACTTTCAGCCTGGTTGTATATATCACACTATGAGTATGCTATGTAAACTTCATAATTTTTAGAGGAATGACTTAGAACAATAATTTGGAAAGCAGTTAGAACAAGGAATAATTTTCCTAAATACTCTGCAAGTTCTGTTTTATTGACTTCTGTGATTTTGTTCTGAGGTTTAGGTTTTTGTTTGTTTGGGTTTGGTGGGTTTTTTTGGGGGGGTTTTTTGTTTTGTTTTTTTTTGAGTTTTTTTGCTATTAATTGTTATCAGTTTCCTTAAGAGGTCAGTTTGCATGTAGCTGTGAAGACCCCTGAGAAGTGTTCAGTGTTAAGTGGCAGTAGATACCTTACCAAGAGTGACAAGTTTTGGAAGCTCTTTCTTGAAATACAGTTTTACCTCTGTAGACCAGAACTTGCTCTGATTCACTACTGCCTCTCTCATTTCTTTTGAAATTAATGACTTCATCACTTTACTGATGGAGAAACTTGCTCCGGAGTAAAAAAAGCCACAAACCTCATACTCAACCTCAACCACTCCTTGAACTATATATTGGACATCAATGCTTACTGAGTAATAACTTCCAATATCCTTTACTTCAAGCTGTTAAGTACCTTTTCTATCAGATGGCCTAAAGACTTAACATGATTGGTGCTGTTAAACAGCCTTAGTAACCTGCCTCCCTCAAACCACACAGCTGAGTCAGTCTTTCTTGGTGAAGATCTGTCCTTAACCTGGGGTCTGGGTTTGTCCCATGCTTTACATAACAAGACACAAAGAAAGATGGTTTTGTTTCCTTGTGAAGCTCTTTTTCCAAACTGAACTTCATCTAAAGGGAACTTAAATAGATATTAGCTGCCCAAAGCCAAAACTTTCAGCAAGAATATTCTAGTGTAAACAAAATCAATGGTCTTTTTACATTTTTATTCAAAACTCACCACTCACCGAAGTCCTGTCTGTGTTTCCAGTTTTGTCATGAGGTCTTATGCTTTCATTGTCTCTGCTGCTTGATAGGATAGTGTAGACAATGCTCAGTGCAGCTAACTGTGATCTTGGCTCACCATAAGAATTTTATAACCGCTGTTACCGGGGAAGAGACCTGGCTATGCATATAGTTCGAGGACAGTTGAATCTTACCCCCCAAACGACGCAAGCCATAGCTTAAGCAAGGAATTTCAAAGGCAGCTTCTGTGGCTGTGCTACTGTGCTGCTAGTCATACGGATATATGGATACAGGTGTACAGGGTACAAGCAGCTGTGGCACCTGAGGGTGCTCCTTGAAGGATCTAAAGGACCTGAGCCAAACGCCCAGGAGGGTGAGGCACACAGCTCTCGGAGAGTTTCAAGACTTTCATGAAGAGAGGCATCTAAGAAGGTGGAAACATAGTAGACAGAACTTTGTCAGGTAAGAATGATGTGGGCTTGGATCATGGTAGGAATAAGGAAGGGAGATCAGCGTTTGTGGCAATGTTCAATCAGGTATTTGAGCTTTTGGATCTGCTACAGTCTGCCTCTGTTTTTAAGGCAGAAATAGCCTGTTGGGCACCTCATTCCCCTAAGTTAATAACTGATACCAGGTTTGGGCTGTACAAAATATATCTTGAAGGCCTTGCAGTGCTGTGTCTACTTGTGAAGCTCTGAAGGGCAGTAGAGAGGTGACTCACTTGACTTGCATCAAGCAAATTCCTAAGTTATAGTTACAGTTACCTGATATAAACCTCCCTTCAAGTTTTGCGTAAGATTAAAGGTTTAAATAAGGGCTGTATCAATCACTGACCATATTTTAACACCAAGCTCTCATCCAAATGTTTCAAAGAAACATAGATACCCAGTTTCAGGAGATTTTTATACATTTCTAGATGCAGAATGCAATGGACATTGCCTGATTTGCTAGTAAATTGCCTGATCTGCTAGTAAAATGGCATAAGGCCAGTATTTAAACTCATCTTCATCAATTAGTTCTATTCAGCTTCACAATGGATGTGTTCAGTTCAGACAACTCTTTGCTGGCTGTTCTGGACACATTGGTGAGATGTATAAACACAAGTTTTAGGTACTTCAGTTAGTGGTTACCTAGCAAGTGGACACTAAAATGTGTAACTGCTGGATGGAGAGGAGGTCACACAGTAAAACCTATAAAGGACATCATTCTAAGATATAGCCTTCTTTGAAAATTGATGTGAGCATATTGTGTGTTGGAATCATATCCCCTTTAATTATTTCCGTACATCAGCTTCATTTTTTACCTCTGTGATGATCAAAGCCTGTGATATGCATACAATTTGAAAATGCTGTGACAGAATAATTGGCAAGAAAATGAGCTATATACTTTCTGAGACATAACAGAATGGGCATGTAAAAGGGAAAAAAATATGGTAAATTAAAACTTTTTTTTCCCTATAAACAAGTGTTAGAGATTTTTTGTGGTTGTAAAGGAGAAATACATTTTATGGGTGAAGTGGTACATTATTATTACTATTACTATTATTACTACTACAATTATTTCCGTGCACAGTGTAGATTACAAATTTTCTTTCATGGTTATAAATTACAGTTTATATTGTTGTTGAGTGAATAATTTCGTTTCTCAGGGGAGATATGAACATTTTCAATAGCTTCTAAACAGTTTTTCTTTCACTTATGGGTTTCAGATACATCTACCAGAAATTAATAAAAAATCATGCAAAATTTATATTATTATTTTTATTATTTACAATAAAAGAATAGTGATGGTGATCATTTAGAACAATACTTTTCTGTGCAACTCCTTTTTTTCTCTATCAGTAATATAAAGTACAATCCAAGGTTTTCTCTATGAAATTCCAGGTTGGTTTTTTTTTTCAAACTGGTAGTGCTTAAAGTTCCCTTTTTCCTGTTTTGCTCTGTGCATTGATTGAATAGCTTCATTCAGATAACTGGAGAACTTTAGAGACCTTATGTATATTTAAGTAATACATGTGTCCAAGGAGAATAAGCGTATTTATGTATGATATTCTCACCTGACCCCTATTGACTCATGCATATTATGAACTTGGCACTTGAAAAGTTAATATTCTCTAGAGAAAGAAATGCATTTCCCCTTTAGTTAAGATGAAGTTTCTTTCTTATAGGTTTGTTTTTCTCCACCACCACCACCACCACACCCTCCATGTTTATCAAGGTCCTTGGTGTTTGTATTTATCTTATCGTTAATAAATAAATGTAGATACCTCAAATGTACTGTAAGGCTAAATAAGGATTAAATGAGCCATGAAATGCCTGTAAAAGCATATATTTTCTATCACTTATTTATCTTTTTATAAACTCTTTGAAATACTTTTAATTATTAAATATTTCCATATGATTACACACAAAATAGATTTAAGTAAAATATTCTTTTGTGGGCCAATTGGAACTAATCTGTACTGCTACTCATTTTCAAGTACCTTTATTTCTTATGTGATATAGATGTCTAAGCAAATTATATATATATGAGTATTTTCTCTCTTCTCCCATGTATACAAATGAAATTGGCTAGTATTGAATTTCATAACCTTTAGACACCTGCAGTCTACTATAACCTCATGTCCAAAATTTGGAGATAACACTTGTTACAGTATTGAGAATTTGGTGCCTACAAGTAGGATTCACAAAAGCTAACAGCTGCAAGCTACCCAAGGTGGGAATGCCAAGATATAGAAGCACTCTGAGATGGGTATCTAGAACACTTAGTATTATGTATTCTCAATAAAGACTTCTCTTCAGGAAATAAATATCCAGTTCCAAGTCAGCTCTTTTACAAATCCTCTACTCCACCAAATCTGCAGATAAAGAGTTTGGCCTTATTTTCTCAGCAGTTCAAAGTTCAAAGCACTTGTCTAGGAGAGAGGAATCTGTTTTCAAACATTTGTGCTTCCTAATTTGGGGTTCTGATTTGATCAGAGGGTTGAAATTAGGTCTGTTTGAATTGCAAATAAGTGTCCTAATCATTGAGGTGCTAGAAAGTTTAGTATGAGTTTCTCTTGAAGCAGTTTTACTGTGTATAAAATTTTAAATATTCACTGGCATAGGAATTGAAAAAGAGATCTCCTAGCATCCCAGGGGAGAACCCTAGTCATCAAGATACGGGATATCTTAGCATGAACTCATCCTGGTATACAGCTGAAGGTATTTATTTTTATATAAATAATTAAACTGAATTTTGGAGCAGAAACTTATAACCTGACTCTTCCATATCCCAGCAGAGAACACGAACCAAAGCTATACAATCAGGTTTGCAGTTTCTCCTCTTTCTCAGTCCCATTGAATGTTCAATTATTTAATAGAGAGTGAAAGTCTCAGCTGGAACAATTACTAATTGTACTAAGATAGTCAATAGTCTGAATACAAGATATTTTATTTTTATCTTTAACTTTTAAAATTCAGTGTCTTTATGAATTGGGCAAAATAGGAATTTCGTGATTCTAAATAACATGATTTGGGCCAAATGACAGTTTCCACTGAAATTAAATCTCATATTGCAGGACTAAGCCAGTAGGTGGGAGGAGGCAAACCACTGGAAAAGACCTGGAATCTCTCTCCTGGGAATGGCTAAACCCATAGAGATTCTGAAATTGAGGAATAATACCTTCAGTGGGGCCAGAAAGAATTTCTAAGTGACTGAGAAAGAAGTAAAAAAGTGGAGGCAGAAACTGATAGAAAAAAATTGGGTTTTAAGACCAAGTTTCATATGCAACACCATTAAATATATATATTGAATGTATACTTCAATAATCTTATATTCTTCATCGATGTATATTTATTAATTGCAGAGAAATATGTGCGCATTTCAGTGAGATTGTCTAAAATACAAAAAAATATGTTTGGATAGTAAAACATATAAATTCTTAAATTCAGTACATTAATTTAGAAGAAAAACAGAAGGCATTAGCAAGCCTCAGTAAATAGAAAGAAGTATTCAAGACTATAGTTTTAAGCAATTGAGACTGATATGTGATTTTCCAAAGGAGGGTAAGCTGGTTGGCAACTTTAGTGGTCATATGTATCAAACTTATGTACAATTGTCTAAAGTGAAAAGACTTACTAAGCCACTGATTATGAAATGTGAAGTATGGATCATATTTTGTATATAGGTAAAATAGAAATCATAGCTGTGGTGGGCTGAATTACTGTTCCTAACTTTTGGGGCTTTGGTCAGAAAAATGCCAATACTATAAATTGCCTGAATAGAAGGGAACTTGGTATCAATTTGAGTTAGGGTCCAAGAAGTCAAAGCCCTCATGAGAAATTGACTTTCTTGTCCTCTTTCAGAAGGAGAGGCAGCATGAACCACGCTACATTCCTACAGTGAAGGTACATGAAGAATAAACAGTTTAATCTCTGGTGTTATAATAGAAACCAGACAGTGAAGGATATTGACTTGGGCTGAAAGAAGGAGACAGGCCTTCCAGAGGGGATTGGGCAAGTGGACTTACTTCAGACACTTTCAGCAACTCTGTAAATTAAACAGCTGTTTGGAAATTAATTAATAATTGCAATTAATAATTAAAAAAAAAATAAGAAGCGTGTGGGAAAACTGCAGATGGTGTTCCCTGAATTAACGTTAGGCACGTACCATAGAACCATAGGGTCAGATGCTCAATCACTGAGCTGTCATGAGTAGGGGATGCTGATCCGAAAGTTTCCTTGGGTCACCTCGCACTACATCAGAATTCCTTTGGCTGTTTCAGGCACACCAGTAACAGGCTTTGACCAGATCCCAGATGAACTGTCTGATGGTTTTGCTGTATAACATCTTGGTCAGAAAGTTTAACAAGGTAAAACATCAGTAGAAAAATAAAGAGTACTCAGAAAGAAACATGGCTATCTATCTAAAATAATAAAAATAAAAATCCCAAATATTTGGTATACTATGGCTTGTGTGGTATCAGTTTCTGGACATACTTAGAAATTAAATTAAACTTCCTAATAACAATATACTTTGATTCAGTGGGAAAATATTGATCCAACTGATCCAGGCAAACTAAAATTAAAAATATCAGCTGTTGGTTTATCCAGTGCATTAGGTTTGTATGGCAAGGTTTTGGCAGTGAGGGGGGCTGCAGGAGGCTTCTGTGAGAAACTGCTAGAAGCTTCTCATATGTCAAATATAGCCAATGCCAACCAGCTCCAAGACAGACCCACTGCTGGCCAAGGTTTATCCCATCAGCCATGGTGGTAGCGCCTATTTAAGAAGGGAGAAAAGTTGCTGTGCAACACCAGCTGGAGTAGAAAAGTGAGAATACACAAGGGCAACAGCTCTGCAGACACCAAGGTACGTGCAGAAGGAGGGGCAGAGGTGCTCCAGGCATTGGAGCAGATATTCACCTGCAGCCCATGGAACACCCCATGCTGGACCAGAGCGATGCCCGAAGGAGGTTCTGACCCTGTGGGAAGCCCACACTGGAGTAGGCTCCTGGCAGGACCTGTGGAGAGAGGAGACCAGGCTGGAGCAGGTTTGCTGGCAGAGCTTGTGACCCCGTGGGGGACCCATGCTGAAGCAATCTGTTCCTGAAGGATGGCACCCCCTGGAAAGGACCCACGCTGGAGTGGTTCATGAAGATCTGCAGCCCAGAGAAGGACTCACATTGGAGAACTTTGTAAAGAACTTTGTCCCATGAGTGGAACCACATATTGGAGCAGGGTAGGAGTGTGAGGAGGAAAGAGCAATAGAGGCAATATGTACCAAACTGCCACAACCCTCATTTCTTCTCCTCTTGTGCTGCTCGGGGGTAGGAGGTAGAGAAATTAGGAGTGAAAGTGAGCCTTGGGAGAAGGGAGGGGTGGGGGGGAAGGTGTTTTAAGTTTTGGTTTCATTTCTCATTACCTTACTTTGATTTGATTGGTAATAAATTTCCCCGAGTCTATTTCACCTGTGACAGTAATTGCTGAGTGATCTCCCTGCCCTTATCTCAACCCACAGGGCTTTCATTACTTTTTTCTCTTCCTTGTTCAGCTAAGGAGAGGGAGTGATAGAGCGCCTTGGTGGATAGCTTGCATCCAGCCGAGATCAACCCACTATATCTGGTAAGAGTGAAGAATATATGGTCAACAGCACAATAGGTTTTTATAAGAAATCATACACCTTTCCAAACTTTTAGATTCCATCTGGAATTTTCTAAGATATAAACTCAAAACACCAATTTATATTTCCTTTCAGGAGGCATTCAAATTTTAATTTAACCTGTAGAAAACATCAGTTTATGATTCTATTGAGATGAAACTTCTCTAGTTCTTTTGTTGCAATTTTAGAATTTTAATGACCTATTTGGCCTATCAAGACAGCTTTCAGAAAACAAGGTCAGGCCAACTGCAACAACATCAGATGCATAAATCACATTGCCTTGCCACTGAGACGTCTGTACCACTATTGCAGTAACCACAGAGCATACTGTTTCAACTAAGTTGCAAGGAAACAGGCTTACGTAAAAGCAGCATATTGCTCTTTTACTTAAAGAACCTGTGTTTCAACCTGCCTGCCTTTCTTTCTAACCTCACACAATCAGACCTACTGAAGTCAGTGAATAATATGCCACTATTAATTTTTCTGAGTTTATAGTTCTGTATTTTAGATACTTCCAGAAGCTTGAATGTTGTAATTTCGTCAGAATATTTTTGTATCTGGACTGTGTATTTGTACAATTCTAAGTTCCCATTATAGGAATATATTAGAATTGCATATGTGAATTTACTGTGAGGGTCTCATAACCTGAAACTGAATGAGCAGTTGGTGAGAGGTTTCTTGTAACATCTTGTGAAGACTGAACATTCAGTAAAGTGTTGCAGTACTTCAGTGTTACTTCTTTACCAACGGACAATTATGTAATTCAACTTGTATTTCTAACAGGATGCCTATATTTACAACAAAAAATATGACTTCATTCTTAGATTATAATGGAATTAAGTATTCAAGCATGTTGTATAGGTACTCTCAGCAAGTGTAAAGTCAGATTTAAACAGTGCTCTAGACTGAAGAGGCTTTCTTAATATTGTATGAATACAGTTGAGTCCTTTTTACATTTAGTGCCTGAAAGGGACTTGGAAATAATCCAGTAAAATTGCTTTTGTAACATATTTTAACATGAATTTGAAAGATGAGTGCAACATAGATGGAGGTATTAACATTCAGTTTGAGGGGGCTCACCGATTGCTGCAATGCTGAATTAGACCAAGAGCTAAATGAACTACATAAGGGAGGATGTTGGCATAGACCAGCGCAGAGCTTAAAAAAGCAGTCTGAGCTAGCTTTAAACAACTTAGACTCGGTATTGCCTAACGTGGTAGTCTTCCTATTGGGATCAATGAGAAATGGTGTAAAATAACTTCAGAAAAATGCCATGAAGCACAGATGTTCTTCAGCACTCAAGCTACTTCATTCAGAGGTACCTAGGTTATCTCTGAACAACTTTAGTCTTGAAAAAAAATAATTTAAAAAGACACTAAAGCGCAGACATTTGCAGCTTTTCTGATTTGCTTATTTTGTTTGTTTATGGGTGTGGGGTTTTTTTTGTTTATGAGAACATTTCTTTTTCAGATATTTGAGATCACACTACTTTGTTATTTTCCTTCATGTTTTTTCCATATTGACTTTGAGATTGGACAGCATGTATGTGTCTTCCTCACTTAACTCGTACTACAGGCTGCTACACAAATTTCTTGGCAGGGTGCTATACAATGAAAATACTGTGTCTTATCTTTGAAAAGCCAAATTGAAGCCATTGAAAGCCAAACCCTAAGTACAGGTAGAATTTAGAAAAGAGCCATTATTAGAAGAGAGGGCACGCCAATAGTACTTGCCCAGTACCCCCTGAATTATGTCTATACACATAATTGTGTTTGCACAATATCTAATGTAAGCTTAAAACCTTTAGAGATCCAAGGAGCTGTTGCCAGAATAAAGCTTTCCATCTGTGTTTGGCAAGGACATTGGTTTCATCTTTGAATATGGACATTGCCTTAGGTTATCCATGCTTGTCACAGTTGCTAAGTGCTCTGCAAGTACATCACACTGTACATATTCAAAATATGCAAAAAAACCCCATGAGTGCTGTCTACCTAAGTGACATTTCTTGCTGAGAGCAGACGATGGCTGATCTGTCCTGGCTTCCTGCCTGTTTTTGTGGAAAGCTTAATTGGAAAGGACATGGCTGCAAAAACTCTAAAGATTTGAAGGTCTTGTCTACAGACAAGATTGATTATTTCCTAGTCTGTTGCTGTAACTGCTGCCATCTTCCAAGGTACTTAGGCTAAGCTCTCTGCTTTTTAATGGTAATATAATAGCAGTTGGGCACATACTAATAGGCAACTGGGCCCATAAGAAAACACAGTCCCTTGCTAAGAAACAGGTATGGATATTGTGCTATTTAGCTGTAGACACATTAGGTGTCCAAGTTGAGCTTTTATTTATACTCAGAGGCAAAAATCCTGACGGACCCTTGTCATCAATAAAGATATACCACAAGAACAAGCAATCCATGTGTCTATGAGAACAATTCAAGAAAGGCTTTGAGGCATCATGTAGCCAGGTATATATATCTGCAGCGGTCCATGTACTGGTGCACAATCTGAGGACTCTGTGGGAGGAAATTAACCACAAAAGTTGACATTATCTGCAGAAATGTGAAAAGACCTCCAGGGACATATTGTCAAGTCCCAAAGTCAGCACACGTAAGAACTAGTCCTATGTTCTTCCTGCATCTTGACTTTCTGGGAGAGATGGTGTATATCTCATTGGCCTAGGAATGAAGCTTGTACGGCCAGGAAAGCTGACCACCTTACATAAGAAAAGATATCTTTCCTTTTGTTCAAGCTGAAACATAGTTTTTCCTCATCATATGGTAAATACTGAAGCAGAAAGGCTTCCAACATCTTAATGACAGCCCGTTAATTGGTATATTACTCTTTTAGGTAAATATTTTCATTATCTCACTATGTCTTTGTGATCTTTTATCTGTCTTTCATAGAATCATAGAATCATAGAATTATAGAGTCATAGAATGGTTTGGGCTGGGAGGAACCTTTAAAGATCTAGTGCAACTCGGCTGTGATGGGCAGGGATATCTTTCCCTACATTAAGTTGCTCAAAGCCCCATCCAATCTGACATTGAACACTTCCAATGAAGGGCAACTACAACTTCTCTGGACAACCTGTTCCAGTGTCTCACCACTCTCACTATAAAACATTTCTTCCTTATGTCAAATCTAAATCTACCCTCTTTCCTCTCTTTCAGTTTAAAACCATTGCCCTTTGTCCTGTCACTACAGGCATTGATAAAAAGCCTCCTCATCTTTCTTATAATCCCCCTTAATACATTGAAAGGTTGAAAAAATAGTCTAGCCAGAGCCTTCTCCAGGCTGAACAACCCCAATTCTCTCAATCTTTCTTCATGGAAAAGATGCTCATTTTCCTGGCCCTCCTCTGGATCCACTCTAACAATTCCATGCCTTTTTTGTACTTGGGACCCCAGAGCTGGATGCAGTACTCCAGCTCGGGTCTCATAAGAGCAAAGCAGAGTGGAAGAAGAGAAGCACAGAGGGGGAAAATAAGGTTCTGCTGTCTGATTATATAGGCTTTCACAAGGAGGCAGAGTATTTTTTGCTTCAAATGCTTGGGTGTCAGCTTGTAGGCACTATTGAAATACAAATAAATAACAACTAAGTTATTAACATTTTTATACTTTGCTCAAGATATTTCATTGACCCAGCTAGCGACACATGAAGTAGCACAACAGCCTAAAGCTATGTTTATACAAGAAATTAGTGATCCCATTAGCATAATCACTGCAGCCACCTTTCTCTGCAGCAGCTGTGCCATCACAGAGTCTCTTTAGTTATATAGATTGTAGCAGTAATGATAGGTAACTGCTGACAGAGAAAAAAGGACACTCACAAAGAATGACAGACCTCTGAGGTTATGGGAAAGTGGCTAGCTGCTTAACAGGAAATTTGGATGCCAAATGGAAAATTGAGTTACGTTACTGCCTTTTATCTGGCAAAGCATCACAGGCAAATGTTTGATTTAGAACTTGTTCTTATGTGATTTGGGGATTTTTCTTTTGAAATTTTTCTCTTTGATATTTTTTTTTTCTTCAAGCATTATTGTGGATGTTATCACTTATACAAACTGTGATATGAGTATGTATTCAAAGCCTGTAATCATAAAGTATATTTGTAAAAATACTTTTAAACACATCAACAAAAATAACTGGATTTTATATGGAAAGTTTGACCCTAAGCTACTGTGATTTCCTGGCAGTCTGGTTTTTTTTTTTTTAAACTGAGAATGTTTCAGCCTTTTCCTTTTGAGCTTTTAGTTCCTGCTTTTGTCAGAGGGCACACTCAGGACAGATACAGGGACATGACTTTTGCATTAGGGAAGGCTGCTCTTGAAGCGTAGCCACCTTTTTACAAGATCCAGCTCCTCCTCATTGCGTGAGGACACTGTTTAGGTGAGATTGTCTGGTTCTTCCCTATCAGCGTTAGGCAGAAGACAACTCTTTACTGGATGCTTCCCAAGACAATATTTCACCATGCCAAAGAGTTGACACAGGCCTTATGTGGCAGGATAAAGTGGAATCATGACTCTCATCCGAGTTAATAGGAGTTTTATTGTGTCCCTGACCAGAAATAACATTTCATCGAGAGATTTTGGGGCATTTTTTTTCCTGATATCTTGTTATTTCAAACGTTCTATCTTGATTCTATACTTCTTCCTGTGTGAAGACACGCATTTTATTAGACTTCATAAAACAAGAACCAGAAAAAAGTTTTATTGGCTACTTTAAAAACATAATCTTAGGGTTTTCAAGGTGAAATTAAGAACTATACTGTGTGTGTGCATGTTTTGTCTGATCTGAGTTTGTTTGAGGATGAAAAAGGAGTAAGGATGAAAAGCATGAAATAATAAGAAAAATATCAATTTTATGAATTCTGAAATCAAAATGTTATTAATACGCCACAGGGCTCAGTTCCTATCACTGACTGAAGAAAGTAGCTCTGGTAAATGGGCAGCCACAACCTTCTCTGCTGCATCCCCCACAGATTTGGTGCCCTGAGCAGTGGCACAGGCTGGGGTGGTCTAGCTGTGGGGCCTCTGTGCTGACAAGGACCTGGGGATGCTCATGGGTGGCGAGAGGAGCATGAGCCAGTGGTGCCCTAGCAGCAAAGGCAGCCGAGAGCTCCTGACCTAGCAGGAGTATAGTCAGTAGGTCAAACTAAGGAATGCCACCCTGCTTTACTGGGAACTTGTTTTTTTTTTGTCTGAAGAACTAAAAAAACTTAGGGGGAGAGTAAATAGCAGTCTTCTGATACCTACAAGCAGGTAAACAAGGAAGTAGAGCCAGGTTTTCTACCGATGTACCCAGTGAAAGAATGAAATATGTTGGACATAAATTGAAACAGAAAAGGTTCCAACTGCCTAGCTGCAAAACCAAAAAATGAACTAAAACTGAAACAAAACAAAAAAAAAAAACCCACACCAAAATGAAACCACTTCACTATCTGATTAAGCATTTCCATAGGTTGCCTAGAGAAGCTGAGTTCTCCGAGTATTTCAAGGCTTTACTGAAGAAAGTCCTAAAGCTCTTGTGTGAATTCATTGTTGACTCTGGTGGACTAGGTGACTTCTCAAGGTCCCTTCCAGTGTGAGTGATTCAATGATTCTACAGTTTTTATGGCTGTTCAGTAAGACCAATTTGACTCAGTAGCAAGAAATGTCAGGAAGCACTGGTACTCTGAATGATTATCAAAATACAAGCTGAAGGAAATCAATGAAAGTTGTATGTGTATATCTTCAGGAATAGCTGAGCCTAATAAAGCAGCATTTATCAATAAGCCCTAGGCAACATGGCATTTTTAAATATAAATGTTTTATCTATTCTGTCACCTTTGTCTGAGATGTTTCAATTCAACTAGAATTGAGAATTTGGCTTTCATTTCCTTTCTCAGGAAGATTATGTATGACTTCCTTCAAGTTTAAAATAGTTTCTTATGGTCTATTTAGATGGAAGGCAACTCATTCTCAACATCGTAAAAACTAAATTAAATTTATGTTTTCAGTAGACTTTGAAGCATCAGTTTTACTAATGCCTCCATATATTTGCAGAATAAGTTTTCTGATTAATTTTTGAATCCTGAGTAAACCCATATCAATGCCAAATATTGCTGTGATTTCATACTTACCTATACCCTTATGATGTTAAGATACATACTTACCATTCATACATTGCAAGAATGAAAAACAAGCTTTTGTTCTTTTATGGACTCTACGTAAAGCAGAGTGAAACACACAAATACCTAAGCCCAAAAAGCTGAGACGAGATCTAGACCCCACACCTGAGTCCATGCTACAAGTTCTCATTTATCCCATCTGAACAAGGACATAAATTTACATTGTTTCACATTCTTTCACTCAGGTTCATTGAGTCACATTACCTCACATTTAGGTCCCTGACCTACATTTACATTACTTATCTCTTTTGCTCTCAGCCTGGCTCCCTGGACAACCTCTGGACCTGGCTCATCACTTGCCATGTCTGAAGCTGTTGATGGACCCTCTTACAAGCACCTGGAACTGCCTGCTGTGTCCAGACCACATGAGACTGTGCTCCTCAGTGAGGACACAGCCTGAGCTGGGTTTGCCCAGCCCTCATGGAGCTGCTGGTCCTTGCTGCTCCCCAATAACCAAATGCTTAATTAAGTAACTTTTAAGTTTATATCCTGGATGGTGCTAAAAAGGCCATGAGGTTAGTTCTCAACCATTAGCACAGTGCAGTTAATTCACAGCTAAAAACCCCAAAACTTAAGGTATTTCTGATATCAAAAGATTTCTTCTTTTTTCTTTGTTGTCAAAGAGTGTGTCTGACATTTTTGACAGTCATAAATGGATGTCTAGGAAAAAGTCCAGGACAAGGCAAGCAGACTGTTACACTTCTCCTGATATATCCTTGTAAAATTTGTGTCTGAAGTGCTTGAGACAAAAGTTTCTCTGAACCTTCTCCATTAATTTCTCCAATCAATTTTTGAACCCATGTAAACTTTTCATGCCTACAATGTCTTTTTATAATGAATTCCAGAGTTGAAAAAAGTACACCTTTTGTTTTCAGTCTGTCACAGAAAAATATTATTTGATTCCTGCTAGTGCCTGTGAAACAGGGAATAATTAATTTCTCTTCATTTTCTCTGTGCAACTCAGATTTTGATATATCTCTTTTGTGACAAACAACAAGGCCAAAAAATCAGCATCTGTATAACCTCTATTTGCATGGAACTCGCTCTATAGCTGTAGTCATCCCAGTTCCTCCAATTTACAGCCCTCCGCAGTTACATCTTTCTAATAATATCCTTCACTTTCAGAGATTAACTGTCAGAACTGGACCAAATATTTAAGCTGTGATTAATTTATGTACTGTCATAATTGTATTTTATAGTTTGGTCTCTGTGCTGTTTCAATAACTGCACAGTATTTACAGGTTGGCTTGGTTTGTTTGGTTTTCTTTATTGGGTATTGAACAGTCTTCCAAGAATTATTATAAATTTTCTTTCTTTCTGTTTTTCCTTTTTCTTTCTGAGGAAGCAATACATAGTTCAGAGTACTCTTTCCTCATACACTTTACTTGTAATTTATTGGTACTGAATGCCATTGCTATTTTATAGTAATAATTATTAGGGGACCTTTCTAGCTCTTCATAGCCCTCACCAAACTTTAAAAATTCATTATTCCCCACCATTTCCTAGTCCATTTATTATTTTTGTAAAATAAATGTATTACTTTGCTCTATGCAATGCTTCAGGAACTAAGTGAATAATTTTCCTTAGGTCCAGATTTTAAGGGTGAATAAAAATTAACAGTGAGGACTGGCATGAAGCTAAACTGAGACTAAATGCATCAGGTCTATAACAGGCTGTTTTAATTAGTGTTTTTATGCACTAAAGTATGAGAAGTAGATTAAAATATTTTAAATTATAATCAATGAACTTATTCAAGAAACTCTTAGTTAAATATTCCTATGATAAGAAGTACTAATAATTACTGAGATGTTTTCTAAATACAGTATCAAAAATTACTTCATGAGTAAAAATTGTGCTCATCAGAATTGTCGACTTAGACAGTCCACACATATTCTAAGAACTTTCTTTTGCTGGGTGAAAGGACTTCTTTGCCTTCTGAGGGATTTATTTAAGTGAACACTTCTTAGCAGACAGTCTGTCTCATTGGATGGAAGGAAGTATGCAAATCTGTATGGAAGTTTAGCTCATTCCTAAAAGCTAAAATGCAGTGGAAACATTTCTTAAAAGCATAAGAATTATATCTTATTCATCTTTTCAGCATTTCCTATTGTTTAATATAAAACCCTCTTTCCTTACTAGAGGTATGCAATTCTTAATACACACTGTATTGAGAACATAGCTACCTAATTCAGTGCTTATTATTGTAAACCCGAAGTCCTTTGGTACACTCAGCCTTAAATTTCTAAAGGTTTTTCAATAAAAAAGAACTTCTAAACTAGAAAAATGCAAATATTTCCACAAGGGGACATTCATTATCTTTGTTAAATAGAAGATACTTTTACAAAATACCTTGAGAATATATTAATCCTCAAATGGTCGAATTATGGCTGTAAAAATTGTGACGTTAAAGAAAAAGAAAAGAACTTATTGAAAACAATCATGATGAATACATGTCCTATTGAAGAATTTTTTTATTGCTTTATTTTCAAAGTAATTATAAGATACTACGAAAGCATGTAAATATAGGGAGATGTATAGAAAAATTAACTGTCATAGAATCATTAAATCATCTAGGTTGGAAAAAAATCTTTGAGATCAAATCCAACCATTAACCCAGGACTGCCAAGTCCACCACTAAACCATGTCCCTAAGCAGCAAATCTACACATCTTTAAATACCTCGATAGATGGTGACTCAATCACATCCCTAGGCAGCCTGTTTCAATGTTTAATAATGTTTGATAACACTTTCAGTAAAGAATTTTTTCCTAATATCCAATCTAAACCTCCCCTGGTGCAACTTAAGGCCATTTCCTCTTGTCTTACAGCTTGTTATATGGGAGAACAGACCTTCCCCCACCTGCCTACAACCTCCTTTCAGATAATTGTGGAGAATTATAAGGTCCCTCCCGAGCCTCCTTTTCTTCAGGCTAAACAACCCCAGTTCCCTCAGCCATTCCAGACCCTTCACCAGCTTTGTTGCCCTTCTCTGGATGCACTTCAGCATCTCAATATTCTTCTTGTAGTGAAGGGCTCAAAACCAAACACGGTATTTGAGGTGAGGCCTCTCCGGTGCTGAGTACGGGGACATGATCATTACCTTGGTCCTGCTGGCCACGCTATTACAAGCCAGGATGCTGTTGGCCTTCTGGGCCACCTGGGCACACTGCTGGCTCATGTTCAGCTGGCTGTTCACCAGCACCTCCACTTCCTTTTCCTCCAGGCAGCTTTCCAGCCACTCTGCCCCAAGCCTGTAGCGCTGTGTGGGGTTGTTGTGACCCAAGTGCAGGACCCGGCACTGAGCCTTGTTGAACCTCATGCACGTGGCCTCAGCCCATTGATCCAGCCTGCCCAGACCCCTCTGCAGAGCCTTCCTGTCTTCCAGCAGATCAGAACTCCCATCCAACTTGGTGTCATCTGCAAACTTACTGAGGTGCCCTCAATCCCCTTGTCGAGATCATTGATAAAGATACTAAATAGGACTGGCCCCAACACTGAGCCCTGGGGAACAGCACTTCTGACTGGCCACCAGCCAGATGTAACTCCATTCACTACCGGTCTTTGGGCTCAGCCATCCATCCAGTTTTTTACCCAGCATGGAGTACACCCATCAAAGCCATAAGCAGCCAGTTTCTCCAGGAGAATGCTGTGGGAGACAGTGTCAAAGGCTTTATTGGGCTCCAGGTAGACAACATCCACAGCCTTCCCCTCATCCACTAGGCTGGTCATCTTGTTGTAGAAGGAGATTAAGTTCGTCAAGGAGGACCTGCCTTTCATGAACCCATACTGGCTGGGCCTTATCTCCCAGTAGTCCTGCACAGGCTATGTGATCACATTCAGGATGATCTGTTCCATAACCTTCCCCAGCACTGAGGTCAAGCTGACATGTGGTTTTCCCAGTCCTCCTTCCTGCCCTTCTTGTAAATAGGCATCACACTGGCTAACCTCCAGCCAGCTGGGACCTCCCTGGTCCATATGCTGATAAATGATGGAAAGTGTCTTGGCGAGCTCTTCCACCAGCTCCCTGTCTTCATACATTTGCAGATGTGTGAAGACAATCCTGTTGTGATACCAGAAATGAGTGGAGATCATGTTGGTTTGTACATGTTAGGGTTAAAATTCACTTCATCATAGAACTGTTCCTGTGTTTTAATTGTTTGTAAGATACAATTTCCTTGAACTCTCTCTTTCTACTAATTTTTTTGTTATCTTCCTCTAGAGTAATTTCTCTTGGATTGGCAAAACAGACTAGTGGATAACCTGTCATATTTCTTACCTTTCTGCCTTTATAAATTGGTGTGTTGTAACCAATTCAACAAGAATAGCTTAACTTTAATCCATGAATCAAATAACATCCAATGCTTTCATAAGTTCAGAATTATATAGTTTTGTTTTGCAGTTATCATATAATGTAATACTGATGGATCGTCAGGGTACTTGTGCCTCTTTGCAACTTGCAAAGCAAAACTGCTAGAGGAATCCACAGAGGGCCTGATGACAAAGCACAATTTTCTATATTTTTGAGGCTAGTTTAGGAAAAAACTTTCTGCTCTGAAAGCCTGTTTCTCGTACAGTGTCTTTCATTAGCCATTCCCAAAATTACCTGCTACTCCATTAACCTGAATTCCTCTCCATCTAGGTAGTTATCTGCACTTATGGCTGTTCATTTACAGTAATATCACTCTTTTTCCTGAATAACTACCCATAAA
Source organism: Falco naumanni (assembly GCF_017639655.2). Taxonomy (NCBI): domain Eukaryota; kingdom Metazoa; phylum Chordata; class Aves; order Falconiformes; family Falconidae; genus Falco; species Falco naumanni. Next base: position 84,869,067 of record NC_054058.1, on the reverse strand, counting down.
GCCTTGCAATGTTGCTAATACTGGTATCTATTCTCTATTTACTCTCACTCTGTTATGAATGTTTCAGATAAAACATAAGAAACTAACTTTTTGCTTTGAGCTTTTCCATTTTTTGTGTTTTGTTAATTTTTAACTTCTTTTTCTCTTTCTCACTTTGTAATCTCCTATTTCCATATGTTTTCCCAGCACTGGAATAATGATCATTTTAAAGTGCTGACTTCCTAGATCCATTTAGCTGACAATGTATAAATACTAAAACTGATTCTTTTTTTTTTTTCACATGATAATTATGAAAGAAAAGCAGGATTATTTTTTTTTAATACATAATGCAAAGGCATTCTGAAAGAGATGGCACAGCAGTCTGATTAGTCTTATTACTTCCTTTAAAGTGATTTGTACTGTGATATACTGGTAGCCTTTGCTGTTAGCATCAGTCCTTATTCTCAGGAGATGTCCAAAGGGCACCATTTGGATTTTCAGGTTTCCAGATGATGGAAATCTATTTTCAGCTTCCAGACAGGACTGTTTGTGCAAAAGCTCTTTAAACTTCTTTAATAAGAGATGTCAAAATGAAAAGATATATGTGGTGCTCACTTCTGATAAAGGTTTGACATCCCTGACACAGAAGTTTTAAAACATCTTTAGAAAACAGACAGGAAAAAAACCCTGTTAAGCCAAAGGCAGCATATCATGGACCAATTAAAAAACAAGCTAGATAAGTTTACTTGTTCAGCAAAACTTATACCTAGAGACATTTTTACTGATTTTTATATATTTAATGTGCTTTTATTAAAGTACACACACTTGATTTAAACTAGAATGTTAAGTTTGCAACATCCACAAAATACAGGATGAAAAACCATGTGACCAGATTTAAGGAGAGGAGCATACCTTACTGTCATGAAAGGAGTCATAAGGCCAGGTTGCTTAAAGAATTACCGCCAAAGACTTTAGGTTAAATAGATTTATAATGAATTTGTGGAAACGAGACTGCACAAGATTCAGTGGCAAGGTTCACTCTATTACTTATTACATGGAGCAAATGCACAGAGATAGATCGAATTGAAACCAGGTCAGAAAAGAGATGGAAACAGTTATAAAGATCAAAGGCATGAAAGCGTAAAGGACACCATCCCATTGAGTCATGAGGTTTAGAGCAGACCCCCTTGCTTTCTAAACTCTCATAGAGCTTAGGTGCAGCTGAATCTATTCCTAGTCTCAGACTTGGACAAGAGACTTGGTAGAATTCCCATTACCTTTTATATTTCTCTAGATCTAATCTATTAAATATAAGAATGTTCAAAATGTAAAATAAAATCAAGGTTTTAGTTTTGATAATTTAATATTATTTTTTTTTTCTTTGAGATTGATTATTAGAGTAAGTTGTCTGTAGCTGAGAATTCCACTATGGCAAATTTTAACATCTCTATTGCCATGAAAGCCCTGGAACCAGTCCAACAATAAATATCAGAAGTATAGCATAAACACTTAAGAATACATTTAGAAAACTAGCTATTGCCAGACAGTTACAAAATTGAGAAAGAAAGAAAGAAAGAGAGAAAGAAAGAAAGAAAAAGAAAGAAAGAAAGAAAGGAAAGAAAGGAAAGAAAGAAAGAAAGTTGAAAAATGTTACAAACTTTCAAGACGTTCAATTTCTCTCTTGCCTGCACACATTGCTTCTTCTATACAGGTTGATTCAAGCTTTCCTGGAAGACAAGAATCTTTCTAACCAGCTTTTGTGGACTTTGATTACTCATCCATAGTGATGCTGAAACCAACAGAGCGTCTTTTGGTTTAATGTTGACCATAAAAGCTGCATTGCCTATGTGTGGTAGCCTATGGCTTTTTAAAGTGAAAACAGTGAAATAGATTTCTTAGAACTTAGAATTTCAGGAGTCCATGAATATGGAATATTGTAACAAATATTTGATCCCATAATATTCCATGTGAGTACACTCACTACTCATACATATTGATTTAATAAGCCAAATAAACTGTTTTCAGAGTCTGTTACCCGTAAAGTGTCTGCAAATTGTGCAAGTTGACTGTGGGTTACTGATTGGCTTTGTCATACTGCTTCTGATTTTCTAGAGATTAAATGAACATTGTAAAGAACAATACATTTCAGAGGGTAGACAAAATGGGAAAAATTCTTCACCCTGATGTAAGGTTGAAAGTGTTCTTGTGGTCATAATTCCTTTTCAACCACCATATGCTTGAACATTCAGTAACAACCAAGTGAATCCCTTTAATAAAAATAAATAAAATTTAACTAATTCCTGATGTATAGATTTTATTCTCTCTCCCAGAAAACTGATATTTTAATAAATCTATGCTATTTATTTCCTACATTCTTAATTTTAATAAGCTTGTGCTGCTAAATTCCCAAATTGCATTTTTATCATTAATTCTTTGCAAAGAATTGCCTTTTTCTCCTTGCTATGTAGATATTGCAATGGACTTCAGTAGATTAGACTGCAGGAGTGTTTTGTCAGCAAGGCAGACACATATCAACTGTTATAATCTGCTGAAAGTCTGATTTATGCATTTTGTTCTTTAGAAAGCAAAGATTTGGTTTGGCTGAAGCTGTCTGTGTACCTGCATTGAGCTGGTCAATGTTTGGTTCAAAAAATGGGGAAGAAGCACAGACATCTCCTTTTTTAACAAAGGAATTTTAGTGACACTTTTCAATTATTTATTTTGAAAGAAATATTTTTTACCATTTCTGTCAAAATGTAATTTATTTTTAAGGGTGATTACCAGCAACATAAAATCTCTTCTGTAATCCCAAATATTTCCAGTGAAGAAGCAAACAAGTTATACCACAGTACAAACTGCTGTAGGAACAGTCATACATGTATATTGGGTATAATTTGTCCTCATACAAACCCATACATTGCTGATCTGCCCTCTTTTTCAAAGCATAAATCACTGAAGACAAATGTCTACATTTTCTGCTTGGAGCTTGGTCTACTGCAATACATATCCTACTCAGTCAATGTGCCTTTCATCTTCCTTTCACATACGTCTCTCAAGTGAGAAGAAAATGTTGCTGATACTCTAACACCTGCATTATACACTGAGCAAATAATAAAACATTTCTGTGGTTCCCAGCTGCCACTATAAAAGTGAAACTGCTGAGGAAAATGTACGGTGGTAACCTGCATGTCTCAAAAAATTAAAATATATGAAACACACCAGACAATCAGACCAACTGAATAAATGTTAACCTTTATAATCAAGATCTGAAAATGCAGGTGATCTTCCAAAAGATTATTTTGTTCCAGAAAACTTGGAGATAACACAGGAAAGCTAAATAACAGTTATTTTACGGCACAAAGGGGAGCTTCAAACCTTGATTGCAAGGCTCATTTTTCTGTGTATAGGTCCATGTGTCATTGCCTTATATTCAACATGTGCTCTATCTATTCAGCCATCCATTCTGATGAACAGACATACACAGAAACTCTATATTTGTTGGTGATGCTTCATCTGTGCCATCTCACACAACATCTCAGTGCCACTTTATTTCCTGTCAACAATTTTGTCATGTTTGCTCTTAGGTGAACTGTGATTCATGGATGTCAGCATTTCTTTTTCTTCTTTTTCAGTTTAGCGCTCAGTTACTTGCACCTTTGAAAAACATGGCTATGGCACAGTTTGTTCAGGCAATGCAGTTTACTGCTATAGAGTAAGGGTATTCGGGGAAATACAGACCAAGAGTTTCACCTGTTTTTAGAAGAAATAAACAATGTACAACAAATTAGAGCAAACTGGACTCAGGTTAGTTTTCCTTCCTGAAAATCAAGGTTCATGAGTATGTAATTAGCAGAAGGGCTGTGCTGCAGTTATTTGCTGGTGGAATTACTTTAAATTGAAACTTCTGTTATTAAAAAAAAAAAAAAAAAAAAAAAAAAAGGTTTTTAGTCAATAAAATAGACATTTACTTGGCCCAAGTTTGAGAACAGAATTTACAAGTAATTAGTGTATTATGTGTCTTCAGATGTTAGTAACAAAATTTTCTTTCTTCAAATTGGAAACTGAAGGCACAGTTTATGCTTATATATTCAAACTAAGCAATAGAATTTTATGTGAATAAAGAGAACATGTGAGTCTAAATCAGTACGTGTCCTGTACATTAAACAGTATATATTTAAACTTAAAAAAGAAACTTGGTGTAATAACATTGTATCTTAAACTGAAATTTTAAACCAAACAAAATCACTTTAAAATAAGCAATGCCACTAACACAAGAAGTTTCCAAATTTCTATTCTGTGTGTAAAATAGGAAAAGGAGAAATTGTGTCACTAGGTTACTAAATTCCTAGTTGGGCAGGGGAGTGTTGATCTACTGGAGGGCAGGCAGGCTCTGCAGAGGGATCTGGGCAGGCTGGATCGATGGGCTGAGGTTCAACCAGGCTCAGTGTGGGGTCCTGCACTTGGGCCACAACAACCCCACACAGCGCTACAGGCTTGGGGCAGAGTGGCCAGAAAGTTGCCTGGTGGAAAAGGAAGTGGAGGTGCTGGTTGACAGCTGGCTGAACATGAGCCAGCAGTGTGCCCAGGTGGCCCAGAAGGCCAACAGCATCCTGGCTTGTAATAGCGTGGCCAGCAGGACCAAGGTAATGATCATGTCCCCGTACTCAGCACCGGAGAGGCCTCACCTCAAATACCGTGTTTGGTTTTGAGCCCTTCACTACAAGAAGAATATTGAGATGCTGAAGTGCATCCAGAGAAGGACAACAAAGCTGGTGAAGGGTCTGGAGCACAAGTCTTATGAGGAGCGGCTGAGGGAACTGGGGTTGTTTAGCCTGAAGAAAAGGAGGCTCGGGAGGGACCTTATAATTCTCTACAATTATCTGAAAGGAGGTTGTAGGCAGGTGGGGGAAGGTCTGTTCTCCCATATAACAAGCTGTAAGACAAGAGGAAATGGCCTTAAGTTGCACCAGGGGAGGTTTAGATTGGATATTAGGAAAAAATTCTTTACTGAAAGTGTTATCAAACATTATTAAACATTGAAACAGGCTGCCCAGGGATGTGATTGAGTCACCATCTATGGAGGTATTTAAAGATGTGTAGATTTGCTGCTTAGGGACATGGTTTAGTGGTGGACTTGGCAGTCCTGGGTTAATAGTTGGACTTGAAAATCTTAAAAGTCTTTTACAACTTACATGGTTCAATGAGTCTATTGTACGATTCTAGATATCCCATTTGTGCTTCTGCTACCAAAGGATCCGTTGACACAGAACAAGATATTATTTTTGTGTTTAGCACTTCTGTCTACAAATTAAGCATAATCACGTAGATCATGGGTGATCTAACACAATGTTTAACGATCAATTGATAATTAAAGTATTATATATAGTATAGCATCAGTAGTTCTTTATTGTAGTGTTCAACTAACTCAGTGGAGGCATTCCAAGACATCTTCCAAAACATAAATTAAATGTTCAACTTTCTATCAGGAAACCAAGGATATTCAGTAACAATGTAAATATAAAGCTAGTTATTGGAGTCTACATGCATATGTAATTACTTTGTAATGACTTTGCATATTTCATTGTCTTGTAATTTATCAGATTTTTCTCCGAGTACAACGGGGATATGAACCATCTAATTAAATAAATTTTCTTTACTTGTAAAATAATTCAGGAAAGCTAATTGTTTTCATGCCAACATTGTCCAGTTTTGAGTAAGTAAGATGCAGTTTAGCATCAGAACAACCATTATTAAAAATATATTATTCAAGCAGAGAGAAAGAATGGCAGCCTACAAAGAATACGTCATCCTTATTCCAGGCTGTTATGACTCTACTTTCTACATCTACTTTCGGCTGGAGATTGAAGACCCTGAGTGAATACTTGCTGGTGTCATTAGAGAGATGCAAAGCAAATCCAGACTTAGAAGTATATCCCATTTTGATAAAACTAGACCTTTGGGTTGGTTTGTTCTTCCTTGTAACCTATAACAGAGGAATTTGTGCACTCTAGAAAGAGCAGACACAACTGTAGGCCCTTCATTGAGGTAAGTCGATTACTTCTTCATTTTCTTAGGTGTGGAGACAGGAAGAAAGTAGTAGCATGAAATATTGACTGAAGAGTAATATTCTGTTATTCATGATTTTTTTCTCCTAGAAAGAATTTAGGGGAGATTATAGAACACAATTTTTGGTGCTTCCCTTACAGCAGTGTAGGGGAACTGTCCACACATCACAAACATAGGCTTGTGCCTCATAGCTACATGGACATTCTCTTTAAAGGATTTAAATGATTGGAAAAAACCTAATTTATTGTGTCTTAAAAATTTCTTTGAGTTTTCCGAGTGGCACTAATGCTCGTCATTACTTACCTCTTCTCAGCATTCAGTCTAAGCATTATAAGATCTGTATAAGACCTGATAGGCTAACTCTTTGCAAATGAGATTAGAGAGCAGGCTCAGAAAAAGGTTGAACTTTCTTTGAATTAATAACCTTAAATTATCTTTCCTGAGTAAATCATCCCAGATGAAATGAGAGGCTGTGATGCAAACTGACTTTTCATTATATGGACATTACTCAGTGTGATGGTGGTGATACTCTAAACAATAGAGGACTGGATTTCAGCAAAGGTAGTAGTTTTTAGACAGGTTATCAGAATAAAACCTAGTTGATTTTCTGCAATTACTGTGTACAGATAAATGCTTATAACATTCTCCCACTGCCTCTAACTAAATTATCAGTAGATACTGCAGATGTTTTTGTCTGTGTAAAACATACAGCTTCCTAAATGAAAGAGAGGAATGACTCCACAGAAGCACAGTGAACAGTACTGTTTTGCATTGCCTTAAATTCTATCATTCTGTTCATAATTTCTTGTTTCTTAAGCTGTCATTATCTTACCTCAAAATGTTAACTTGAAATTCAATAAAGAATGTATTTTTTCTGCCTGATCATTATGTTTTTCTTAATGATTGAACCTAGAGAAAGGCTTTCTAGTATATTCTGAGGGGAGATTTTTTTTTTTTTCCTTAATATATATTTTAAGATCTCCAGACATGGAGCTAATACAAGTGCTGACAAATTGTGTTGGATCTGTACAGCAAAGGATAAAATAATTGAAGCCAAGACAAAGAATGAAACAGCATGCCTGATCAGAGGCACTTAAGCCTTCCAACTCTGAAGAAAATATTTAACTTAAGATAATGAAACTTTCCTTTGTTGGCTAGAGTCAGAACTCTCTTACTGCCCACCCTTACCTAATTTTGAAGGTAAGAGTGGAGTGCATGTGTTCAGTCCTTCGTGATTACAAAAAAGAATTTGCATGTGGGGGCTTGCTACAATCGTTTTAAATACTAAAACAGTGGGTTTCTCCCTTTATTCCAGACATAAAACCAGTTGAAACAGAAGTAGAGTTCCTGGTAAGATGTTTTGCTTAGTCAATGTTTTTGCTTGCCTTTTTTGTGTGTGTGTGTGTGTGTGTGTGTGTGTGTGTTCTCCCTATGATGTGTCTGACAGCAGTGTTGATAGTTGGTTAATACATTTGCAACAATAGCAATAAAAACAGCACAAAACTGACTAGGTCATGTTCATTTGAATCATAAGTTCATGGCAGTAGAGTTAAATCAGGGATTGATTTTGCTGAACAAATAAATAAACCAGCTTGAGATATTAAGGCCTTCCTCAAAACACAACAGAACTGAAATATTGAGATTAATCTCATTAACGGTCCAAAAATAATTTTCTCTTAGGGGTCCATTCTCTTCTAACAGAATAGTTTTGAAAGCTGAATGGAAGGAGGTAGCCATGTTCAATCAGAGAAGTATTTAATAGAAGAGTAAGTTATCCCTCTGATAGAAGAAATTGTATCTATGAATGTTATTTATTCCAGCATAGTCAATGTGACAAAAACTGAGTGCTTAATTCTTCTATATTTACAGATTCACTACAAATTGTCAAAAACATCGGTCATCTAGAAAACAGTCATAAGATCACCAGACACAAAAGCTACTCTATAAGAGGTAAGCATCCTCTTTTATTTTTAATCTTCTTTCACTTCCCTTCTACTTCTGTAAGTGGAAGGCTTGCATTGGATGCAAGAATGATAACCAGAATTAAACATACAGGTTTTAATTTCAATTAGAAAAGCAACAGTCCAAACTGTTGATCCAAACCAAAGCGTTTTCATATTAATTAGTATAAGTGGTTTTTTTCCCAGAAAAATAAATACCAATTACTTACATACGTGAATAGCCTAGCAAATGACAACCATGAGAAATTAGACTGTACTTTTCAAAAATTTATAATTAAGATTTGAAAAAAAATCACCTAATTGGTTCAGTTCTGTTTTCCATCAAGAACACATCCTTACTGTTCAGCATCTTTATTCTTGTTGGATAAGATCTGTTTGTAAACACAATACAGCAAGGCCTATGTAGCAAAACAGAGTTCTGCTCTTTAACTATTATGCTAGTCTCTACCAGAAAACAATTTTCTGAAAAAAAAATCAATATTAATAGTGCAGACAGACAATAATGACGAGAAAAATTATTTGAGTTCTGGCTTCTCTTGGTTTTCCTTCATTTGGTAATGCGTAAGAAAATAAAGAAATGTCTTATGATGAGCTCTTTTGCTTCCAATGAAGAGATATGTTTCTGTTGCTAACTAAATGAAATTCTGTCATTGCAGCTTTTGCTGATTTGTTTGAGTTTTTTCCTCCTGAATGGCTGATCAATACTTTCTATTGATGCAGTCTACTATATCTTCCAGAAACTGAAAATTGTTTCACAATTCTATTATTATTCTAATCCAAATAGGACTTATGTCTAGAAAGCAAAGTAATTAACTTCCACTAGATTTCATGTTAACTCAGAAGCAGAAACGTTTATAAGCAAAAATTCTTGCAACACTTAAGCCACTAGTAACTACCAGTATACTTCAGACTTGGCTTGTATATATTGTTTTCTGGTCAATTTTATAGTAAGACAAATGCACGCACTGGTAAAGATAGTAATTCGTAATTGGAGCGAGTGTAATGAAGAGGAAAGATATAGTGTCATCATGTCACAGGTAGCTTTGTAAAAAAATTCTCCGAATTAAGATTCTAGTGGAAAAATACATTAACAAAAACAAGGTCTAGTAAGAAAAAAACGTTTAGCTTTCCCAGAAGAAAGCATTCATGTTCCTACCTGATAAAAAAGGCCCTTAAAGAGAATAATCAGGTATTTCTCTGATGCATGGAATATCATCCAGCAGTTCAGAATTTGGAAGGATGAACATTTAATACCTGATCAGAATGAGTCATTTACAACAATTCAGCTGGAGCAGAAGTTAATAATTGCTCCCTTATTTTGGATGGGAATAACACCCACACACACCACTCATCTCTCACTGCATAGCAGAACTATTTTTCTCAATCTTTTTTATACAATTGGCCTAAGACATCTAGCATATTAAATAAAATATAGTAGAAAGTGGAGTAGGGTTGTAAAAACACTGACCATTTATTAAAATACTCTGAAATCTTTTTAAAAATCATTATTATTACAGAAATGGTTGTGTCAGTTTTACAAAGGAAGTTCACTCTGGAAACGTATCTTTAGCGTTTGATATGTGGGGAATACAGCACTTTTATTACTGTGGAATGAGAGCAATTTTTTTTTTAATCAAATGTTCTGTAAGAGGTTTGTTTAAATTTGCCTGTGGCAATCTGGATTTCAAAGTTTCTGTGCCTTTAATAGAACACCACAGTTAAGAACAGCCTATGCATATTCTTTTCCTTTGGTATACTATACAGAATAATGTGAAATCAAACTTCATAAAAAGACGAAGAATGACACTTAGATTAGGGCTGTATAATGTGCTTCTCTTTGTTTTAGAAACTGTTACAAAGAATCATCATATTTACACTAGGTTTTCTGAATGATTGAACTTAACACTGCAGTTGAATCTAAAATATTGAAATATTAAAATACCACTATTTATTTTTGAAACAATTTAAGAGATTTTGATAGGAGATCCTGCATTTAGTGCTGTAACTTTCAGTTACTGTTGTTTGAACTGTCTTGTATTATTTGTTCGTTTTTAGATTTTAGTGAATCAAGTCATGAATAAACAGTGCTGGCATTTTCCTTTGCTTCTAATGCTATTGTCATGCATAACAATAACTCATTGATTCTCTTAACTTCAAATCAAATCCAATTACTTAAGCAGGGGAACATCATTTTGTTAGCAATGCTACATTATGTTGTCTAGCAAAGACATTAGTTGATTGTCACCTGAAAACAGCACCCATTCCTATGTGCTTTTCCAGCTGTACTTAAATACTCCAAGTGTTTTCCAAATGTATGTTATTGAGTGATCTGGGGCACAGGTTTTTTGTCAAAACATGGGTCAAAAAGCCATGTGTCATGACTCAAAAGGACAACAGATAGTAAAATGATTGTGGCACACAAAGACTTCCAAACGTTACAGTTCAGCTTTAAAGCATGTTTACACCCATCTCCAGATTAATTTTTTTTCCTAAACCTTGAAGAAAACTGTAGCTTTCTTGTTAAATCAGAGTTAGATATTAGATATAAATTATTATTTACTTGCTGCTATTTGTATGGCATTTCCCCTCCAATACCTATAACGATTTAGCAGGAAAAAAAAAAAAATAGAATGTAAAAACTGCCTGAGACAACTTTGAAAAAGATTCCAAGTACCAGAAAAACATAGGCTAAATTCTCAAATGAATTTTAAAAGTAGGATCTTAGAACAAAGTGACTGATGTCTACAAAAAATTAATCTTAGCAAGAGATGGTGAATGCTTCCTCACTCTGAGGTTTTCCTGTTTCTTTTTAAGATTCTGTAAGCTGCATCACACATATTATGCTAGGTAGTGTGAATGTCTCAGTGTTCCTGTATTTTCAGAATATGCAAAAAGGGCATACCTATATAGACAGACACATAGCAGAAATAAAATATAGATGATGTTGCACATTTTGATTTGGTCTGTAGTTTACTTCAAATTCTTAAGTACATCGTGATAAACAGGGAGGAGTGAAGGATAGAAATATGATCAGTGAGGTCCAGTGATTTTTTACATACACATTTAAAATGCCTGGGTGACAGTGCCATGATTTTTTCATAGACATGTGAAGGCAGGTGATTTAACCTGCCCATTCCAGAAAATGGATGGATCTGCTAAGTGACTATAAAATATAATCACTTGAGCTAGGCTGACGGGCAATTTTGTTGTGTGAATTATTTCAATACTTGGGCAATTTCTTTGGTTAAATTGTGTATAAGGTTTTGGAACTTTGGTCAGATTAGGCTGTTCTAGAGCCCTGAAACTTGGTATACTGAAGATCCTATGACCACAGAAACTCTGCCTGTCCAAAAATATTTGAATTAACTGATAAAGGAACCAAGGAAATAATTCATTTCACCAGTACTGTTTCAAAGAGCTCTAGGACCATGACAATCATGACTCTGTGAAATTCTGCTATGTCTGATATTCAGGATTCAACAGGCAGAAATGTTTCAATGGGCTCAGTTTAGTACTATCAAATTTTATTCCAATGTCAATTAAGTTAGAACAAGAAACAGAAGAATAGGTTTATGGCCTGTATCTGTAATAGTGTAAATATCTCCCCTTCCCCCCTGAACTCCTTCCGGTCCGCCAGTAATGAAATGTTTGTATCAAATCTTTAGGCAGATGAGTTGTCTCCATCAAACAGAATATATTCAGCTGAATTAGGTGGACAAATGTCTTGATCTTGTCTCAAATTCAGATCTTCAACATGGCATTACTGTGCAATTCCTGGTGTACAGTAACATCCTCTAGTATACCCATAAGCAATGCTGAAATTCTCTGTAAAGGATGATACTGATAAAGTACCAAAGGAAATTTTATTCCTCTGTTCCATTTCTGTAGTTTCAATAATTTTTGTCCAATCTAAGAAGAGTTGTACCCTTATTTTTATCCTTGGTTTTTGGCGCTTTTTTTTGTTTTGTTTTGGTTTTTTTTTTAATCATAATAATCCACTCCATACACATCAGTTTATCTATTCCAAATCAAAGAGAGAATCAACTTCTGATCAACTCCAAGTAATTTCATCCTGGATCCAAAGTTAAGGTTGTTCCTCATTAACTTGGGAGCTTGGAGATTTGTAGTAATTAAGGTTAGATGATTAGTAACAAGCTTCTTATTTTTATCTCTCATGTTGAGTAAATTACCCTCATTAAAAACTCTGGGTCCTGTCACTGCATAACACTTAAACAGCTTTTCACATTTAAGGAATTTAAAAAGTCTAAGTCACGTAACTTAAAATCAGATGAATATTTGTTTTACTCATTGGGATGATTATTTACCAGCTTCAGTTATGTGCCTGCTAAAATGGGTATGTAAGATAATGCTGCGCTATTGATACAGACTGTGTAGATGAGTATATTAGTATTAAATAAATGTATTTTGCTAAGATACCATATTTCTAAGCAGGATTTAGCCAAAGAAAATCTACTTGCTTATTGAGAAAATACACTGCAAGACAGATGTTGAGTCAACTTTAATCAAAAGCACATGAACTGTTTGTTTGATTGAATATTGAAAAAGAATAATTTTCAGATTAAATATATGGCACCTCAATGATCACAAAAATTTAGAAATTTAGAAATCTAGAAATTCCTAGATACACTCTTAACTTATAGCTGAGAATGGTTTACTTTAAAAATGGAGTAGTACCGCTTTGGCCTTATAGTTTTAAAAATATACCTAAATTACAGTGCCTTACAGTGTTATTTGAAAAATCTTTAAATATTTCATAGTCTTAAAAATGCAGAATTCAGTCTGTTCCATATTTTGACAGCTAGTCCATTATTAACTTTTATGTGAGTTACTTCCACTGTAAAGTAGAATAAACCCACTGAACACAACTGTTGAACACTAGGAAAATCAGAGCGTTGAAGTTTACTATTGGCTGTGGTAAAAGAGTGGATGTGATGAGTTATTAGCATTCTGATACGGCACTTCTCTGGCAAACTGTCATGAACACATGAGGCAGAGATCCATCAGCTTATTGTCAGGATAATTATAATAATGAAAATGAGAAATAATACAAATGTAACTGCCTTCCATTATAATTCTTATAATGAACTTATAATATGTCCCACCCTCATTGAACAGTGTAAAATATTTATGGAGATTAAAAAAAGAAAAATAACATTTCACAGCTATATTTCATAGTGTTTTGTTGGATTGGCATGAAATTTTGAAACCCTTTACTATCACAAGCTAGTACCATGAAATTGCATTTATCAACCTTGCTGTTAATGCTTAATACTGGTATATGGTGTGTGAATAAATCAATGTGCCAGTGAAGAAAATATTTTGGTAATGTTGCAGTAGCCTTAATCATTGGATACAGTAATAATATAGTAATTATGGGAAAGTTAGAACATTTGAAATTAAAATATTGGTTCAATCTGACAATATTTGCTGTAAAATTTAAACAAAATATTCTAAATTATTAAGCAGAATTTTTAAAATATATACAGCTAATGTTCAGGGCACAGCCCTGTATTTCAGTCTGTGAAAATTTTGCATTGACTTCAACACTGTGGATTAATTCCTTCATGATTTTATTAGCCGGATAATAAACTGAACAATAAATCTGGATAATAAACCCACAGAAATAGCAAAAAGAGAGGCTGAAAGAAATCTTAAGAGATTTTTTTACTCCCTCTCCTTTGCAAAGGTTGGGTCAGCTGTATCTGTGTCATTTCTGAACAAACACTTTTACAACCTGGACTTAGGAGCTAGTGCTCAGGGAGCTGCCACAGCCTCCCCGCATGCTGCTGAAGTACCTGGTAGCCCTCACTGGCACATCTAACATAGACCTTCCTTTCCATTCTTTAAAATCTCTTGTCTGATCTGCAGTGAGTTTTGGGGAGGGAATAAACTGCTTAAAAGCTGTGTTTTACATATGTGAACAGTGCTGCTGTCTTTTCCTTTCCTTAGTCTAAACATACCTGAACATTTCATCTTCCTTTTGATGTCTGATTTTCCAGACCTCTGAAAAGCCTCCTGCTCTCCTTGGGACTCGGTTTAGTTGAACCACTCCTTTTGACTTGCATTGCCCCAGGTTTGAAATGCTCAAGGTTTATCAGCTCTGAACATAGTAAAATTACTGTTTTATAGACAACTTACCTATTTACAGACCCAAGCATGGTGTTTGCTGACTAATGCCGTGCCCGATTGCCACAGAGACTCCAGCTCTCTGAACATGGTCAGCTGCTTTGAAGCACTCTGTCTTGTGTGGCCACTGTCGGTGCTGTTAGTAACACGAGGAAACACATTCAGACTTGGATTTCCATATTGCTTACAGTAAGATTTTTAGTGGAAATGTACATCCAAACCAGTATGCGCTTTTTTTCATAGAATTTAATAGAGGATGTTAAACTTTCTTTAGCTTTTTAAAGCAGTAGATCTATTTAAGTAAGATATTCTAAAAAGACAAAAATTTCCTTTCATTTCAAAGGATACGTATAAAACCAGCAAATAATTATAATGTCACACAGAGGATAAATTATGTCTGTTTCTGTAGAACATTATTGCTTTATTCATGTTGTGTCTTTTCAAAGTTGTAGTGCTGAAAGAAAAGAAATTTTATTTCATGTTTTGTGAAAGTTTTCCTCTTTTGAACAGTGGGTATACTTGCTGAAACCTGTAATGTTTTCTAGTATTAAGTTTGGCTATTTTAATGCAAACTAAAAATAATCCTTTTCTGCGTTAACCTCTACGTCTGAATCAAAATTCAAGATTCAATACCAACAGTTGAATGTGTCCCCTTTGAAAATGGTATAAAATACATAATGTAATGAAAAAATACTTTCTTCATAAGATAGAGATGTACACCAATATTTCAAACACCATTTATTAAAATAAATAGCTAAAATGAAAAGGAAGAAAAACAGAAAAAGAGAGTTCCTGGAGACAATACTTCCAGTTTCTCTTCATACTGGGCAAGAAGTGAAACCCTGGCTGGAAAAGTTTTAAGTGGAGGCACTGACTGGACCAATAGCTTACAAGAACCATTTTACTACGAAAGTCCCAGAACTCATTAAGCAAAATTAGCTGTTATTGTATAAAATATAAAACCTTTGCCCTTTATACTCCAGGGACAGGGATTAGAGAATGACTCAGCTGTCTCTCCATGCCAAACTCTTTTTCAGTTCTCTGTTTGCAAACTAACTGATTCATATTCAGGGGAACAGTATAGAAGATCTCAGTGTTTAAATTAGCACATGCAGACTGGGAAAGTGGCCCCGGGTAGCTACTCATCCACCCAGCAGTGTAAGCAGTGCCACAATTAAGATTTTCGGAGCAGTTGGAGAGCACTGTGCAGAAGAAGCGGTAGCCTGTTCCTTGGGGACTGCAGCTGATTGTCACCTGACTAATTTAAATTCCTCTGCAATGCCAGCTGCTGTTAGACTGCTGTGGAGCTGGCCATCCTCTGCTCTTACCGGTCTAGAAACTACTGTGTCTGTCAGCCCAAATCCAAGCGGAGGCAGTTCCTGCAAGCCACATCCCAATGGCACTGGGAGGGTTCCATGCGCTGAAGTCACGGTGGGTATCAGTCGATGGCCTCAGCGGAGATTGTCTGCTGCTGCACGTAGCACTGGTGTCTGCCCTGTGGCTCAGGGGTTCGCTGCCATTATGCAGTCTTCACCATCACTGGAAATAGTTTATCTTGCATCCAAATATATGATATAAATACAATTATATATGTAAGATGCACATGAAACATAAAAGGTGTTTTACATAAACAAATTCCATATTTTTATTTATAAATGTCACACAAGCTGGTAAAATTGAAGAGTCCAGCATAGAAAATAAAGTGAAAATTTGAAGAGGTTTAAATGAGTCATCAGCACCACAGGCTAAGAGTATGTCTTTTGTTTGTATTGATTTAATTCCTTTTTCTTTTTTAATGACTGCAGGCCCTCGCTTGTTGAGTTATACAAAGGAGAAGACGTATTTTGTCTGTTTTATACTCTGTTCACTTCAAGATGTTAACTGAGCCATCAATAAACATTTCTCTCAGCATTTCCCAAGCATTAACTCTTGATACTGGTCACAGAAAATAGGCAAGATTACCTCTTCTCAAAGGTGAGCTCAAAGATATTCTTGGAAATGGCATTCTACTTGAACATCAACATTTCATGGAAATTAATATTGAAAGTTTTGCTTTAGGAAAATGACATTTAAATTTGAGCATCTGTAAAGAAAAGCTATTGAAAATGATGTCAAACCGCTTTGGATTGTAAATCTATAACTTCAGCTACTGTTAATTAAAGTTGTAAACCTGACTATTTCAATGCAAAGTCTGCATGTCATTAAAAGTATCAGTACTTTGAATAGCGGTTTTAGTGTTAAAAGTGCTTTTGTGCTATTTGTTTAAATAGCGGTAATACTGAATATATTCATGGGAAAGTAAAGATAACAGAATCAAGACTTGCATAACAATATCACAAAATAATCTAGAACATACATTCAAACATCAGACACCAGATCAAATTCAACATCTTCCTCTGCCAGGAGGAGGAATATGGAAGCTCTGTCCCTCATGGGAATGTCCTAACCACCGGATTTGGGACTAAAGAGAGGGCATGCACATAGCACACTATTTCAGCAAAGATATTTAATGATTCATATGACCACAGAGAAGAAGTAGGCAAAGAATTGTTTTCTATGGTCATGCTTAGGACATTATTTTAGAAATTACGAAATCTTTAGTTTGATCCTAGATACAGGGGGTGATAAATTCCTTTAGGAGATGGTCACTGGATATAGTATTACTGGATATAGTATTCAATTACATGTATTTGAAATTGAGACAAAATTCATATCTTCACTTCCACAAATATAGTTGAAAAAACTTTTTCCTGTCTCTATTTTCCCTTCTTCTTTCAATGTATTTTTCTGGCAGTTGGTTTTCTGTGGGTTTTTTTGGTTTTGGTTTTTTTTAATCTTTGATATTAACTTTACCTGTTCCTAAAGAAGTTTCAGTGACAGAGACCATAACTTCGCCAAGCAGTCTGTTTAATGGTTACCACTCTTATCATTAACAAGACTTTAACTTGCTGCAGTATAAGCTGTTTCTTATTTCCCATCTGCCACGAGAGATTAGACTTTTATTTTTTGAAAGCTTTTAATGTTCTTGAAGACTAAGCATCTTCAGGACTGGAAGTCATCTCTGTGTATTAGGGTGGGTTCCTGTTCATATAAATATGTGTGATGCTTGATTTATTTCTCAGCAGCATGATACTGTTGACTCATGACCTAAATTATTTTCTGAAGAACTGCTACCAAGCCAGTTATTTCCTATCCTGTATTTATGCAGTCAACACTTCCTGAGGACATCTGTGACTGTGAACTCTGTTCTATGGACCACCTGCTAGTAAATTACATGTTGTAATGTTCAGAATACCAAAGCCAAAGTCCTTTTTGGAACCCTACATTGATTGTAGCTTTTTTTTAAAAAAAACAAAACAAAACAAAACAAACAACTCTCTATATCAACATTGAATTGAATTTTAGTAACAGTATCATTCTGGACCTGATATTTTGCTGTTTAACGTGATTTACAAAAGTATGAGAAAGTGAGGCAAAATGAGATAAATGTATTTCCTGAAGATATACAGCAGGACCAGAAAATTAATCATGTTTCAAATTCTTACTTTTCTAATAGCCCTGTTTCCATCCTATGGCAAAACCCAGTGATTTTACGGGTGCACGTTGAGGGGACTAACGCAACACTAGTGTCCAGTCACCAGTAGGGGCTGCTGCATGCTCCTGAATTGTGTGACGTGGCTCACAGTGGCTAAGTAGCTCCAGATCCTCCAGGGCTTTGTCGACTCTTGATGGTTTTTCCCATGTTATTTGCCACGAAGCCATCTTAGTTCTCTGTCAGAATACTAAGTAGTCCAGAATTTGGGAGAGGGTATATGCTCAGTCAGTGTCTGTATATGCAATAAGACAGAGCAGCATTTCCAGTCTTAGGAGCACAGGTGCAAAATTGGATCGTTACCATGTCCTGACTCCATGATAGCACACAATTATTCTGCAAGGAAAACCATGAGGAGGAATAGGCTGATGGAACTCCACTGTGTTCCAGGGGGTGTGCTGCTCTGCATAGCTTCTCCACAATCTGAACATACCTACTGCAAACAATCCAGTCTTTCATTTCTATCATCGCTTCAATGTATGCTACAGATTAACTCCTGCACTCTTCTGTTCACTTCAAAATCCAAGAAATTCTTTCCCTCTTCATGATTTCATTTGGTTTACCCTCAGTTTTATGCCTAGAAGTACTTGTGGCAAAACTGACAGAACAGCAGGTAGTGATGGAATACAGGACTAACACTGGCAAAAGAAAACCATAATTACAATTTCAGACAGACACACACAGATACAACCTACCTATCTGTCAAGATAGATACAGTATAGATTGTAACATGGTGCCCTAAGTATGTGAACAAGAGATAATAACAGAAGCTTTGAGATGATACCAGGGGCTCTGGAGATACAGCTGCAAATTAGGGACAGTCAATCACTGATTGCTGAAGAAATGCAGGCTTGAAAGATGGACAGAGCTGGTTGATGGTGTAACAAAGAGAACAAACCCCATACATCCAGCATATGTAAATCATCCCACATATGCTGCCAAAACAAAGGTAATAACAAGGAAACTGAATGACAGTTACAATCTTGACAAGAGGGGGAGGAATGAAAAAAAGAGAGAGAGGAAATGTATTTTCTACTCCATTTTTCCCACAGGACAAGGTGATTGATGCCATAGGACTGAAACAGAATATATTTGGGTGCTGTCCTATAGAAAGATAAGTAGATCAATAGATAAATAGATAGATAGATTAATATTCCCCCATATTTTTGTATTTATTTACTGAAATGGAATCCTGCTTTCTATAACTTTCTATAAGTCTTCATTGATTTAAAAGAGCTGGGGGGGTTATTAACTGCTGCAGACAAGGAGAGAAAATGTAAACTTCAGATAATGTAGAGCGATAATAAACATTTATCAATAAGAAAATATGATAAATATTATTTATTCGATATTAAAAAAACCTACTCGGTACATACCTTCTTTTAAGGCTGTAAACTAACAAAATTTGTTGGAAAATACAAATCACTAACACACTGAAAGTTCATAATACTAAAGACAATTTCAAGGATTAATAAGCTCCAAGGGATAAGAAATTGCTTTTGCTGCATGGATATTAATTTGATATATATCATTATCATGTCCAAAAAAAAAAATCAATAAAGGATGACAGTAAAACCAGAAACCTGAACCCACTAACTAGATGGAACTCATTTATTGTGAAAAAGAGTTCTTGCTGCTTATGAAATACTTGTGCCAGATTTTGCTACTGTAAACTATGTTCATGTACAGTCTCAGTGAGAAATTTAGCATGCAATAATTCCCTCAGCTGCCTTCTCAGGAACACACTAAAACAGAATTATAAAATCACAGAATCATTTAGATTGAAAAAGACCCTTAAGATCATTGAGTCCAACTGTTAATCTATCACTACCAAGTCCACCACTAAACCATGTTTTAAATATATAACACAATATTTTTATAAATTTGGTATTCTTATGATTGTAAAATGGGCAGGTACTATTTGATAACACATGGATTTTATAATATAAATAAACATTTTCTTCTACCGTAAATCATCTGCATACACAAATCTGCATATGTACTTATATGATTATGTAATAGAGTGGACATATGCAAGGTATTGATCAACATTAATGAAAGACTTGAGTTCCTTAACTCCTTTCATTTCTACAGTACTGCATGTCTCAGAAAACCACCAATCAGGTAGAAAACGCTAGTATTTCATACTAGCAATGTCATACATTCTTGGAAGAGAATGAAACAGAAGAAAAATAAAAGTGTTATTGAAATGTTTTTCAATATATTGCAGAAGACAGCAGTGAAAACAAATGCTTAAGGTTTCGAGTAACAGAGCAGTCATAGTTACCTAGAGCAACACTTCTACTGTAGGATGGAAAAGTTACGGATAGCAGCACAAGGTACTGCTTCCTGTATTCACTGGGCATCAACCATGAAGTAGCAGCCGAACTTATTTGGTAATACTCAGAGAGGTATGTGAGAAACTGGTAACAGAACATCTTTTTTTGGACTGTGAGATATCTAAATGAAGTCACCAACCTTTGGATCGGTGCTGATCAGGATGGGGAGTGAGCAGAACCCACGCTTCAATAAATGGGTAATCCGATGTTTATAACTCCTTCATTTGTTTATTTGAGAGGATTTCAACCCCAGCAAACACATCCTGAGTGATATCAATGTTTCTGAAAAACTTGATAATCAATTCACACAAACTGCTTCAAAGGCCAAACACTTTTGTTTTTTGGTTGTCAAACACTGCCTTGGTTGCCAAATCAGTTTTAAAGCTCCAGCCTAAGTAGGAAGCGATTTCTTAGCTGAGAAATAACACTTATTAGAAATATGCTGTTTCCTTCCCAAACCTACTGTCTGGACTGTAGGCTGTGAGGTCTGGTCACTTCCAACAGAGACGTGTCCATCACCCCTCTGAGTTTTACAGTTTCTGAACGATTTACCTTGTGCTTATTATTTCCCGCACATCATATTCTCATATCCATGTAGCTAAACTAGCACAAAATTAAAATTACTTATATTTAGATTGTGTTATTTCACTCACTTGTAATTTCTTTGGCTTTGGCAGAGCTTAGGTGGTGGGAGGAGTATGTATGATCCTATAATATTGTCTATGAAAAATATGCTATGTCAGTCTGAGGATCCTGTGTTGTGTTTCTATTCAGAGGAACGTACCTTGACCTTTAGCAAGAGCTAGACTAAAACTGATAAAACCCCAGGAGTACAAATTGTTTTGCAACACAAATGTTGTATAATTTGAGCCTATCTATTCTGGTGACTGAATTACACTGTCAGAAAGAAAAACTCTGCAACCCCTCTATATCTCACAGCCTTCCCTTCACTTAAGTTTGCCTTGACTTTAGCATCATAATAATGGTAACAGAGGAATACAAATCAAATGGAGGTGACTCCTGCTAGTATCGTTAAACTCTCACAATAAAATAAAATAAAATACAAATTGAGTACTAATTGGAAAGAATATTACAAAACAACGCAGCCAGTTTTGGCTGAACCATCAGAACAGCTGCTGGCAATTGCACATTTAAATTAAGTTAAATAACAGTACAATTCTTTTCATTATGTAGAAGAGACAGAAGAGCGGGCCACATGTATTATCTACAGTTAATAAACTTTTTTTTTCTAACTCTCTTTTTTATTTTTTTTTAATAGATTGATAGGTAAAATAAGCCAAAATTTTATGGTTTCAGTTTTCTATTGGAATTGGGAAGACTAATTCCTTATTCCTGAAGACAAACTTACAATCCAAACCATATTTCCTGCCTTGACCATGTGTCTCATTTTAGAAAAAATTTACATGAAAGGGGCATCGCTTACCTTCTGCCTCACACTGGTCTTGGCTTGGATCCACCATTCATCCTGGAAAAAGGGTGGATGGCAAAGAAGAAAGCAGAGGTTCAGTTATAAAATAGAGTCAAATAATCATTGTATATAAACCAGTTTAGACATCTCTTCTTCTGGCAATGCAGGGACGTCTTGGTTTTGTCATGATATTGTTTAAGGTCCTGTTAACTTCCTTAGGAATACATCCCAAGTTTGGGAAAGCCACAGAAGAGGAGACATGCTGACAACAGACACTTCCAGCACTTTTGGAATCATATTTTCACTGACCTGAGTAAGGTAAAGGCTGCCTGCAGTACCCACGCTCTAAGCTTATCACCAGTTTCACCCTGTCATTCCTGCCTCATGGAGCCAAGCTACTGAGTTACAGCTGAAGTGAGCTCATGGTCTGCCATTTACCTGCAGCCACCTGTACCACTCTTTTGTCCCCTCCTTTTGTCATTCTCCCGATTCTCTAACACTCTTTTCCAAAAAGAAAAAAACTAAAATTTTAATTTCCTAATGTTCTTCTCAAAAGCACTATGAAAGCTAGACCCACACGTGATGGCTCTTATTAATTCCTCTGTGTGTATCATAAATTAATCCAATAGAATCAATAATGTAAATGCAGTTTAAAGGAGCCTGGATCACGGTTTGTGCACAGGAGGCATTACCTTTGTGAGAAAAGATCAGCTAATGAGTGCAATCTTCCAAACTGCCTACATACTACCTGGAAGTTTATGGCCCAATATACATGGATTCACTGCTAGCCCATTTCAAGTTGGTGAGAGACAGTATCTCATGTCTCAAAGCTTGTTAGCTGAGCTGCAAGACTTAACGGTTGTGAACAGGTAGGAACCAACGGCTGTCTGACATCAGTTTTCGGCCAGGATGAAGGTAAGGCCATGCTGCTGTGAGGGATGTGCTTAGACATAGATGATCACCCCTATCTATGCAGTGATTGCATGTGCCCCATGAAAGAATGCGGTATGTGCCACTGTCTGGGAAATGACACCCCCCACCCCGAACACCCTATAAGAGATTGTGCCACCAAACAATAAGTGGTGATATGGAGGCTCCCACCACCAATGTGAATGGAGACTATGGATCAACGGGACGCCACTGTATACACGGTGGTGACTATCTCTTGTAACTCTATCCCAACTGTTTGCTGGATTTCCTTCTTTCCTCTTTTCCTCCTTCTTATCACTATGTTCTTACCACGACACATGAATGTTTTGTTTATATGACCGCACAATAAATTTCCTTGATTAGCGGCATTTGACCTTGTTTGTGTCTTAATCTCACTCTGGGTATAACAAAGAATCTCCCCAGCTCAGGTCTTCCTGGACTGGAACAAAGTTACACACATGAAGTTTGTTTATAAGCAGATTATAGCTATAGCGCCTTTTTACAATAATGCCAACAAAAAGCGGGGTGGATTTTATAGTCTTGTATTCACAAGTATATTACTCAAAATTCCTATATCCATCAGAAAGGGAGATATTTTGTATAATTCTTTCAGAATCCAACCTTTAGCTTAGACACCCAAAGGCAGATTAGTCTTAACAATGTCTGTTAGGAACTACCATTTCTATGGCTGAAACTAGCTAGAACTGCATGTGCTGCCATCCATTGAATCCTAGGTTTTCCTTCTTCACTGTTACAATCTGTCCACCTCTGTAGTTATTGTAGTACATGTGAAAAAAGAATTATTAATATACCATTTCTATGCTTCCCTACATCACTGTAGGGCTAACAACTTAAAGGTGACAATTTTATTTTTCTTCTAACATTCTCCATCTTGTTTCCATTTATCTCTATAAGGATACATATATTCAATCAAATTTTGCTACCACGTTCTTTTGCTTTTGATTCAATGATTTATTTTTCCCCCCAAGATGATCAATATTGTCAAGTACCCTTGTCCCCAAAAAATATTTTTTCCATTTCAGTACTGCCTATTTCCTCAGCTTTTTTTCTCTTTTCTCTCCCACCTTTCCTGCTTCTCTTCTATTTTTCTTTTTTTTTTTTTTTCCTACATTATTCAGCAGCACACTATTGGTTAATTAGTGCTATTGGTACACTGCTTTTATTCACTATTACTCTCCCATGGGGCCCCAGCTACACAGTGATGGCATTATCCCACCCATGTTTTTTTTCTGCTGATTGTAACGTCACATGGAATGGCTGTTTCATAATATCCCTGTCCAGGTGGTGTTAATCATACTTTGCAACTTTCATCTGTTTGGGGAGAAATCCTGTCATTTTTTCATGAGATGAAATGTATTTCAGCTGAGTCCCAAGACTGTAAGGACCTGGTTCTGTCAGGAACTTGCTGTTTTTCAGATGATAAATTCCCATTGATTCTAGCAGGGCTTGAGATCAGAGTCCTTGATGTTAACATATTCATCTCTCTGTGTAATGCCAAAAGTTCTTACTCACACCACGCAGTTTCAAAGCAGTCACCCAATGAGCTAAATCCATCAAGTCAAATAATACAGAGACAAAAAAGTGCATCATACATCAGCTGGGGTGTAACATTAATGTCTGTATATACAAGTGAGTACAATAGCAAACAGTAACAGTTTAGAGATAACTAACCTGTGGTGCTACAATACTGGCAAGATCAAAACCTACTTATTCTAATCAGGTTTCTTCAATGTAAATTCCTTGTTTACAGACTTTCAAAGACCTGATTGTCTATAAGTGTATTAATAAAGTGGACAGTGTAATGCTACACTGTAAAGAATCAACATAATGTGATTTCCTCAATCTAATTTATCTATTAAAGTCTAAAAAGAACGTATTTCATTCCTCAGAAGATTTCAGCTGCAAGTTAAAGCTATAGACTAGGATCCCAATTTTGATAGACATACCAACTCATACTCAACAGGAGTCATAGATCTCCCATTACTATCATGCAATAATGTTTTTCTCTTCCATTTGCATTGTTTATCAGCACAGGAGGCTTGGAGACAGTGATAAAGTATGAGAAGACTGGGGGAAGAGAATGTAAGTTTCTCTGGAGTACAAGGGAAGACTTACTGGCTATATAAAGACTAGGAACTAGAACATATATGTTATATAGCAACCTTAGTGGAATGACAGAGGAAAAAGTCCAAGTTTCAGAAGAAAAAAAGGTTGTAAGGAAGCACCAAAAGGCTTATATTTATGCACAGAGCCAGAAATTTTTTGTGTTATAACTTGTAGAGCAGTAAATTGGTTTCTTTTTAAGGAAGAAGCATGGATTCCTGTAATAAAACCATAGAGTATTTTAGGTTACAGAGAGTTTGGAGGTCTTCTAGTCTAACCGTCAGGTTATAGAAAGTTCAGTTAGATCGGGTTGCTCAGGAACCTATACAGCTGAGTTTTTAATATCTTCAAGGATCGAGATGCCACAAAATCTTTGGGCAACCTGTTTTAGTGTTTGACCATCCTTATGGGAAAAAAAAATAAATATAATTTTATACCTAATCAGAACTTCTTTGTTCCTAATTGCATCCATTGCCTCTTCCTACTTCTGTACACCTTGGGGCAGAGAGTTGGGCTCTGTCTTCTTTTTACCCTCACGCTGGTTGCCTTGTTTTCTTGAGCCTGAATAGATTTATTTCTCTCAGCCATTCCTCCATTGTCATGAACCTTCAATCATCTTGTTGGTCTTCCACTGAACTTCTTCCAATCTGTCAATGTCTCTTGTGTGGGAGACGCCAAAACTGGACACAGTACTCCAGATGTGGTCTCAAAAGTGCTGTCAGAAGAGAAGGTTCACCTTCCTGGAACTGTTGGCAACACTGTTGTCTGTCTTTGCTGAGTTCAACTCATTCAACTTTTTGTATATCAGCTTCTTTTCTATGGCACTGCTTTCTATTTTGTACTTTCTGTTTGTACTGTGTGTGTGATTACTCCATCCCAGATGCAAGACTTCGCACTTGCCTTCGTTGAACTTCACGAGTTTTCTGCCAACCCATTTCTCCAACACCTTGAAGCCATTCTGAACCTCCAGCATAGTGATCACTCCATCCAGTCAGGTCTGTGGTCTCACTGAGGGTACACTCCATTCCATTATCCAAGTAATTAAGGATGACACCTTATTACACAGGATAAAACAACAAACAGTGTTTTGCCACAGATAAACTGATTTTAAAAACCGAGCTATAAAAAGCATTTCCATTGTCATTTAGCCAATACTTTCATTTTACCCATGTGAGTATCCCAGTGATAACAATATATGCAAGATCAAGTAGGCAAGTCCAGATAACCGAAAACTTATACTTCATTTCCATGATTAGCAAACAGATGAAGAAAAATGGAAAAAGAGAAGGACTTTAGTAAGAAGCAGCAGTTTCTCTGTGTAGTAAATAATTCTCAGGCAGTTGTGGTCTTTACTTGTCAATTTGTTTATATTGAAATGTTTTTAGTGTTCAGTCAGCACTGTTATGATGAGATATGAAAGAGAAAAACTAGTCAGCATTATTACTGTGTAATGGCTGCTTTAATTTACTTTAAATTTTTGTGCTGGGCCTTAACAAAATGATCAAAACTGCAGAGACAGATTGAAGAAGTTCCAGGTGACTTTCAGCCTTACACATATGACCAGTGAAATACTGTTACTGTTCAGACTGTGTCATCATCCATCATCTTAATCTCCTTATATCACCTTCCAAAGAACTTCTTACTGAGGAAAAGAAATGTTTCTGTGACAGGTCACCAGCTGTGGTTTTATTCAGTGCTTCCAAGATTTTGCCAACTTTCTTTCAAGCTGGTTGTGTACGAAGGTCTGAAAGAAGCAGAAATGCCATTCATGTCAGACACCAGTTAACTCCACTTTTTTCCTTTCAGTACAAAGGCCATTACTTCTTTCTAGTTAAATAAAAGAATAGTTGGGTCTCTTTGTGAACCAATTGCTTCAAAATAAAACAAGGAAAGAAAGAATGTCATAATGCAGCTCATTCTTGCTAAAAGACGATTCTACTGATTGCAAATTTACATGTTATGTATCTAAGGTTAAATGAAAAGCATAAGAAAAATAATGAAACTTTAACATATCAGTATGTCTTCCCTCTGCACTATTTTCCTGCTACTAGGCAGGTGCTGCAGCCAGGAGCTATAGTTGGAGATTCAAAGGATTACTGAAGACTGAATTTTTCCAATGCTTACTGGGAAAGCTTTAGGTTCCAGTCCTTACTGGGACATATGATTAAAGCACCCTATTTCCTAACTTGTGTGTATTGTGATGGCACTTGAAGAGTGATAGTTTCGTGATTTTTTTCAATGATGTAACTATAAATTCTTATTAGTTGTGGTTTTCTACAGTGTAGAGCATTTACCCAAGTATTTTAAAGATTTATTCTGCCTGAATAATGCATTAATATTTATTAATATAATATAAAATGAACAATACGTTTATGTTATATTATAATAAAACCTTGAGAATAAAACAGTTTTCTAGAAATATTATAAGAAAATGGTAAATTTAAAAAATTTGTAACAACTTCAGCTTCATATATATATATCTGTATAAAAATAAATATATGCATTGGAAAAGAAAAGGAAAGAGAGAGAAAGTAAACTTGTTTATTATTATCATTATTATTATTATTATTATTATTATTATTGGGTTTGAGCTGAATCAGAATATTTCACTGCATGGACACAATCCTAAATATGCAGTTTAAGCATAGACCTCCAGTTCAGCGAAGAAACAAAGATGATTAAAGTGTGGTTTTGAAATCCTTGTTGTAGGAGCTCTAAATCAGCCCACTAGTATTCTGTGAATAATGCTTCTTGGAGGAATAGAATTCCCAAGTGTAATGTAGCTGATTTAGCAACACAAAGATATGAATAGGGTCGCAAAACAAATGTCACACAGCTCTACCTGTGTTATAGGAAATATAACCAATGTGGAAATTTCTTCTTTTGAACTACACCTGACTTTTCTGAATTCTGTTCTTTTGCTATAGGTGAACTATAATTGCAACTTTTTTTGTCCTTCTGTAGATGACAGTAAAAGTTCAGCAAGAAAGAAAGTCCATTTTTTTCTTAGAAATTCATTTTTTTCCTAAGAAAATATATTATTAATATTAATGAATTTTAACAATACAAAATTTGTAGCCTTACACTGTGAAGAATACCCAGAGGGTGGTGATGTGGTCCATGAGATTACCCATCTTCTGGTCCCCATACCAATAAAAATGCCATTATCTATATCCTACATATCTTAACATCAAGATTTATGGAAGGGATTTTTTTACATGGAAAATTCAAAAAGACTGGAAATAATACAGTAAATAAATACACTAACCCGTGCAACATATAATGGTGCATTTTCTGTAGCAATCACTTTCGTGACTGCTCTTCAGGTGCTAGTGTTCAGGTAAAATTAACTTCTTCCACTTTCTCCAAGAGCTTGGCAACATTTTAAATCCCTATTTGTAAGGTATCACTGGCTGCCTTTTTCCCAGTCTTGTAAGCTGATTTTGTGGCTAAGCTGGTGTGACACCGAGTAACTCAGACTCACGCTAAACTAAAAGAAACTGAGTGATTAAATAAATAAATAAATAAATACATACATACATACAGAAAATGGAAGTTCTGAAAAAGTAAAGAAGAGGAACAAAAGAAATAAAAGTGAAACTAAAAAGCCCCACATGAAAATGAACAGGAAAAACAAAAGGACTCCTTCACTGTAAACATATATACCTTATTAGTTTCATATTTACTTATTGTGGGTATATGTGACTTTCTCATTAATAATAACTCAAAGAACATTTACATGTCAGAAGCATATTTGGAGTAAAATATTTCAATAATAGGGGCATTTAGGAAATAATTAACAAAAGCTTTTCATAATACTAATTGGAAAAATTGAGCAGTCTTTCACACACCTATTGCAACATATTATTGGGTACAAATTCTCTACCAAAATTTTTAGGAAACAGATTCTTTGGAAAACTTTAAAAAGTGATACAGTAATAATATCTTAACAATATATCTAATAGGATGTCTAAAGTTGTTGTACTAATAAATCACCTTTCTATTGCAGTAGCAAGGAAAGGAATTTCAAGATGGTGTTAAATGAATGCTCACAGGTGAGGCTTATTGTTAATGGCACCAGAAAAGGGGGTTCTTTGCCTGTCTGGAAGTGTGATCAAGTCTTTACATAGTGCAACACTTGTCTTTTTGCTTGTTTATGCACATATTTTTTATCATCTTGTTATGGAAATTGACAAATGATGCTCCCACGCTTTCTGTGCTTTCCTTTACTCACACCAACCTCTTGGCTGCCCACATGGATGCTGGCCCAGGAAAGCACGCAGGATGCAAGCCAGCTCACATGGTGAGTTGACAAACCTTTCTGGATGAGCTCTGCTGAACTGGTGGTCATCCCCTTCTCTGCTGGCCTCAAACACCTCTTCCAGGAGCTGGCACACCTGACAGCATGCTGGGACTCAGAGCAAAGCAGATGCTGCCACATGGCCACTACAGGAGATGCCATCATTTGGAAACAGGACAGGAGCAGGGCCCCACTGGCAGAATTTCATGCCTAAGGCATCAAACTTTCTGGTCCGAGACTAATACTTACAAGATGTCATCCGTGTGTCATTACACTTGTGGCGAGCTGAGGATCTGCCTCCAGGTGAATGTGTGGGGAAAAAACGTAGGGAAATGATTTTGAAAATGGAGATAACAGATTTTGGAAACTCCCCAGTCTCCTTGCTCAGTGTGCCTGATACCAGGCAGCTGAAAAATAAGGAGCTTTGGGAGCTGGAGTGTGGAAGATTTTTGTGATCCTGCTTGTAAAAAGAGCGTGGACAAACTAACACTAAAAAGCAAAGAAGATGGACAAGGGAGCTAGCCGAAAGCAGATGGGAAACTGAGCTTCAAAACTGGTTTGTTTTGTTAGAAGATGATGCTAGGCAAAACAGTTAACTGAATTTTTCTGGGTTCCTGCAGTCTATGTAATGCTTATTACTGCCTTAAGAACCTGGGTTTTTTTCAGACAAAATTCTGACAGTGCTTTTAACTTACATATTACATTTAAAGAAAAGTAAGGTGCAAAAACCCAAGTATAATTTACTTAAATAGGGACAGAACCTTACTGTGTTCATTCTGGCATCTAGCTCAGTTTACCTACTGGAGACATAATGAAAAAGTAATGTTATGAAAACTGATGTATTTACATCTTTGAAAAATTTCAGCAGTCAAGGAAGTGATGGATGTCATAAAAGGTGCATAAGGAAATTCTATGTCTTTCTTCAAAGCAGAGTTTGGATAATGGGCAACAGAAAAAAGCTAAGCTTAAAACCTGATTATTAATAAAAATCAACCAAAAATTAATGGTCTCGAGAGCTTTCTATCATGTTAACTGAATGAGATACGGGCTATGTGGGAAAAAGTGTTGGAAAAAATGTGACCATATAAAAGATTATCAAAGTGTAAGCACATAAGATGTTTTTACTGCCATATATATAGAAATTTCATAGCTTTAGAAAACATTTGGGGTTGGACTAGATGACCTTTAAAGCTCCATTCCAACCCATTCTAGTCAATGATTGTTTGATTCTATGATAGTATGGCAATGTTGATTATGCTATTTTAATATAGGTCTTTGATGTCTATGACAAATATTTGAATTTTTGTGAGAACCTAGTAACAGGCATGCTTGTAAGTGAAAGGAGGCATTAGCCGTTGGTAATACTTTCCCATACAGATTCACAGTTCCCTTCTAATAATTTCTTATTTGGTATTTTCAGTATTGTTTGCATGTTCATGGATTCGTACTAGCAGTTCTGTGCAGAGTTTCTTATGAAGCAGAGCAAAGCACAAAAAAATGCCTGCTTCGGAGCTAACCTTGATGTCAGTGAAAAACAGAGATTTCACATACCAGATGTTTTTCATATTGTCAAAGCTGTGGGGGAGCAGAAAGTGCTTGCATGAAAATATGGGAAACCAGCATAGCAGTAACAAATAGGGAATGCCAGGCACAACAATGTCTGAAATTCCAGCCTTATATGACCTTAGATTAATAACTCTCTGCCCAGCCACTATGCAGAGCACTGAAACCTCTTGGCAGAGTAAATATCTTTTTGAACAGGGCATAATAATACCCACTTCTTATATAACAGTCATCCAAGAAATGGGAGATATGGGTTCTTCAAATGAACCATGAACTGCATTTCAGGACAGTAGTCATGTTATTTCCAGGTATAAAAGAAGAACAGGCTATCTTTACTAGTCCTGTAGATGACACTGTATAAAAAGGATTACAAGAGGAAAAACACTGAAGCAAGAGCCTGATTCTAGGAACTAGCTATTTAGGCAGCAACTGGCAACTAAACTTTGATCCCCAGGGCCTGCAATATTTAATATCTTTATATGAAAATAGATATATTCAAGTTATCGAGGACTCACATTATTATCTTCATCCCAAAGTTATAGCCTCATGCCTAAGGGATCAGCATACATTTGTTAACATATTGGAGGAGATCATTTTCTTAGGAAATGTGGTTTTGAATCCTTTCTGTGCCTAAGAATTTCTAACACTTGCTTCCAAGGAGACAGTGCTAACCAACGCTGTTGTTCAATGTGTCCAAATATCTCATCCAGCTTAATGAAATTAGCCACATCTCCTGTGCTTTGTGCTGAACTTATGCCTGTTGGTTTGTGATAGGACAGGACAGAACAAGTACAATAAATTTTCCATTACAAGGAATTATAGTGCGTTTAGATTAGCCAGGGATGGCAAAGTGTAGAGGTGCTGCTGTTCAGATCAGGAATTTAAGAAGTCAGAAGTAAAGTTCTGAGTAGCTCTCAGGTTGAAAAGGTAGCATCCTAGTCAGTTTTAAGTGCCTCCAGAATTAGGTAGCAATGCAAAAGTGCAAATAAGCATGACATTTTGTCTAAATACTGTTGAAGTTGTAGCCAAAGCAACGGCTACCTTCATTTTCTGTTCCCATAACAATGGTTGGCCGATTATACTGACTTTCTGAAATATTTATATCTATACATATACCTGTATAGTCTTTTTCTTTATTTCTGACTCTATATGTAAGTGAGGAATTCATTAATTGGTAATAGTTATGGATATTTTCCAAAATGTACAAACTTTCAACCTTCATCATAAGGCACAGGAAGAAAACACACATGAAGACTGTTCCACTGACTTTTATTCCTAACTTTCTACTATGCTATTGCAATTCTAACAGGATTTAATTATTTTGCTTCATTTTTCTCTCTGTGCTTTAATTGGAACTTATTCTGTTTAATGAAGTACAGTCTGCATGATTTTGGGAGATATTTTTCTATATTCACATAGAAATCTAACAAGTAGATGTTCAAGGCTAAGCAAGTCAGCCTACAACCCCTTTGTACTTAGGAAAGAGGAAAAGGTATCTCCAGAGTGTGAGTCATCTGATCCTAAAAAAAGCATCCAAAACAGATTCATCCAAGGCCTTTAAAGGGCAAAGCAACGTTGATTTTCCGAAGAACTGAGCATCAGGAAAAAAAAAAAAAAAAGAAAAAGAAATTTCTAAAGGCAAATTACACACACACACACACACACATATCAGTATACAAATATACTAGACTTGATTATGGGTTCAAAGTTTTTCTCTTGGGGAAAAAATAAAAAACACTAGTATTTTGTGTATATAATGATATATAGTCATATATATACACACTGTCATAAAGCCATATTTATTAATCTATATGCAGCTGTACTA
Organism: Falco naumanni; assembly: GCF_017639655.2. NCBI lineage: Eukaryota > Metazoa > Chordata > Aves > Falconiformes > Falconidae > Falco > Falco naumanni. The sequence goes on along the minus strand of NC_054058.1, from coordinate 84,836,812 downwards.
GGGGCGGGTTTTGTTTGGTTTTTTTTTGTTTTGTTTGTTTTAGTGTATATATATATGTACACTATATATATAAAATAGTTGCCAAATAATGTCTGAGGTACCTCAGCAATAACTAATTCCAAGTGTGACATTTAAGGGTAAAGTACATAATAAAAGTACCCATCTGGTCTATAGATTGCTAGAATCTCACAGCTACACTATTTCTTCAAACAATACCATGCTGTGCTCATTACATACTGGAGAGCATATAAAGAAAGTTCTTATAGTGATATACATATTGCTTCTCCCCAGATTCACACTGTGCAACACCAGTGACTTCAGCTTATTTTAACTAATGTAAATGAGGTTAGAATTCAGCCAATGGTTCAAATGTAGTTGAGATTGTGTTTTTCCTTTCTTAGGTAAATAAATATCTGCTTGTTTAAAAAAAAAAAAACAAAACATTTTTATTGATCGAGGGAGGTAGTTTTACTCTCAACTATAGGATAAATTTTTTCTAAATTCTTAACAAGAAAACAGCTGGTGATCACAGCTTCCTCAAAGCAAGCTGTAAAAGTGGTTGTGTTTGCTTAGTCTTAGCTCTGTTGTGTGCGTCAGAGTCCTAAAGTTCTACATAACTTTGAAAGTACCTTGTCCTCAAAATGAAAAAGAACAAAGTTTGGTTTCTGTTTTCTTCTATTTCATTTCTGAGCTTCCCATCCAACAAGCTAGTCAAACAGACTCTGCTGCATGAGGAAAACAGATGACAGGGAAACACATCACACTCAATGTCCTTGGGCACATTTTGTTGACATTAAATAGTATCTAGCTCTTCATGACAGAAAATCATTTCTATTTCAGAACTTTAACAGCTGAAATAAGACAAAGATATCTAGCTCTATAATAGTTCACTAAATACAGAGTTAGAAACACTTCAAAATATGTCCTTGACCAAAGTCTTGCCCAAGTCATTTAATAAGTGGAGAAACCAAATAATAAAGGATAATTGTTTTACTTTTAATATTAAAAAAGTCATGTGTTCCCTCTGCCATGTACTATACGGTACCATGCTAACTAGGACTGTTCACATTTCTTTGGTTTGAGAAAGAAAGTACAAGAATTCACCACAGCATGATGCTCTAAAACTCTAATTCAGTCAGTACTTAAATTATATGAAGTATATTAATATACAAATTCTATTAAGGACCTATACATATATTAAATATATTTGGCTGTCAGTGTAAAAGAAAAATGGAATTTTAATTCCTTTTCCTTTTCAGCAAATTTCTTACAACGTGAGATAATTTATCTGAGCAAGAGTTGGAAAGATAGCCTTTCCTATGTGATGTACGAAACATGCTGTATCTTGTCACAAAATGCTACACTTGTAACAGTTTTACTACAATTATACAGTTTTCAGCCATTATTGGAATATTTTTTTCTTCCCCATGTTGTCGGTCTTCAAATACAGACCTTACCTTATCTCTAAGATTTCTACATCCCAGAAAGTCACTTTTGGCACCCTTTAAAGTCACTGGAGAGAACAGACACTTTTAAGGTGTGACTCATTTGATAGGTGAGTACATTCAGATGACATAACATTAATTTCATTCTCAAGTGTCTTTCCATTGACTATAAAGAAGGTTTAGGTGACTAGTTCAGACACAGCAGCCTGTATTTTAGACACTGCATTTGGTCAGATTAATCTTATTCAAATGTCCCTTTTCCGTCTACAGGGTCAGTCAGGAAAAGCCAGTACTGGAAGAAGGAGACAAAGACGTGAGCTGAGAGTGGAGTTCACGGGACCTGCCTGGCATCCTCTGCCCTGGCTGTGGATGGTAACTATTTAAAACAGTGTATGCAGCTTTAGTGTGTCTGTCCTATCACCAGCAAAGACGTTTACAAATATTCAGAGACTGGATTTTAATGTTCTGAATCCTCATAGACAGAACAGTTTAAATCTTTCCCATTATGACTAATGAGCAGTGCATCCTCAGTGCTTTTCCTAGATAATGCTTATCTCATTATAGATTAGAAACAATGTCACACATGATGGCATGAATGGAAAAGCAAATAACGATCAAAAATCATTAACTCTGTAAGATAATCTTTCAAAAGAAATGTTAAAAATATCAATCTGTTGGAAAACAGTCAATAAGTGTCAAAAAAAGGAGAAAATAATCAAATAACTAATGAATTATGGAATACTTGTGAGCTACAGAATATCTTTAAAATCAAGTTTTCCAGACATTTGAGCATTTAAATTAAGTATTCTTATGACATAAACCACTTCACTTTACATACATTTTTTTTCAAGTTCATGCTGCACAAGCTTAAACACAAAATTAACCATACGCTGACATGTTCTTTTGAATACAGATGGTATATCTATTTGATATATGAGCTGACTGTAAAAAATGCACCAGAACACCTAATAAATTATAAGATTTTCTTCAGAATCCAAGTAAACTTACGTTATAAAATACTAGATTTTTAATAACCTATAGAAATGAACATAAGGAGGTGTTTGGGTAATTAGAGGTGATCATTGGAGCTGTTTAAGAAGTTAGTTCTCAATGGAAATATCATTGCTATGGCTAGCATACCTAACTTATTGCAGTCTAAAGTAAAATGGATAAAATAGAAAATTAAATAATTCTGTGTGCAAAATAAACCGATTTTATTTCTGCTTTCAATGTACTAAGAATGAACACATATTCTGCTGCTTTTGATGGAACGAATAGAGATGAAAAAAAAAATATCTGTGAAAGCTAGGTGTAAAACATTGTTTTTTAATACCTGGATGCTGTCAGATCATTTCCAATGCATCAGAAAATGTGAAAAACCAATGTTACCACAATGAAGTTACCTCTTTTGTTAAGAATCGCAAAGAGGGAAGCATTTAGCCTACTGTGCATAATGCACAATAACAGTTTATCTCAATAGACAGGACAGTTTCTCCAAATAGAGCATGCCATTACCCTTCCTGTGTTTTGAGCCTTTGTGTGGAATAATATGCCCAAGATGGAACACTTCAACTTTGGCACATCAGCCTCAATCTCTCAATTGTAAATATATTTGGGTGTAAGAGATATGTGTAATCTTGTCATTCAAAGAAATGAGCTTTTCTTTGACTGTAATAAAAACCGTTTGCTGAATGCCTTGAATGACAAATGCAGAAACTTCCATCATGTTCTTATTTCTTCAGCAATTTCAAGTTTTTACTTTCTTCAAACATCTACCTAGAAAAAAATATCAGAAAAAGAGGTCCATGCCTAGGTGTCCTTGTGATGGTACCACAGCAACTGCTTAAATATTTCATGTCTGCTTCCACAGTGAACGTTACACAGAGAAATTCATTAGTGTCAGAGTGATTCTGTTGTGAACAGATAAAAGATGAAATCTCACATCCAAGGTATTGTTTATCCATTACTTCTAGATAAACACACAAAATATATTTGTTTTGATGAATCTCACCTGTTATTTTCTTGTATTTTTCTACAGAGAATAATATTGCCAGGCAACATTACAATTTTTTTTTTTTTAATATCTAATTGTTCCTTTGTTTTTCAACACGGAGGATAATATAGATACACATACACAACAAACAAATATATGTATGTGTGTGTATACATATGTATAAAAGGAAAATGTTTTTTGCCTAAATGTAGGGACACGCTTAAAACATGAGAGTGAACATTTTATAACTTCATGTGTCTTAAATCCAGACATACCTTGATTTTACTGATTTAGATCACCTCAGTCCTACAGTCAAAACCTAAACCTGCCCAATACCTCCACTTCTTCCTTAATTTCAGTCCTTGCTTTTAGAAGTTGATATAGTCCACTTAACACATTCATGTGACATGCAAAACCGAAGTCGAGAAGGGTCAGTATCTAGATCATCTGCTTTCCACTGCTGTTTCATTCTAGCTCTAGAGAGACCTGGCCATCAAAAAAGATTTCTCAAATTATTTTTCAAAGGAAATAGGAGAGTTCAAATGCACGAGAAGACAATCTGGTAGAAACAGAGAAACAAAGAAACAGAGAAGGCCCACATTGTAGTCTGTTATCTGAACACTCACGCTCTCAACCTTTCGAATTCCTGTTAGAACATGTGCATAGAAGCTTTGCAAAATAGCTGCTTCTGTCAGTAGAGCAACCAACAAGGCTTTGGTCACTGCACATTGTTTCTTCATGCAGAGGTTCTGTGTAGATCCTCAAAAGGCAAATATAGCTTTTTCTGTCTTACAGCATTGACTGTGGGCGTTAGTGGATCTCTTCTCAGTATTCAGTTGCTAGTTCTCAAAAAACTTGCTAGATTCTAGTTGTTTTTTTTCCTGTGAGTTCTACTCTTCTGATAAAACCGGTTTAAACTGGTCAAAATTTCAAAAGGATTTGGGTGAGAGTTTTTGTGTGTTTTGTGTTTGTTTGGGGTTTTTTTTGTTTGGGAGGGGGTATTGTCTTGGTTTTTCAATGAAAGAATATACCAATGGTTGTATTATTATACAGTAGTTTATTTACCAAGGAGGGGGGTGGGGTGGACACCCAAAACCCTTCTCATAAAAAAAAAAAAAAAGAAAAAAAAAGGAAAAATACCATTATTACTGATGTTATAAGAGCACCACTACTTTTGTTAAGTCTCATGTGCTGATAGCATGAATTAAATATCCCTTTAGAGATCTTATTTCTAGAAACCGAAGAGAATTCTTAGTCACCAGTAAAATTTCTTAAATCGCGTAGATTGACATAGAAGCTCTTCTTTTCTAAAAGCCTTTGGCAATATCTTGAGGCCCCCTTATAATAAATCTAATTTTATTACTGGATGACCCTCTACCAAGGGTCCAAATAAAGATATTCACATTTTGGCAGGCCTTGACACCCCTGCCTATTTGACTTATTCATCTTAAGCTAATTTCCCCATGCAGTTCTCAATTTTGTTTTTATTTCATAGACAATACAAAAACTTTGAAATTTGTAATCAGACTTTTTAGAAAATCATTCATAGCTGGACTCTCCAGAGATATGACCTAGATATAGGTCATAACATATGGTAAAATGGGATGAGTTGCTAAAGCTGTGTCTATTGAAGCTGAAAAAATAGCTAAAGAAGCACTGTCTAGCTATCTGCACCTAACCTTTCCTTCCAAAATAACCATGAAGGGGACTGGGGAATATTCACATCACAAATGGAAGATTGTATAATCGTCTTCCACCTGGGTCCCTAACATTGGGGACTTTCTTGAATCAGGAGGCAGCAGAGTCCCATAAGATTAGTACAGCATGCATCAGCTGCCAGATTCTTTGATGCTGTACAGCTGCTCTGCATCATATCTCCAGCATAAGCTGAATTCACTTAATTAGTGAGTTAAGGCCCTGTGTCAATATAAACATGCAGTGATGTAATAGAGAAAAGTATACAGAGAAGTGGTGAGGATCATCTGTAGGCTGCATCTAGACCCATTCCATAACCCATTTGTACTTATAAAGCTTTAGGGCCATTTTCAGCTACCAGAGGTTTCTTAAACGTATTGATTGAACTTAGAAATAACCAGCAGATCACCAGAAGAGGGAAGACACTGACTGCATTCACATAGTTACTTAGGCTTGGATACCGATTATCTTCAGTAGCAGTCCTCAGAGTCATCTCTATGAACCTCTGGCACAATTAGTTATTTAAACAAATTACAAAAGGTGTAAGGGAGAGGGAAGCAGAGGCTGATTCTATAGATTTGTAACTGACTTAGAGCAGGAAGCTAAATCTCTGTCCCCGTTTTTATTTACCTGTAACATTTTTGTGTTTGGGTTTGTTTTGGGGTGTGTGGGTGTGTTTTGTATTATTGTTTGGGTGTTTGCTTTTGTTTGTTTATGTTTAGGAATAAAGGGGATATGAAAACAGAACATTTCAGGAAGCAATCGGCTTTGACAAAATAAATTGTCAAAGGAAGATAATTTCCTACCCTCTCCGGATCAATGCAGTTATGCAGTTGTGCAGACCAGTACAGACTTTGAGTACAGGACTAGCACAAGCAACACTGGAGTTCTTTGTTCTAGTCACAAACCTGAATATGTGCAGTCTTTAGTCTTCTATAAAAGGCTTTGCACAATCTCACGTACTGCTCTTTAAAGCTATAGCTTCCAAGTTATTGACACAGTAGCTGCTAATTGAACCTAAGATTAAATAAAAAAGAAGAAACCAATCAATCAACCAAAAAAAAACCCCAAACCGAAAACCTGTCATCTTAACCAAACTGAAATCTCTGCTTATTTGCTTTGGGCATGCATCTTTTTTTATTTTTTACTTTACAATATGATCTGTAAAATGAAAGAAAGTCTCTCTCTCTTTTTTTTTTTTAAAAAAAAAAAAGAAGAAGAAATAAAACAAAACTAGAAAAAAACTTCCAAAGCATACCTAATAATACATATAAAAGTATGTCAACAGGTCCATTAATATTGAGTAGTGGAATGTTTTATAATGCTAAATTTTACTCACATTTCATTGTCAAGTCTTCCAAGCATCAGAATCCCTTGTTAACACTTGTGGCAAGGCCAAGACCAACAAGAACAAAATTAATTCCAAACCAAAATCTTTTCTAGACTTAAGTTAAAACACCAAAAAGAAAAGAAAGATATTTTTCAATATTCATACATGGAATGCATAACTGAACTACATAAGACAAATATTAAATGAAATATTTCTAATTCTTGTGCCCTAGAAAATTTATCATTGTCTGAGCAGTTGAAATTGCCTTAAATATAAGCAAAATATTTATAAAGGCATTTTGTAGCATGTTAGTCTGGATTTGCAAGCTCTCGGAACTCTCAAAAGAATATACTGGCAGAAAAGCATGTTTTTTTCTAGAGACATGTTCTTGTAAGACTGTCCAGCACTGGCAACACCAAAAGAAGAAGCTACTCTAAAAATATTTCTTGAACCTCTTTTAATATGAATTGAAGGAAAGGAAATTTAAGCAATAAAGCTGATAATTAAGTGCTTTGTTCTGTACATCATTCACAATCACAATTTGATTAAATTCCTAGGGCTACAAGAAACTTCTTACAGGCCTCTCTAACTACAGGTATAAAATTATCTAAGTAGGTAATCAGAAGGTTATTTGACTTAAAATAAGCCATGTAATATCACAAGCTCTTTGAATAAAGGCAGGTGCAAGGCCAGAGGCACTGTAGCCTTCATAATAAAAACTGGGACACAGTCAACACACCTATGCCTAACAGTCTAAGTGCTTTCTCACATAAAACTAAACTGAAGAAACTTACACAGAGATATGCATGAATGACTGTATCATGGTGCTTCAGAAGCAAATACTGTTGAAAATGCAATGCCAATCAGAATGCGTATTATTTCTCTCAAAAACTGCAGTTAATTTTGAAATTGACTATGACTTTCCAGGAAGTCCCAAAGAGTTTTGAATTCCTGAGATTTAAGAAGCAGAAAGAATAGAAATAAGAGGAAGTAGAGCTAGAGGAAGCAAGAATGAAGAACAATTTAATTTTGCCTTATCAAGACTCTATACATACAACATCATAACTTGAGTATTAAATTTGGATTATACCGAGCAAATGTCTTTTTGATGGTGTTACTTGATGTGAGTTAGAACTACTTTTCTCTTTCATCTATAATACCCTTCATAAAATACCAGAACAGCAGAATTAGTCATTTTCCATGAACGAGAATATTTAAATTGATTTGGACTGCCTTTATTCTCTGTAGTCCTTTGATTCATAGGTATGCTGGCTGTAGGGGAACCTGTCAGACCATCTAGTCAAGTTAACATACAACACAGATCACTACATTTCAATGAGATTAAATCAATAAATTTCCTATGTTGAAGGAAAAAAAAATAATCTGTACAAGCAGAATATATATGAACTTATCATCATCATCCTCTAATTAAAAATTGTTCTGGTAGTAAGTAGCTCCTTATTTTGATATGGGGCTTATCACCTAAAATTCTCTTCCCGTACTGAATATATAAGAAAAGTTCATTCTCAATCATAATGAAATTTGAGGGTATCATTAATAGAATAGTTGTATTTCAGTAAAACTGATTACACCACTTGGGATATGTGTAAGGTAGTTTTGCAATATACTGAATATTTAGAGCAAAAGGCTGTTTTCATACACAGTTCTCAACGCAGTGTGATAATCTTCTCTAAAGAAATCTTACCATAGTTCAGGCAGTAGTTTTTCCTATTGAGAAACACATTACAAACTATATGCTCCAGGAAATAAATAATATTCTTGTCACAACAACATTAGCAAATTAGTAAACAGATCACTTAGCAAGTAAGCCATTATAAAAAAATTTGCTTCAGGATACATTGTATGTTGCCTTACCTATTTCAACTGGCTGCCAGTTCTTTCTTTGAGGAACATTTGTTTAAGGGAACTGATGTAATAATAAAGTTTTAAAAAAAGAAGTTTGTCTTCATTACTTCATGCTTAGGCTACATGTTGCAGTACTAGAGAACAGTCTCTACTATCATTAAATATATGCACTAGTTTCACATTCCTGGGAAATGAAAAATAAATATTGATATTTTACATCATGTTATTCGTAAAGCTGATGTGTGAAAACTCTTTTAAAAATATTTATACTATCACATACCGTGCTACTATTTAATCTCAGAGGCATCCCTAGAATCTGCTCAAATTTCTGTTCTTCAGTGTCATACTAAAATAAATTAGATTGTAACAGGAGTTTGTTGAGGAAGGTGCTGAATATGCATTATGTAGCTACATGTGTTTGTTTTCTTTTATTATAGACAGTGTCAAGTAGAATAGTTCCATCCAAAAATCTAAAATTTATTGTCTTGCCTAACTATAAATCCTTTGTCTAAAATGTAAGCAAGTTTCATATCCCTGAATGTCCACATGTAGCACAGATGCATCAGAAAACACATACACCTGGCTAACTGATTTAAAAGACTTAATTTGTCACAACACTCTCCAAACTATCAAGCTGCAACAAGGTCTTTTACTGTCTCATACCAGTACACTCTTCATGCCAGTCCTTCTGCTGTCTTCTCCTCATTTTGTCTCATCCAGGGCATGTGCTCACCCTTCAGGGCTGCTCTCTTTTCATTGACTCTCAACCACTTAACTTCACCAGCCACACCTGTACCTTATCTACATCAGCCAACCCGCTGCCCCTGAAGCCAGCCCACAGTTGTATATTATCAATGCTAATTAACCCAGCTTCATTCCACTACATTAATTAAGAAAAAAAAAAAAAAAGTTTAAACAAACTTTGTTCACAGCATTCAGGTTACTGGCTCTAGAAGGAACAACATTATAGTAATCAAAAAGTTTCACAAATGGTGGTTTAGAGAACGTACTGATAAATACTTCTGCATCTGAATACAGGGCCAGAGTATGTAACAGAGGTAACAAAGATCTCAGGTTCACTTGCAGAGGAATGTTTCACATCCAGCCAAATAACTCCACCTAAATCTCAAGTTACAAACTTTTTCTTGTATTGAAGTGGAAATGGAGATACCCAGAGACAAAATTCAATTTATCTATACCCGTTTTCTTCTGATAATCTAAAATCCATTCAATACATTCTCAGTAACATGTAGCCGAGTTTCTACTGAAGGATCCTGGCTTGATTAAGTTTATATCAGGTATATATTTCAATCAGGGAAATTTTATGCTGCAAGTGAGTCTCAAAACTCTGTGGAATTTTTATTTTAAGAGTCTCCCACAGGTTTATAAGACATATCTATGTGCATGTGTATATATATACATATATATATATATTCTTATTTGATGGATGAACAACAAAAATGGCCAGCATAATTTTGTTTCATAAAGTACTTGAATTTAACTAGAAAAATGAAACAAACAAATGAACAAAAAAACCTGTGTGTGAAATAGAGTTTAAAAAAGTGACCTTTATTAACAATAGGACCACCAAATGAAATTGGTTGGAAGTAATAGCTTGAGCAGTTAAATCTGAAAAAATCCTGAAGTTTCTTCAAGTTTAGGATGTAGACTTAAACTAAGCAAATATTTGGTATTTGCCTTCAAAAAAGAGGAAATCATTATAAGAAAATAAATAAGTTGACTAATGCAAAGAAATGTATAGAATGGAAATAATCATAAACCAGGTGAAGCAAAAATAAAATTACTTAATTTAGTTTAGTCAAGAAATTTGGATGTTGCCACCTGAGAATAAGAGATTTAATCAGAAGCTCTCTGACTTCTGTAGCCTGCAGTCTTAGAAAAAATTATTAAGTATATATATATAATATAAAATGCAATGTATAAATTTGGTTTATCAATCACAATGCATGATTGCATAAATTGCAAATATTTTGGGTTTATTTTAGATGGATGACTTACATTACTTCCTGTATTTGCACTAGAGCAGAGCATCACTTTAAATTCTTTATGGAAAAAAAATAGTGAAAATGGGATTATAGATGAATTAAAAAGAAAAGAAGGAACAACAGCCTGAAGAGAAGATGAAAATAGATTTTGAAAGATCAGCTAGAAGTTGAGTAATATTTCACAAGAACAACTTATAGGACAGATACTTTTTTATATTTTTACCTAAAACAGAAAGGATAAGATTTGGTTCAGATTATCTGTGATGAAATACAGTTGGGAAGTATTGTCTATAAAAAGAGAATTAATATATGCAGGAAGAACGAAATATTGTGACGACAGGAACTTTAAGATATAATGCAACTGATAAATATGCAGGATCATCTGCTTCAGGTCTAATATGATAAACTTCCATGACATCAGCCTAGGAGCTTATCTACAGAAAAGCAGAGGAAAGGACCTTGATCTGTTTGTTGATCACGGAATAATTTCCAGCTGCCAACTTGATGTAGCTGTGAAAAAGACAAATTAAATCTTAGTAAAACACAACAGAGACTTTTACTAAAGGCAGGAAGAAATTAATCCCGCTATACAATTTAGGCCAGGTTATCCTTCTCTCAGAATGCAAATATGAATCTGGTTACTCATGCTCATGAAAAAAGAACTCAGAATGGAACAAACACAGGAAGGTCTAGGAGGATGTTCAGAGAATGAAGCAGCTACTACTTGACAGGAGACTAAAGAATGTGACTTATTTAATCCGCCTAAGGAAGGCTAAGAATTTACTTGATTGCTGCCTGTTAGTGACAAAGAAGTATTTTTAGACATAAGTGTAGCTAATAAGAAAAACTATGTGTAGTGGCTAGCAAAAAAATTTCATCTGTTGCAGCTTATACAGGGCTGAGAAATGCTAGATAATGTGAACCTTGACAGATTAATGAAACAAAACAAAACAAGACAAACACACACCACCCCCCCCACCCCCCCCAAGAAAAACCCAAAACAAAAAACCTCACATGCAATTCAGCTGCCCTAAACTGGACTTGGGGAAAACTATGTAGAATGGAATTATTTAGAATTGTAGAACCAACTGTGTTGAGACAGACCCCTAAGATCATCAAGTCCAACCGTTAGTACTTACACCTAGTTCAAAAGACCATATCCAGATTGTGGTCAAGAAGTCTCCTGATCTGGATTCCTACTGGGCTGTGTAAATACACTTTAAACTGTACCTGGAGGCATGCGTTTACATAAAATAGATTGGAAGACATGTTGTAAATAAATAAAAAATTGGCTTGTCACAATCAGATTCTCCTTGCTGAAGAATTATATAACATCTTTAATAATTTCTCCAGCATTTTGCCAATGCTTTTCTAGCCACATTGCCCCAGTGAAAGAAACCAGAGTGACCTTTCTGGTGTCCAGTCCAGTTTGTGGTTCTGGAATTCAGTGTCCCTAACCACTAACCACTGAAACCAGCCGATCCCACAGAAAAGTCCAGCAGCACTTCAGCTAGTGAACTATTACATCACAAACAAGTGCAAACTGATGATGAAATGTTTATTTTGGGGTAAAATGCAAGTTATTAATGATTACATCAGAGAGTTCAGGAACTGCTTATTGAGGATGAGAGGAGGCAAAAAACTCACCACTTATGAGACAGAGCTCAGTATGTTTATGAAAGGGATTGTGAGATGAAGTGGCTAGAACAGCAGGGCACAACTTGACCCACAGGGTTTTTTTCCAAGTCTTGCATTTTTTTAAGGAATGAAAGGAGTAATTAATTGCTTGTGAATGCAATTTTTCATGCAGTCTCTTCTACCTCTATGTCACATCCTCTTACATTGCTCCTTGTCATCTCCCATTAGACTGTGGCTAATTTTACTACATTATTGCTTCATCACTTTATATATCAACAAACCCTTCAGTTACCTCTCTGTCCTCTCTGAAGTCCTCATCTGCTCTTCCTATTTAGAACAAACAAATAGTTCAAGCAGAAATGTAAAGCTTTATGAACGAGATTTGCACACATCTGCTGAATTCCATTTAAACACTGGAAATAAGTGCAGAGAACTTATCCAACCCTTCTTCCAAATAGCAGTAACAGCAGTACAGGCCAGATCCAATTTTTAGCATCTCTGTTTAAAATAAGCAACTTATTTACTGTGAATACTTATTTCTAGCTGCAACTCATTTCCAGCTTAGGAAACAAATTTTTACATCATGCATGGTTGTATAATACGATTTTATAGTTATTTTTTTATAGTTTATTTTTTTATAGCAACAAAAAATCAGCTAAAGAATTAAATAGCATATTTCCTGCAACTGGTTGGAATGCAGGCCCATTATCAGCCACCTTCCTGTTGGTGATACCATGTTTCTTTTTAACTTTCTCTAATCGTTGTCTGATATTTGCTTGGTCCATACAGACTATTGAGGTAAGTGCAGTAGCTCTATTAAATCACAAGTTATTTAAATCTGTAATGTGTCAATTTATTTGACCTGTTTCCACGCAGCAAACATTACTGAATCCCAGAGAACTTCCAGCCTTGAGAAGGACTGTGGGGTGCAAATCTATATAGAAGTGGAAAGTGTCTAATCCCAACAGGTGAAAAATTCCAGGAGGCTTAAGCCATGCCTGAAGAGAAGAAAGATATGATATTTTAATATCAGACAGTGCTGGTAGATGCTTTGTAGCCCTCTCAGGACCTCTCTGCCTCCACTAAATCTACCTTTAATGTGTTATTAACTCAAAAGACCAACAAACTGTAAAGTAATAAGCTAGCCAAGTGGAAGACAATCATGCGGAAAATATTTCTAAACCTTATTAGACTCACCTTAGCTGGATGTCATAGTTCCTGTCACCTCAGAACTTGCACCAACCCAATGTTGATAATTATTTTTCCATGTGACGCAGATGGAATCAGTTACTTCTGTCCTCATCTCCCAGCTCCCACTGAAGCTCTGCAACATCTCACATGCTAGTTCCCAGACCCTCCTCCTCAGCTGATCCCAAACTGAGCTCTGAATGTTTGGCTGGAGCTTTCATGTAGTAGGCAGAAAGAAGCACTAAAAGCTCATTGAATCCTTTACATCACAGGACTTTGAAAAATCCCCCAAGGTAAGAAAATATGCTGTTTAGAAATCCTTTTACTATATTTTGACCTGGCTACCCATTCTGTTTGTCTTCCAAGAAATGGAATAAGTTAATCTGTCCTCAGCACTGAATAAAGTAGTTTGTAGCTTTCCCACTTAGGGAAGAAAATTGAAAACTAAGACCTGTGGGCATTCTGTGACACCAGTGAAAGATCTGAAAAAAATATGTCTGCCAGTATGTATGAAATTAATCATTTATTCTTGAAAGGCAAAAGCATCACATTTAAATTAACTAAATAGCAGGCAGGGATATTTATTCTTTAAATAATTTTTGAACTATTAATAAAGCAAAATAATTTCTGTTCCTATTTAATGGTTGGACTTGATGGTCTCAAAGGTCTTTTCCAGCCTAAATGATTCCATGATTCTATGAAGTCTTGTTTTGACTTTACATTCAAAGAAGGTGAGAGAATCTCATTATGGTTCCCAAATCCTACATGTATCCCACGTGCCTGAAGCATGACACCTATGCTTATGGAGACATCTGTTGTAAAGCGATATCAGTATTTGGAGACCTTAAAAAGAACACAATAGTTATGCGTAACAGAGGTAAGAAACCACTATCAGTATGGCTCAAATGCCCTGAGAATGAATGAGAGAAAGGTGATGTGGAAAAAGTTTCAGTGATGGCTCTTTAATCGCAAAAAAGTAACAAAGAATGACTGCAGGCTGCTACCAGAATACAAAGCAGTTGATTCCTGTGTTGTACAGCTTGGTTCTGTGGACCTGGCCCTAAACAGGAGTAGTACACTGAAAACAGATGAGATACCATAGCTATCTTTTCTTGTGTCTGATTTTCCCAGGCTAGGATGTAAGAAAAGCACTTCCAAAAGCAGACTATATAAGGCTGTGCAAACATGTTCTATCTTTCCAGATGCAAAGTCAGTTTAGAAGGCTAGTGCCCCTCAGTTATTCTAGAACAGCATACATAGGGTTTTGCTGTGAGGTCAATCACCACAAAAGTTAATGGAAAAGATCATATTTATCCAAAGTTCATTTAATGGTCTAGTTCATAACCACACAAACAGCTAAATTGTTACAGGTGAAGGAAACACATGTTGTGACATGTGGGACAAGCTGATGTGTTGAGAAAGAGAGAAAGAGAGAGAGACAGAGAGAGAGTCTACTATATCATTGCACACAGCACATGATATCTGCTTGATTTATTAATTTTATACTACTGTTTCTGCTGTGAAAACCTCATGTTCTGCTAGACAGAAATGGTTTTCATAGTTGCATCAAAGGTTAGAAAAAAATCTCTGCCGTGAGGGGTCCTTTCCTGACAGTATGTCCTAAAATGGAAAAGAAGTCCTTCTCTGCTGGAAGAAATAACTTCAAGTAGTGGTCAAAGAATGGGACATATAGTAATAATAAAAACAAAATGGAAATCTCCAAAGGAGAAGGGAACACACAGATCAGCCTCAGTTTTGCTGGAAGGAAAGATGTTTTCTCTAAAGTCTCAGAAGAGTCTGCATGGTCTTTGATGTAAGGTCATGAAGCTACTGAAACTAATGACTAGAGAACAGCACTGTAGGGAGGTGTTTGAAGGTGAAAAGTTTGGGTTTGGATCCTTTTATTCTAATCCCTGGAAGGTCTGAATCTTCTTTATTCAAAGAATTACTTGTTCCAATTTTTGCTTTAATAAAATCAAACATTAGAATTTCAAACCCCTTTTGATATTTTGAGGTACTCTTTACAAAGCAACAGTATAAGTAGTTCTGCTCAAAAGATTTGGTCAATTTGTTATGTCATTGCACTACTTGGGAAAACAGCATGAAATTTTGGAAGGAATCACTATGATATGGAAAATCAGCAGAGTGTGAGTCATAGGGCTTGTCTATAGCATAAAGCCTTGGTAATAGTTACACAAAGTATAAGCTGATCAGCAATAGAAGTCTCTAAGAACAGATAAATAGAGAAAAAGGAGTGCAAATTCAAAGAAAATCAAAGATGGAAGCGTAGATCACTTAGGTGTCAGTCATGGAGAAGCTGCCTGAGGGCATGGGCAGCCTGTGTTCACCATCAGTAATATAGAAGAAAGTGATCTTGATTCTTTCTACCGTTTGTCCATTAGAGAAAGCACATTTTCACAACAGTCTTTCTAGTTTAGTGAAATGACATTTACAGGCAAACCTCAGTTTCAGTGTAATATTCCAGCCATTAGTCACAAAGGATTCTCTGTGTATCATGCCTCTAGGAGACAAAATCCATATTGTAGGCTCTGCATTTAGTAAAATTCAGCCCACATTTTCTCTCTGAATTCCCAGTCTTGAAAATTTACAGACAGAACATTTGCCTCCTTTATGCTAAGGATCTCTCCAGTCCGAAAAAAAAGTGTTGCAAATCAATTGACTTTAACTCAATCTGGTATTTTCTGTTGAATCAAAGAGTTGTCTGATGCCAACCACAATATCTAGCATTCATTTGAAGTCGGATTATTTTTTTATATAGTCAGGCTGATGTAAGTGAAATTACGTTTGAATCAAAGTATTAGCCTTGTATGTAGTACACAATGACAACCTGTTGTTGACAATTGTTGAATGACAAAAGGCTTGAAAAATGGTTAGATTTTCAAATCTTGCTGAGTAGGCCACAGTTTGATAATCATTTGTCATCTTAGCATGAGTTTATAAGTTCACTACCCTGTGTTCTCATTTCCCTGCTAAATTGTTAGTTGGCCTGGTTAAAAAAAAAAAAAAAAAGTGGGTGAGACGAACCAGGTGAACTGAACTGAGGAACTGATGGTGTTTGAAAATAACACTGCTGCACAAACACATCCATATAACCAGGTGTATAGTTCATGGATGAATGCAGGATGGCTGCTTTGACAGACCCATTTGCCAAAGGAGAAGTTCAGAGCTATCCTTTGCCCCAAGTATAGTTCAAGCCCATATTTGTTTGAGGTTTGTTTGTTTTCCAGAAAAAGAAAAAGGAAGGGTAAATTTTACACCCCATTTAATTTATCACTAGGGAAGTCAGTAAAGCTAAAGCTAGTATTACAGATAGCTAGCAGTAAGAGAAAGCTATATGTTGTTAATGGCTAAAAACAAAATAACCCAGGTTGGGGTAAATGGTGGTGTGACTTATTTGTGGGTTTTGGTTTTGGTTGTTTTGTTGGGTTTTTTTTTTCATTAGGTCATTTTTTTACTTCCTTATCTAATCCTATATTTGGTCTAATTTTACATTTGTTTTCAGTGCTTTCTATCTTTTATCTTTTTCTCCCTGGATTTTTCCCTCTCTTTTCCACTTTCTGCTTTCCTCCATTTTCAATCCAACTTAGAACAAACAAAAACATGTGAAACTGAAGCATGCTCAGGATAGTTTTAAGTCAGTTTTATTTATGTTCTCTGCTGTCTTTATGATTAGTGATTTGAAATAAAAAAATATTTTTTTTCCAACAGTACAACTTGCTAAAAGAAAACTTTTCTATAATCATATTGCTCACTGTGAGAGAGTGATAATTCAAAAATCATTAGATTTGTTCTGACTCCCTGCTTGTAAATAGCGCAAACATATTTTGATCCATTGATCTGTCTTTACAGGAAGAAAAGAAAGACTAGTTATTGCATTGCAGTGTTCAATAAAAGCTACCTAAAACTATGTGCATGCATATACAGGATTCTGTTTTGTTGCTATTCACATATGTATAATGGTATAGATATGTACAGAACTCACCTTAGAATAATAGCTTCTGTTTATTTCAGTGATCTTGCGATAGTTTACAGTATAAGATTCTTCATGAAAGATGAAGCAGAATCTGTATCTGACAGCTGACATGATCTTTCAGTGAGATAAATACACAGTGAATGCAATACCTGATACAATAACACACAATTTTCAAAATTGCTTACAAAACTGGAAAGTGAATCTGAATGTGTTAAATAAACCGGGGGTGGGGGAACGGTTTTAGTAGCTGAATTGCATTTATATAAAACAGGAAAAAAAAAAAAAAGTTACAATAACAAATGAAAGGCATATATATACATCTTACATATGTACTACACCAGAAATCTTGTTACAACTATTTAGTCATGAATTTTCATATAGAACTCGTTAGCTTTAATGTCTCACAACTATTACATCCCTGTGTTTCTTGATTGGTTAGGAAAATAGATATCAAAACAAAACCAATACACTCACAAACCTCAAAAGTAGACTAGAAAACTCAGCGTTTTTTTTAACAGAATGGTTCTCTTAGATACTGACTAAGAAGTAGCTTTCCAAAGAAGCTTAGTGATGAACATGCAGACGCTTTGGATCCATGAGCTACTGGTTACTAAGCCCTTTAGAGAAATCCAGTTGCCTAGGGAACACTTAAGCATGGTGGGTGTCTTCTGAGATGCTGACCCAATTTGTATATGTTGAAAAGTTAGTCTTCAGTACCACTGATGTCTTTTAGCCTTGAAAATGGCCACTAGCTAGATATGTAGCCCTATATTTCGTAAGCCTAAAATGTGTGAACTCTAGAGATGTGGTTGAATAACATGAGACACTTTAGTTCTCCTAGATTAGGTGTGCTGCAGCAAGTGATAGACAAATGGATGTACAATCAATGAGATAAATCTCAATAGCAGATATGGAATTCCTTAGCTGCACTCGCATCATTTTGAAAGCTCTTTAGAAAGCTGTCCATGAAAGTCAGGCCATGCATTCTTTCTCATGTGCAGTCTTGTACCAAGCCCTTCTTTGGCTAGGGGAGGAGGGATTTGCTCAATTTGACTCAACTTTGTCAGACAGAATGGAGAAAGAAATAGAATGGATAGGGGCTGCAACAATATGACTAAAACCTCCTTTCACTTCATAGTTTAGCTATAAGATCAGTGGAAATTGTAGGAAAAGAACAAATTTTATGACAATGTTATCAAAACACTTTAAATGATTCAAGGATGCTTGGGTAAATTCATATAGTCTGTTAAGGCTAGATTAGCAGACAAGCCACAACATCTACCCTGCCTCCTGTTCATATAATTCATATCCTAAAACCAGACATGAACTTTTGTAGACTAATAAAGATAAAAGACATTGAGGCTGTTCAGTTTAGAAAGAAGGTGATTAAGCAGGATGAAGGAAGGTGGGGACAAAAAAAATAATAAAAGCCTAAAAAACTGCCCTTAAAAAGGCAGGGGTTTTATTGGAGAATACATGAGTATTTGGTGACACGTTCAGGTAAAAGCTTTTAGGAAATTCTTACATAAGGCAGTCTGTGAAACTTATTGACAAAAGTTGCCAGTGTAGGAGAGAATGCAATAGAGTCAGAAAAAAATGAAATATCTTTATTTTTGTCTTGAAAGTAGGAAAAGTTAAAACCCGTGGAAAAACCCTGTTTCCTGCTCTGGCCCTGTAATGGGAATCCCTGATATTACTACCCATAGCAAACTCAGTTTTGCCTCTACTTTGAGATTTTAAAGTAATACCTTCGTTCCACATTCAAAACGTGTTAGTCATACTCCACAAAATATTCTCTGGAACAAATTAAAATGGAAACTAGAAAGAAATTAATATTTTTTTTGCCTGCACAGACAATTTCTCACTGTTCAAACATCAAACATGGAAACGAGGAGATTGTCTGATCAGAAGGTATCATTTGCTACAGAAATCCTGTTGAAACTTTTTGTTTCTTACAGCAGTCAATTTAAACTTTTCTCACTTGCAGTGACTTTCCTCATAACAGCATGACACTAGAGCATAACAGCCTAATTCTCTGTTTCCCACGAAACAAAGTCAATATACGTGTATTAGCCAACACACACCTTTTCCTCTTTTCTCTTTATTCCTCCTTCATTTTTCTTCTTATTGCAGGAGATGCAAGAAGCTAGCATTCTGGTAGTCATATATCAAACTGATGCCTCAATTCCTGCAACATGTTTGCTCAATATTTATCATCTTCCGAGAGTTTAATCCAAAGTGTTACGTTCTCAGGGAAAGGTGCTTTGAACCATGAGAGTAAGGTCTAAATACCTGGAATAGCCAGGCTGTTTGGCTGCCCTCTTGAAATGGGCAGTCTACAGCAGCTGAAAAGTAAATGTGACCCATAGCCACTACTGTGAACAAAACCAGAGCAAAGCATTAATTTCGGTAACTTTAGAGACTTAATATTTATGTAAGTGTATGGTGATTTTCAGCAATGGGGGACATAGGTACAGCCCTCGTTGTTAGAAATAATAAAATTCCTGGTGATTTCAGGGTGTTTGCTAGAGCAAATACATTCTGAAATAACAAATGAAACTGTGTCTTTGTTGGTGTCTTTTTCTGGAGAATTGTCATCACCTCTGTTGTCTGACACATGACTAATACATTGTAAAAGAAACCAATTAATTTATTAACACACCATTTGGTGACTAGAAAATAGGAGTGATGGGTCTTCCAAATTCCTACGTATAGGTTACTCAGACAAATTCCCTGAGTTAACTGGAACAATTTCTAAAGACCTGATGTTATCAAATGAAACCTGTAGGAATCAAAAAAATTAACATGTGGTTCAGACATTGATATCTCCATAAAGCTTTGCTGAGATGCATCTTTACTACTTTTCTATAAATTTTACAATGTTAGTGATTAAAAAAAAAAGTAAAAATAGATGGGGCACTGAATATAGTTAGGTACTGCTGCACAATACCTGTAAAATTTAGTCTTAACTTTAGGTGTGTGGCAAATGGAAGTATAGTGAAATCTAAATTACACTGACTGACAGAATTTTAAAAAATCAAAACAAAGCAAATCAAACCCAAAAATCCCACCAAAAAAAACTTCCACAGAAGTTATAACTTCAGTGGGGGTGTGGGGGGGAAGAACACAGTGAGAGATGACATGAAATTAGCAACAACTCTTCAAGGATGTGTAAAGAATAGACAAAAATCCAGTTTTTATGGGCTTTGATTTCACTTTGTCCCTTTAAAATTCCCAACCATAATAAATGCATAACAAACAGTCCCTTTGAAATCCAAAAGATCTAAGAATTGCTAGTGCAGTCAGGTTACAGTTGTGTCAAAGACACTCTTGAGAACTACTGAACCTCTGCTGAAGTATAACCACTGTGTTATCTATTTACATTAATGTTCTGGTGAACTATCTGGAATCTGTTATGCAGATATAGAATATTTCTTTTAAATAGTGTTTGAAGAGACAAGAGATGAAAACCCCACAAAATCTCATTGCCATTCTGTGTTGAAAGGGTAAATAAAAATAAAAAAAATAAAAAATGTTTATCATTATGTTGTTCATTATCATATGCTGTTCTGTGTTTATAAAGAAAATTTATTTTAAAAGAGCAAGAAAAAAATGGCATTTCTTTTGTTGAAAAAATTATCCCAATATATGAAAATTCAAAATTTAGAACCATACTTTATTAATAAACTTTAATTCTTTATATGTCGTCCTTCAAGTTATAGAACCATTTGATTAAATTAAGATTCATATAGATTATACAAAACCTAAATTGATGTAGACTATTAAGAAAAAGAAAAATTACATTTTGAAGTGCTTCAACTTTCCTTTTCAGTATTAGATGTATCTGTAAAATTATCAATATTTTAATCATGTAGTAATTAGCTGAGTTGCTTCACTAACACATTCCATTACTAACATCCCATTCCAAAATAACATTGAGAACGGGCAAATATCTAAAAAACAAGTGCACAAGCAAGTGACAGTATTCTCCATCTCAAAAGTGCAGCTCAGTGATCCAACAAACCAAAAATCTTAAAAATAAGCCAGGCAAACAAGATTTAATTTGTCATGCTTGAAGGAATATTTCATTTAGTTTAGTGTGGATTTTTGTTTGCCAGTTGTATAAAACTGTGTGTTTCCCAAGAACATTTGTTTTCCTGGTGAAAGCCTTACTTCCCAAATGGTAGGCTCTAGAATCAGAGTGTTTTGGAAACTGTCAGATGGAGCAGAGACTACAAATTCATGAAAATCAAAGTATTTGCAGGAGATGGTTCAATTTTGACAAAGTTGTGACAGAAAGGAGGCAGTTTTCCAATAGTCATCTGCAATGCTAGCTCACCCACCTGCCTTTTATGAAGGCTATTGGTGCACTTCCAGGCTCCCAACTTCTCAGCAGGACACCTGGCAGGCTTTTGAGGAGCTATGAGTCCTGGCTCCCAGGCTGCTCAGCCTAGCCAAGGCTTCAAGACTTTTGGCTTGCTTTCAGCTTGCCTGGTGGCGTTGAGAAGCCCCCCCCAGCCTGCACTTCCAACTTCAAGTGCCCAGCTGCTCAGCAGACCAAGCTTTTATGGACTATCATCAGTGTCTACCTTTCAAGCTATAGACCCAGATACTTTATAACTTCTAGGATCCATAGCAATCCACCCAGAAGAGTTTTCTTACAGCTGAAATATTTTGCCTTCCAATTCAAACAGAAAAAAAATCGAAGACATTATTAACAGAAAATGGAGATCTGTGAAAAAGAATTGCTTTTCTATCCTCAGCTTTTCTCAAATAACAATCAAAAATATGGTTGGTTTTTAAGGTCTTACTTTCCAAAACACAGTTACTTTCCAGACACATCTGCAAATAAGATGTTAGAATAGGGGTCTAGAGAGTAAAATAATTTGTTGAGTTTACAGACTGCCACACTGTTTGTCATTAGACATCCTGTTTCACTTGTAGCTACTACACTGGTGTGAAAAAATTCTAAAACAGTGGCTAGGCTCATCTGAAATAGCTTCATTGCTCCTTACTGTGTCTTCAGTTTATTTTTAAGGGAACACTAAATAAAATTTTTTTCTTCAAAAAAATCTTTGGAAAGAGAAAGTCTTACACAGAACCTGCATGCACTGTAGTCAATGGGAGCTTATTAAAAGTAGTAGCATGCTCATAATGTGAATATAATGTTTTATGTTTCACTGTTATAAAATGTTAAACAAAAAGAACTAAAATTCCGTGTGTTCATAAATTCCTAAGTTCCTGGCAACTGAGAATGCTAAGGAGTAAGAGACAATGCAGAAAAGGGTAGAAAGAAAGTGAAGTGAATAGGGAGCATGATAAAGTGAATCGAACTTAAAATGCATAGGATATAAAAAAACCCCTTAAAATAAATACTTACAAAATAAATGCTTGAATTAAGTTCTATCTTAATCTGACAGAAAGCAATAAAAATATACTCTTACATAACCCTTAGCTATTATTACCAGTATATTTTTTTAAACTTTGTCTCTTTAGAAGATGTCAGATCAACAGTTTGGTGTAAGGAAGTGTAACAAGGAATCGTTGGGAGGCATAACCAGGAACCAAAGAAATCAAGTGTTTCGGGCAGATAGTTGGGCAGACACCTGTGTGTTTTGGCTGAGGTTTTGTGTAATGTAAAAATAGATTTAAAAGTGATTAAGATCAGTCAGGAATGGGAAAATGCCATGGAATTAACAAGTCAGAAAGAGAAAAGAAGTAAGAAAATTAGTAAAAAAAATCACTAAATCCTAAAATAATTATCAAATATGGCTGAAACCATTAATGTCCCAGCAACATGGCATGAAACTGCATTTTTAAATGTAGATGCTCAAGAGTTTCAAAAGTTTGATTATTTACATGGTATCTCTGAGTGGTAACTGTATAGTGGACATTACAAAACGTTTGCCTTGTATACTCAGATATTCTAGTTAGAACTTTTCACCTGTATGATATGTGCTCTTAAAAAAAAAAAAAAAAATTCCAAGAATATTTATCTGTTTTCTGATTTTACTGATTTTTCTCCAGGAAGTTTATTGTGATTGCAGGAAAACTTAAAATGGACTTCTTTTTTTTTTTTTTTTTTTTTTTTTTTTTTTTTTCCTGTGAATGAAGGAAGGGAGGAAGGAAGGAAAGAATGAAGCAAGATGTACACTGGTTAAATCATTTGGGTTTTGATTCTAAATCTGGAATTTTCATTGCTTTTTCTGTTGAGCAAAACATGCAAGATGGAGGTTATACACTTCACAGTTTTGATCACATTTTCTCCCTATTTTATGTCAGGGAGCCACACCACAAACTTTCTCCTAGGACCTCCTGTTGGGATCTTACCACTTTTCCTGGTCTGTCAAAGGTTAAAGGAATATTATTTCTTCCCAGGTGCTGGACTTGCATTTCTCTTTGTTGAACTTCAAGAGGTTCCCATCAGTCCATTTCCCCAGCCTTCTGAAATCCTTCTAAATGACAGCACAACCCTCTGATGCATAGTCCACCCCACCCAAACTTGCTGAGTGTACACTGCCCCACTATCTGGATCATTAAAGATGTCAAAAACAAATGGACCCCATACTGAACCCTGGGGTACACCACTAGTTATTGGCTTCCAACTTGACTTAGTGTCATTGATGACTCCATTCCTGGCCATTGAGCCAGTTTTTAATCCACCTCACTGCTTGTTCATCCAGCCCATATTTCATCAACTTTTTTTATGAAGCTGTTATGGGACATCCTTGTAGAACTTTCTGGGGAATCATTTTTCCCAATTCAGAGCTCCACTTTACTATGGATAAGTGGTGGGGTCATTTATTTGCCACCAATCGAAACCACATTTTCTCACAAATGTGCCTGTGTTAAAAATGCCTCAGTGGATGTGCTAGCCATCACAGAACATCAAAGGCTTAAAACTGCTTGTTGTCATAGCTATATAATTCAGTACGAGTGTTCCAAGAAATATCTCTCCTGATCCTTTCCATTATCTGAACAATAACTTACGACTTTGCCACAACTCTTAGTGACTTTGAAATATAAAGATTATAATTAAGTTTTTAAGGAAACCAGATTCTCTAATCAACAGCATATTCTTGCTCCATAAATTGGTTTTGCAGTACCAATCTTTGTTTTAATGACAAAAGAAAAGGAAAAAAAATAAAAAGAAAAAAATTAACTTGGGTTCAGTATTTTCATTAGGATTTTGTATCTTTTTTATTTTTTAATATTAATTTCATAATTTAATACCCACATTCTTTGGTGTCTTTAGAGGAGTATCAGTTATGTGGTGATGACACAAACACCTTTTTACCTCAAATTTGTTTCGAGACTTTTTTCAATTAAAGAACCCACACTCTGTGAAAGCTACATCTGTGTGTTTAAGTAAAAATAATTTGTGCCTCAAAGCTATACAACAGAAGAAGAAAAAAGAGCCTCTGATCATTTCCAAATGCAATCACTGAAAAAAAGTCAAAGGGAAAGAACAGGCCTGTTTTCTCAGGTTATATATGTGTGCAGGTTTTTCTTCTTGTACCTCATTCTACCATTGTATTTTCTAATTTTTCAGATAGAACTTCCAATCACTCTCATTCTGTTCTTCAGCCAAATGTGGGTTTTTGCTTAAAAAAAATATCTTGATCAGGCTCTTCTAATAGTCTTTTTGTGAGACTGATGTCTTTAGTCCCTTTTAAAATGTGTTCTCAAATTAGGACTTACAATATTGATTATTATCTCGAATATACCTTCCAAAATGGCCTATTGACCCAGTAGAATCAGATGTTAGAAATCTTTCAAAATTGTCTTTGTTTTTTCTTCTTTTGTATGACTTTTTTCCCCAATAATTTATTTTTTGAAGGCAATATAGTTTGAAGTTTAAGGAATGCCTCCTAGTTGGATTACCATTCTTCACTTAACATAGTCCATTAAGCATAGCTCATTCTGAGTGAGCAATATTAAAATGCAAGCAGAGTAACAATAAAACTAAAAATTCAGCTGTCATCTGCTTGTCTTGCACTGCAGTAGCACATTTGCAAACCAGTGAGACAGGCCTCTTGTCTGAGCCATCTCTAGTGCCTGCTGCCTTCTTTGAGAATAAGAGTGATGCTGAAATCTTCATAGCTCATGTTCTCCTTCACTTTTTCTCCACTTCTTTATCAGTTTCCAACTCTGACTTGTATCAATGAGCTGTGATTAAAAAGAATGCTTTGATCTGAGCAATCTTCAATGGAGTAAGGTGTTAACTAACGTATGGCTGAGAAAGACGACTGGGAGAGAGTTATCACTGGCTTTCTTCCCTGCCAAATGTAAAGCCAAGGTACCATAAAAACTGCTATTTGTTTGAATCAGAACATCACTGAGATTTAAGGAGCCAGTTCTGTTAGTAATTATCAGTGGTTAATATTGTAGGCTTTAAAACCTCACCATATTATCTGACAAACTATATCACTGAACTAATCTGTTAGTCCTGAATTGTCTTTGCTTGCTTTGTTGAGAAAGCAAGCCTGCAACAGAATAAAAGAATGAAATAGCTGATTAGGAAAAGCAACCCTTTCACATTTTTCTTATGTAATGCACAGAGTTCTTTTACCCCCACCTCAATCCCAATGTCCCTGCAAAAATGAATAAAACTCGGACTCGATGCTGTTTCATTTCTGCTCTTGGCATGATGACAGTGGGACTGAAGTCTACAAAAAGGTTGCAAAAATATCATGGGTGCCATGGTGACTAGTTTCTTTTTATCTTCCACAAGTAAAGCAGCATGCTGGGGAAAGGGAAGGATTTGGAAGACAAAACAAATTAGAAGGTACCCAAAATTCCTTTCAGATGATCCTTTGCCAACTTCTCTGCAGCAAAAAGCAAAACAGTCACAGATTACGTGAAAGGAGGGAAAGACTCACCTAAGCCATGGAAAAAAGTAAAGAGCAGAAGTTCCTGCCAGTCCAGATGATTCACCTACTCAGTCTCACACATGGGGAAACCTTCAACTGACCTGTTACCAACAGCCAGGGAAATAGGGGTTTCAGGAGACTAACACTAATCAACAATTGCAGATTTCCTGGGTAAAGAAAATAAAGCATGAATTAATTACAAGGCATAACTTCTGCTACAGTAATTAGGTAATGGAAAATTTTTATTCAACAACCATTATTTTTCTGTTCCCACATATATTCCCACATTATCAAGAACACTTTTTTAGCACACATGATTATACTTCTGGTAGCTGACTTTTTTCTTGCTTCTCAGTTTAACTCTTTGCTGAATCAAAAGCTAGGTTTCTGTTAAAAAAAATCCATCTTCATGATTATGCAGTTAAACATCTGGACAAGCATAAAGTCTTTTCAGAACACCTTAATATTGTTCTTTTTCTTAGTAAGCACAGATTTAATACAGAAAGAAAACACCATGAGTATGGTTTAGAACACAATGAATCACTTTTAAATTAAAAAAAAAAAAAAAAAACAATAGGAGGGAAAATATTAGGGGTTTTTTCTGCACTGCTTCTTTGAAATAGAAGTCTGACATATTTATGGCTACTCACTTTAGCACATACATGCACTAACTTAGGTCTTTGCTGTCTTTTCAGAGATGGCTTCTGAGTCTTCATACTCTGGCTAAAACATGTAAAATTTGTTGAATGGATTTTTTAGAGCTTAAATGAAAATGTGATGGCTCAGTTGTTAGAAACTCTGTGAACAAATAAGCCCTCTGGGAATAGTCAGATTTCGAAACGTTAACCCCTGAAGGCAATACATTTTTCAGATTGCTTGGCTGGTATCAGCATAATTCGCTAGTGGCCATTTATGCTGAAACCAGCAACCTATTTTAATTAGACTGGAAAATTCAAATCCTGGTTATGTTTAGTCATCTAAACATAGGCATCCAGGGCCATTTGAGATACACAAGGATATCCTGGCTGGCTTCTAGCCACTTCTCTGGAGGGAGATGATCACATATCCAATAATATTTATGTACTGCACTATATTTGCCAGCACTGTATAAGTATCTTGTATACTGTATGGCATCTCATACACCATGCGATGATGACATGTAGACAGCTGGACTTAGGTTAAGGGGCATAATTAAGTGCAAGAATTACATTTGGGTGTCCGTCTGTAGATATCTGAATGAAATAGATTGCAGCTAGTGGAGACCAAGTCAAAACAGTCCATGGAGTCTGCAATAGTATTGGGTCAGTCTAATGTGGAAACCTAGAACTTGATTCAATAGCTCACACAGAAATGTTAATGCAATTTGTGTTGGCCTGGGGTGTTCTTTCTGCTACCCTTCTACCATACTAGAAGGTAACCAGTCTCCCACTGCTCGACCCTTACAGATGTCTTGGATATCCCAGGGTGTCTCAAATGTTGGTAGAGGATTATATTCAAGCAAAATAATTAAGGTGTCATTGACTATTTTACTCTCTTTCAACTTACTATAATAGAAGCTCAGATATTTACCTCATACAAAGACTTTTACTTGAAGACACTTAAAAGCAGTACATTAATCTCAAATTTAATCGCAAAAACAACCACACTTGTGGTTTATTTGGCTGCCCAGCTGTATGTCTTTAGTAATAGTAGTTTTCTCTCAGTTAACTGCTGTACATACAGTACAGGGAAAATGACAAATTCCTCTATTGCTCTGGATTCTATTTACAATATTCAGCAATTCATAAATGTCCAGCTTCCCAAAATTTATCAGAAGAAAAGGTACTATACATATGCAATTCAGGTTTTGTCTCTCGAAAGGTTTTTCGTCATTGTGTACTATGATTTAGGTTTGATTGAAATTATGAATTTAAATCTGGTCAGAATTTTTCTTGAAGACAAATTTTTAGTTTGTCAATAAAGAAGAGTTTTACTACCTAGTTTCTAGTTGTTAGTAGAGGGGAAAAAACCATGAAACGAAAACATCACTTCAATGAAATGATTCAATTTATACCAAAAAGGGTAATTTTCACTTTTGGGAAATTTTTTTAAAAAACAATTAACAATTAAATGAAAAAAAAAATCTTAGTCAAATATTTTAAACTCTGATTAAACTGAAATACTGCATTAATGTGGCATCCACAAAAATCTAGTATAGGAAACATTTTTTAAAAAAAAACAAAACAGACCAGATTAACAAGGTAACTGTGCTCCATTTAGATCACTCTCATCTGTCACCTTCATTTGGGAAGGTACTTGAACATGTCTTCCTTAAATTAGGCATATAAAAAAAAAAGTTATTAACGCCAAATTTAACTTTAAAAGGAATAACGTTACTGCAAGGCTTGAAGGTATTTTTATTACTATGGTCTTCATTCTTCAGAGCAATAAAATTAGAAAACCTCAGGCAGAGCTGATCAGGTCAACTTTGCAGATCTTAGCAAAGATAACTTCATGTTAGTATTTGAACTGAAACTTGGAATTCTTCCCAATATGCAGGGACTTGAGTTTGTCTATTTTGCCAGCAGTTCAGCAGCTGTTTTCCTCCATATTTCTGAACTCCATGAATGTTTCTTCCATGAACAGCTGGTCCATGGAAGGCTATAGAAGTACACCTCGAAATACTTAACTAAGTAGACTGCTCAATGCAATGGCACCACTGCCTGGCAAAAGTCCCAGAATATGGTGGTAGGCTGTTCTTGACCACACTAAAAGTTCATCGATAAAGGTATGCCTGAAGGTTGTTCTTTACATTGGAGCTTTGTATGGCACATTCACTATGACAGGTTTTGGTGGGTTTCTTGCTCAGGTAGGACTTGAAATCACAAATAATCTGAATTATATCAGTCAGTGTTCATTTAGTCTTTGGTATCATGACAACAGATTTTCTTGTTTCAGCACTTGTTTACTGGATGATATGGCTAGATATCATGGATATGACAAATTATGTAGGCCATCATCAGCCTTTTATTCATCACAGCAAAATTTCTAAGAAGGAATGCTTTCTTCAGATTATTCTGCATAGCAGTTAGCGGCTAGGGAACAATGTTACAAAATGTAGATGAGTTTGCATGAGGAAATCAGACTTCCAAAGTCACCACAATAGAGATTTTTTATTTGTTCAGAAACATGATTATCTTTATAATATTAAATAAATTATTTCATAAATAATAAAAATCTTGAAGGGAAAACTTGGCTAAAGTCTTAATAAAGAAAACACAAAAAACTGTTGTTGCTTTTAGTAGCATTATATAAATGGTAACTTTTGCAAGGTTAGAATTACAGAAATGCAAAGGGGATCCATTGAGCCTGATTGAGACATCTCAGTCAGACACGTTGTGCTGGTTTTTGACACCTAAAATGGGCTTTTAGGGATGGATCTCACTTATCTTCAGAATAAGTGCAATATTCATGTTTATACCTAAGGTAGTCATTTAGCCTGCTCGTGTAGAAGTTGGAGAGTTGCAAGCATTTGAAATAGTCATATGTAGAACGGTATTTATCCTACTTATTTTAAAAGTAGATTGTAGGAATTCAGTTAAGTTCCAGGAATTCCTATTACTTTCTATTGTCAATGAAGAAGATCTTTGAGTTTAGCTCAGATTTAGACCTCTGCACTGAAGTCATCTAAGTTGGACATACCGTTGTGGTTTAATCCCAGCCAGCAGCCAAGCACCACACAGCTGTTCACTCCCTGGTGGGATGGGGAAGAGAATCGTAAGGGTTAAATTGAGAAAATTCACGGGTTGAGATAAAGACAGTTTTTTAGGTAAAGCAAAAGCCACACATGCATGTGAAGCAAAACAAGGAATTCATTCACCACTTCCCATGGGCAGGCAGGTGTTCAGCCATCTCCAGGACAGCAGGGCTCCGTCACACATAGCAGTTACTTGGGAAGGCAAATGCCATTACTCCAAACATCTCCCCCTAACCTTCTTCTTCCCCCAGCATAATACGCTGAGCATGATGTCCCATGGTCTGGAATATCCCTTTGGTCAATTGGGGCCAGCTGTGTCCCCTCCCAGGTCCTTGTGCCCCCCCCAACCCACTTGCTGGTGGGGTGGGGTGAGAGGCAAAAAGGGCCTTGGCTCTGTGCAAGCGCTGCTCAGTGCTTACAGAGAAAACATCTCTGTATTATTAGCACTGTTTTGATCACAAATCCAAAACATAGTCCCAGACTAGCTACTATGAAAAAAATTAACTCTATCCCAGCCCAAACACACACAAACAGACAGGAATGGACATTTAGTCCTCCTAAGGCAAGTGCTTAGAATACATGAAAAGAGATTGGGGCTTCTGAAGGTTTCCAAAGAGAGCTCATGTCTTTCGTTTTTGTTGGTTGTCTAAAAAATTAAGTGTGATGTGTCCTAGAGGCAGTTCTTTTTATAAATCTACCCAACAGATTTCCCTCTAACAACATTATGTGACACCCTTGAGGTGTCATAAACCAGTCTTTTATTCTCTGTAAAATAATATACCTTATAAATTTTAGATTGGTTCTTAATAGCTTCCTTTCTCTCTGAGCTGCCCTCACACACACACACTCACATGTGATAATTGTAATAATACTTTTAAATTTGGTCATACTTATTAATAGTCTTAAAACAAAATTATGTAAATTTTATTTAAACTTTTTAAATTGCTGTGGGAAATAGGGAGAGCACTGTCTGCCCTACTGTTCTAAGACTCTCTTCTCCAGTGCACACTGTCATCTCTTTGGGAAATGCAGATTTGTAATGATAGGAAACACTAGACACCTCCTGAGAATAGTAATCTAATGAAGCAGAGAGAGAGGTTGGTTTTCCTGTTTGTTTTTGTTTGGTTGGGTTTTTTGGTTTTGGTTGGGGTTTTTTTGTTTGGTTTTTTTTTTTCTGGGGTTTTATTTTAAGTAATAAGCAAACAATTTCTTCATGTTTTGAATTTTGTCTTGCAAGCATCTTAAACACAGGGCATTACATCCCAAAGCTCCTATGTATGCAAGGACAACTTCATCAACAACCCCTGGGGGCACTCTGGGGAACTGAACCTTTATCAAATGTCATATCTGGACCACTGAGCAGCTAGGAATGAAAGAGTCCCAGAGCCAAATATTGAGTAAGCAATTTTCACAAAGAGAAGGCATGGTTGTCTAGTCATCCCCAGCCTTTGCAACCTGTAGATGTTTTAGATTAGACTGTATCTGTATTTA
The DNA here is from genome assembly GCF_017639655.2 of Falco naumanni. Classification (NCBI taxonomy): domain Eukaryota; kingdom Metazoa; phylum Chordata; class Aves; order Falconiformes; family Falconidae; genus Falco; species Falco naumanni. The sequence continues at coordinate 84,805,557 of NC_054058.1, read as the reverse complement.
AAGGTGAAACAAAACAAATTGTTCTATCAGGAGTCTGGTTTCCTACAGTAGATCTGCATCTACCTTTGAGTCTCCCAGCTCACCACATCATTATTTATATCTCTTTGGCTCACCTTTCACCACAGTTCTGAGTGTTTTCTTACAACAGTCTTAGCTCCTATGTTCTCAAGGAATCTCTGGTGGAACCCTGTTCTCAATAGGTAAGAAGTTTGTAAAATTTAAAAAAAATCTCATCTCTATTATGAATTTTCAGCATATGCAGATACTTTAGAGAAACGTGGCTTGCAGATTTTAAGTGGATAGGTAAATATTGCTTAAAAAGGAGGGGAAATCTCTAAGCTTTCCCAAACTTTCCTACAGTAGGCCATAAAAACATATGGATTAAAAGGGATCTCCAGAGGTCATCCAGTTCAACTTACTGCTCAAAGTGGGAGTTATAGCAGGTTGCCCAGGGTCTTGTCTGATTAATCTTAAAGTACCTCTAAGGATGAAGATTCCTCAACATCTCTAGGACTCTTTTCCAATCTTTGACCAGCTTCATGGAAAAAATGTTTCCCATATATTATCAGAAATTCCCATGTTCCAACTTGTGACCGTTGCCTCTCATCTTTCTACTGTGAAATTCTGAGAAGCATTTGGTTCTGTCTTTTCTTTTTATGCAGCTGTAGAAGTTGTAGACCACTAATAAGGCTTCTGCCCCAAACTCAGAATTCATTGTCGAAGTCACCAAGTCATTGTCAAAAACTTGGTGAAAAATGCATAAATGCTGAGGTACTTGAAGGGATGAGAAGTGTGCAGCGTATCTGCGTAAGGATATTTTGAATAGGAAATCATCACTATAAATAGGATGAGTACCAACTGAATAAATATCTTAATCAGTAGGCTGAAGCCAAGTCTACTTTGCTGGCTTCCATCCTGGCCTCATGTTTCCCAGGATATTCAGCAGCCTACCTTCACCAAAAGGGTGAAAAACTTATTTAGGAAGATATATTTTAGGCTGTGGGTTCAAAAATATTAAAGACCTACTTCCTACATGACTGTTTTCATCACCAGGTTATTACACAAAAGGCTTACACCATAACTACAAAAGTACATGTACACTTCCTACAGAAGTTTATCCTAACCCAAAGGTCTTCTGCTTTTAAGAATCTGTGTCAATGAATGTGTATTCTGGTTCAGCTGTTATGGTGAGACATTCAACATGTAAAGTCCAGATTAAATTGAAAATATAGTTTGTGGAAAAGTTTGCAAGTAAGTCTCAGAATCAGCCTTTTTTATAAGCCCGTAGAAGGGTATTTCAGCTGAACCACTGAATCATCACTGCATATGTGAATATCACTGCAAACAACTCAGCCAGTCTTACAGACAGTGATATATGAATTAATAAGATTTATGGGGAAAGATTCCATTAGCTGTTGAATAAAGTGGAAAATTGATCTCAAAAACAATGTGTGATTTTAGGAAAATTATATGCAACTTATATTATGGGACCACATACCAACACCACAGATATTCACAAGCAGACTTCAGCATGGCCAAAATAAACACTGCAGCGACTATAAACCAGTCACCTAAGCTCTGAAGGGGAATTCAGAATGACAAGGTAAGTGCCAAAATTCCTCTTAGATGGAACAAGGGGAGACTTGGAAATCTCAGAACAGTGTTTTCAACACTACGTGGGATACACACAAACCACCTGATAGGAAAAACCTAGGACAAGAGCAAAGGAAGGCTCTGAAATTGCATTGCTTTCCTGGACCCATCTGCCTATTTGACATCCTAGGTAAGAATTTATTTTAGAATGAGAGTTAGTCTTCAACTGGACTTCAGATAGTGTAACCCATATGCAATTACAAAGGAGTGACATTTTCTTTATGAAACAGAAAGATTTTAAATGTTGAGTGTTCACTCTGGAAATGGGAATTTCTTCCTCCTGTTTTTATGTGTTGGAGGGAATGACTACAGGTGTTTTATGCCTAACATGATGTTGTAGTAGATTGTCTAAATATGTTATCAGAAGATAAAGCTATGATATATTCTTCTATCTAGCCACATTTTTCTACATATAATTAAAAAAAAAGATAAAAAAATGTCTAGGGTCACTTTAAAAAGAGAAGAATACCTATGTAAATATTATACATCTGAAATCTGAGGGCAAGAAGCACAGGTAAGTATTCACAGCCTATTATTTCATGCTGTTTGCTGAGAGAAAAATTTTCTCCCTTTCAGGAAAACTCAGTAACACACAGTCTATGAATGATGCTGAATAAGGGCATTTAGATAGGAATATTTTCCATATGAGGCTTTCATGTCAATTGTTCTTTATAGGCATCACAGCCAAGGTGACTTCTGCTTTAGAGGCAGAAGAAGTAGAACTTGGAAGTCATCATTAGTAAATTAAAATTATCGCTGGGAGGTTTTGCAGGGACACATGATAATCAACCTAGAGAGGCAAGATCATGAAAAACATCAAAATAAAGAAAAGCAAAGCTGTGGGGTTTACAACTTACATGAAGGCAAATGTGATACCTCTTTTCAATAGGTAGAACAAATGCCTTTGTGTCAGTCACTGGGTGCTCTCTTGGAAGCTTGTCCCAAACTGCACTCCAAACCACATATAACTGAGATGCTCTTTGCTGTAAGTTTGTAGACCCATGCTTTTTTCCTCTGAAATTATTTAAAAATTTAGCATCAGCAGCAACCATTCATGTCTGAAATAAGATAAGATTCAATCACGAACAAAGTAAAAAGGCAGTATTTTATATATAGTATGAAAAATTAAAAACAGTAGCATTCTTTAGGAATGTTACTGTCAGAGACACAGAGGAATATTTTTGATTCAATGGGGAAAAACAACCATGGTGCTTTATCATTTTTACTACCTCCATGTGGGTTTTCTGTGGACTGCTGCTTCTTTTATTCTGTTATTACAGAAATATTAAGCAAGCAAATAAGGAATGAAAGCAGGTCAGAGGAAGGACAGAGGAGAAGAACGCAGGTGATAGTTTCTAATCACTTACTGCTTCTTAAAAAATTATTAAAAGAATGCAAAATTTAATCAGATTTCTTACTCTTACTTAAGGCTTACTAGGAATTTATAACACACCATTAATTCTTCTATTACCATTAACATTAATAATACTACTTCGTTCATTTACTTTCTTGTCGGTAACATTCAGAAATGTTTTTTGGATTCACTGTTGGTGGGATATAATGTATCTGTGGAATATTTGTGCCACTTATTTATATCTCTGATTTTTTCTAGTAAAGTTTAGGAAAAAACGTATAGATGTAAAGGTTGCAATCCCCTGAGTTCCATTTTTATAAATTATTACAGGTATAAAAATATTTAAAATTTTTCAAAGATTCATGGGGGAATTGGGCTGTAGATGTATCTACAAAGAGATGTATCTAGCTTAACTTTAAACATCTGTGATGTATACATCCAGAGCACAGCTAACCAGAAAGCCTGTTTTAATAAAAAAAGAAAGGGGAATTAGTGCTTTTTAGGGTAAGATTAATCTAGTCTCTTTTAGATATATATTTTATAATGAGATGAATGATCTGGTTCATCTCTACAGTAAAGGGAAACATAAGAGACCAGCTAAGCTGTACAAATCAGCTCTTAAAATTTTATATCAGATGAATTTCAACCTCAATTTCTAGTTTCTCTAGTTTCTAACAGATGTGGAATGTTTATTGAACAGCTTTGAAACATATAATTCTGCTGGTTTTCTATGATCCTTGTATACTCACCAGGTTACATCAGATATGTTTTACTACTTTAAAGATTTTGTTTGCAGCATCTAATGTACTAGAATACAAAACAGTGTCTTCCTAGCTCAAAATGAACATTGTTTGCTCCTGACCTGTGAGCAACTCTCATGCCTATGTGGCAGAAACACATCCAAGATACTTATAGCCCATTTGTTCCAGAAATTTTCTCCTGTCCTTGTGTCCAAAATGTTTTGGTCTACAATGTAAAAAGATAAGGATGAGCAGGGAGAATGAAGTTTCCCCATCCTTATTTTAGTTTGCACATTCATCAAGCATAAACGTCCCAAATTTACCTTCAGCTATTGTGGCAGCAATACCTGCTGTGGGATACATCATTATATTTCCCTTTTAAGTTCATACTGAACATCATATAAAACTCACTCTGAGTATCCAGGTATCTGTATATGTGCAATATGAGTTGTTTTTGCAACAAAGTAGGTGGCTGCACTTTCAGAGACTAGAAGATAAAATCTAGTAATCATAGTGTCTGAGCTGCATTCATGTTGCTGACTCAACAGCTGGCATTATCCAGTAGTGAGTGCTGCGGGAGTTAAAATATAAATGGAGAATCAAATAATGGAGGATAGCAGAGTAAAATGCAAATTGAAGACTATATTTCATGGGAAGTAGTTTCTCAGGAGAGAAAATGACTTCATGCTCTAAATCTGTAATAACAGCTTTAAAGCCATATGCTGTACTGAACCTGTACCTCTCACATCTTTCACTAGGCGATACCTAAATTTAAGATTTCTGAATCTGAGATACTGAAAGCTTGAAGATTCTTCTTTTTAAAAAGTCAGTGTATTTATTTGTATTATAATATCAAGGCTCACAGAGAGACCAGAAGGTGAGATCCTTCTGGAGCAACAGGGGCATGTATATTTTTTAATCCTTGCCTATAGTTCCTGTATAGTCAGTAAGAATTTATAAAGCTCTTTTTCTATTGCCTGTGACCAGAAAATATCCAGAGGAAACGATCTTTGCAGCTGTCTTAATGCTTCTTGACATTCATAAAGTTATGAACCAATAAACCCAGGTCACTGAAAATAATTGGGGGTGGGGTTGGGTGGCATGGGGAGTCAAAAAGGGGTTAAAAAAAGAGCGAAAGAGATACACAATGTGAAACAACCTAGTAACAACCTAGTCTCTCTTACAAGTCAGGAGTAAGAGGAAAGAGAAGGAAGATGAAAACTGCAGTGTCAAATAGTCATGGAGAACCACAAAGTAATCACAGCCAGGTGCCTTGATATTGCTTTGCAATGTTTTCACTGTGATGTTGCATCAATACATCAGTACATTGGGTCATGTCAGAGTGACATGTTGCAATCATTTTGTAGTTCTTTGTGACTTTATTCTTTGACTTCATCAGCTCTTCAGCTCTTCATGTTGAGTACTACTCAACTAGGTATTCAAAGCATACATGGATGCCTCCTAATATGCTTTAAAATTTGGCACTTCTTTGAGTTCAGTTATTTTCCAGACCACTTTTACAGAACTAGTTCTGGAATTAATTACCTTAAAGCTTGAGGGGGGAAAAAATATCAGTTCTTGTCCTATTATATAAATCCAACACACATGAAAAAATAGGTAAGAATTGGCAGAGCAGAGAAAAAGTGCTTGAATGGTTTTTGAAATATTTTGTATCAAAGGGCAGCTCTAGATTAATTAGACATTCATAAGAAAAGAACAGAATTGGTGGCATTAAGGATAATACACTTGTTTAAAAAAAAAAATCAGTTATACTTGCTTTATTTGAATTAGAAATAGAATCCATGGTCCTAAAAATATATATGTATATTCTTGTGAAGCCCATGAAGCAAAGCCCTTGTGATCAGGTTGATCCATTAGAGTCATTTGTATCTCATGAACATTTAGAAATCAAGAAGTATTTCAGCAACAAAATAAAGTGGAACAGGTCTGAGTGGTGACAGACAATGGAGCCATATGTTCAACATAAGAATAACTCAGGCAGAGTATTTGCTGCCAGTGACTTACCCATTCTCTCATTGGCAATGATGATTTTGGTAGGAAAAAGAAATTGAGTAACATCCAAATTAACAGATGTCTCTCAAGAAGTGCCCTTTTCTATACTTAGAGATCTATAGAGCAGATTAACCACTCTGCACCATGGAAAAATAAGATACCTAGTCCCATTTTGTTGCACGGACACAACAAGTGGCACAACAGGTAGATAACTTTTCTGTCACAAATCAGTAATCCTCTTCAAAATTACATATCACTGCTAGTCCAGCTTCAAAAAGAGAGGAATATTTAGTTTCTCTTTTTCTGCAAATTACTTGCTTAAAACAACTCTGCTTACATTTTCCCCTTCCTAGTAGAAGACATAATATAGCCATTGCTGCCATAAAATAGGTCTAGCTGGTGCAAATGATATCAAGACCAAGATTTCTATTTTTTTAACAGCAGTTTTCTAAACTGATACTTAAACTGCTGAGTAAATATCCTGAGTCTCCAAAATATTAAGTATTAAACTTTAAATATTTTTTTAAGAAGTTCTTAAGTATTAGGAACAACATGACTCAGACAACAGATATACATGTAAGTGTTAACAGAAAGTCATTGTTAGAGAGGTTTATAACAGTTAGGTTTATAATTTTTGTTCTATGAGAGATATAGGTCCCTCTACTGAGAAGACAGTGTGGTTTTTAATGATCAGATGAATTCCAGGCGGAGGAAAAGTGCAAACATCAAGACAGGTTAAGGGTGTACATACAGGGTGCAGGAATAACCTTGTGTGAGTTAGATGATCTGTTACACTGCTCAAATATTGAATTTTGCATATGGAGGCAATAAAAGAAGAGAGAAATTAAGTTTCTGGAAGCCATTCACATATGTTCTAGCACAGAAATTTTATATCTAATTTATTTTTTAAACCACTAAAAATGACAAATTACAATAAATGCAATTTTCCAGTAGACAACCCTTAGCAGGAAAAACTACAATGCAAATTACAGTGAAAAATCCAATCAGCTATGCTTACCTTTCAGTGAAGGTACCGAAATAACCTTAACAGTATTGAAAGTGTTGTACACATATAACTGGGAGAATTCAAGCCTTGTAATTTGTTAATGATTTTTTTTTAGTTTTAGTTTATATACCACAAGCTGGGACAAATCATGAATAAATTTATTTTACACTGATTCTGAATTAACTCAAGTATGATATATGATCAAACGTGTACTTTTTAAAATAATCTTCCATGTTTCATGCCACAAAAGCTATGAGTTTGTTTCATGTGATAATTAATAGGCATTCCTGTTAGACACAGAGCATATTCTGAATGCAGAGATAGAAAATCTGTAAATTGCCTTGTCAAGCCTCATAAATCATCCACTGACCAAAGCATGTAGCTCATGTGTACCGTTCTCCCTTTGTGCTTTGAAACTTTGCTTCCTTGAAAAAAAGAAAGAGACATAGCAGCCATTGAAACAGCAGGTGAAAATTACTCGAGGAAGTCACGGAAAATGAGACGTCAGACCTGGATGAGGACAAGTGAAACTGGATATATTCACTCACCAGACTGAACTGGCCAGCTGCACTTCAGGAACTCAAGAGAACTTTCACTAATTGTTCTACGAAGTTTGTCACCATTCAACTTCTATATGTGTCACATAGATCTAATTGCATTTGTATGTGGCTACCTTAATTGCAGTCCAAAGCCACCACTCCGACAGGCAGAAATCATCAGAACGTGAGAACATGCAAAGGGCATGCTCATTTATTTTGGAAGTATCCCTGTACCACAAACTTTCAAAGATGTAACATAACTCACTCTGCCAATTATCAGACCCTGCTGAATCTTTTTTATGAAAAGACATTCAAGGTAAAGTTGTCCTTAACTGGGCTTTGGTAATGACATGGACACAGTTAAGATAGAATGGAAATCATAAAAAAAGGCACTGCCACTGAGTGTGAAGCCTCAATTTACATTTTGATCATTTCACATTCTTCCAATTTCAATGTAAAGCTTTACCTTATAAAAATATTAGCACTTCATATTTACTCTATGCAGGGCACCTGGCTGCAGGAAAGACAGACACTGAAGAGCAAAGCCTTAGGAAGGTATTTTGCTACAGGAACGCTCTTGGCAACTAATTTTTACCTCAGACTAATGTAAACTTGAATTAACAACAGCAGTATAAATAGTTACATGATAATATGAAGCAATTCCCAGTGAAAGAACAACTAGGTGCCAGAGGGGCACCTCAGCCTCATTTCTTTAGGAAATGAGCCTTATGTCTCCTGTTTGTCTGTGTGCCAGTCGTTAAGAAATCAGGATGTCTCTTCCACCCCCTCTTAGCATTCCCTTGCCAGTATTAAGGAGAGCAACCCAGGTGCCCAAGCCAAAGTATGAAATCAGATGCAAATATCAAAGAAATGACAGATTTTTTTGTTCCGCTGCAATCTCCATTGATCTTGTGCAGGGCTGCTCAAAAGAAACACCCTAAAATCCCAACCACACCATTTAAAGTTTTTGTCCTCCTAGGTTTACCCTGCTTACTTTACCACCCCCATTCCCTCCCACATAATAGCCAACCTCTATTTATCCTTTCCCCATTTACCATCATTTTGTTGACTTTGTATCTTGATTTACTATTTATCATACAGTCGCCCAGGTAAGTTTTATGGTGAGGGGAAAAAAAAAAAAAATGCACAGATTTTCTGAATGGATTCACTGCCTGTGCAAGCATTGAATGTTTTTAAGACAAGAACTAACAAGCACCCAGTCCTTAAGTGCCCTGCTGCTATTACAAGTTACCTTTTAAAGAACTGAGTGCAGCTGGGCCCTATCACATGGCAGATGATGTGGTCTGTGGGAGGGAGAAGCAATGAGGTAGAAAAGGCAGCTTGATGGAGACCCTGTTTTGGGGTATTGAGCACATGGTGCTGAGCTGACTGGATCAGAGCAGGGCCTGCATCTGTCGGGATGAAAGCTGTAGAGTATATCTGCTTGCTGAGAAATTCTTGCTACTACGAGGTAGATCACCATTCCTGTTAATGGAAGCTATCTTTAGAAAAGACTTGCATGGCCCTCAGCACACCAGCCAGAAGAAGCTTGAGAAAGGCATGTTTCTACAGATAAGACTACAATGATCTTTCCTCTTAGTCTCAACAGGAATGAATCTTCAGAATAATTTTGTTTATAGAGTAACTGGAGCTCACCAGTTATGTACTGCATAGTTTGAGCCCTTCTATATTTAAATATTTAGTGCAGTATAGAAGGATTCTCCTACTCATAAAAGGAAGATATAGGGAACTCCAGAGAGGGATTCACCCTATTCTAAAATAAGTTTCTGATATCAGTAGGGTGAGTAATCCTGTGGAAGTACATTTTTCTCTTCATGAACTAGCTTTAGGTCAGGTGCCTACTACTTACATAGCTGAAGTTTGTTAAGAAGAAACTTACTCAAAGAATTGTTTTTTATATCAGTGCAATTGTGTTTATACCAGAACTTCATATCCTGACCATTCCTAAGACATAAATTTGAAAGACAGAGGCTATCAAAAGGAGCAATTAAAAGAAGGCAATTATATGAGAATAGATAAAAGAAAGGATACACAACTGTAAATAATGGAAAATAGCCCCTTGCATGAGAAAGGTTGTATCTTAAAGACTTGATAGAATTTCAGTTTGAAAAGAAAACATTTTTGAAGTGATAAAACTAAGATGTTAAATAGTTTACTTTTTCTTTGCAAACCAGAAAATAAGTTTGCATGAACGCTTTTTACAAAGAGAAATTATTCGTTATTTCAGTAAGGTTAGATTTAGCTACTTTCCTCATATTACATAGTCATTCGTATTTCATGAATGATGACATTATAGCCTTCAATTCAGATTGGCTGGTTCTGTAACTCAGTTATTCATATTAAAATACAACTTAATGCTTACTGATAACAGTGGATTTAGCCATCATTGCTCTATAGTTTGGAGTTGACCTAGATCAGCAGAACCGGAGCATCTAGCTTATCTGTAGAAAAGTTTCAATTGAAAAGAACACAAACATTAGGAACATCTGATTACACCAAGATTTTCAACCACAAGTTGTACCTGAGTGTTGAAAGCTTGACATATTTAGTTGGGGTTTCTTTCTGCTTTTACATAATTTCTTCTTTGTTGATGAACATATTTCATTACTGTATTATCTTTCTGATGGAAAAAATGTCTGCCAAATTTTTAATTCTAACCTTTATTTAGACTTACAGACCATTGCAAATATTTGGCATTTCCTATAAAATATGAGATTCCCCTATTGTAATGAGATCTAATTCAGATATAAATACTGCCTCTTCATATTCATTTTCAACTGCTCTTTATTCTCTTTTCTGAGAAGTAGAGGATATAAGAGCACATAACTTGTCATTGCTGATTATAGATTCTTAACTCTTTGGCTTGAAACATATAAATACTAACATGTTTCTCAGAGTAACAGCAACTAGGTTTTATTGATGCTGATAAAGTTATAATAGATTTTCTTACATCATATTTGCTTGTTGTCATTACATGGTATAAGTCACATTATTATCAGTACTTATTTCAGAATAATAAGAATCTAAAAGAATGGATGCAGTCTCCTAACTTAGCCCTGCATTAGTTTAGGTGTAAATGTGATACGTTAATTGCATCAGATTATTATTTTTTTTTCCCCTTGAAAAGGAAGCTCTTTGAGGAAGTTATTTGAGGTGGCTGCAAATAACACTGACAAGGGTGTCTGTCGTTTGCCAGTATCTGTAGGGACATTTCTTTATACACAAAAGTGTGGTGAGACAGCATCTGTTTTTCAAAATAAGACCTTACCTCTCCATTTTTGGAGATTTAGGAATTAAGGGAATTAAAAATGGAATGACCATGATATGAGAAAAGGTGTGTGGTTTTTTTCTTCTATAATGTATTCTATTGTGCAATTTTGTTTCAAATGCACATAGCATTGTGTGCAATTCTTATTATAAATATACTACTTTTTTTACTTTCTACGCTACACAACTGGAGTTTATGGATGTATCTTAGTAAGTAGCGACATGGCAATAACATGACAGTGAAAAGAGTCTCATGGTATTTTTGTTGCTGCTGTGCCTAAAGAACTCTAGTCATGAATAAGTATGTATCAACAAAGACTGAAGCTACGTTGAATTAATTTGTCTAGATTCACGTGCTTAAATGAGTATCTTGATTAGTAGTGTATTAGTAGTATTTTAGAGTCCACCTAACAAAGCAATATATTATCAATGCAACTCCATACATCTAAGATCTACTTCAATTATTAGATCCATGTGATTAGTCTATGAATATTCTATGAACTACTTATATAAGCACTTACAGGATTATTAATCTTATGCTCCAGCATCAATAGTCCATGAATATTCCATTTTATGTAAGGCTTGTGCCCATGAGAAAAAAATCTCTTGATGATTTGGCTGGGTTGATGCAACCTGTGTAGGGACACTTTTATTCTGATTTTATTAATTTTATTGACATTGGTAGTTTTCTTAAACAAGATCAGTACTAGGCATTCTTAAATGAAACTGACAGTTCCTACACCTATGCTGTTGCAATGAGGACAATTTTGAAATGCAGATGAGGCCATATTTTTAAATAAGCATACACTGTAAATTTATGCAGAAAATTTGGCACAAAGAACAAAACATTTCTGCATTGGGTTTGTGTGGCAAGGTTTTAGTGGTGAAGGGTGGGCGGGCTACAGAGGTGGCTTCTATGAGAAGCTGTTAGAAAATTCTCTTATGTCCAGCAGAGCCAATGCCAGCCAGATCCAAGATGGACCCGCCACTGGCCAAGGCTGAGCCCATGAGAGATAGTGGCCGCACCTCTGTAGGAATGCAGAACTACTGCAAAATAACTTCATTTAAAAATTCTTAACATTTTTTTCACTTATCTTACTCTTCAATCATTATGTTTTGTAGTTTATCTAAAGATGTTTTTAATTCTGGAAGCTTCGTTTTATCCCTCAGTTTCTTAATGGACTGTTAATTTCACACCTTTCCACTTAAAATTCACTCTGATACTAAAAAAACTTCACCTTTGTATTCTGGTTTTTTATATGTTACATTTTGTCTAGTACCAGACTTCTGGAAAAGACGGGAGCATTCGATCCATTAACTTTCTTACTTTCCCCCCCTAATTTTGTACTGATAAAGGTATTAGTAAATCATTGTTCCCACACTCATCCCTGTCAGAAAATATTTGTTTTTTCTTCTGAGCTTGTTCAAAGTATTATCTTAAGTCAAGCACTGAATGTAAAAATAAAAAAAAATAAAAAAAAAATTAAGTATTTCTTTTCTGAAAAAGGACACATAGTTACTTCTCATATGAGTAACCAGCTGTCAGTATACTTTTCACTTTCAGCCTCAGTATTTTTCAAGTTGGCAGTCAATGTAATGAAATTGCTACTGTTGAGATTATGACTGTTCTTTCTGAGTTACCATCTCTACTTAGCAAAAGCAGAAAGCCACGCTTGACAATGTTTTGAAGTGTTGATATCAGCTGTAGGATTTAAAAGGTTTTCACACAGAGTAATAGGAACATTTTCTAATGAAGAGTGCAATGTATGTGCAATGGTTTTATTTGTTTGTTGTTTGTTTTGGTTTATTTCCTATTGATATGATTTAATACAGTCTGTGGTCAGTGCCAGTTGTATTCTTACAGGTCAATATATCGTAGAGATGTGGAAAATAGCTTAAAGGTTGAAAATCAAGGTTTTTAGAGATTCTGTAGGCTGAAGGAAAACTCCAACTGATTATGACCACAATGCCTTTCAGACACAGAACAATTTATATGTGACAAGTATTTTAACTGTGGTTTGTTGTTTTGGTTTTGTTTTTTTTCTCTCATTTTTCTTACAGATTATATCCTTAGCAATGGAGATTTGTAAAGGATTTTTTCTTCTTTCTCTGAGATGTATTTGTCCACAGAAAAAAGTTTCTTTTATAGTCTTTATTGGGTATGCTTTGTGAATGGGAAAATTTTTGAATCAATACAATGTTTGATCTGGTTTCTAAAAGCCTGTGGAAATCCAATATGAAAATCACTTAATCATTTCTGGTGTTCAGGAAATATTCTTGCCCCTTTCAGCCCCTGTAAAAGTGGTGCTCATCACAAAGGACACAATTTATCTAGGTACCTATGTTGCACAGAGAGGTGGTACATGCCTCTTCCCTGGAAACATTGAAGGTCAGATTGGATGGGGCTCTGAGCAACCTGATCTTAGCTGAAGATATACCTGTCCATGACAGGGGGGTTGGACTAGATGACCTTTAAAGGTCACTTCCAAACCAAAGTGTTGTATGATTCTATGATTTTTCTGCTGTCTGTTGTGCATCGGCAACGAACAGCTGCTAATGATACACATAGCATCACATCATGCTTACCATCTTATTTATCTATACCTTGTTTCACCTCTTTTCCACAAATATTCTAAGTTTGTGTGTAGGACTTTGTATTATATAGTTGAGACATTTTGGTTCACGGATTTAAATCCATTGTTCTTAGCCTTACTGAGGATACACCAAGTATACTTTTAAAATACCATTTGTTACTTCCTCAGACCATCTTTTCTTACATCTCAGTCCAGTCCTCTTAATCTCATCTTGTAAGTACTTTAGGTTGTACATATATAATAGTAGACACTTTTTCCTACTAAAGTCCAGGCAACTTTTTTTCAAAAGGGAGTCAAAATATAAATACTGAAGAATAAATTGGGGCGAGGGGGGGTGGGGGGGTGGGGGGACCTCCTTTAAGGATCCCCTGATGATACCAAGAATAGCTACATATCAGTCTTTGGTAATGATCAGTAGAACTAGCATTTTCTGGTTATTCATAGAAGTGTACATTCTCAGTATTTTCAACATTTCTAAACACAGGACTGAATAAAAACCATTGCTATAATCCGTCCACACTACCCCAGAGGTTCCTCTTCATGGATTTGACAGTTTTTATAACTAGCTTGTCACTCAGAATCTGAACCTTGGTACCTCTTGTTTTATGTTTGCATCTCACAGGAAATACCTTTGCCTAAATAGATTGTTGTAGATGTGCTCTGATACATTGTCAACAGATTCCTCATGGTGGTTAAACATGAGATAGGCTAGTAGTTCACAATGTGATAATTAGCATTGCTCTGGCATGCAGTATTCATTCACGGAGTTCTGATAAAACCACCAGGAGCTGTGCTGGTGTTTCTTTTCAGACATGATGTTGAAAACATAATAAAGTGTCATTACTTCACTATCCTTCTATGTAATCTATTTTCTCTGAAGTCTGATCATCTCTTGTAGAAAAAGTGGCTTTACCTTTACCCATGTTTCAATGACAACCTTGATAAATATCACTTTTTTTCTCTATATCTGAATTTAACATCTTCTATTTTCTCCAAAATCAGAAAATATTCCTTAGTTTGTGACTGCTTTAATATGTTATACTCTTTTTGGCTGAGATAGAGTTAGTTTTCTTCATAGTAGCTAGTCTGGGGCTGTGTTTTGGATTTGTGGTCAAAACAGTGTTAATAATACAGAGATATTTTCTCTGTAAGCACCAAGCAGCGCTTGCACAGAGCCAAGGCCCTTTCCCTTTCTTACCCCACCCCACCAGTGAGTGGACTGGGGGAGCACAAGGACCTGGGAGGGGACACAGCTGGCCCCAATTGATCAAAGGGATATTCCAGACCATGGGATGTTATGCTCAGCCTATAAAGCTGGGGGAAGAAGAAGGAAGGGGGGGGGGGGGGGGGATGTTCAGGGTGATGGTGTATGTCTTCCCAAGTAATCGTTATGTGTGATGGAGCCCTGCTGTCCTGGAGATGGCTCAGCTCAATCACCTGCCTGCCTATGGAAGTGGTGAATGAATTCCTTATTTCGCTTTAGTTGTGTGCACAGATTTTGCTTACCTATTAAACTGTCTTTATCTCAACCCATGAGTTTTTGTCACTTTCAACCTTCTGATTTTCTTATCGCCACAAGGGGAGGGGTGATGAGCAAGTGGCTGTATGGTGTTTAGATGCCAGCTGGGGTTAAACCACAACAGGTGATTAACTCTGATACATTTAGTGCATTTGTACCAAGTTTTTGTTTATTTCCTTCAAAGATAATTTTAAATTAGCTTAGTCTCCTTCCTAGTCTCTTTCTCTAAGTTTCTCCAAAATCTTCTGTTATTGGTTGTCTAATGTTGTTTTGCCATGTTATATGTTGGAGCTTTGTTTTGTTGGTTTTTCCCCACCCTCCTTAGAATTTGATGGATGATAATGTATCATGACTTTGATCAGATCTAATAATTGTATCCAAGGAGTCAGCTATCTAGATAGTTACACCACATAGTTTTAGTCTAGTCACTAATACCTGGCTAGTTCTTTGTGTCTTAACTTAGCATAATTTGCTATTTTTGATGAAGAAATCTTCATGTCCTTTCTGCTGCTTACATTTTCTCTGAGTTCTTGAATCACATCTCTTCCAAGATTTTAGGAAAAACACTGTTTTTTCATTTGAAGGTACTGATCTCTACACACTCTGGGGTTGTTTTGAAAGAAAGCTTGAAATTCAGAGTTTGTGAACACAGACATTGCCTGGGGCAGAATTTTCCATGTAGATTGATTACTTGAGTTTTAATTTTGTTACTTTTCTTTTTCCTGGGGACATTACCATGTCTCTGGTTACCTTTATTTATTTTTTTTTCCTTGCATTTGTATCCTTATGTTTGCATAAATTCAGCTATAAAGCATAGGAGTTGGTTTATGTTTATCTTTCAATCAAAATAAGTTAGCTAGAAAAAACACTTTAGTTTTCATTTATCATCTATCAAGTTCTACATATAAGTTCTCTTTAGGCAGAATGAATGAAAAGCTATTCTACCTTCCTTTCCAACTGACTAATTGTATTAATGGTTGTTGTTTCTAAGTGATCTCTGTAGGGGTTTAATTATACCTCATAAGATGATCTCTGAAAAGATAACAAACAAAGAAGAACAAAACACCAAACATTTAAGCAAAGATGAAGAAAAATAACATAAAACGAGGAAAATAAAAGTAACAGATATTTACTCAAAACTTAGGATAAATTTTATTTTCTTGTAATCAAAATCTACCAAGATACACAAGATTGTTCTTGGATTACTTTTTTTTTTTTTTTCCAAAACCATGATTATGTTGTATTTAAAATTTTAAAAAACATAGTATCATGTATTTGGAATGTCATCCACCATATGTCTTTACAGTGAAAAGCAAACTAAGAGACTGGTAATTCTCAAGAATTATTCTAAAAAAACTATAAATTAAAAGTAATAATAGTGAGTTCAGTGAGGTTGTCCTTAACTCAGAACTAAGAATTTGAAGAATGAGTGGCCAAAAATCATGGCTATTTATAATGATCATGAGGATTTTGTGTATTAGGAAAGTTATTTTGAACCAAGATAGAGTATCAGAAGAGGAAAGATGAACAAAAAGCTGGTAAATTTGTAATGATGCTGACAGACACAAGACACTGAGCAGCAAGTGGTAGAGCTGCAGTGGATCATGAAGACAAGAGAAGGTTTCAAGGCAGTAAACACAGCAGGATCTGTGCGTGGACATGCACAGGAAAAGAACAGAAGCATCCTAGGTGATCCTGGTCTGTGGGTCTGAGCGACAATGTTCATGTTTCTATCACTAGCATAGTTCAATATCAAAACAGAGAGTATGGAGATCTTGATGGAGGGAACAGCTAACTCAGATTTGACCGTGTTATTTTAAACTCAGGAGAGAACAGTGTCACATTTCCTGGTGAAAACAGTATAAGGATACCAAAGGCTATATAATGGTCATGCAGGAACATCACATGTAGAGAAAAGGGGATGGGTAGTCAGTACAATTAACTGTTTAATGAGGTAGAGATCATGTTTTGGTTACACTAATATATTGTGCCTAATACAGTTGTCTATGGCAGGAGGAATAACACTATCACAGAATCAATTAAAATATCTATGTAAAATAAAATTTATTTAAATAAAAAGCATGACATTTCAAATTAGTTTAAATTAAAAGTCTTACATATATTTCAAAAGTATTTGAAATACTAAGCATTTTTTCTTGTAGTCTGTGGTAAAGTCATTAAAAATATTCTCACGATTACAGCCTAGTGATTTTGTGGAAGATTTAAAATATATTAATTTCTTTTCTCCATTTATAGCTTTGTTCTAAAAGTGCATTAATGTCAAATGTGGTACTCTTTTCAACTTTTCCTACAATCTTTGATAAGCTAGATAAATATTATAACAGAATGTCAATAAATCACTACCTATGCACTCACAATACAAATAGGAATGTTCTACAAACCTTTTATTTTAGCTTCCTACATTGTCTGTAAAGCTTAGATGACATACCAGCACTTGTGCTATCACTAAAATCTCTATTGGGAGTAGAGAAAACTTTCAAGACAAGCAGATGGCAGTTTTGTTGAGTTTGTGGACTTTGTTCTTTTCACTCATTCTTACTAAACAGAACTAATATAATTTCATTTCAATTTCTCAAAAATGTTTCAAAAAAATCCATTTTTATAAAATACATTTTCTTCTAGCATGTGATGTGCATCTGTCAATATCCTAGCTAGCTGTAGACCTTTATTCTGACATGACCTCTTTATTATCAGACAAAACTCTCTGTGTGTCACTGTTAAATGATCAGAAAAAACCTGCCATATTTGTGACTCTGTAATACTCCCTGTATGTACAGATCTTACAACAGCTAAAAGTGTCACAGTTTAAGACCAAAGTGCTAATGTGGAGAATAAGTGGAAGAAGATATCAAAACACATTAATAACAGGTCTACACAGTTTTACAAATTACAAGACTTACCTGTCCTGTGGGAGATATGATGCAGTCCAGAAGCTGTGCAGGTTAACACAGTGGTTCCTTGTACAACTTCCCTGTCCCACAGGAGACATGCAATATTCCAGAAGAAAAGTCTGGTAGGTCAGCACAGCCTTTCCAGCCATGCAGTGCTTAATCCAGGGCCAGGGATTTGGGTTCCCTAGGGTTCTTTCATTCTTGTTTTCTCTCTTCTCCAGTCCCCAGGGCTACTTTCTGCCTCTACTCCAACCTTGTGAGACCCCACCTGGAGTACTGTGTTCAGCTCTGGGCCCCCAAAGGAAGCCTCCAGTAAGACAGGCTGAGAGAGTTGGGGTTCTTCAGCCTGGAGAAGAAAAGGCTCTGGGCAGACCTTATAGCAGCCTTCCAGTACCTACAAAGAGCCTACAAGAAAGCTGGAGAGGGACTTTTTACAAGGACATGTAGTGATAGGACAAGGGGTAATGGCTTTAAGCTGAAAGAAGGTAGATTTGATTAGATATTAGGAAGAAATTCTTTACTGTGAGGGTGGTGAGGCACTGGAACAGCTGCCCCATCTCTAGAAGTGTTCAAGGCCAGGCTGGATGAAGCTTTGAGCAATCTGGTCTAGCAGGTGTCCCTGTCCATGCCTGGGGGGGCTGGACCTAGATGATCTTTAAGGTCCCTTCCAACCCAAACCATTCTATGATTCCCTGATCTATTTGGCTTCTTGCCATGGCACCTCTCTCATATATGCCTGAAATCTCTCCCCATGTGAGTATGGACACCCTCAGTTACGGGACTGACTAGAATATAACCTAATCTTGACTGACCTGTGGTGCCTGACAGTTGGCTATTACCATCTCTGGAGCTCACAGTCTGCTTTTTTTGAAGCTTCTTGGCAATTTTGCAACATTCACAATGATCAACAGTTTATTTGCACTCAAAAATCCTACTCTATGCCCCACTAAGGGCTAACTGCAGCTCCTATGCTAATGTTATTACAGCCAAGCCCAATCCATGCCAAAGGTCACATAAAGGTTTTAGCCCATAAAGTTACTGGCTTCAATCATTAATTTGCATATTTTAAGGACTTTACCCTAGAAAATATATTAATTTTTGAATCATAGCATAAGGGAGCTTTAAGAAAACAAGGGAATATCTCAGTGTTTTATTATTGATGATGAGGAATCTCAAAAATTCTGGAGATTGTACAGGTAGATTTCCAGTTGTTTCTTAAATGTTTATCAGATCAATCATTGCTTTGAAGTTCATTTGAGTCAGTCATAAAAATCTGTGACCATAAGCACAAACCTCATGATGCAAAACCAGTAGATTTTCATGTCATACTCTTAATTTTATGACTTCAAAAAGAAAAACTTAGCAGCTTCCTCCTGCTAGAAATTATTATAACCAATTGGCCTGCACAGGTTTTGCTGATTATAAATCAGTACTTTGTTTTCTCAATTACACTTGAGAAGAAATAGTATAGACATGGTTTTGCTTCTGTAGTGCCAACAAGAACAAAAAGGAGTAATGATTTGTTCTTGCCATTAAAGGCAACAGAGGTCATTTTAGGTATCTGGAGAAATGCTATTAAAACAGCAAGCTATGGTGCATCAGTTTCAAAGTCTGATTTGTAACCAAGCTTCTGAAGAAATACATAACTGATTTATCTTAAGGAAAAGAATATATTTACATAGCTTTCACCAGGCATTCCTAAAAGTAATTTTATATATATATATATATATATATATATAACAGACTGTCCCTTTCAGAGGAACAATTTTAGTTCAGATTTTTTTAATTTTCAACAGTATTTGTTGTAGTGTAAAAAAAGTGAAATTTATATAAACTGTGAATTTCTGCAGGTAAGGCTGATATATTTTACAGAAGCTTATCTTTGGCTTTTTGTCATCAAATCATGGGTCTGTTAAACACATAGGACCTCATTTTTTAAATCATTACTCCAATTAGTACCATTCAACTTTTTTTTTTTTTCATGAAGTCTATTAAAACACATATTCTGTCATGTTTTATGGATGCATTATGGCCTATGTTCTAGCATTAAATATAGTCTGAAATGTTCCATATAAATACAAGGCTATTTCGGAGGGGGGGGGGGGAGGTGCGGGAAGACCAAAACACCACCAAATTCCTCTGAAATATCAGAAGTTCTGTACAGACTTCAGATTCTGATAGGCTGATAGGCAGATGTTAGCCTTATTTTCAATCTTTTGTAATTTCTCATCAGAGAATCACCATAATGTAGACAATACAGAAAATTTGGGGCGTTTCAAGACTGCCTATAGAATGCGTTCTCCTAAAACAGTACATTTAATCCATGAAGGAGAAATTTCAGTGTTATGTGAAATAGTTTTTTCAATTATTTGAAGAAGAAATTGGACATCATTTGAGTAATACAGAAACCCAATGAAGGGCATACACAGATAAAACTTAAGCCTGTCTGAATAGGCCTTCCCCTGCCAGGACTAGTCTGGCTCTGGGCTGCCTTGCCTTGCTGGTCATTGCATGCTAAGTGTCATAAAGAGATCGTGAAACTGATCTCTTTCACTGTATTAAAGCTGAAGTATTACAACCCAGAAAAATATATATGATACTTTCAGCAATGGAAAATTAGGTTCTTTGCCACTATTAATAAAATTTTAGTCACAACCTTTTATAAACTAGCATCCTTGTATACAGTCTAAACAGTTTGTCTTTTTTTATTGGCAATATTTTCTCAATAAATTAACGTTATATAACATCCAAGGTGTTGTGGAATTATTGGCTGTAGCCTGTTGAATTACAGCTCTGTTATTGGTAGAGTCTATTAAAGATTAATAGCAGAGGCATTTTCTCCTCTCAGACCACAGTTCAGTGTTTAAATCATGCCAACAAAAAAGTGTTTTTAAGTAAAGGTAACATACCATTTCACATGTATTTTGCATTCAGAGCCCGTCCTTGAACAAAAGGTGAATTAATTATTCATGTGATCCTGAGGTGAAACTACTTCTCTATCATGGAGATGAACTAGTCCATGGTTTGTAATGCCAGGTTCATTTAGTGTGAGCTTTCCCTGCTTTTCTATTTGTTTTTCACCCACTACCACAAACTAAATTCTCAAGCAGACTTCTGATTCATTATCCTCTGTGAAAACTGTGACAGAAAATTTCCTCCCAATAACATTTAGTTCAGATTATTTTTATATATATAAATAAATAAAATATATGGAAAGTTCCTAAAGTTTCTGAGCTGTTAAGTATTGCTTCAGAATCTGGATTACTTTTAAAGTGCAGTCACGTACAGGCAGCTGACACATTACCACTGCTCAATAATCTACTACATTCAGCTAGAACTCTTGATGTTTTTAAATTAAGTATCTGCTAACTATCTGATCCAGCTATTGTGTCCATTGGAACACAACGGATCTTGGCTCAGCTTTTAAAGTTCTAATGAAGAGAATATATAATACTTGTCTATTCCTGTGAATCACACCACTTCGGCAATTAGTACTTTTTTAGGTGGAGAAGACCTATGTTTTCTTTAGTTGCAGATCCCTTTCTCACAATTTTCTCTTTTACAGAAACATTGCACACAGCTGTCACAGGTATATCTGCCAAGATTTAAGTACTTCCAAATATTCACATGTGCTTTTTATATGGATTGCTACTTGTAATCATGATAATCATACTCGTTCCCTGCCTTTGACAGACTCTTCTGATTCCAGGCTTCCTGCTTGCATGCTTGGAATGCGTAGCCTGAGGTTGTATTGGATTGCCACTTGCTGATTCCCACGTTTCAGAAGACCCACCTATCCCCACCACACCTTGTCACCTGACATCATCTGACATGCATGTTGTTCAGTAGGGCAGTTCTGGAGCTGCAGAGATGAGGGAGGAGACTTCTTGGGTTCACTTCATCAAATATTTCTAAATAACATATTATATGTATAAATTACTGAAAATATGTGACTATTTCCATGGAACTGCATCGGATCTTTCATTCAGAGCTCAAAGACAGTGACCAAGGCTAGTTCACTGTGTTTTCTTTGAATGACCAACTACAAAAATAGTGTAAGTAATGGAGAGAGAAGACAGACAAACATGTAAGTGTTGAAAAAAAAGCATGTGAGAAAAGAGTCAAACACGCAGCCATTATGATTAGTGCTACTAGTATGGTGACTGTTTCCTTAATGACTTTAGGGGAATACGAGTTTGCCTTCTCTGTATCATTACAAAACACACGGAAGAACATTTCCTTTATATTCTTTGATAATTGAGAAAGGGTTTAATCTAAGATATAACTCTTAAAAGGTGAAAGACATCTGTGGTGCAAATCAGTTTCTTCCAGTGTTTCCTGCTGTTTCACATCCTAGTCCCTGTGAGACCTCGTATGGAATCACTCTTTATCTTTCCTTAGAGTGTAAACAATGGTGTGAATAATACACTATGATTCAGACTTAGGGTGCAGGTTAGAATCAAGGTAATATGATTAACAGTACAGAAATAGCTAAGTAAGCAGAAATAACAGAATAAAAAGCTTTCAAAATGCAGGTATGCTTAAATTTACAGAAAATACTACATTGTGTGTGTTAGTTTGTAGTAATGGCTTCCAGATCCATGGTTTCCTTACTAATTCTGTCTCCTAACCGCATATCTGTTGTTGATATCCTACTTTTCACAATTTGCTTTGAACTTTAAGTGTTGGATTCTCTGTAATTCTGTTACTCTCTTTACTACCAAAAATCTCTTTTCTTACTCTAAATTGTTGCTGTGCCATAGTAGTACAGGAAATTACTGAGATGTAGAAAAGCTCATAGAAACTCAACTCCTCAAGGGACACCCTTTCCTGGGAATTTGTGGCTGAGTCTACTTTGGTCCTTAATTTAGGGGCTTTCACCATTTCATTCTTACATTAATATAGCCCCAGAAACAGTTCTGCACACAGTGAAAGTAACATTAAGAACAGAGACAAAAATGCATACTACACAAAATTTTCCTCCTGTTTTGGAGTTTATTTCAGTTTTTAAACCTTTTTTCCCAAAAAATTAGATATTAATTTTAAACAAAATAACCCCTTAATTTTGTAGAAAAATAACCGTAAACTCACAGAATTATAGAATCATTTGGGCTGGAAGTGACCTTATAGATCATCTAATATAAACCCCTGTCATAGCAGGGATATCACTAGACCAGGTTGCTCAAAGAACCATCCCACCTGGCCTTGAACACTTCCAGGGATGGGGCAGCCACAACTCTGAGCTGCCTGTGCCAGTGCCTCACCACCATCATCGTAAAAAAAATCTTCAATTTGTCCAATCTAAATCTGCCAGTTAAGATTAAAACCATTTCAGTTTCAAACAATTGCCCCTTGTCCTGTCACTACAGGCCTCAGTAAAAAGTATCTCATCTTTCTTATAAACCTCAAGTACAGAAAGGCTGCAATAAGGTCTCTCCAGAGCCTTCTCTTCTCCAGACTTCTCCCTCTCAACCTTTCTTCTTAGGATAGGTGTTCTACCCTTCCTCTGGACCTGGTCCAACAGGTCCATCTCTTTCTTACACTGGGGACCCCAGAGCTGAAGACAGTACTCCAGGTGCAGTTTCACCAGAGCAAAGTAGAGGGAGAATCACCTCCCTTAACCTGCTGGTCACACTACTTGTTATACAGCCCAAGATATGGCTGGCTTTCTGAGCTGCAAGCACATATTGTTGGCTCATCCAGCAGTATCCCCGAATCCTTCTCCACAGGGCTACTCTCAATCCATTCATCCCCCACTCTGTATTGGTATTGGGGATTGCCACAGTCCAGGTGAAGGACTTTGTGCTTAGCCTTGAACTTCATGATGTTCACATGGGCCCACTTCTCAAGCCTGTCAAGGTCCCTGTGGACGGCATCCTCTTACTCCAGCATGTTGACTGCACCACACAGCTTGGTGTCATCAGGAAACCTGCTGAGGGTGCACTCAACTGCACTGTCTGTGTCATTGATGAAGATATTGAATAGTATTTGTTCCAGCACAGAACCTTGAGGGACAACACTTATCAGTTTTGACATTGAGCCTTTGACTGTAACTCTTTGGATGTGGCCATCCAGCCAATTGTGACAGATGCACTCAACCCCCTTAATCTGAACTAAGTAGTTTGGTTACAGGTTCCAAAGGTGGTAAAGGCCTGAGCCATATCTGGGCCAAGAACTCCTCCAGAAAACCCACAAAGGAGCAGAGTTACCCAGTGAACATCAACACTTAGGAGCTTGGAACACCACTTATGTGATAGCACATGAATAAGGGGTTGGTTTTCTCAAAACTCATTTATCAAAGAACAGAGAAAATTGTGGGTACCAGGAATCTCATGCATACCTTTCCCATTGTATGAAATTCGACTACAAGTCAACCACTTTATGCCATAAATATGACAGTCTAAGTGAGCGTTCTTTGATCTCTCCTTGCTAGGCAGTGGCTGCAAGGTGGTGATCTCCCCTTGAGCTGGGACACCTCTCAAGGTCTGGGATTCCTTAACTGAGACTGAGAGATCCTTTCTTACTCAAGGCAGAGATATCCTTAAGCTGGGATACTTCTCAAGGTTTGGGATTCCTTACCTGAGAGATCCTTCCTTACTCAAGAAAGAGATACCCTTTATTTGCAACAAATCCTCAGTGAATGACAGACAGCATGCTAAGTTAATACTAATAAAATCCATGTAGCTAATTCCTTTAGACATAAACCATTGTCCAGGTCTGAGACTGATTGGACCTAGCTACACCTAAACTATATCAGGAGTTTAGAAAGTAAGGAGGTCTTCTCTGAACCTTGTTGCTCCACAAGAAGCTCTCCCTTACCCTTTTGCATCTCTGGTATCTGTGTATATCATTCTAGCTCAATTCTAACTTGATCTTCCTTTGTTTTTTTCCATGTAGTAAGTAACAGAGTGAACCTCAGCATTGAACTTTTTTAAGTTGCACTTTTATAAATTCATATTGAAAACAATTCTGCTAATAACTTTGTCAGTGATTCTTTGAGTGATCCTAAATCATGACACCAAATCCTCACCCATCTAACAGTCCATCCATCAAACCTGTATCTCACCCCTTTAGCAGCTAGAATGTTGTGGGAGGTCATATCAAAGGCCTTACAGAAGTCCAGGTAGGTAACATCTGTAGCGTTTCCCTTGTCCGCTGATTGTCAGTTCATCATAGAAGGCCACTAGATTAGTCAGGCACCATTGACCCTTGGTGGAGGCATGTTGACTGTCTCTGATCATCTCTCTCTCTTCTACATGTTTTGACATATTTTCCAGAAGCATTCGTTCCATGATCTTACCAGCCACTGAGGTGAGGTTGACTGGTTAGTAGTTTTCAGGCTCCTCCTTTTTGAACTTTTAAAAAATGGGTGGGATATTCCCTTCTCTCTGGTCACTGGGGACTGAAAAAAAAAAATAAACACGTTTAAATGCAGGTCTGTTTTGCTTCCTGCCATGTAGAAATTAATTATTAGTATTAAATGTAGTGGGGAAATGACTACTGATAGCAAATGTATAGCTTCAAATATTCACTTAGTGCAGCAATAAGCTTAGCTGAGATTTACACAATTTACAGTCTACTTAGCCTAAGAAAGCAGTCCAGAAAACCAATGACAGTGACCATCTAACGGAGAGGGTACATAAACAGCAGAAAGGGTAGTCTTCCATTCTTATACTCCAAACAAGATACCTGATAGTCCAGCCTGTGGAGTGTTAGAACAGTCTGAGAAATTAAAATCTGTTACAGTCCCAGGATGTGCATGATGCTTATCATACTCTTAACTGAATATTAGGAAAAAAGTATGACAATGTATACAAGAAAGCAAAAAGCACAGAAGACAGGAAATAAACTCAGAAATGAGACAAGGAAGAATATAATTTCTTACCTGGGATTTTCACGTTCTTCTTACAGTGAATGTAATTTTAATGAAATAAGTAAGAATATGAAGCTGAAGAAAGTTGGTAAGCAAGATACATATTTCTGCAGGAAACATAATTGGGCAGGCAGTCATGCCATCTAATTTCAGGTACTTTCTCCAGGTGCAAAATACTCAAAAAGCTCCTTCCCTACATTATTCTGTTCTTATCAGTGGAGAAAGAGGGTCCACCTGGAGGTCAAACAATAACCCCAGTCTGGAGAAACTTTTTCAATCATCAGCAAGATACAGATGCTCAAAGCACAGACATTACTGTTAGAAGCATACATGTAGGGGATGTGAACACCCTTCTCCTTACATTAGAGGTATTTTCATGATCAAAGCAAGCAGCTAGCATGTTGAAGGGAATTATCATCATTTTGTCATCTCTGCTTCTTCAGTGTCAAATTAATGTAAAGCATATGACCAGATTTTGGAGCCCATGAGAGGCTTTTGAATTGGTAGTGAATACCTGCAGTGCTAGATCCTGCTGTGCAAAGGGCACAATCCCATGCCCGAGTAAAATTCTGTGATTCCATCCACAAATCAATAAACATGGAGCAATGTTCTTCAGATCAATTAATTACTTGTATTTCTGCACTAGTTAGAGCAATGACAGGAACTAGAAAAAGTGTATGAAACAAAGTTTACTTCAGAGTATTGAATTTCCTCTCTGATGGAGCTTGAAACTATATATGTACAAGTTCCTGCTATGTCACAGGGAGCAAAACTGCAAAGGAGCAAATATATTAACATTACTGATAAATATGTAAATATCTAAACAGACATATACAGCATAATATTGGATGTGTCACTTACTGTTTTGTGGTTACAGATAGCATGTTCCTGTGTGTTAGGAATTTTATATGTAAGTGAAATTAATACTTGTGTCTGCTCTCATCTCAAGCTGTGGCAAGACTCAAAGCTGTCTGTCAGGAGAAATAGATCTACTATGAAAAGGGATCAGGGAAGACTACTTAATCATAACAGCAAAGTTGGCTGTAGAAAAAACTTGCTGTTCTCTCCTGGTCAGAGTCTTCAAGCTTCACTCAAGATGAGAAATGCTTGCTTACCTAAGTCTATTAAAGACTATGCAGGCAGTTGTGCAGGGCTTTGAAAACAACAGTCTTGGAAAATTAAACTTAGTGGAGTAGTAGAGGTTTGCCAGCAAGGGAATTTGGAGAGAGGAGTGAGTAGTAAAAGTCAGCAGGCAAGGAAGATAATGTTGGCTGCAGCTTTGTACATAGATTACCAAACTGGTCTGAATAGCTGGCTGATAGGCAGGAGGATTGCTTCTGCTGGGAGGATGAACTGATTACATACCAAAGATGTATTCCATAGATACATAGGCTTGCTTATTTGGAACAGGAATACAAAGTCAGTTACTCTTTGCCCAATTGCAACTGAAATAAAAGAGGACACTATTCCTTTGCTACACAACCTGAGCAGAAAAGAAGTGTTTACCCAAAAAATTTTGCACCTCTGAACATTGACATTTCCCAACTTTCTGCATCTAAACCCTATCTTTTTGCCACCCAAATGCCTAATGTCTGTAAATTTAAATAGGCAAGTATCACACTCAATCAGGCTCATAGATGTGTAGAGAGTCAATATTTAGACCATTAAAAGTTACATAGATTACACCACATCAACTCTGTAAAACTAAATAGGCAGTGCATTAAGAAGTATGAAATATGTGCTAAATATTCACTAATAAATGAGCTTTTAAAACCAGGATGCTTAAACCTCATTTACTTAGAAGTGGTGACATAACTTTTTTATATTTGTCACATGTTCACAAGTATGTTAAAAATCAGGAGAACTAGAACCGACATAAATTAATCCATTCATATGTCCAAAGCCTGTCTTCAAACTAACTCTGATCTGCTATTTGCCTTGGAGGATTATTCCATTGCTTCCAGCTATCTTTGGTACATAAAAAGACTTAATTGTTCCTTTCATTCAGCCTGAAACTGTGTTTGACAAACCCATTAGCTTCAACAAGCTCTGTGACTGTCTTTTGGACACTGACTCACTTGCTGGCAGCAATTAGGACTCCCAAAAGATGCCTGTCTAAACTAAACCCCCAAGAGTTTCATAAGGTGAAAAGAAAAAAAAAAAGGTCCCAATATTTATTTTTGTTGCAATGAGGCTTAGAATTCCCTGAAAACCAAATTAATCTAAATTAATTAAAACCTGTGTTCTATCACTCCAATAAAGCTACTATTCTGTTGTTAAGCACCTGATTTGAACAGAGGGATCTGGAGTGTATATCCCTACTCTTTCATCTCCCCCAGATAAGTGAAATTTTCCCATTATCATTGAATTTGCATTCATTTTTTTCAAGTTCTTTTTTTGTAGAAATAGTTACATGTTTATTAGTTTAGCGAAAGAGACAGGAAAACTACGGTAAAGTCCCTTGCTTGGGCTACATATCTGCATTCATGTATTTGCTCAGAATGAATACACAATCTATAGGTTAATTCTGGTTAATCTATAGGTTTATCTATCAGTTTGAGCAGACATAATGCCTTAGATCAAGAATCTTCCCTTTGAAAGCTTTTAAGGCCAACATATTCAACTGTAAAGTTGTTTCCTCTTTAAAAACTTTGATTTTTTTTAATTTGATTTGTTTTTATATAGAAGAATGGTATGGGTACTAAACAGAAAAAGATAAACTGAGAAGGAATAGCAATAATAATCTCATCAAATTAAGATTTATGAAACTCAGATAGAACCTCTTAGTAAATGGAAAGAAATAAATATTTCTGCATCATAATTCTCAGTATCATATAGTAGGTGTGTTAATAGATCAGATTAATCTAATCCTAATTTCTTTCCACTGAAAGGTTATTTATTACTGACCCAAAAGGGAGTATGGGGTAACTGGCATGGATATACAATCTTACATAGGGTATGTATCTCCTGAGATGTCTACAGTCCAGTGGGCTTGATCCTCAAAACATGAATGGCAACGGTCATTGATTTGGCTATATGTGGGTAAAAAAAGTGGGAGACAAGTTTTGAGACGGAAAAAAGTATTGTATATATGAAGGAAATGAGAGAATAGGGTCTAAGACAGGACACTGTAATTAATTATTACTACAGGGACAAGAGTGATGAAGTGAAATAAAAAAGATCATTCTATTTATAGTGAACTTGAACTGTTTACAGACCATCTTAAGTCTGACATTAATGTAAGAAGCTAAAGGAGTGAAGAAATATATCTGATATAGAGGAGATAATTTACTTTCATATTTGTGTTTAAGTTTTATAGAGAGATGCCAGAGATTGCTGTAGTGCAAGCCCTTCTGTAGCTGCGTAAGGACTGAGAGTAAGGTTCTTTTTTTTTTCTCTCTCTCCTGCTGCATAGCTCAAACTCTTAAATCATGTTACGGTCTTTTTCAAAAATGCTAAAATATATCCAGTGTTATGAGCAAATGTCAAAAGAAACACTTAGCCACATTACATCCAACACAAACCAAAATACTCTTAAAGTTTTGTATGAGTTAAACTATGCAAGAATATTGTAAACAACTTTTTTTCAGGGCTTCAAAACTTTTTTCACAATTCAACATTCTTTTTCTTTCCTTTTTTTGCCTTTCAGTGAGTAGGGCCTTACATGTATAATATTTAAGGGTTCACTCTTAGCATTAAAAACCCAGGCAGTTTTCCAAATTCACTGAAGAACCATCAAAACATTTCAAAGGAACTAAGGAAATGTGAGAAAATTGGCAAAGAGCTGTAAATAAAATTAACAAAGCAACCATTGTGTTTGAAAAGTGTTAACATTTATGTAGAACACACAACACAGTAAAGTAATTCAGCAATTGAAATAATTGCTTGCCATTAACAGTAATAATCACATATAACTACTAATTATCTATATTCTGCAACATTTGCATATATTAACAGATTAAAATTACTAAACTGTGGTTCTTAAAAACTTGAAAACAATAGCTTTTGCAGATTTCATTCTAAAATAAACACATATGTAAAGACAGAAGGAAATACGAAAATATTAAAATAATCTATGGGTCTTGAGGTAGGCTATACCACAATTAACACAGTTAACCTACATTAAGTCAAAAAACACCGGTGATTTCCATAAAGAATCCTAAGGCCACCTACACAGCAAGATTTTCTTTAAAATCACATTTGTACTGAGTTAAAGGCAATCACTTAGGCATTTTGAGTCATCACTGGATGAAGAAGCCTATCTGATAGCTGAAGGATGATAACCATTGAACACATCACATTATCAGGAAAATCAGTAGAAATGCTTCTTGCATCTACTGTAAAACATGTAATCAGTGTTTGGCTACAAAGAATGCTGTAGACTGTTCGAAAATAATCCTTTTTTGCTTATGAGCTGAATTTGGTGACTGAGGAGACAAGGACAAGGTTTTTTATTATATCTTATATTTTGGCACAACATCATGGCTTGTGTCTATTTCTATTAGATCAGCAAGTATATTTCATTAATATCACACAAAAAGCAGGGGATATAACAGCTTCTGAAAGGAAAGATATCTACACTCTTTAAAGGCTTGAAAGGAAACTAAATATTTTCTGTTCATTCTGTATATGGTAGCTTCAAAGCAGAAACAATGATAATAAATAGATTCCATGACTTTCTGCTCTGATTTATAACTAAAGATTTTTGGCCACACTTACCTCCCCATATTATTCAATTTAAGTGAATGCTTGAAGAATTGGAGTTCTCTGGTATGCATGTTTAGTAGGAAGGCAACTTTAAATGTCATGTACATGACAAATTAGTAAAAACTCAAAGAGAAACAATTATGAATCATAATATATGGCATGAACACAAGAAAGAAATGATACAGTGTGATTCCAGGTAATCAGTCACAGCTAACCAATAATCCTCAAAATAACATCCAGATATTTTAATTCTTTGATTTTGTAAACAGTCAGAGAGATAAACCACAAAGAATTCAAAACATTAAAGTCACATGTGGAAGCCTACATGATCTTGTGCACACTAAATAGTAAGACACGCAAATCCAGCAAATTTGCCAAATAGCACTTTAGTAATGGTCCTTTGTGATCTTTCTCAGCACATTTACATCTGGGAGTAGATAAAATGTGACAGATTAAACAGGTGGCTGTGGAAGAAGTCACATTCTCAGCATCTGTTGTGCTGCAGATAAGACATATCCCCAAATCCCAAGTCTAATGGACACTGAAGTGATTTTGTTTTGTCTTCCATTTTACTTTTTTGTAGTCACCACATTGTGACATGGTTCCAAACAGTTCATATTTATAGCCAGTGAGAAAAATCAAATCTTTCTCTTTAGAGGACAAAATTCTTCATATTAGCTAGTGGCTGAACTGTGAGGACCAACCTGCAAGAGTTTTCCAGATAATCTTTAGAGATCTGGCACCTTTTTAATTTTTTATTATTATTTTTTTTACCTTTCATAAAAGAGAAATTTGAAATATAAGCACTCACATACATGCATGCATATGTAGAATCATGTTTATCTTCCAATTTTTGCTTCTAAGTAGTGGCTTCTGATCAGTAGAACTTCAGACTATGTAGGAGATGAAGAGAAATAACTCCTATGGATATGACAAAGAAACACCTGATCCACACTGATGTAAGTGATGTCTTAAGTATCAGTTTAAATGAAGACAGCTGTATCTGATTAAGTAAATTCAACCACTAAGAGCCAAAGATGATGAACAAGATTGTCTCTTGAGATGAATGTTGTCCAAGTCACAAAGTCAGTGAAAAAATATACACTGGAGACAACAGAGGATTAAAACAGCACATGGAAATAGATATGGAAATGGTTACTCATTATTAATCATGGAATTTATCATAGTAATTTAGATTCTGATTTCCTGACTCTTACACCTTTCTCACAGTGAGGAGGATTCTTTTGTAAATGCTCATAAGAATGCTTATGGGAAAAAAGGTGCTGTTCAATGTGATTAGGTGTATAAAAGCTGCCTCTTAGAAATAATTCATGTAAATAGCACAATAATCATCCTGTTATCTAACAGCAGTTGGCACTGGTCAGTAATTGCCAATTAAAATCAAAACAGTAATTTTAACTAAAGATATGGTTTCTGTAAACTAACTTCATTATTGGAAAATAATAAGTAAAACATTTCATTTTGATCCAAACAGACCTACTTATATTACTTGTGCTAATCTTTTGCTTAGTTTGATCTTAAGTCCTGCATAACAGTGTTATCATGCCATATAGACAACTACAGCCCAAGACAACCTACACCTCTGATTGTACAAATCTACCTTTCTCAAATTAAGATTGTTATATTCAGCATAGATAATACAGCCATAATGCTCTACAGAAACAGTGACAGCACGTTGTATTTAACTATACTTTGCAGAACAGACTCTGTTCCTATGAAGACGTGACTTTTACTGTTTAACTGATTCAAAATTAAGTGCTTTAATCTTTCTTAATCCATGCTTTCTTTTGTTCTTTTCAATATATCAAGCATTTTGAAGGCAGCTGTCATATATATCACATATTTTAATATTCCTTTCTATTTCATTACTTTCATTATGAAACAAATAATTGTGTATGTTAGAATACTGCTTGATAGATCAAACAAAAATATTTCTATTTACACTTTTTATCAGTTTTATATTTTATAGTCAGAAATAATTTCTATCAGATATCCTGAATTAAACTTAGTTTTACCTATCCAAAGATTATGTGTTTAAGCATGCTGCCGAAGTCTTTCCTTGCTCTCTGACATTTAAAGAAATTGACTAAATATTAACTGGTATTCTAATGTGTATCCAGAAAAAATCGATCCACTATCAGCCTGCATAACATTTCTGGTTTCACACAAGATGCTCATCCCTTCTAATTCTTCAGCAATTTGAACAGTAGTGTTTTGAGACCAAATCTCAAGATGCCAGGGTTATTTTAAACAAAACAATGGCTTAAACTATTATGCTTGGATTCCATTCAGCTGCCTCAAGAATACTGCAATTAAAACATTGTATTAGTCAGTAACTGGCTTGAAATATTAACAGACACCAACTTAAAATTGCTTTAAGAAAAAATCAAAGAGAAATGGAAAATTTATTATAATATATAGCTTGTTATTGTTGTTAATATATATTTTATAGGCTAGACTCTCTCTGGGGCCATTAGCAACCAAATACCTCATTAGACACTAAATATGACTCCTAGAAACACTGGTAGTCACAGAGACATCACAAACCGCTTTATGTGTTTGTTTCCACCTGTAAAATCCTTCAGCTATGCAAACTATTACAGCTGCAGATATGTGTGACAGCCTTTGTGTCTATGCTGTTTGGTGCTCCAAAGGCTGATCTTGTGCTCCTAGACCAACAGGTGCAGGAAGTGAGGGTAATATTATTTCCCAAACATAAACTTCAAAATAGGCAGTTATCATCTCAGCCTGAAGTCATTACGCTTCTCATTCTCATATAGTGGAATCTAAACAGATTAATGATTACAGGATTATTTATTCTTCTCTAATTTTCAGTGGCTGGGTACTCAGATCATTTAGAGATTAATTCTGAAGCTTTTGTTTCTTATATCAAGTCCAACATGTTTAAATTTGTGTGCCTGAAGCTAGTCACCTCTTCCTGTATGAATGAACTGGTTTCAGAGTTTGGAGACAGCTCTCTGAAATACTACAGAAACATAGAATTGTTTGGATTGGAAGGGACCTTAAAGATCATATGTTTCCAAGAGGTGCCATGGGCAGAGACACCTTCCATTAGACCAGGTTGCTCAAAGCCCCATCCAGCCTGGCCTTGAACACTCCCAGGGATGGGGCAGTCACAACTTCTCTGGGCAACCCGTTCCAGTGCCTCAGCACCCTCACAGTAAAGAGTTTCTTCCTCATATCTAATCTATATCTATCCTTTTCCAGTTTAAGGACATTCCGCCTTGTCCTATTACTACATGTCCTTGTCAAAAGTCCCTCTCCAGCTTGCTTGTAGGCCCCCTTTAGGTACTAGAAGGCTGCTATAAGGTCTCTGTGGAGCCTTCTGTAGGCTGAAGAACCCCAAGTCTCTCAGCTTTTCTCACAGGAGAGGTGCTCCAGCCCTTTGATCATCTTTGTGGCCCTCCTCTGGCCTCGCTCCAACAGGTCCCTGTCCTCCTTCTATTGAGGGCCCCAGAGCTGAATGCAGTACTCCAGGTGGGGTCTTATAAGAGTGGAGCAGAGGGGGAGAATCACCTCCCTCAGCCTGCTGGCCAATTTCATTTGATGCAGCCCAGGCTATGGTTGGCTTTCTGGGCTGCAAGCACATGTTGCCAGGTCATGTTGAGCTTCTCATACACCAACACACTTAAGTCTTTCTCCTCAGGGCTGCTTTCACTCCATTCTCCACCCGGAATATCGATATTGGGGTTTGCCCAACCCACATGCAGGACATTGCACTTGGCTTTGTTGAACTTCATGAGGCTTACATGGGCCCACCTGTCAAGGTCCCTCTGGATGGCATCCTTTCCCTCCAACATGTTGACTGCACCACACAGCATGGTGTCAGCAGCAGACTCGCCAAGGGTACACTTGATCACACTGTCCATGTTGCCGACAAAGATGTTGAACAGCACTGGTCCCAGTACAGACCCCTGAGGAACACCACTCATCACCATCCTCCACTGGGACGTTGAGCCATTGACGGCAACCCTTTGGGTGCAGCCATCCAGCCAATTCCTTATCCACTAAGTGGTCCATCCATCAAAACCATCTGTCGCATGCCAGTCTGAGACCGGAGCGTGGTTCTGTTTGTATTCTCGGGAACAGAATTGAGACTCAAAATGGAGTCAAGAGCCAAGGAACTTTATTTGCCCAACAGTAAATCTGTGAATGCAAAGGGAGAGAGAGAGTGAGAGATAAAGAAAGAGAAAAGAAGGAAAGAAAGAAGGAAAGAAAAGGAAAGAGTTCAAAGCAATAGCTACCACCCTGGAGCTGCGGTGTCCTGACAGTCCAATTCGTTTTCAAGTCTGGTGGGGGAACGTTCCGTCTGATGTTAGGTGGTTCCGTTTTTTATAGGGTTGCTACAAGTTGTTCTGCTCAGCCACACACACACCCCCCAACAACGGTGTACGTGCGCAACATCAAGGGGCCTCCAGGCACCTTGACCCCCCTGACCCCAAGTCTGGGTACACGCACAGGGGCTTGGTTAAGTTTTGCAGGATCAGCCTCTCCCGTTGCTCCATGGCGTCAGTCGGTTTCCTCCTTTGACAAAGTACAGATAAGTCTCTGCGGTGGCAGTGGTGTTATCTTCCTGCCTTAAATCTCTTCTGCAGCAGTAGTCATTCACTGTGGTGATGGCATGAGTTTCCTTCCATAGCAATGCTGAGGCAATACATCTGCTGTGGCTATGGTGGGTCTCATGGGTGCAGTTTCCCACACCATCTCTCTCCAGTTTAGAGAAAAGGATATTACGTGGGACAGTGTCAAAAGCTTTGCACAAGTCCAGGTAGATGACATCAGTTGCCCTTCCCTGATTTGTCAATGTTGTAACCCCATAATAGAAGGCCACCAAATTTGTCACACATGACTTGTCTTTAGTGAAGCCATGTGTCACCAATCACATCCTTATTTTCCATGTGCCTTAACATAGTTTCCAGGAGGATCTGCTCCACAATCTTGCTAGGCACAGAGGTGAGATTGACTAGCCTGTAGTTTCTCAGGTCTTTCTTACTTTTCTTTTGAAAAATGTGGGCCATTTTTCCCCTTTCCCATCAGTTGGAACTTCACTGGACTGCCATAAGTTGTCAAATATGATGGACAATGGCTTAGCCACTTCATCTGCCAGTTTCCTCAGAACCCACGGATGCATCTCATCAGGTCCCATGGACTTGTGCACCTTCAGATTTCTTAGATGGCCTTGAACCTTGTCTTCTCCTACAGTGTGTGGTTCTTCACTCTCCCAGTCCCTGCCTTCGCCTTCTGCAACTTGGGTGGTGTCGCAGGAGCACTTACTGCTGAAGACCAAGGTGAAATATATAAAGAATAATGTGACAATATGCTAGAAAGAATGTGTGATTTTACTATTTTCCATACTCTGAGTCTTATAATTTAGGTCACAGACACTACTTGAAAGGACATATCATGTCACATGTGTCTCATGCAACTTGGCCTCCAAGCTAGTTGTCTTGAATTCCTTTGCAGAGAGCACAGTTCATGTGACCCATATTACACTTTGCCTTACAAGAGATAAATTGTACTGTAAGTAAAATCCATTTAGCAGAAACAGTCTTGAATAGACACAGAAATCATGGACGAGGCTGACATCAAGAGTGAAATAACATATCTGTCACACAAAAGGAGAATCTAAACTCCCTACCGTATCTAAGACATCCTTCCAGGCCTGGAAGTTATGGACCCTAAAACCTTATGCCTTTCTGAAATGGCAGCAGAGTACTTCAGGGCATCTTAAGTAGCATTTCAGATGTCTACAATTAAACAAAAAACCTGAGCCATCCATTTGCATTGCTATCAGTGTGAGTTCAGTCACCCAGCATATCTGGATATTTACACTTATACATTTTATTATCTTTAGCTCAGTAGAAACTCACTCTGTACCTGGTAGACATCAAGAGCTGATTGACATGAATTCTAACACTGTATCCTGTCTTATATATTAAACTGAATCTACTGCTTAATTTTTAATTTTAAGGTCATATTAGCCTGCTAGTGGACAACAGATCCTCAATAAAAGAACTGGCATTTCACACTGAGGTCCCAGTGAACAGTTTAAGTATAAAATGACAATGGTATAAAATGAAGCTGTTACAAGAGAAACAGTCTGCCTCACTTTTCACTGATAGTCATTTGCCCCCACCTCTGCTTTTTCTGGTTCTCTGTATTGCAAACAAGCATTGCAATGGCTATCCAGTGAATTATTCAGGGAACAGATGCAGCTGAAAACTATCCCAGAAAAAACATAATAGCTGTTACTCTTTTGAACCAGTCAGCCTGATGTGGTTTGCCACGAAGTAAACTAGATGTCTGTGTTGATGTTAATCTGAGGCTAGAAGCAGTAAGGTTTAACATACTTAAAATGTTTATAAAATTACAACAGAAAAGAACAGTAACAGTTTGGTCGTGATGTTACAGAAAAGATTCTGTTTAGGAAGGTATGACTGCAACTGAATGGAAAAATCAGTACATCATGGAGAAAAAAATTTCAGTTTTGACAATTCTCAAGACCCTAATTCTACAAAACAGTCTAATGTTTTCATGTTTGCTTCAATAGGAGCATTTTTTAAAGAAATCTATTATTGGCATGAAGTGAAAAGAGTGGTTCAATGGAATTAAAACCTAATCACAACTACTTGGTAATAATCTCAAATAGGTTTTAAAGATGTTTCTCCATGTTGACCTGTATACTATCACATTAATGTGACCTCAAAACTCAGTTTAAACTGGAGCAGCAAAAGCAGACAAAGTAAATTACTGGTTTTGATCCTGTAACATTTGAGTTATAATTTAGTAATAGTAAAAGTAGAACTTTTGCAATGCACATCCTAAAGAGAATGACAGGAACGATAGCAGGTAACCCAAAAGTGCAGTCAAAGTTAACCAACATATCATTAATTTAAAATACGAAGGATTTTGAAAAACTGCTCCTAGGCTTATCTGCATTTCAATAATTATTCATGGAAGATATGGGCTTTATATGCTCATATTAGGGGGGATAACCTTCAAACAAAAAGAAAAGCAAGATATATCAAGTAATCTAACAATTATGAATTATTTTTTCAACTATTTTTACTTTACTAATTTAACTTTGCTCAAAACATGCAAGCGTTCTCAATTTATAAAAGTGAATTGAACTTACAAGTAATAATTTACCTGATCTAAATAAATCAGCTCAAGTGCTATGATGTAGAGAAAGATCTTTTAAAAACAGTCATTAAAATATCAGAAGGATATCTGTGTTTTAAACTATGCTTTAATCCACTGTGTAAATCCACATTTAGTGGACATTTTTTTTTTCATTGTGAAAAGCAGTATTAGCATAGCAGCTGTCTGCTTTAACCTAAAAGTTAAAAAATTATTTATTTCTAAACAAGTTTACTTTTATATGTACTGAAAAGAAATATACATTTCTTATAAATAATCTAACACCTCCGAGAGAGGATGCTAAGATAGGTGAGACGACTCATTATTTCCATACATTTTCATTCAGAAAGGGAATGTAGGGCAATTAACTTAAACTTTGAGACCTAACTTTTGGAAGTCCAAATTTGGGTGAGATTAAACCTGTACTTATTGTGCCAGAGATTTACTTGCCAGATACAATAAATATTTAAAAATTCATCCCGTTTTAATAGACAAGGCATAAAAATGGACTAGCTACTACTGGACTACAATAATTTTCATGAAACCTTAGAAATTTTAATTTGTTTTACTAAACTATTTGTTACAACATTACAAAAGCTAGATATTAGGCTGTCATGTGTGGTCTTGTCAGGAAGCCCCTATTTAGAAACATCTATTTCCTAATGGAGACCACGCTGTGGAAAAACTAGAATACTGACAGTGCCCGCGATATTCTCAAAGTGGAGTCTGTGCCTCTGGAAAACCAAGAAACAGTTATTTACAGTGGAACCCCTACAATATTTTGTGTGGCTCTTTTTTTACAAAAAAAGAAGTGAGATTTCAGCATAAATTCACTGGAAGGGATGTGGAAGGAATAATATAAATGTCATTTAAAGGCAAAACATTTGAATGTAGCTTATATCAACTTTAAACAAGCACTGTTTTATATATTCAGATTTTAATACAGCAGATGCAGAAAGTAGCTAAATTCAAAGACAAACTAACTTCAATTTGTCTGAATTTGGCTAAATTGTGAGCTTTTAATGAAGAAACAATGCTGGGTACTAACACTACAGGAATGGAAAAAATGTAACCTATGCATGGATGCTGCAAGCCAAAGCCAATGAATTTTTAACAGCTCTGCTTGAGAATTTGTTGTTCAATAATTCCTCCAGAAGATCATCTGGTCTGAAAGGTATTCACACCCCTCCTAAATAGTATGTGTGGATTCAAGCCAACTAAGCACCTGACATCTACTATGTAGTATATTATTTATCTCCTTTAGAAGATTGTTTCATGCAAGTGCCTCAGGAGAGTTTTTATATGAGATCAATAATATTTTTGAATTTCTGAGTGAGTGAGAAATGTGCCTGACTTACTCTCAGGGACAGATAATAAATATAACACTTACGGGAAGAAAGAGATTAATGTAATAGAGACGAAGTGAAACGTAATATCTTGAAAGGCAGTGTCAAGGCTGATATGCCTATATTTAGACTTATGAGCTGTATTTTGCTTTATGGGAACACGTGTATGCTGCACTCACCTCAACCCCTGGCACATACATATAAACACACGCACTATGCTTTTTTACTTCTTTCTTGAATAGAGTGAAAATGCAGAGAAAAATTATTTCAGACGCATCACTGGAAGAGCAGGTAAACAGACTATGAGGAGCGGTGCCTGCCATACTCACAGATCCACTGCCATCCATATAAACCCAGCCTCCTCCACCCAGATCCACCTAGCCAACTTTCCTGAAAACATATTTAGTAGCTTTACAGTTTGAAATGAACAAAGTAACATTTTTGTGCATGGTTTAAAAGCAATTCCCTCTACACTCTCAAGATGCCTAGTTAGTTGATTAATGGATACACTTACAAAATAAAGTTGGTTGAAAACAGGAACAAGCAAAAGGTTGTCAGGAAATGTTAATACTGAAAACATCATTGATCAAATGGCTTTACCCATTCCAGGTGTAGACCATGATGGCGAGTGATTTTAATGACAACTACATTGAAGAAGGAACTGATTAAATTTGTCCAGGAGAAAAAGGAGCCTGAGGGAGCACCACATTGTATGTCGACATCAGGGAATGCTAACAAATAGATGAGAAATAGGGATTGCTATGCCTCTCCGCGCTACTCTTATAGTCTTCCTAGGAGATAGGAACATGGAGTGGCTCCCATACAATTTACCTCTCTTCTGTAGTCTCCAGAACACTCAAATGTCCTGGTAGCAATAGCAGGTTCTAAGTACACTGCTCACCCTAGCCTGTGCCAGAAGGTTGACCTGACTGCTTTCACACAAACAACAACAACAACACCCCCCACCCCCAAAAAAACACATGATATTGAATAGACCTAAGGGATGTTACTCCCAAAGTAGTACAAATAGATTCCCTGGTTTGAAACACAGGCTCTGAAGAGTTTCTCCTTGAAAATAGTGTGCAGGCAGTAGTGTCTATATAGCTTGGAATTCTAAGTAAATTCTTGTTACTTTGTGATCAGCCCTTGCTATGAGTGTTGTTTGCCGATTATTTCGGGGAGCCAGAACAGTGTGTTCCAACCTCATTAGTGTGCCTCGCTGCAGAAAGCTACAGAGCAGGGTATTAGAATTCACTTGTCTGGATTATTCCAGTCTAGTTCACGAAACTCCCACAATCAGGTGCTGAATTAAGAAAGTAGTGAATAAGTATTCAAAAGGGAAATTTTAAAAACAAAATAAAATTCTGAAGGAATTTCATAAGCAGGAAAACGGCTTCAGATCTGGTTGCTGTAAAACTAGAGAGACACTCAATGTTTTTCTATTTTTTTTCTGAGTTTTTAACAAACATTCAAACCACTTTTTCCATTTGCCACATAGATTAGGCTACTGAAAGACACAAAAAAGGAGTCTTTGATGCAGACGTCAGTTCTGCTCAATGCTTTGCTGATTATGTCCTGTTTAATTGTAAATTAAATGAGTACCACAGTAAATCAATCCCAATATTTATGTCCTCTTCCTTACAGACATAATTACATGCCCCTTAAGAGCTCGCTCCATCCATTGCCAGAATGGAAAATATTTAGATGAGTGAGAAAGTGGAGTACTTCTTAACAAATCACAACATTTGAAAGACAAAGCTTAGTGGCTTGGAAGAAAAATGCAAAAATTTACTGAAGGTGGTTATGTTATTCCACCTGTATATAATCTAAATTATTCATGTGCCTGCTAGGCCTTATAAGACAGTCTCTTCAGTCATAACATTTACTCTGAATTCACTTAGGGGTTTTTGTTAGGTTGTTGGTTTTCTTCCCCTGAAAGAGAGCACCATCTTCAAAATAACACAGCATCAGA
This sequence comes from Falco naumanni, assembly GCF_017639655.2. Classification (NCBI taxonomy): domain Eukaryota; kingdom Metazoa; phylum Chordata; class Aves; order Falconiformes; family Falconidae; genus Falco; species Falco naumanni. The sequence goes on along the minus strand of NC_054058.1, from coordinate 84,764,859 downwards.
TTTCCTCTGAAGGTACTAAAACAGTCTCTGGCACAGAGTTTTTTCTTGGGAAATTAGAAGAAAAAGTAATTCTGCTCAATAATTCTGAAGTACAAAGAGTTGGAATAAGAGGTTTAGAAGTTTATGTAAATGTGACTACTAGAATTCTGAACGTGCAATGTTCAATTAGGGGAAATTAGTATAACTGTTAGACTTCCATAGTGATTTTTGCCCCTATTTTCTTTCTTAATTTATTTACTTCTGTTTGGTCTGCAATACTAATTTGCATGTAATAAGTGCTTTAATAGGTAGCTGTCATTCAGTAGAGAGAACGGATCATCATACTTTGAGTAATAATGGTAAAATCAAAAATTCTAGGCCGTAAACAGGGATTTACTAAGTGCGCATTCTGACAGGGCTGAAAACTGGGAGAATAAAAAACTGAGGTTTTCTTACCTGATCTTGAATTTGTGTTTTGTGCTGATTCAATAGCATGACTCACTGGCTAGCCACAGAAACTTGAAGCTCTTGGGGGGACCTCTTTTTGAGAAGGTCAGGAAAGATAAGTTGCAAAATTATAATGAAAAAAAGTTTTTAAAAGGAAGAAGTAATAAAAAAATTGCTGTTGATTATTGCACTAAATGTTAACTTGTAGTTTTAAATCATTGCTGTCAGGATAATGCTGTGGAAGACAAGAGAAAGTGCCTCAGATGGCTTTATTTAATGATTTTGTCTGGCTGACAGGTATTTTAATCCATATGAAAACTTGTACTGTGATTTGTGTGTGCTCATACATTTGCACAGAAAAGAAAAATATTTCTAAGTGGTATATTTGAGAATAGAGAAAAATAATAAGATCAGGGGAAGAAAATGTAAGAAGAATAGCAGCATCTTTTGTTCTCATTTTATATGAATGAAAACAAGTCGGGGTAGAGGGTATATGAAGGAAAAGCGTAACTCACAGTCAAAACCAAAAGAAAACCAACCGTACACAACCAACCAAACAAAAAAAAAGACCAAAAAACCAACCCACAAGAACAAATCCCCTAAAATCCAAACCCCCCAAAATAACCAAAATTTTCAAGAGTTGCTAATAAACTTAGGAGCCTGGGTCCTGTTTTTAAATATGACACAAATTGTGAGGAATGGCTTGCAATGAGACTTAGGGCTCAGAAATCCCATTGTATTGTGTTTTCTTTCATTACTGAAAATCTCAGTCCACTGAAGACCTGAAGTGAGTGTGTTAATGAAGGCCACAAAAGAAGAGATTATCCAGGCTCATATGACACATGATTATTTGCCAATTTACAGTGGCATAATTACACAACTGAACCCACAGTTTCTTCAAATATTTCTGAAGATTTAAATGAGATTCATAACTCACTTAGCATGTCCAAAGATTTTACCCTTTTGAGTCTTCTGAAAAATTCTCCCTTTTTCACCTACCTTATGTAATATGATTACAGACTGTCACCTCAGCTACCAGCTATTTCTCAGAATGCAAAGATCCTGCCTAACAAAATCCTGAAATCACATTAAAAGTACATGCTCTTACACAAACAACAGAATTACTGACTACTTCATTATTCAAGTGAATATTCTTGGAGTTTAGATATCTCCTTCAATGTGGGACTGCATAAATAGAAGCACATACTTCAGTATTTATGGTTTGTCAAGCATGTCACAGGCTCGCTGTAAGTTATGGTGATTCACTTTACATTAGAACATCTCTCTGAGGAAGTCTGTTGAAAAAGATACCCAACATTTCACATAGTACTACTTAGCAATCTTGTTTTCCAGTCATTTCAAAGTCCTGAGTTACAAAACTAAAACAGATTTTCATACAAAGAACAAAATGATGGGCACTTTCCTACTTCTTAGGATATAGTTCAGCCTAACTGGAAATTCACCTGTAATTTACCTGTATTGACTATTGCTGTCACCTTTTATCTCTGATACACAACTGGATACATATTTGTAGGGAAAAAACATCCATGCAGTGTATCATATAATAGAAGAAGAATCAGATAATATCTGAAATGGATGATACCTGATCTTGAAGTTAGTCCTCGTTTTGATGTGGTATGATGCAGTTAGAATATACATACACAGCTTTTTAAAAGAATTATCATTTGTTTACTTTTCTGTTACATTATTTCTCTAATCTCGGAGAAAGAAAGATACTTTTCTGTGAGAACTGTGGGTAAATGCTGTATGTGATTAATTGATGGCATTTTAAAAACTGCTAGTAGCCCATTTCTCCATGGAGAATGTTCAGTTCTGTTTGTTTGCTAACCATGACAAATGTTCAGTATAATATAAGACAAAAAATTGATCCAAGGATTGTATAATTTAATCTTTATTTAATTAAAAAGGAAAAAAAAAAACAAACAACCAACCTATGAAATAAAAAATATTTTCTGTTTTTATTATTGGGATCATATTTTCCCATTATTTTAACTGTACAGTCTGAAGGAACAATTGTATAACATTAAAGTTCTATTCAAATAAAATATAAATACTAAACATAAATTTCTTAGCAAGGCAGACTGCCATTAATTAAAAGCTCTCTCAAATTCAGATATCCACATTACCGTATCCCTTTAGCATCTCATCACCCAGGAAAGCACATTAAAATGTATATTTCTTCAAAATATCAAAGATAGCTTGGGCCTAGGAGAGAAAAGAGATCTGAATCAGAGTTTGGATGCAAAGCAAACTACTCCATAAAGTCCCTGCAAGAAGAGAAATTATTATCTCCTACAATCTATCTCTGTATTTGATATAAATTACCACCTGATTCAAAACCCTCCTTCAGACGTACGGCATTGTTCAGATCAGCTGTGAATCTCCTCCATATTGTTCACACTTGCACTTACAAGTGATTTGGGCTGTAGCAACAAAAAATAATTTTGGTTTGGTCAAAACAGTCTTTTAATTCACACTTCAAAATCAGCTGAAAACCAGTGTAAATTACAAAAATATTGCTTTAAAGTGGTTGCTTGCTGCAATTATTTCCAATTATCTGTCCTTCAGGAAGTCAGATATCAAAGAGAAAAGTTCAGCAATTACTCTGAATCAGGTAAAAGCTAGGCACCGATTTTCAGTTCAGGAGATTTCAGATCTCCTTCATGGTTAAAGAAAATCCTGCAAAACATCAAAGAGAAATGGAACAGATCATCCTTTGGAGACACTGCTCTGTCTCCACTGGTCATGGACGAGTGCAAATGACTAAATTAAAGTGCTTACCTGTTAGGAAACTGAAGTTAGACAAGATGAATCAAACTTTGAATATCAGTATTGTTAGGAAGAAACGCATATGCAAACTTTTTATTTCTGATTTTGTAGGGACACTTGTCATCCATCTTCCACGTCATCACACCTACCACCTCTATAATATACTGATTATTTTAACTGCTATTTTTTAAACACTGATCTATTGCAAAACTGTTCTATTTCTTTTTGCCTGTCTTTAAGTACATACAGGTGGAAGTGGGGAGCATGGGAAAAAATAAGAAAAAAAACAGTGGTGAGATTTTTGGTGCTTGTTGGTTTTGCACACTGCTTTTCTTGTTTGGCTCATTGATTGGTTGATTTACTTCCCATTTTCTTCCAGTAATCTTTCAAACCTGCACACACAGAAGACTGAAGTGACAGTTTTTCTAATTCCATATTTAGAAAGCCTAAAATCATGTTATACTATGCTCAAACATATTTTGATATTTCTAAGGAAAGACCAGTTCAGAATTCCATACATCAGAATAAGAGCAAGATTTCTGAGATACCTACACTCTCTATGTTTATTTCCATTGTTTGAGATTAACTTTGTCCACAGGCACAACAAAAACTGTATCACAGAATAACACACAAGTCTCTTTTGTATTATCATCCTAAAATGCTTGTAACACTCCCACCATAAAATAATAACATTTGTATGAGACCACTGTCAAAGGAATACATGAACCTTGACTTCTAGGAGGTGGAGATAACCTACCTGCTACACAGCCAATCTGTATGTTTCAGCCCATCTCATCTCTAGAGAGTTAAAACTCTCACTTTTTTCACCTTTTAAATAAACTACTTAAAGCACATTTCCTTTTACTCTGCTAAGATGATCACCAAGTAATTGTTTTGTAGATACAAAATGCATGAGAATTGCTGCTAGAGATATGCTTGTAGTAATTTTTTAAAAATGTCATTCTTTAAAAATTTCTCAAAGCAGATGTGAAAAAAAAATATACTGTGAGGATTATTTTAAAGGAGGCAGCGGAAGACATTTATAAATACGCAAGAAATGTATTCTCTTCAGCATTGCTACATGTCTCTTATGATGTCTCGTCATATTGTGGAAATTAATTTTTCCCTTACATTTAACATTTTTTGGGAAATATTTACTTTTGCTGATAGAGTATAAAATAATGTCCAAGGAAGAAATCTGCAGGAAAATAGTGCACAAAATCCTCAGTTATTAGCAATGGGATTGAGCTATTGCTGCAACATTTTCACTGAATATGAGGTTTACTGGTAAGTGCACAGGAAATGGCTTTGAAGATACTCAAATCGCATGGTGTTCCAGACCATCAATGCTGAAAAGAAAGCAAATCGATATTTGTAAGATACATATTTGATGCACATTTGATCAAACTCAAAGGTCAAAATAAACTGTAGGACATCTGAAAACACACAGATCATACTTGAAGGATTTATAAGGGTTTTGAAATGTAAAACAGTTCTACAGTAACTGCTATAACATTGCTTACTACAATAAGAAAATGATGGTCTCCAGACCGTTAAACCTGTGCAGCTTGTTTTCATCAGTGTTTTGATCTTTGCTACCTCTTTCTCATGTAAGAAAGACTTACTGCATATTTTAAGGAGATAAATGTCAACACAGCATAGTTAGGGACCAGACACAAGAACTCACCTACATATAACAAAATATAGAAATCTTTTAAAAAAATAGTCCTACCACAAATTTCATTAATAAATATTATACTTCAATGATTTTTATAGTAAGGGAAATGTTTACTTTTCATTGAGTTAATCTTTTAACCTAAAGTGCATTTTTACTTTTAAAGTTATTTAAAATCTAGCTATCCAGGGATTAATGTTTCTGAATGTATATAATTAGACTTTAGGAACATCTAGTGTTTCAAATTTTCACTTTATCTTATGGTTTCATTGTTTTTTTACTCTAAATGGTCAAAAGGCAACAAAAAAATGCCCAGAACTCCATTTTTCTTTTTCTGATTGAGAAAAGTCTCGCTTTTTGGAAAACAACAACAACAAAACAACACCAAAATAGATAAGCAAATTTTCAGTATCTTTTTCTACTCTGGCTTTGCTAGCTCTTTTTCATTTCTTAAATGAATAAAACTAGTACAAATATACTAGGGTAATGTTCAACTTAGAGCATGCCACATAAAAGAAAAAAAACCCAAAACACAAAAACAAGCAGACAAAATAAGAAAATGTAAATATGATACCTGTTTTAAAGCACTCTCAGGTTTACAATAAAATCATATAATCTATGAAAAATTAAAAGTATCACAAGCACCTCAAAAAAGCACAGAAATCTGGCATCATTGATTAGTAGAATAAAGATGACTATCAGCTGTTAAAGAAACTGTTTCAAAAGTGGGAAAACTGTGTTTAAATTAAGGAGAGGGAAATGAGCATACAGTTTGGGAAGTTAAATATAAGACTATAATAAAACAGTTTAAAAATAGCCTGAAGGACAAGTACCAAAATAAATATCAGTGAAAACATTTCTGACCCTATCAGAAATAGGACGTCTGCCAGAAAGTCCACCAAGCTTATAGATGACTGCTGAACACATAGGAGTTTCCAAACAAGATAAGGCCCAACCAGAAATATTTGCTATTTGCATTTACTAATCCCATCAGTGTTCACTGCAGAGAAGCCTTAAGAGATGTCTCATGAAGAACCCTTCCTTTGGAAAAAGTTCTAAGAAATCCCAAAGTATCAAAGGTATAGGTTTTAAAATACATCAATAAAAGAGTGGAAAAAAAATAGCCAGACTAGTCAGCGTTCACGAAGATGTTCTATAAAGGCATAGTAGTCAAACTTATAAATTATTAGTGGAAGCTTCAAACAGGTAGCTAAAAGTACTCTTGATATTAAGGAACATCAAGTAGCAAGGTTACATCAATTCATCCCAAGGCAGAAAAGAAAAAAATACAGATCAAAAAGTCTTACTCCCATGCTAGCCAAACAGGTAGATGTCATAACAACAATTAAATTGGTATATACATGGATGTTTGTTCTAATAAAAAGGCAAGGTAAACAAGGCCATAATGGTTTCCAGGCATGACTCACAGGTTAAAAATTCTTTGAAACTGTCCATAACTGTGTGAATACTTTGATACTGTATACTTATGTGTTCAGAAGAGTTTGTGACAGTGCCTTGGATGAACTTTAATTCCCACAAGTCATGAGAAATTGAATTGTCATGGGTCCATAAAAAGAGAACATCCTCTATCTCACTGATTCATAATGGAATGAATAGTTATAAAAGAAACATGTAAAAAATACTTGTCAATTTTCACACTGAAGGGTAAGCAGCAGTACAGTTCTAAACATATGTGTAGATACACTGTTCACAAATGACCCCATATATGCTTTCACACACAAATGTGCATAATTAAGTAATACATTGGAAACTGTGGTAGGTTGACCTTGGCTGGTTGCCAGACAACCACCTACTCACTCTCTCACTCCCAGTCCTCAGCAGGACAGGGGGAGAAAATAAGATGAAAAATCTTGTGGGTTGAGATGAAGACAGAGAGATCACTTACTGGTTACCGTCATGGGTGAAACAGACTTGGTTTGGGGAAGATTAACTGCCAGATAAAATGGAGTTGGATGGTGAGAACAAAGACAATGTATGAAACGCCATGCCTGCACCTGCCTTTTTCCAGGCTCAGCTTCACTGCTTCACTCCCAAATCTTCTGCCTCCTCCCACCCTGAGGGGCACAGGTGGATGGGGAATGGAGGTCTGTAGTCATTCCATAACAGCTCCTCTCTGCTGATCCTTCCTTCTCACAGTTTCTCCCTGCTCCAGTGTGGGACTTCCCTGTGAAGGACAGTTATTCAGGAAATACCACATGCCATTATGTGGTCTCTTCTGTGAGCTGCAGGGGTGTCTCTGCTCTGGAGCCTGTAGCACTGCCTCTCTTCCTCCTTCTCTCACCTTGGTGTCACTCTCACACCTTTCTTTTCTCAGTCCTCACTGCCATGCAGTGATTTACCCTTTCCACAGACGCACTGTTTCTCACTTTTCTTCCCCCCTCTCCTCCTGTCTGTTATTTTTGCCTTTCTTTAATAATTTTAAGCATGCTTTACTGGAGCCATCGCCACATAGGCCGCGGTACCCAGCAGTGCCCTGTGGCGGGTGGGCTGGAGCCAGCTGGAACCAGCTGGAACCAGCTGTGCCCAGCCTGGGGCAGCTCTGGCTGCCCCTTACAGAGGTGACCCCTATCCCCACCACTGGCACACAGGCACAGAAACACGTGATGGAAATGCATATACTTAGGGTAATCTTAGAGTGTAAACCAAAACAGGAGTCACAAAGTCCAGAAAAGAGACTGCTTCTTAAAAGGGAGCCGGATCTGTGCTCAGTGTTTGGTGACAGGGGTCACACAGCCTGGCGGGCCCCAGAGTGGCAGAGGTCTTTGTGAGGAAACCCCACTGCCCCCTCCTTCCTGTCTCTGTGCTGGCACAGGGCTGCACTGCAAGTCTCGTGGCTCTCAGCCTAAGGTCTTAAGACTAAGATTTAAACTGTAAAAAATAGGTAATTAAAGTAAATAAATAAAATCAGTGTGTTCATTTTGTAAAAGGTAACAGAAATTGTAATTCCTAGGTGGCTGCAGTAGCTGTTCTGGAAGTAGCTCTGACATTGTTCCCAACCTTTATTGCCATGGCTTGCTGTCTCTTCTTCCCCTACAAAGTCATTTGGCTTTTCAAATGCTTCTCCCTGCTTTAATGTCTTCTCATATGTTTTTGTGTTGCTTTTATTTTAGGGTTTCCTCTTTACAGGCACCTCTTTGAATGATTTTTCTTACTGTGCACTCACCCAGGAGAAAAAAAATGTTACCATTAAGCAGATATTACCACAATGTATATTTCCTTAAAACATATGTTCAGCTTCTTATTTATTTAATTACACTGTATGTTTGTTGTTATATAACTGTTTACTGCATTAATATGATTCTTTAAATTAGATGTGTCATGCTGCAAAGTGTTTCTCAGAATAATTACTGGTCAATTATTGTTTTCAAGAGAAGAAATAAACTTTTTTTTAATAAACCATATAATAAAATTATCTACTTAAGTGTTTCTGCTCACTTCCTACCTAAATCACTTCATTATCAGTAGACAATCGATAGCTGAAAGCATTCAGAACAGCTAAACCTCTTTATCCAGGCCTTGGGTATGAGCTGCCCACTGAATGGTAAATTTATGATTTGATGCTGTTTTTTTGGAAAATAGAGTTTCCGAACAAAACTGTCTTCTATTTTTACTCTATTAACATTTCAGCTCTGTTAGCATCTTTTCATTTCTTTATTGCATAGTTAGTAGCATTTTATTCCATCTGATATAAAATAAGCAGTGAATGTTAAAGACATTTCAATATGAAACATGAGGGATCAAATTCATATCATTATAGAAAGCAGAGGTGTTCCTACCCATAATGTTCTTTTTGACAAAATCTATAGACAATTTCACCTCAAAAGTAGTATTGTAATGTTTTTCACTGATTCAGAATTGCTAAAGTTATCTTTTGAAATTCTTAGTTCACAAACATTATAGGTTTTAAACCAGTTTTATCACTGGATCATCATAGTTGTGTGCATCAGTGTCATATTAGAATGAAGTTGGGAATTTGATTAACTGTTTTTCCAATAAATGCTTTTGTATGGGAAATTCCTCCAGCAATGTAAAGCTGGCAGGTGAGCTTTACAGTACATAATTTCCAGGACCATTAGTGAATAAGTAGGTCCCAGAAGGAAAAGGGTGTTGCCTTATTACTACATCCTCAGGAGCTATCAAGTGCATACCTTAAGTGTTAGGACATGCACAAATAGTACAAACCAGGCTTGCAATTTCTCTAAATTATGCTTCATATAAGCCTTCCCTAAGTGCCTAAGAATGGTAAAATGCAACCATGGATGTAGCATTGCTCCACAAAGTGAGCATATTTCAGTTGCAGCTAAAGATCTGGGATGAGATCCAAAAAGTACTAGGCACCATTGAAATCAATGGGAGTTAGGTACTTAAATATCTTTGTGGTTTCCCTCTGAAGTTCCTAATATTTCATCCCTGATATTTTACTCTGTAGTGTTTCTAACACTCTCTTTGTATAACTGAATAATTTCTGCTCTTAAGGTAAATTTATAATTACCTAGTGAACTTAGTAACTGTTGCATTTTCATGGCCAACAGCAGAATTTTTTCTTATCTCTCTGCCATGCCTTTCTTCTTCCTTTTTGTATTCAGGAATTGTAGGTCTCCCTTATGATCTTTGTTATGTATCAAACACAATCATGGAATATATAATTTTTTTTTTTTTTTTTTTTTTGGGGGGGGTTGACAATTATGACTAATGCCACCATTCCTGAGAATTAGAATGCTGACAAATTAACAAAGTTCTGCTTTGAATCTCCTTGATGTCTGCCACTGAAAATCTGCATGCAGACACACCAGTAGTTTCGTTGCTTCAAGGTAAGACCAGATCTAATTAACTCCACACTGAAGTATAAGAAATATTCTCTGAGGTGAAGGGAAGTATAAACCAGGAAAGAAAAGACTAGATGTGAAAATCTTTTAGAACATCTTACTCTGAGGGAAGAAAACATGTAGGTAAAGAATTAAATTTTTGTAATTCTTCAGTAATCTTCCCATTATCAAAATCAGAAAAAATGGTTTGGATAACATGCAGTATATCTTGGAACAGCATAGGAACTTCTTACACTTTAATGGAGGAAGAAGGCATAAAATATGGGCTCGTATGATAAAAAGTTTAATTTCTTCACAATTTTAAAATATAAAAAAATATGTATATATTAATTGAAATGCATCTTAATAGATTTAAGACAAAATACTTAATCAGTAAACTGAGCTCTCTTTTTCTCATATTATCCTGTTCCTTTCTCTGCTCTGCTCCACTGATGATTACAACTACAGAAAAAGTAAAATACAATAGATTCACATGGGGTATCTAAAATATAAATTACTGATGGCTATTGCCATGGGACCAATTACTCACTTTCATTTCTTCCTTAGATATTGTGTAGAGCTACAGCACTGTTTCTTTGTTGCAATGTGAATGTCATAAAAGTGCCTATAAAATCCATAGTGAATTAGTAGTTACTACCAAATATAAATTGATGTACAGTAGAGAAGCTGATTTATATCTTGTGCTCATGCACTGCAGCTGCCAGTAATTTGGCTGTATTTTTTCAGGACATTTTTAACATTATATAGAAAAATATTTTCTTTGTAGTGCATATGTATTGTTAATCTGTTTGAAGATAAATCACATTTCATCATATGGTTCCTTCTCATTTTGTTTTCTTGTCAAAATGAAATTTGAGAACTGCTCAGTATTCTTTCACATAAGGGTCATATACTGTGGTTAAATACTCCATCACACAATGCTACTACATGTTTAACACAGCAATCGTCATAGTCATCCAAAAAGAAAGTATTTGCATCCAAGGAAGGTTTAAATGAACTAAATACCACTGCTTTAGTTGACAATTGATAATCGAAAATAATCACCTTTCAAAGGCTGTATGTCCAGGGCTAACATAATAAGTTAGTTTAAAACCCATTGACATAGGTAGGTGAAGTTTTTCAATTCATTGTGTTTGAATGTTAACTGAAAGCATGACCCAGCAAAGTGCGAATTTATGGATGATGCTGAAAAAAAAGTACAAGTACTTTTAAAATTGGCAAAAATACTGTCAGACAATAATGTACATTTGTTTCTAATAATCTGTATGAGAAATGTCACAACATGATGATTTGCCTTAATATTTGGTTTGGGGTAGGTTTTTTCCCCCCTGAGAAAGCACAGGCAATGAAGAAAAAAGCATCAGAGGACAGAAGGTGGAATGAGAGTAAATCTGCTTTGCTAACTTTCCCCTGCCACTTGATGCAGAGTATCTTTTGAACTAGGTAGAGTAAATGAATTTGTGGAGGAAGTAAAGGATTATGAGAATAAAAGGGAACAGTAGCCTGTCCTTTATTTACTTCTACACATCTAGGTCCTTGAAAAGCAATGTCAAAAGCAGAAATATTTTTCATTCATTTCTAAACATTCCCATTGTACTTATTTTTTTCCTGAGTTCTTTAATTAAAGGTAACCTTTATTTACTATAAAATTAATGAATAAGAGGTGAAATGTGGCACATATTTGAGAAGAGTGCTTTGGGAAGTTCATTGTGTTTTCAGTGTGTAAACTGAAAGGGGATGGTTGGTCCCTAAAATGAAAGGGTGACAGTGAACTATAGAGTTAAGGAGGATGATTCTAAGGATTCTTTTATGTAGAATTATATGATAAGTTCCTTTAAATATAAAGTAAGCCACGAGTACTTTAGAATAATAGGTTAGTAAATGTGTGATAAAAAGTGGTCTTGGAGAAGCAGCTATATAGTATTTGCTTGATACAATATAAACAATAATCAGTGAACATTGCATATAATCAGAAATAGTTTTGCTTTGTCTGAAGTGAACAAAGAATATTTGAGTGAAGATCTTGCAGATCATTACTAGTGTGCCTTGAGAGGTCACCTTCAGAGTTATTTTTTAATAGCTTTAGGTCATAATAAAATACTCCAGTCTCTTTTTGCCATGATTCCCTCCAATTCTTCCCTTTTTATTGCAGAAGAGGACAGCATCTGAGGACCCCCAGAAGCCTTTATTGGCCATGATGAAGGCCACATGTTAAGCTATACAAGTTCTTTTCCAGGTTTTAGTATTTGCTTACTTAGCACATCCCCAAGGGAACAGTGTAACAGCTTTGGAGTTGCGTGCAGAATTGTCCTATGATGTCTTTGTGATGTAGCTGGATGCACTGTTTTCTTGTTTCTGTGAAAACTAGTTTATTTTAAGTTACTTGATCCTAATGAAAATGTAAAGCAAAAGGTTTACAGTGACATTCATTTTATGGTGTTTCCCATGTTTTCTTTAATGTCCTAAATAACAGAAGACCAATTTGTTTATTTGGTGTAAACTTCTGTATGAAGAGAGGAGAGGTAAGAGAGAACAGCTACGTTATTTCATCTTAAAGTTTTCATTGTATAGAAAGAATTTTCCTTTTCCCATGTTTGTAAGAAATTTAGTTTCTCTTAGTCTACAGTTTTAAAACTTTAGATATTGGACATAATTTTCCTTGTCAATGAGTGATGAAGTAGTAGGCATTACTATAAATGACTAAAGAAAATTAATGGAAATTGAGAAGTAGTTAAGGAAAAGTATCTGGGGAGAATGAACAACCATGCTCTTTTTTCTACTGTTTGTTTATATATTAAGAATACTAGTAAAAGTCTCTTCTATACATGCATTTGCTTTTGTCAGTGTTTGGTTTCATGTTTCATATATTGCAATCACTATACTGCATTTTTATGAAGATTTTACAGAAAGGTGAAGCAATAATTGTGTCAGAAAGATTATCTTCTTCAGATGTTTTCAATATGCATTACAGAATTTTGCTTTAAGCACACAGTTTTTGCTCATACAAATACTTCCTGAATCATTCCTGTTAAAAAAATAAAATTGCTTGGTCTACATTAATCAATCTTCATTTTACAGACAATCAAGGGAAAGAAATGAGAGCAAGTTCCTATCATGTAGTCCTTCAAGAATGATTAAAATGAGAAAAAAAATCATTGCAACCAAGAATTGATCTTGAACCTCCCCTAAAGTACAGAAAATTGTGGAAGATATTTTACTCCTGTCATAATACTAAATAATTATAAATATTTTTTATTTGGGAATAATATATATTCCTCTGCTTATATCTTCATTCTTTCTTGTCCAGGTAAAAGTGAAAAGACTAATATGAATAAATGTATGATTTCTCCAGCATTTTGGGAGGACCAGTAATTAAAAAATGGAAGGAATTTTGTCAGTAAATGTTATTTCCTTTAGCTAATACATAGTTAATCAGCAAAGTGTTAATTGCACAACTGGCAATTGCTGCAAATTTTGTTTGCAAGGCCAGCACATGTAGCAAACATATCATGTGTAGGCAAATGCAGTGTGGCCACAGGCTTGCAACAAATCAAACCCTAGTTCTTCCTTCTGTGCTTCACTAGTCAGTGACATGGAGATACATAACAAAAACAAGAAAAGGCAAGATTCAGCTCAGTTGTCTGACCAGAAAGAAGAGGCAATCACAGCAAAATCTGCAGGCTGCATTTCATATATTTATCTGTCTGCATTTTCCTTCTGTATAGACTCTATCTAAAGAAAGAGAAATCACACAATGTCTTCAGTATGAAAAATGTAAAACATTTACTGGGCTGTTACAGCATATTCAAGGTTAATGTATTGATTACTGAGCAAATGACAAGCACTGTGAAGCAAGTCTGTCTTCAGTGAATGCAGACCAGCTGGAGGTTGCTCCCACATGGAAAGATGGTGTTTACTGTTACTGTGTTTTGAGACTTTCCTCCATGGAATTATTTTGAACTGAATTTTTAACAAAGTTGCAGACAATTGAATGAATCCAATTCTATGGCAACTACTGGATACTCAGTATAAATAATACTTTTAGGTGTATCACCCAGCCTCAAAAATCAGATTTAGGAACTTAAAACTGTCTTACATAAGTAAATAACATGACCACAACATCTCCAATATTTCTATTTTAGGCATGGAGACTTTGTTTTCCCTTTTAAAAAGTTTTTACAAAGGAGTACTATTAAATGTTCCAGACTGGAAATGCCACATATTTATGCAAGAACTGCGTAATTGGTTCACGTATGAAGATTTGTATGGGGATGCTGTATTCTTTCCCCATCTTACTCAGGCAGCATTTACCTGAGGTACAGCCTTTGATCAGCAACAGTGTACTGCTTTGTTTACAAAGAACCCTCAAATGTTCCTCATGATTGGTGTAATAGGGAAGGAATTTGCATACTGAATGGTAAATTGATTTTAAAATGCCAAGGTTTTGCATAAGATTACTCTTTGATTTAGCTGAGACTTAAAAAAATGTATTCCCAACTAAAGAATTAGGATATGCTACAATATAAAAACAGATTGAAAAGCAAAAAAAAAAAAAAAAGGAAAAATGTCATAAGACAGGGATCAATGTAAACTTTTCATATTAATCAGTGAATTCAATGGATTCACGAGCATGTTTCCCCTATAGTCTTCTGTGATTGCTATTACAATCTATGTTTCAAAGTGAAAAGTGATTTTGAACTGAAAAATTGAATTGTAGATAATAAAACTAATTTCAAGTTCTATGTTCTGTAACAAAAATGGATTGAAAGAGTCTTCCTTTTTTTTTTTTTTCCCATTGAAGTTACAGCACTGGTGAATTTCTTCAAAATAATTTTGGTAATTTCCTTAACCAAGTTTGTTAAGTTACATCTCAAAATACTAGAAAAGTGGTATTGCGTAATTATCTGGAAAGTTATGGTCTGGAGATTACATTTCCAAAGAGGGAAGGATTGTCAGAGTAATTAGTTTATTAAAGTATACAACGATTATACACTTAACCTGAGTTTGCTGAGCATACATTTGTAAGTTTATGTTGTGACAAAGAAAAAAATTCAACTGTCAATGGAAAGCAGGTGTTCAGAGAGGATGTCTACAACATATACACAGAAAAAACCCCACCAAACCAATCAAACAACAAACCCTGAAAACCTTTTCCAAAGACTTTGTATGTACTAATCTTATCCAATCTCAGACTTCCATAAGCATCTCCAGATTTGGACTAACCAGTCTTGAATTCAGTTTTTAATCAAGAGGAAAAATAAACATTTTGGAGGACATCATCCAGTGTAAGATGAGATTACTCACACTCTAGAGGGTTCTGTCTCCTCATTAAATATAAAGGGTGGCTAGACAACAAAGATGTTGACGTCTCAGGTATCTATACTGAGTTTGATCAAGCATCTATTTATTTTCTAGATATATTTACATAAATCTTCTGTCATTAAAGCCCACAAATACTCATAGGTAAATGCGTAGAGCCTTGACTGAAAGATCATACAGTTTTTCTTGTTTCCCTGACATGGCTCTGGTTTAGTCTCTTTCTGTCTTCATGAGATATTCTATTTGATGACTGGCAGAAGAATATGACATCTGTTAGTCAAGCCAGCAGAAAATAATCTCTACACATTTTTTACAAGTAAATAAATATGCTGCCCATTGAACAACATGGTTTGAGTAATGTTTTCTACCAGAGTTTTGTTCACTTACTGTCACAAAGAGGATTTCAACAAGGAAGAAAATAGTAATGCCAGTGAAGATTCAGAGAATAATGACATACATTACAATGCTCAAAATGTAGAGTATCAGTGAAGCCCATTCTAATTAAAAAACACTGGTGATCAATCACAGAGATGTTGATAATCATGTTAAGTGTCATCAGGGCTCAACTAGAGTCTGCTTTTGCTAACTCCTGGCGTTAGTTGACAAAGTTTCAAAGACATACGAAGTGGTCCAGCTTTTATCTTCATTGCATCAAAGAAAAAATCAGAAAAAGCAACTTAGTATTATTTTGTAGTAAAGTTAAATCAGTCCAAGAATATAAAATCTGTATCAGTTAATCAGACTTTACAAAAGAACAAAATATAGTGCTATTCAAAACACAGTGCTGCACTGTGCCAGCATTTATTTTTGGTGCTCCGAGTTCCCAGAGATATATTTTAGTGTTTGAAAGGAATTGGTGAACAATTTTCATGAGTGGAGAACTGAAAATTCATAATCTGGAGTTCATACTGTATTTCACGCTGACACAATTAGAAGGGCAGTTCTTTCAATTTTGTCTACCTCACTACATAAATCCACATAGTAACAATATTGCTTACCTTGTGTACGAGAAAAAGGCAACAGAGATCCTTTAAGGAGAGCTGCTGGCAGTCTTTCACTCTGACCTTTACAAAATGCACTGCAAAATTTGTGGTAAAAACATCTAAACAGTGCTGTAAATATAAAATATGTAAATAGCATAAGGAATATAAAATATGTGTCAGCGTAACAGAGAGCTTCCATGGGAAAAAAGCACACTTTCCAATGGGTACCACTGATGCAATCATGCCTCTTTTGAAGACAGATAATACACTAACTGACAAAGAAATGTAGAACAGATAGCATTGTCAAACTGATAGTTTGTGTCCTAGAGAGTTTGCTGACATCCACAAAATCAAACACAATACTCAGGCAGACACTGAACCATATCTTCATATGTTTTGTTCTCTCCAGCTTCTCCAAAATCTGCACAGAAAAGAAGATGAAGGGGGAAAACAAACAAACAAACAACAAAACCCCAAACAAACAAACAAACCTCCTAAAACCCCATCTCTAAAAAATACCTGAAACTTAATCTGACATACGAAATAGCCCTCAAATAAAAATGTGTCATGGGCGTCCAGGTTTGTAGTCTCATAAGCATACATAGACCAATGGAGTCAGGTCTCTTTAAGGATCCCAGTAAAAGAAACATTTTTTCTTCGGTATTTTTACTTTTTTGAACATTTACCTGAGTTTATTCATGTTAATTCAAAACCTGCTTTGCTGCTTTGCGTGCACATAATTAATTTTGTTACAGGACCATTTCCCTAGATGTGATCACTTTGTTTAACTGTAATGAAACTTCTATTAAACTTGATATGCCTGAAATCATGCAAACAGATCCTCATTAGCATTTAGCAGTCTTATTTTATTGAAATTCACACCTTCACACCTTCGTTGCATGGATGAAATGCCACATCTTTGATAAGAATGTGGAAAACCCCTTCAAAATCAAAGCAGCTTATAGAACTGTGATCGAATGAAAGGGTGAGAAAAAAAAATCAGAACATGACAGATCAAATATGTTTACTATCCACACTCAGCAAAGATTGTTTCCTTTTCATAACACTGATTTCAGCAATTTGTGTGTCATTTTAAATTTGTGGTTTAATTCTTCAAAGACTTCAATCACAGATGAACATAATCTTCCACGTGCAATCATAAAAGTACTCTCAGCTTCTAGGACTTTGAAAAAAAGAATAGTTAATAATTCTCTCTTTTGACAGCAGTTTTGGAAATTGTAACTACTTGCAGAAGTATTGCACTATCTGTTGCTCAAACTGGCATACTGTATAAAACCACATGGAGAGGAGGAGAAAGAGAAAGGGAGGTAGTGAAAAAATTCACAGTCCAATGTTCTGTTAAACTGCTTATCAAGGCTCTGGAATAAAAGGAGTGCCAGAAAGATGTGTGGAACAATGTGATTTTGTTGATTTATAGATTAAAAATTATAATAAATTATCTTTATAGGTAACAGATAAATATTGATTGGATTTACTGCAAACTAATATTTTGAGTGGATTACAGAGGTAGAAAAAAGTTATTAAGATATACAAGTCTATTAAAATGAAGGAGCATTTCATAGCTCTACAATAGCAAGCTAATGATAACTGGAAGCTGTTTCAGTACATTGAATTTGTCTTCACAATAAATTGACAAGCTAGAAAATTTCGTCCATAGTGTACTAATGTTACAAGAACATTCCTGTTTAATAAATTTGATCTAAAGCTGGGCTTATAAAGTCATGGGAGTACAGATTCTTTAAGATGATAAGATGAAAGTTCCACTAAACCAGCTTTTGCATTTGCTCTAGTCTAGTGTTGACTTTTTTCTCGTGTGAAAGATTGATCCAGGACTGGGCTTCAGCTATAAAAATGGTGTTGTCTTTTCCAGCCATATGCTGCACAAGCAAACCCTATTGTACACTATTACCTTTCCAAGCCATTATGATAGGGAATACAATTTTCTGTCATTTACCAAAAACCTTAGGCTAGTCTGTTGTTTCTGACAAGAAGAAAGTTATGATGGGAGGTTTTCCAAGAAACTAGATAGGAATGAATATAAGAGTGAATTAGTATGTACCATAATAACAAAGGAGAAATAATGTAAGGTTTCTTGTTACTCAGAAGCAGAATATACCACCCAATAGCAGAGATTCACTGAGGCACTGGACACATAAAGTCAAAGATGAGATTTGTTCTTGTCAGCTCAGCTATCAGAAGTGATGAAAATGTGTTAAGTAAAATGCCCTGCAGATGGAAAACATAAAAGGCAATACAAAAATGGAAAAAAACCCACAACCAAAAAAAACCCCAAACCACCGAAAGAAATAGTCTTTATGTGGGTGAAAAAGGGGAAGGGCAGCATGGTGTCTGAATCATTTGCAGAATAGTTTATAATAAAATATATAAATCCTGTGTTCTTAACAACTGAAGAACAATGACTTGATCTTGGTTCCTGACTTCACAGTGTATTCTCTTTAGAGACTGCCAGAATCATTTTAGGCAAAAATTCTCATTTTCTGAGGCAGTTTCTGAGAATTAATCTAGATATTTTTTTGAGCCAGATGGTTTTGGGGATATAGAGTGGAACATCTATGTCAGCAGAGTAGAGATCTGATCTTAATTTATGCTTATTTCAGATGAAATTTGTCTGCTTTCTATTATTGTTATCTGTTATCTATCTATTATTATTATTGACTATTTTCTATCTTGCTTGACTTACTTGTTTGCTATTGCAAAGTACAGACGTGGAAAATAAAACAACCTAGAATTCAACGTTGATTTTTACCTAGAAAATTTTTAAGACATTCAGGAGAAATCTAGAAAACAACTAAGTATAAGCTGTTAGAGTTGCATTTACTTTCACGTAGCAGTAATCTGAACAGAGAACTTAATGAACTGTAGGTATGTTTAGATTTCCTTTTGAGGTTTAATCAGACTGTTCAGATGGAGACACATGTAGAAATTATTTGTAATATTTGTTAATTGCAAGCAGTTGAATTTTGCCTTTATTTCACAGACTCTGGACATTTTTGTCTTGGTTAAAATTTACTTCCTTGGGGAAAGTCGTGTTTCCTAACAATTATGCTAAGAGCAGATATTACAGGGGCAACAGAGGTGGTATTGATGTCTCCCAACAGCTGGCCAAGAAAATATGGAGTCTCTATACATTATATACTGGTTTATGTATTAGAGTGGCTTTCATGGGTGTGATCACGCAGTTTCTTTCAGAAAAGAGGGTGGGTGGGGCAGGAAGTATTACGTTTATTAAAAAAAAGAATAGTAGCTCTTGGCTGTATTTCCTTTTGAACATTTACTTTTAAAGGATTTTTTAAATTGCTTGTATGGCTGGTTCATTACCAGTAGCCTGTACTAAACACATTATTTGTCCTATTTCCTTTTTAGTATAACAGTCAGAATTGTTATTGCAAGGAAGATTGAGCATTCCACATTATTAAAGAAAACATATTTAATTAAGGAGTTACACTTAAATAACAGAACTCCAGCTTCCTTCAAATTGTCTGCTTATTCAAGACACGGATGTGATGTAGAATTTGTATTTCATGTTTTTTTCATAATATAAATTAAGAATTAACCAAAGAGATGTTTAACATTTATCATCTCTTTATGCAAAAATCACATCCTGGCTCGTAACAAGCATACTGGATTCCTGTCTGTTGCCTTGTAGAACAATGCAAAAAACACTCCTAAATCAGTGTTTATCATGGAGAAGACAGGAATATACAGAGTAACCATGTACTCACTAACGTATGTGCCTTTGCCTCCTTTCCAGAAGCATGTTCATAAACAACAATTGAAGTTAATAACTGTGTGGGATCAGAAAGACCTGCAATACATGTCTGCAGCTTGAAATACCTCTTTTTTTTAAGAAAATTCTGGACTTACTGATTGTACTTAAATATAAGGACCTTAAAATTATATTACAATTATTATAAAGTTGATATACCTAAACCTGTTTGCTTTTAAACTCATTGTGTAAATGTGCTAATATGGAATTTTGCAAGATTTGGATTTCTGAGGTATCATGTATATTTGTAAAATTGTTAAGCTCTTGATATTACTTCATTGAAGAATTCATCTGACAGTGAATCATGATAATAAATGTAATTTTTTCTGGAGTGTTTTCTACTTCTTGTTTTCATCCCTCCTTCATACTGCCACATTTCTCAAGTCAGGTTATGCTGGGAATGCGTATCCGCAATTTAGGTTTTTATCTGCTGTTAGAGACTGTTATTAACCTAAATAACACTCCTTGATTATGTATGATGTTCTTTTTCTGTTTGCCCTGCACTGTACCCTGAGCCAGTTCTTAGTCCTCACATGGACCAGCTTCACTTAATATATGATCACTTGTGGATCTGAAAATGCAGACCTATATCTCCTTCTGGTCTTGGAGAGAAACTCTATTTTTATTTTCCTGGGTCTTATTGTAATAAGAAATAAAACACAGAAACCTCAGACAGTTCCTAAGTCAGAGTAAGTTTTCATAGCTCCATCAAATTCCTGCTTTTTGTTCTACCTTCCATTGCTGTTTATGATCATAAAAATTCTCCTCTTAAATCAATTTTATTTTTTCATAGAGAAAGCTCTACATCCTTGTTTTGGATGCACCAAAGTTTCTGGTACTTATTTTCCACTTAATGATACATTTACAGTACTGACACAGAATTTCCACTCAATACAATATTTTACTTTGTGACTATTGTTCATCAATTGCCTGAAAGTCATTGCACCCAAGGACTAGCATAACTAAAAACAGATCTGATTTTATTATGGTGTCCTTAAATGGTAGCCTTGAAAATAACCTGTGGCTCCCCTTTAAAAAAAAAAAGTGATTTCATTATCTCCTTGTATTAGCTAGACTAAGCACATACTTCCAGGTTCAATTCTACCTATAGTACATCCATCCATTAAAAAAAAAAAATTCTTATATATAAAGGTAACAATCCATTCCACTGAGGACTGTTGTCAACACAATATGTGAACGCTTAAGATTTTTTTCTTTCCTGTGTGGTACTTTACACATAAAAGACTACAAAATATCTTTAAGTTCATGGGTTAAACCAAAACATGTACAAGTAGCGATATTAATTCTTCCTCCTCTTTTCTCAATTGCCTTTTTTCTATGGCCATAGATGCAGTTTGCTAGTTATTTAGTAATTTTACATATGTGAAATGCAAAAGAAGAAATAAGGAATGATGATCTCTTAAAAAATTGAGATCAAAAGAAAATACTTCAAACTTAGAGCCATATTTATGATACTTTTCTGAAAAGTTTGATAAAATTTAGTAACTGATATGAAGTTGTTCTTACAATGGGGAGATTAAGAGCTGTATGTTGGGAGCAGAGGGCCAGAGTCTTTGAAATACCTTGTGTCTGAGTCCCGGAAAATGTGAGCTTGTGTTTCAAAGCAAAACTGATGAATGAAGAAATATTACTTACTGGATGGACGTGACCAACCATCCTGTATGAGGAGAGAAAGGAGAAAAGCAATGAAATATTAATTGTTCTCTTTCTTTCTCTCCTCCCCCCTTCTTTTTGTTTGCTTGCTTGTGTGGTTCTTTTTTTTTTTTTTGGGGTGTGTGTGTGTGTTTGTTTGTTTGTTTTGTTTTTTTTAATGTTTAGCCATTCAGACATAGAAATTAAAGATTGGAAAGAGATGAAAATCATTAATTCCTTGTCTTCACACAGGACTAAAAATCATTGGTTTTTTCCATATAGACTTTTACACTGCCATTTTCTCATTTCATCCCAAATTTCAGTTTAGATTACACTACCTTAGTTCTAGCAGTGGATTCTTCCTCTGTGTTCCAGACTAAGAAAAAAAGGAGTGGAGTTTGGATATTTTTTGTGTGTGTATGTGTGTGTGTTCTAAGTCTTTATTAATTTCAGTTTTTCTCATATAAGAGAAACTATGAATAACAGACCTCCTCATCCAGCTGTAATGAGTCATCCTATAGCACATGAAATAAAACCCTTGGATATCTCATAATATGACAGGAGTTTGTATGGATTCTTTAATCTATACAATATCAGAAGTAAAAATCTAAGTGTGGGTGAAATATACTAGCTGATTTTAAACAAGAATATTATCAGAAATACAGTATGAAGAGGATAACAAAGAGAATAATAAGAATGGTTATTGATCATACAGAATTCTTTCTTCAGAACGCAGTTTATCCTTTCAGAAGAAGACTGACACATTTCAGCATGAAAAAGTATAGTCATATAAGACAATGCCTTATTGAATCAGCAAGAAACACAAACATTATATGGGCTGTATGACAGGTGGACAACTTCACTATCAGGTACCTATATGGCATGTCATATGATTGTGACGTCTTAAGCAAATCACAGACACTGCAACAGCAGCAAGCACAGTAGTAATAGTAAATCTTAGTGTTTCCATAGAGATAAGGTAAGCTCATGATGAGACATAATGCAGAGATTATATAATCATAAATTAAAAGAGGTTTCTTTTTGGAGAAACTAATGACAGTGGAGATCTGCTGACCTCAGTGTACTCAAAATTAGGAGCAAAAAAAGAAATCCAGAAAATCTAACCCTAGATTTTTTAACTTAAAAAGAATACCTACAATAAATGTGAAAGATAATTGAATAATAATTTTTAAAGTATGCTAAAAGATTAAAAATCCTGCCATCATTCTGGACACTGTTCAACATTACTACTTCACCCAGCATACATAAATATGACAAACTAAAATAAACTTCAAAATTACAACTAGCGCAATTCCCCAAAAGGCTTCTTGGTTAAAAGACAGGTTAAAAGGACATCGTTATAATTAAAAGTACTTCCTTTTCAAAACATCATAATTATATAAAAAATAACAAAACAAAAAACTCTACAAATTCTGGCAGGTTAAAGATAGAATCATAGAATTATGTAGTTTGGAAAAGACTTTTAAGAACACCAAATCCAACTGTTAATCTAACACTGCAAAATCTGCCACTAAACTATGTCCCTAAGCAGCACACCTACAGGTCTTTTAAATACCTCCAGGCATGGTGACTCAACCACTTCCCTGGGCAGCCTGTTCCAATCAATGCTTGATAACCTGTTCCGTGAAGAATTTTTCCTTAATATCAAATCTAAACCTCCTCAGGTGCAACTTGAGGCCGTTTCCTCTTGTCCTATTGCTTGTTATCTGGGAGAAGAGACCCATCCCCCCTGCCTACAGCCTCCTGTCACATAGCTGTAGAAAGCGGTAAGGTCTCTTCTCAGCCTTCTTTTTTCAAGGCTAAACAACCCCAGTTCCTTCAGCTGCTCCTCATGAGACTTTTTCTTTAGACTCTTTCCAGCTTTGTTGCCCTTCCCTGGACACGCTCCAGCCCCTCTGTGTCCCTCTTGCAGTGAGGGGCTCAAACCTGAACAAGGTATTTGAGGTGCGGCCTCACCAGTGTGGAGTACAGGGGGACGATCACTGCCCTGGTCCTGCTGGTGACACTGTTTCTTATCCAAGCCAGGATGCTATTGACCTTCTTAAACACCTGTGCACACTTCTGGCTCATATAAAAATAAATATAAAATTAAAAAAAGGCAGACCAATAAATTTTTTGAAAAACAGCTTGCTAAATACATGAAAAGTACTAAAAAAGCTTCCCCCCTCTGCCCCTCCCCCTCCAAATAAAACAGAAACAGGAAGAGTGCCAGAAAGTCTGTAAGGCCAATAGATGGGAAAATTGTAATAGGAATGTAATCAAGAACGGTAAGATGAAAATATGAGAACTAAAAGCATTATTCGCATTGATGTTCACTACAAAGGAGCTATGGGGGGTTCTTCATGGAAATTTTCTTTAAATGAGATAAATTGAAGAAACTGCTGTGGACTAACGTATCACTAGAAGATATTTTAGAACAAAATATTAAAATGAATACTAAACAATTGTCAAATATTCATCCATTGCCCAGAAAGAACTAATAAATGATAGTGTCAAATTACTAATCCCATAACCTAGTGCTTAATCAATCTCATGATTCGTAGAATGAAATGTGGCAAATACAGTATTTACTTTTTTACAGGACTCAATGGAACCTGGAAAACTACAGACCAGTAAGTTAGCCTTCTGTATTAAAGAAATCAATACAAAGTCTAATAAAGAATAAAAGAAGCTGAAATATAGATAAACATGATACAAAGAAAAATATCATAAGGAAAAGTCAAGATGAGGTTTATAGAAAAAACTTCCCCACCCTCCCCCCAAATTTCCTAAATTTATTTGAAGGACATGATATTATAAACAAAAAATGATCCCATTATTTTGGAACCAAAATGTCCAGTTTAGGGAAGCCCTTCAGGCTGTAGGATTTGCTCTTCACTGACTATACTGAAAGATCTGACAGTTGTCTGATGTAGGTCTGTGAACTTCTGTGTCTTAGTCTATAAATTTTCCTCTTCAATTTAATTTAATGTTAATAATATAAACTGCAAGAAAATCAGATTTCTTGGGTAAATGCCATCAGTACATTTGAAAAGATAACATAAAAACTCTAGAACAGAATTTGACAAATACAGGGAATAAACCTCACCATACCCTTTTATGAGATATGTGAAATTCAACATATTTATAAACAATGTGGGAAGTATATACTTAGTGAAGTGTGAATAAAAGTGACAAATATATCAAAATGTCTAAAAATAAAGGCTGGCCACAAAGACTTGGTAGAAGGACTTAATTCACGTATTTGCACAATATTACAAGAATGGGAAATAAAAGTCGCGGTTGAAATGTAAACAGTACACATGGGGAAAGATAAAACCAAGTGTCACATGAAGGGGTGGTGGGTGATGGTGGTGGAGGTGGGGAATCCTATCAACCCCAGGTGTCTGATCTGTCTGTTAGTGCCCCAGGAAATCCAAGACCTTTGTGCCTGACCAGTCTGTCAGCATCCCGTTACAAGGACGCGTCACTGAACAGTCCCACGGGATCGGAGGGCAATTCAACTGACTTGTTTAGGGAAACACGCCAACAGCATTAGGGGGACCCCTCAGAGGGTCTTCCCACTTTGTTTAAATGTGTTACTCACTACCAGCAACTGCTAGCGCCCACAAAGGACTAACACTAACAGTTTACAGAATAACACTCTCCATTATAAAATTGTGACAAGATAAGATTCATGATTGCTGGTGATAGAGACTGTCTGTAAAAACAAGCTTGAAGTGATATACAACCAAACTATATGCAACCAAAACTTTAGTTACTAATGACAGCTAGAATGAGTTAGTCATTTAACATGTATAAGTCAAAGTTCTTACCCGATAGGCATCCTAATTGGGTAGAAGACAGATTCAGCCCATCAACTGATGCCAGAAATTACCATGGAGTCTTCTCTAATTTCTCCCCTCATTCATTCACTCTTTATACTTTTAATTACTCTCAGGTGGAGCTTGAGTGACTCTAGTCATACATTCTTTCATTATTTATTGGTGTAAACTTCTCTTGCTTTCATTTAAAGACGTAGTTGATAAGAAATAGAAAGCTCATGCTTGGTGAGGGGTGATTGTGCCTTGGAGGTGGATAACTTTAGGATGGAAGTGTGTGTTAGTATTATAACAAGATTATAATGAGCAAGGTTCTTCTAAAGGAGAATCGTTTCGCCAAAATTGATGACCCAGAAAATGACATCTTCTCAGATATTTTCCATCTGACAGCTGCTATGCAGCTTTTCGGCTGTATGATACCAAGTTCCCAGTCCTGCAGGGAATACA
Organism: Falco naumanni; assembly: GCF_017639655.2. NCBI lineage: Eukaryota > Metazoa > Chordata > Aves > Falconiformes > Falconidae > Falco > Falco naumanni. The sequence continues at coordinate 84,739,069 of NC_054058.1, read as the reverse complement.
GCAGAGCCTGGCTGCGGTGTCTCCACTCTGCACCACCCTCCACTGCTCCTCTAAGATATTAGGTTATGTTGCCTAGGGAACCATGGTGGAGTAGATTCCATGCATGCCAACCATCTGAAAGTGGAAACTGTATTTTTCCCTAAAAAGGTTGTTATAAAACTACAACTTCTATTATGTCTATAATTTCCCCCCTCCAAGTAATTTTCCCACTGTAAGATACATAACAATCCTAAATATGCCACTTTATGATGCACTCTAAATAAAACTATCCCAGTTCAGAAGGGCTTTCTTTGCTTAATGTTTGATTGTTTAATGCCAAACTGATCAATGTTCAATAGAAATCTTAAGATAAGGTCAGGAATTATTAAGAATAAAATAGAGCATAAAGCAGAAGGCATGATACTTTATAAATTCCTAGATTATCTGCATCTTAAATGCTAGGTAGAATTAAACTTCCTCCATCAGAAATATTTCATAGAAATAGAGAAAGGCATGGAAAAATTGATAGAAAACTTATCATTGCTGTGGATTAACTTATGTGTTGGAGAAATTGATTAATATTTTGAAAAAGTGTTGTGTGACTAAATCAAACAGTAATGGTACAAAAATCACAATTAACAAGGAGAAGGTGAATGTACAGTGATTATTCATAATTTCTCACAGTGATTAAAAGGTCATCAAACAAAACTTTTCTTGCAGACTCATACAAAAGTAGGTATTCACTTAAGCTGTGGAACTCTTTTCCTTAGGATATTGGTGAATGCCAAAAGCACAAATGGACTCAGAAACGAATTATGCATATTAGTAGAACAGAATTCCACCAAAGGCTAAACACAGAGATAAATGTAACTGTCTCTGAATCACGGACTGCTAGAAGCTAGGAAGCTGTCACTGCATACTTATCTGTTCTCTTGCTAGATATTCGATATTGGTCACTACCAGGGACAATGTATTTGGCTGAGTGGATCTACTATTGCCATGCTTGTTATCTTAGTCTATTACTTGGAAGAGCATGGTAGTCTTACAAGAACTCAATATAATCATCCTGCTTTGAAGAAAATATCAAGGCAAAATTCCATGATCTGAATTAAAAGAATCTTCAGTGCTACCAAAAGATGATTCCTGCAGAAGTTAATTACTTCTACTTTCAGCTCTTTGTGGTTTTTATTCAGAAATTATCTATTGTTTTAAGCTACACACTGAGAAGCTGTCTTGGCTGCTGTTGAGCTGAAAGTAAAGATTACTGCTCTCCACAAATCGACAGCTGTTCAACAGAGGTTACTATTCTTGCAGATATGCCAAAATAAGAGGTTTTTTCCTAATTTTGTTCCATCAGAATTATCCATGTCAGGGAACCCTAATATCTTAATGTTTAAATTAGCTTGGATCATTTTGGCTCAACAGAGAGTCAGCATGCACACAGATATACTGGAGCTCTAGGAGATTAAGAATCTAGGAGATACACTGCCACAATAATTTTAGTCTCCTTTCAAGCTGCAAGAAAACCATTTTGACAAAAGGGCAGATGGAGTAAAAGAGGGAAGGGAGAAAATAATATGATGCAAAATAAGTACAGCTAAACTGCTGTGTGAATCCATCACTGCAACTTCATCTAAGGACTTCCTCCACATTTGTGTATCAAATATTATCTAGGGACATGAGTTAGCAGTACATCAGCATACACCCAGAAACCCTCTTCATTGTCTTGCATGTGAGCTTTACATTTACATAAGACTGTGCTGCTTCATAAAAACTTGCTGGCCTGCTTCTCTGTATCTCTTACAAATGAAATGATCTTTTCAGTGCCCTCTATTGTAAAATATTTGTGTTCTAAACAGTTGCATTCCAGGTCTAATTAATGCACTATTTTGATTACTTGCTTCTTTATTATATTCAGCTGATGTGTGTAAATTGAATAAATTAGTTGTCCACACATGATTCACAAAGTCAAGTATTACCAGTAGCTCTCTTGGTGATCCATTCAAAGTGTTGATCAGGGCAGCAGTGTGGTTCTTTTCATTGTGGATAGACTTAAACCATTTGAGTTAGTCATTTAGCAATATTTGATGAGAACCCCTCAGAATGACAGAAAAAGAACCATACTAAAACAATTTTAGTTACCTGGTTAAGGTCTTTAGAAGAGGTAATCTGACAGTAGTCAATGGGATCTAAGGTTTCAATATAGGTCTTAGGTAAGAAACTTGCTGAATATAATACCTTGAATAAAGATCATGACTATTTCTTGTTTGGAAATACCTATCTCTGCCCAATAAATAACTATAAAAAATTTTACATAAAGCAATTTTAAAACAAGAATTAAAAGTTTTAATTTTATGCTCTGTTTAGCAAGCAGCCACAGTGGCAGACTTATAAATGATACAGCCAGGTTTGCCACTGTATTCTGCATGAGATGTAAATTAAAACCAGACTGACTAATGATTCTTGTAGCAGGCTTTTCTACCTCTAATCTAACAGAAAAGTTTGGAAAATGGAAGTCTATTACTATTATTTTGTGAAGTATGAAGTATATTCCCTTAATATATATCATAAACATCAAGCAGTTCATCCAACTAGATCCTCAATCATATAGGATTTTTCATATAAATATTCTTATATTAAAAGTATTGACAAGACCAATATTCAGCCAAAATATATCATAAGCCATATCAGGAAATCAAACATATGACCAAAAATAACGTCTTAAAAGTTTCTGGCCAATACTTAGCATAAAGATCCACAGCCTCCCATAAGGCTTTGGGAGTATAACCTGAGTAAAATTTGTTATTCCCAATAGCAAATACTCACTTGTAAGGTAACAGAAATTTGAACTTTAGAAACTTTAGAACTACTTCCTATACGGGATGAAAATGAAAAAAAAATTAAATTATATTTTCAGTTGTTCAAGACAGATAAAATAGGAATATGCACAATAATTGATCTTGAATTAGAGGAAATGAAGAAAATGCCAGTTTTATGGCTGTTTTCTTAACCCAGCAGCAATGCTATGGAATCAGATTATCAGTCTGGCATTTCAGAGCATATCTGTTAGTCTGTTCCTCATAGAGTAGTGTAGTCTGTCAGCATATTTGTCCACAGAATTGTTCAAATTTTTTAACAAAGTTTTGGCCAATAACTGCAAAATATAACCTTGCCCTAGAAAAAAAAGGAACAAATCTTGATGACATAGGTATTGAAATAGAAAGAATATTTCAGAGTGAGGGTTTTTTTAGGAAAAGAATAGCTTTTTGCTATGGTGATAGAGTGTAAAGATAATTTGGGGCAAAGTATTCTAAATGATGACATTGGAACTGATTTCAAATTCATAACATAACATAATATAAAGAATAAAACAATTTAAACCATTCTTTGTCATGTCCAGTAATGGACATAAAAATGGGTAAATCGCTAGCTTTAAGATGTCAACATAGAGTTTTGAGGAAGGACTGGAAATGTAGACTCAGATCAGTGTCGTAACTTTAAAAATCAGAGGAAGACAGCCACTGAAGCAATGGTAGATTGTATCTTTAGTGGTACATAAAGTACATTGGCAGCAGGCAAAAGCCATTTTAGTTAGTTATAAAGTCACTGATTCTTTATCAGTCCCATATCTTTGAACTGATTGGGCCAAATTCTACCCTCACTTGCACAAGCATAATTTTTTACTTGTGTTGAACTGAAGCCAGTTACACTGACATAGCTGGGAACATAATTTAGTTTAATAGCTGTAAAGAGGTAATAAATGTTTTTGGACTCACAAAGTTATTTTTATATATATATATATATATATATATATATATATATATATATATATATATATATATATATATATATATATGCATGGTAAGTAGAAGCCTCTACTCAACAAAACTACACTGCAGAATTAAAGGGAAAAGAAAGAAACTGTGTAGACTCCTTGTTCCGGAATACTGAACATCCCAGGACAGACAGCAGTCTATTTACTGTAACAAATAGACTGCATCCATTTCTGTACCAAAGTATGGAGCAGTAAAATAGTTATCAGTAACTGCAGGTAAATGGATTTCAAAACAGTTTTCGTTTTTTATAACAGTAAGCTAAAAAAATTCAAAAGCCTCCCCAGAGGCATTTCCATCTTTACTCTTTCTACAATTTTTGCCTTTTGCTATCCATTTCTCTTCATTTTTCCTTTAATGCCTTTTCCATTGGATAACAGAGTAGATTATTCAGCTTTTTAATCTTTGAGAATGGAATTATTTATCTAGTAGCAGAAGTAATTATAGGGGGTTCAGCTGCTTTTTATAAAGAAATAATGGAATGAACAGACAAAGATCTATTATGTCCAGAATCATACAGAGTATTTAATAAATATTCTTCTTAAAAATAAACATAGAAAATATGCTTTAATTTTTTTCTGTTAAAAATTAAAATTTAAATATGCCTTTTTCACTAAGCCAATATAATCAATAGTGAATTAGGGAAAATCTAATTTCTTCTCTCCCCTGAAAGAATTAATTCTTTTACATCTTTGTGGGATTTATTTTCGCTGCACACTGCCAGAACAGGCAGTGAGAAGGTTACATAGATTAGAATATAAGCAGTAACTGTCTCTTGTAAGGTTTAAAACAGGTGTGGATGTATAGTAAGTTAGGGTTGGAAAGCTTAGTGTAAGAAGGATTCCTGCTTTGGAAGAAGTATTTTCTGGATGACCTAACATGGCTTATCCCTTCTAAGATTCTGCAAAATGGCAAAATAAAGTTGTCTCTGGTGTGCACAGTTTTTTAATGCTCACACTAATGGCCTACAGACCTAGAGTCAGAGTACATTTCTAAAACATTTTAGCCTACATAAGTACTTTAACAATCAGACCCAGAGGAATGTGGTGTTACCTATGTTAAAATACATGCAGACACCTTTTCTTTGAACAGCCCTATATCTGAGGTGATGCCAGGACAATTTGACACAAAGGTCACATTTACAAAGTAACGTGTATTTTGCCAGGCACATAAAGTCCGTCAGATTTTGAACATTCAAAAAACTGCAGTTCTCATGTGCTCACTTCTGAGGAACCCCCTACTACTGATAGCATATGTCATGGCTCCCCTTCCTTGGACCAGGGGCCATTCACACAAAAAAGAGTGAGGAAGGAAGAAGGCTGAAGGCATTGCTTTTCCACATGTGAGATTGTGTTAGGAGCATCTGCTTCCAGATTCAAAAATGTTCCGTCTCCCAAACTCACAAATACATATGTGTTAAGCATGTGAAATAACGTCTTAGGGGAGAGAGTATCCTATGACCCCCTTCAGCTAACTTGAAGTGCATATTTTGCCCCAGCAGTGCTGAAGTGTGAGCTAGAGTTCTCCATTGTTTTCAGTAAATGAGCTTTAATATTTGCAAAAATAGAGACTGTCTTATGCTAGCAAAACATGCAGATCGATACATCTCTATAATACAAAAATTGTACGACATGCTTTCTCATTCCTTCTTCCCAAGTGGTAATTTTTCAACAATTACAAGTACCATTTTGTCATTTTGAGTCTGTTTTTCCTACTGTTTCCTATATTCTAAAGCCATGCCATGCAAAAGACATTAGAAAATAAAATCTCAGATACATAATCCTTATTTAAATATGCTGAAGTTGATTTACTACATATGCTAACAATAGGACAAGAGAATACTAAGTTGTTCTCTTGGGACTGCTATTCAGGACCTCAATCTCTTATACTAACAGGCTCACATAGGGTTTCCATGTGACATGTGTTCTAATTTTTAAGTCATAAGTATAAACAATTCTACCTGTTATCAAATATGACATATAAAAGAAACTCATTAATCTCATTTTTATGTACTGTAATGAGATTCCTGGGTGCATATAAAGCAGTATGACATACATGACCTATTATGACCTGTTAAGATTACAGTGCCTCTGGCAATAATTAGTAAATGCACCTTGAATTTTAAATAAATAGACATTTGAGTAGTAGCCAAAGAAGAAAAGGAAAAAAAAATAATGTACATATGCCATTCCCTAAAGCCAATAGAAAAGTTCAGTCTGATTATAAGCTGTTTTAATGTCTGATATGAATTTCAACAGGAATAACAAAATACCTTTTTTTGAGTATGTGTCTCCTTATCTCTATACACATAAAATACCTGCCAAAGGCATAGAGATAATTATTTGAATAAAACTATTGCACTAAAAGGATTTTTTTAACTCTCCAGTTCACTATGCAGCATTACATACTTAAAATATAACACAAATTATTCACTGTACTATTGTGAAAGTTAAGAAGAAAAAAGTCTCCAACTTAAAACAGTTTTGCATTAATACAACAGTCATGAGTTCAGGGTATAATTAAAGAGATTTTAAAAAGCAAGGAGGTTTCCTTTTTTTTAAAATTTGTTGTCATTTTTTTCCCTATTGAAGAGCTAGAAACGGAACAGCTGAGAAAAAAAACCCTACAGAAACAACATGTAAGCCAGTTCTGGAAAGTGATTTAAGGACAAGAGGAACTGAGTATCTTACATGCTCAAATGTAAAACTGAGATCCAGAAAAATCTGCCTTAGCCACTGCCTGTCTGTAAAGAAGCCTAAGCTACCTAGGAAGCTCCCCTATTTATCTCAGCATTCTCTTGGCACCTGCAGTGCTGCACTGTCTTCAGACCTGCTCAGACCTGCTCAGAGCCCAATCCTTTGGCTTCAAAACATAGGCAGAATAACATTTACATCTTTAAATTGTAGTCAACTATGAAAAGGAGGAGCCATCTGACCAAGTGTTTCCTTTACAGATGAAGACGACTGGCATTTCAATGGCTCAGCCCCTGACATCTTCAAATGGCACTTTTAAAGTAGATGAGGTATCCTAAGAATGTCTTTTCCTCTCTGGTGCCTTTAAAGCCACTCTGCCATGATTAGTATAGATGCAGCTGTCTAAAACCTGTTCTAGGTGATAAAAATAGCTTAAACTATAAATGCTAACAGGCAGCAGATAATTCAGTGTATGTGTGTGTGTATAGGCAAACGTCTGTCATTGAGAATTTTTATTTTTGAAGAGAAGCTTGCTACCTGCTAGTTGCAACCAGCGTGGACTGGTCATAAATTCTGTTAATTCAGCACAAAGTGATCAAAGTCACACATCTCGAGTCTTGCAATTAATGAAGAGACGTGAAAGAGAACCACCAATTAGGAAGCTAATCACACGCACATTCACTGTTTAGGTGGGAAAGCTCAGGATTTGGGTTTCTAGAAAGAAAGCTAGTGTTCAAAAGCAGAGCTCCTTAGAAGTGGTCACAGAAAGAAAAAGAGGGTCTGAAAAGGTGGTGGTGAATGTCCTGACTATATGAAATATACTGGAAGTAAGGGATGATCCTGGAGATCAAAGAGCTGAGTGGAGTTGAATGCTGGGGCATGCCCAGGGACTTAGGCTGAAACTGTTAGCTGCAAGCAGCTGTGCAGCACAAACTGAGGTGACTTTCTGCCTGACCTTCCTGGGCAGCAGGGACATCCTTGTGGGGAAGGGAAACTGAGACCAGTGAACACAGCACTTTGTAGAGCAAGTGAATGAGTGTGTGACACAAACAGGGTAAAAGCCCTGGTATTGATGGTTCTTAAATAAATTCCAGTATCGAGCTTCACTGAAGGCTGTTGATTATTCTGTCTTACCTGTAATAAAACCTTATGTGCCTGAATTTGGACAATCTAAATTCTGTCTAAATTGGTGTGACTGAGCCTATCACAAAGAGCAATTTTAACCATTTTTCTGTTATACAGTCATGAAAGGAGGAGATTGCCCATAACAAAAGAGGCATGGACCTCTCCAGGACACTGAGCACCCACATCTCAGTATTCTTCTCAGCCTGACATCATTCCTTCCTGTGAGAAAACAACAGCTCCTCTGCAGTTGAGTATGGGGACATCTACACTTCTTAAGCTCATGAAAGCTGTCATCCCATAACAAAGAAGACAATTTTTCCTGGTAACAGAAATCAAGCGAAGAAGCAAAACTCCAAGAGCAAGTATTCAAGGGAAGGAACCTTATTCCCAGCATTAATCCGGGGTTTTAGCCAGAAACTACACAAAAAATGTGTAAATAGTATTGTAGGAAAAGAGACCTCTCACAGATAGGATGTTGTCTGTAAGACTAACTGTAGCTCATCATTTTGTCAGGATCCAAAGAACTGTGGTCCAGAAGATGAACAATGTACCTCAAAAAGAGGAATTCAAGTACTTCATTTCCCAGTTATGACACTATTCCCTTTCTTTCTCGTCTACTGCTTCGTTCCAAACCAGCCAAAACCTTTCCTCCTTTACATTTTCAGTGCTAGCACTTCCTTCACACCTGAAGTTCTGTTTATGAGGCTGCAAAGATATGCTTCAGCTTGGATAGTTTTAAATAGATCCATACCTAAACCATGTCAATGCCTAATGACTATTTAGAAATCAGTTGGTCCTTGTCTGTGACATTTAATGAGCTTCACCTTGTGGATAATCTCAGAATATTTTGCATACATTACAAGTACAATGACAGTGACCTCCGCTATCTACTTAGGAAGTTTTGGAGGAGATTTTGCAAGGCCTGTAAGAGCATCTTTGAGGCTCCTGGATATTTGGCAGACAGGGCTTTAGGCCAGCTCAGAGACAATGCAACTGAAGGTGGCCCCTTCCCAGTGATGACTGTAGGGAGAGGCTCCCAGGTGCCATGGGGCTGAACCCTGGCCTGAGGAGATGCTTTCAGTTGAGGCTCTCACCTTGGTCCTGGCAGAGCTCCAGCTTCTGTCATCCTGTGGCCATATGCCTGGTCATGGGACCCATTGAACTGCATCAAACTTTGGGCCAACATCCCAGCCTGGGTGCCCAGGGAGGTGCCCAATGCCCCAGACTAGACCTGCATTTCCTACAAAGAATTCATCTGGAATCAAACCTAAACCACAGAAATTAAAACCAAAAATTCACATTTAAGCTTGAGTTTGCCTCATCAGTGACTCTCAGTAAGCTTAAAATTTTGGATAGAACTGCAAACTTGTTTTGTCTTAACTCTTCAACTTTGCATAGTTATGACATCTTATTTCCCTTTGAACTCCAGAGGAGTTATTTTTCATCTACTCATTTACTTTCTTACTATCCATACTCACCTTTTTGTGATAGTACATTGTCGTGTTTTAACCTCAGCTGGCAACTAAATACCAGGCAGCTGCTCACTCACTCCTGCCCCACCCCCCACCCCCCCCACCCAACCCCACGGTGGGAAGGTGAGGAGAACTGGACAAAGAGAAAATGCATGGGTTGAGATAAGAACAATTTAATAACTGAAACAAAGTGAAATGTAATAACAGCAAGAACAACGACATCAACACTTGCAATGAAAAGGAAAGAGAGAGGAATTAAACCCAAGGGTAAAAAAAGACGGGGGTGGTGGGGGTGGTGGGAGGGGGTGGAAGTGATGTACAGTACAATTGCTCACGACCTGCTGACCAATGCCCAACCAGTCCCTGAGCAGTAATTGACCCTTCCTGGCCACCTCCCCTCAGTTTATATACTAAGCATGACGTTCTATAGTATGGAATATCCTTTCGTCTAGTTTAGTCTAGTTTAGGTCCCCTGTCCTTGCTATGCTCCCTCCTGGCTTCTTCTGCACCTCCTTGGTAGCAGAGCATGGGAAACTGAAAAGTCCTTGATTTAGAATAAGTACTACTTAGCAACAATGAACACACCAGTGTGTTATCAACATTATTTTTACACTAACTCAAAAAACAGCATTGTACCAGCTACTGCATAGAAAATGAACTCTGTCCCACCCAAAACATGTCATTCAGATATAAATTTGGGAGGCTTCTGTCTCAGAGGAGAATTTATTGAACAAATAGTAGAAAATCAGTTAAATTCCTGGAATGTGAATGCCAAAGCAGTGACGTTTAGTCCTTGAAGGCTTTCAAAGCTGACTTCATTTTTCAGGTGAGGCTGACATTAGCTCAGCCAGTGACACAACAGGCAGCCCTATACACAACCTTTTGCAAGGTCATATGATAATTTAACTGGAAATTACCTAGTCCAACATCCTGGTCAAAGCAGAGGCATCTATGACCAAGTGCTGTGATATTTTCCAGTTGTGAAAATAGAGAAATCACCATACCTTTTCACTAAAAACTTTTCTATTTTTTCAGTGTTGATCTTCAGGTTCATGCCAAATCCTGAACTGCACGAAACAATACTAAATCCAAGACACAGTATTGTACCAGCTACTGAGAAGACAGTTAAGTTAATCCCAACCAAAAACAGGTCATGCATCTTAGTTTAATATCCCATAACTTTCATTAGGAAAAGTGTATTGGGTTCAGTAGAGAGTGTATTGTCCAAACCAGAGAAAGAACAAGACTTTCCTTAAACAGGTGACTTTCCTTGTAGCCAAGACATTTACTTTGTATGATGGATACTTTTACTGGAATCCCTATATTACCTCTGCAAATGCTTGGATGAATGCTCTTTGCTGAGCTGAGTCAGGTGGCTGTACATACAAGAGGCAAAGTGTCCTTAATAGCCAACAGAGACAAAATTAGGGCACTTCAGGTAATCCTTTTCCACAGATTTCTTTGTCTTGAATACAGGAATTATACGAAAATTAGCCTCCTTTCAACCTGTTTGTTTCCTTTGGAACTATTTCATTTTGTACAAATAATTAGGCACTCCCAGGGTAACACAGAGGGGCTGCCTTGAATATTTAAATCTTGCCCTTAGTGAATTGTTTATACAGAGTGGAACTACTCCAGAAGAAGCCACTGGGGGATAATGAATACAATAAAATCCAAATCAGAATTAGGAAAATCACTGGGCATAGAAGAATCTTGGGATCTTGTCAGAGATTGTGCATCAGACACAACTGGAACTTGAACATGGTTATTGAAAACAATGACGAATCTTTGTGTGTATACAGTTATAGGTTGACATCTAACAGTCGTTGTTGAGAAATGAGATCTCTGGGTCATAACAGATAGCTCTATGAAAATGTCAGGTCAGTGCAGCAGCAGTCAAGAAAATAAATGTAATTCTAGGAATCATTATGAAAGAAATGAAAAGCAAAACAGAAAATTTCATTATGCCCTTTATGTAGAAATCTATGGTATATGTACTTCCAAATATTGTGTATAGTTTTTACTGTTGAAAATGTTGTAGTAGAACTGGAAAAGGTCTGGAGATGTGTGATAAAAATATTTAAACTATCAGACTTTAGAAGGAACTATTGAATAGATTGCAGCTTTCCAGCCCAAATAAGCCTGAGACAGAAAGCAAGCTTTGCCTGTTTAATGGATTTCTAAAATACGACTAGATCCATCCAGTTAAAAAAAAAATAATTTCAAAATCACTAACAAAATCTGTATGCGATAAAATGGGTTTAAAAAGTAATACACTGCAGAGGGGAGGAAGTCTGACAGCAGGCATCATGTCTCATACTGTGTCTTGGAGTGTGTGTGTATTCTGCACACAAACACTGCCATGTATTTCTCTCTGATTAGGCTCAGCTGGATGCAGTATTCTTGATCGAGGCACAATACAAAGGAATGCTCTTTTCTATCCCTGGGAGAAAAAAAGTTTTCCTTGTCTTCCTTTCTTTCTTTGCAGCAGGTTCCTGAGTGGTCTGAACAAATCCAAAAGATTTGGTTCCCTACCATCTTAAGACATCAAGGGCATGTGGGTATTTATCTCAGCATAGTTAGGTACCAAAAAAAAAAGTAGTCATAACGTTTCAAAAAGATTCCCGCATTTGTTACTTTGCATGCAGTGATTTTACATAGCTCTAAGTGAGGGAAAAGGTCTTCTCATATAAAACAACGTGAAGGTAATGAGTAGTTATATAAAATTGAAATCCTAGTTTATATGATCTGAATAAAAATGTTTGCATCTATTTCCTAGTAGTCTGCAGGGAAGGAAAAGCCCTTTGTAATTGTATTGCTATTATTTTTTAACACAGAGACTGCTTTCTCTTCAGAAACCAACAAGAAGGAAGACATTCTTGAAAGGAAGAAAGCAATGAAAATATGGCACTGTCTCTACAGGAGCATCTACTGAAGTAAATGGAGCAGGCTGCATTGTTCTACCAACTTACATGCTTCTGTAAACGTTCAGATCTTCCTGAGGCAATCTTCCTGTTGTTATTTAATGATCATGTTTGCATAAAAAATGTTCCTACTTAAAAATAAGGTGAACCGTTGCAATATCATTTATATAACTATGCTCATTTTACAGTGTATGTGGCCATCTGTTTACAACACAAAGCACTGACCGCTTGGCATTTTCATGGCAATATTTTCAGTAAAGTTCACATTTTCCTCCCATAACACAAGGCAATCTGTGCATGTCCTCATTGTTACCTTATTCGCTTTGTTTGCTAAAGCCATAAACTTTCCAAACACCTATTCTACTCTCTAAATGTTTTAATTCAGTGACCTTTATGGTTATTTTAAAATCTGATAGGCTCTTATTTTCATGGAGATAATTCAGTTAACATGCTCACATTTAGCTCTAACAGTCCCTCTGCTGGAAAGAAAATACTTTTCAACTACAGCTCTAGTCTTAGTTACTTACAAGTATGCAGAGTGACACTAAGATTTGGACAATGCTATTGTGCTTTTACATATACTTTAAAAAGAAGTTTTATTGTATTTGGGAATATTTACAATTCATCCTCATATAAAAATGCTTATCCATCCCTCTTCTGCTTCCACATTTTACCAGTCAACTTAGAAAGATGGGCAGGAGTCAATATTTCCCTTTCATAAAAAATACTGACATTTGGAAAGAAAAAAAAGCCAAACCTTGACCTGGAAGAAGGATTCAGAGTTTCCTGAGAAAATTAAATATGCATGACATGATAAAATGACAGAATAACTATATGCATAATACTAGTTCCACCTTAGTTTTTTTATTATTTATATAATGCAAATATCTGAATATTTTAAAGTATATATTTAATATTAAGGTAATTAGCTCCTATTCCCTATTCCTGAATAAAATTATTGAACTATATTCCTGTTAGATATTTCCACAGATGAAGCTGCATTTGTTCAGTGAAAAACAGTTCTATCTAAAATATCTCAATAACACTTGATCCTGTCTTCTGTAGAATTAACATGTTTCATTTAGGCCCTAATCTTGTATACCATGGAGATGTACAGGAATTTTCTCTCAGATGTGTGGAAAAAAATCCCAAAACATACAGAGGCTACACTCAGATTAAAGGAAACTTAAACCAGAGACTGCCAGAAGAAAAGCACAAAAGAATGCAGCTCACTGGCAGAATTGATCAGATATCCACCAATATCTGCTGAAGTTTTAAATGACCTTCCAACCAGAAGTAGGACCGGCCTGGAATAGGGACAGGTCACAAAGCAGAACTAGCCAAGAAAATAAAAAGACCTTACTGTTTGCTTTTGTCCTCACTATTCTAAATGTGAAGATACTCATGTGCTTTACTATGTTTAAGAATATCTCCTTTAAAGAGGGAAAAATCAGTTTGCCAATTTCTTCCGCTACATTTCTGCTTAACTTTAGGCAGATTTCTCAATACGTATCTCAGTACCTCTTTCTGTATTTTGGAATTTAAATAAAAATATACAATGAATAAAGGCACATTGTGCAACCATTCATGCACAAGACTCTGCATTTGCATGTTAAAAAGCTGCTGAAGCAGTACAGTCTGAGGGGCCGCTAGTCTTCAATCACCCCCCCTAGATAGGGGATACTGAAGGAGTCAGTGCCAAGTGCCCACATATCACCCCCTCCTTATGTTCTGAGAGTGGAAGAAGGTCGAACACTGCATTTGACAGGGAACCCCTAGAAACAGTAATTTACCTAGAAGAAGGTCTCTTCTCAGAGGAAAGACCTTGCTGAGGACCAATTTGTTACCCATCTCAAAGATAATGGAATACAAGTATGTACATGCTTTAATGGCAGTAAGTTCTGTAATCCTTTTGAAAACTATTGGGGAGAGGTAGGAATTAACTTTTCAGTCAGAACTGTCCTACCTGGATTTATATATTGCCGTGGTTAGTGAGATCATAATTCACTCTAAGGTCCAGTTCATCCTGCTGATAAGTACTCAAGCAGTTTTGGAGTAACATCATTACACAACAAGTTACAGAAATGGGAGCTGGTGAATAATGCATTAAATCAAAATTGCAGGAGGAATTTAGGATGTTAGAATGCTGAGCTAATGGCAGCTTGACCAGCACTTTGGAGCAGAGATCTTCCTGGCTTCTGAAGGAGTAATAGGAACTGCAGTAACTGTAGACTGGTATCTTGGGAAAGGTTCTGGGAGCGAGAAGGCTGTGTCCTCTTTCTAAACTGGCAAAGGATGGGCTTCTGCTGTTTTGTGCTCAAATTGTTTGTGAAGATAGGAAAACTCAGTTGAAATAGATACGTTTCATGAAAAGTTACAGTTTCAAAGACTATTTGCTTTGTTTTAGAATTCCCAGGCAGTTCCAAAAAAAGTAATATTCATTTGGGAAAGACAAACGATAGCTATATTTCCTTATTACAAGGCAATATTTGAAGAGGTTTTGCCTACACATTATAGTAGTATATTACATTCATAATATTTCTGAACAATAACAGTCACTCTCTGAATGTTTGTCAGCCCACCTTGACCTGAACTAGAACTTCTAGTCCCAGAATTACTGGCAGCATGAAAGGATTTGACTACTATCCAAGAGAATCAGTTTGAAACAAGACAAAGCACGTGATAAATTCACACAAGGAGGAAATGAAAAGCCGGGGCAATCTTCCCCAGCCCATTTACTGGCAGGTAGGTGTAATCTCTCTGAGGTTTTGGCAGTGTTGCTTCATTGGTACTGTATGTTACAAAACTGCAGACTAACAGTTTATGTTAAGAGGGAATAATAGCTTGACTCCAAACTTTTTCATGTACTTTACAATGAAGTTAGATTCCATAGGAATAACACTTCTTGACTTGTCAACATTCTTATTCTTTTCATGACATTAATACCTGCTACTGTCTGTATCAGCTGCTTAGCTTAAGATATTTGTCCTGTTCTTTGGGGTTTCAGCTCTGAATTTCTTATTATATGTCAAAATTTGAGACTAGCTGTCTGCTTTCTATCATGTAATCTTAATATTTCATCGCTCTGCTTTCTTTTTTAAAAACTCATCCATAGGTTTATGTAAAGAGATTTAGTATATATTATACATTTCATGTCTTCATGTAAATGTAGAATGAAATGAAAAAAAAACCTTTTTATTCCCCCAATCAGTATTTCTGATAGAAATATTTTCATGGCAATAATGTGAAATAATTTCATATCTAGTGCTGAAATTGGAGTGGCTGGAGTCCAGTCTGGGACTGAGCTTTTATGCAGTTGGTATTCCTGCCAATGCTTTTTGCAGCAGCTGCCTAGCTTCACTGTACATTCCCAATATGATCTGAGAATGCTGAATGAAATTTTCTTTTTTATTTTTCCTTCTCTCTTTTTTAATGCATTGCTAAAACATGGGAACAATTTAACTGGGCTTTGTTTGAAGGATTATTGAGCTTCACTAATTGAGGTGGACAAATAGTCTGCATTTATTTCACAATTGAAAGTTAAAAATATGGAAACATTTACTCAAACATCAAGATGTTTTGAAAGCAGAGCAATAGTCCATGTGGACACACAAGAATAGGAAGAAACCTTTACTCGGCAACCAAAGACAATTTTGTTCAATCACAATCTGTTGTTCTTATCTTTCATGAGGGAAATAAAACCACTACATGCCTCATAAGTGTGTGATGTAGGAACATATATAGAAAATAATTTTATCAGATATCAGAGGAGGATTTTTCTTCATCTAGCTGTTCTTCTATTTGGTCTTTTGTAGAGACAACTAAGTCTTGAGGCAACAAAAAAAGTTTCATTAAAAAATATGGTGCATGGTGCAAAACAAAATGGCTAAACCAGATAAGAACTGAAGTTCTTAAAGTATAGCTCTTTAGCCTCAAGAAGGTGGGGGCAGGGCGACGGTGAGTGAAGGGACAGGATGGGATGACAAAAGCAACAGCAGCAGCAGCAGTGACAACCTGCCCATCTGTATCAATGCTTGATTAGGAGGCAGCAAAGAAGGTGGAGTCAGACTTTTCTCAGTGGAGTCCAGTGAAAGAAAAAGAGGCAATGGGCAAAAAAGCTTTACTCTAAGGTGGTCAAACATTGTAACAGGGGGGTCAGAGGTGTTTGGGAGTTTGGGTTTGGGAATCTCCATTCCTGCAGCTATTCAAAACCTAACTGGATGCATGTCTCAGCAACCTGCTCTGGGTGACCCTGCTCTAACGAAGAGGCTGGATCAGACAGTCTCCAGAGGTCCCTGCCAACATCAAGTATTGTGTGATTTTTGTGAAAAGATCTGACCTATTTTTAAAACTTTCTGCTGCTAGAGGTAGACCTTTCCATGTGGTCAGAACTGCACAAACATTGACATGTTGAGAAACTCAATAATAAGCTCAGGCCAGGACACAGGTGTTGCTTTCCTGTGACTTGTCTGGCTTGATTGTGTCTTGCTCATTAAATTGTTAAAACATACTAAAGACACATTATGGAGATCAATACTAGCAAGTGCATTGGCAATCCTGTTTTCTTTTAAAATGCCCTGGAAGACTGCTTTATCGCTCCTTCTTACGAACTTACTTTCTTTGCCTATGAATGGGAGAGTCATGTGTAATATTAAATATTAAATTAATATTAAATAAATAAACCACTAATCTCCTAAATAAGCACCTTTGCTACCAGGTTCATAGTTTATTTCAGCACTAATATATTTGAACAGTGGTAGCTATAATGCTTTTTAGCCAGTGGAGATCTCAACAGTTAATTTTGTAATAGACATATATCGATTTATTTTTGTACACCTGCATGCGTACTCACACGTGTAGTAGTTGGTGATAGCTAGCAAAATCACCACAGAGGGCTAGTACAGAAATACATGAACTCGCAAGAACACTGTAATATGTTTATGTGTCAGGAAAAAAAACACAACAAACCCACCAAACCAAACAAAACCAAACACACAAAAAAACACCCCAAACCAAAGAAACAAAAAACTATAGAAATTTGTTGCAAACTATACCTTATTACAAGTTGTAACTCAGAGGGAATTTCGCTAAATATTTTCAAGATGCATGTGGTGATTTAGTTTTTAAAAGTTCACAAATGTTACAAGGTTCTTCACAAGGTCAAGACCACATTTTCCAATTTCATGTGTACAAAACCTAATTATTCTCATGTTGTTAGTATTATCTGGATAATGAATAAAATATACAATGTTTTTTTGAAAAATCTTGTTCTTTAAATCTCCATTGCATTCTGTTGTCATTGCTTGTCACTGCCAAAACAGAATTGAAAAGAAAACTTTTATTCAGATCTATAATGGGCACCATTATCCGAAAGACCCATCTTTATTGCTGCAGGGTTTTTTTGGCTTTGTTTTGAGCACTTTAATAATATTATCTTAAAAATAATCACTGTGTGAAGTGTGAAGAAGGAAAAACTTTACCCTACTTTGGATATCCTAAGCATTAAACCTCAGAATACATTTCCTCTAGAATACTTTTGGGATTTATTACATTTTGATTTATTTCTGGAGCGCGGCTCACAGTCAACAGGAGATAGGAAGGGCTCTATCACATAGAATAGTCTATGACTAGTGATTTGCTCTTCCCATAAAATAAAAGTTTTAATACTCTTACACTGGAAGAACTATAGTTGAAATGAATGTTCTAACAGCTAAGAAACTATATAAAAACTGGCCAGTGGCACTCTTTCTGTCATTCAGCTATGAGTGCAGGTGTAAAGCATGAACCGCATATAGCTGGTCAGAGAAATATTAAAGGGACTTATGGCAGAGATCAGCAGGTTGTGATCAGCAGCCCAGAGTCCAGCTGGAGGCCTGGAGATGGTGTTCCCCAGGTGTCAGTGCTGGGTCCAGTCCTGCCCAGCCTTTCCCTCGGTGCCCTGGATGAGGGGACAGAGGCACCCTCAGCAGTTTGCTGGTGATACAGAACCGGGAGGAGCGGCTGATCCCCCAGGAGGCCGCGCTGCCCTTCAGCCAGGCCTGGACAGGCCGGAGAGCTGGGTGGAGAGGGACCTGATGGAGTTCAACAAAGGCCCGTGTGGGGTCCTGCACCTGTAACCCCAGCACCAGCACAGGCCAGGGGTGACCTGCTGGGGGGCAGCTCTGCGGGGAAGGGACTGGGAGTGCTGGTGGGCGGCCAGTTGCCCATGGGCCAGCGGTGTGCCCTGGTGGCCAGGAAGGCCAGTGGGATCCCGGGGGGCATTAGGAGGACCGTGGCCAGCAGGTCGAGGGAGGTGATCCTGCCCCTCTGCCCTGCCCTGGTGAGGCCACATCTGGAGCGCTGTGTCCAGTGCTGGGCTCCCCAGTTCAAGGGAGACAGGGAACTACTGGAGAGGGCCCAGCGGAGGCTACAGGGATGGTGGGGGGACTGGAGCATCTCCCCTGTGAGGGAAGGCTGAGGGAGCTGGGCCTGTGTAGCCTGGGGAAGAGACGGCTGAGGGGGGATCTTGTCAATGAATGTAAATATCTTAGGGTTGAGTGTCAGGAGGATGGGGCCAGGCTCTTTTCAGTGCTGCCCAGTGACAGGGCAAGGGGCAACTGGCACAAACTGCAACACAAGGATTTCCTTCTGAATGTGAGGAAAAACTTCTTTACCTTGAGGGTGACAGAGCACTGGAACAGGCTGCCCAGCGAGGCTGTGGAGTCTCCTTCTCTGGAGATATTAAAAACATGCCTGGCTATAATCCTGTGCAACCTGCTCTGGGTGGAGCTGCTTTAGCAGGATATTGGACTAGATATCTCCAGAGGTCCCTTCCAACCCCAGTCATTCTGTGATTCTTTTCTAATATAAAGGTTAATTATTTTATCTCTTAGCTACTATGTTTCTAACTTTGTACCCAAACTAAAACATAAAAATGTTTGGAAAATGACCAAAGGAAATGTCACATCTTGAAATAGTAAAAAAGAGGAAAAAAAAAACCAGAACAAACCAGAAGTGGCAACTATTGAAGAAAGGGCAGATAAAGAGGCTGCAGGCATTTGTCAAATTTAGTTATCCAGGAGCTTTCAAACATATCATAGCACTCCAAAATCTGGATTTATGTACACTTCTGTGATCCTGTTATCTTGCTTGGATCACACATTTATTTGAACTAGACCTGAGTAGGAAGACAGTGCTTGAATGTGTAAGGAGTGAAGTAATAATCACAATGAGCATCCTTTTAAATCTCCTGATTCTATATAAGTGATGCCTGTTCTGGACTCAGTGACAATTTTGCTTTATTAAGCTGAACTACAATTATCACTACAAGACCTGTTTTCTCAAATGTGTTAGGGAAACAGCCTTTCATGCTAAAAGAGGCAGCTTATTTCTTGTTTGTAAATAAGCAAGTACAGCATTGATAATAGGACCAAGTTTTTAGTGTTTTACCAAACCTGAAGGATACCTTGTATGCCACATTATGTTTTGATATGAAAGATAAAGCAGAAGCAGCAGTTCAGGTACAATGATAGCATGTAAGGTGACTATGTAAATATGTGTGTGTACACATGTGCATGCATTTCTGATGTTTAACTATTGATATAGACACATCCATATGAAATGTGCATATATTTAGCTATGTACACATACAAATATCATTTGAGAAAGAAAAAAACACTGATTCTTACATGAATTTTCTTTAACTGGAAGCATTAAAGGAAGTTAAGGAATTTGTCACATGTGACAGTGACACTTTTTGCTATCTAAAATTCATCCTGCTATCTTAGTATATTTTCATTTTATTATCTGTCCATCTTTATCTACTATGGTGCAAAACTGTAGACAAGGGAAACACACTTTTTAGTAACTGCTATCTTAACTGCTCTGTGGTTAATATACCTTCATGTCTGGTCGTTCCTACTGAATAAGGAAAGAGCTGGCCCACACATTCACCAATAATTAATGAATCAAGATTCCTGGGCACAAAGCTAGTCATATTTTACACTAATTAGTGTAAATAAGGATTAGCATGTGCAGAGTATGAGGTTTTTAAAGACTGTATGATTATAGTAGCTGTTCTCAGCAGATACTCCTTGTCTGCTGGAAAATAAAGAACACTGTAGTGTAACATCAGTCAGGTATAAAAATCAATTGTATTTCAACCTGACCCATATAACTCTTTTAGCAAAGAGATCTTTGAGTCTAATAATAGTGAATCAGTGACATCTCACATATCTACTAATTTACCATGTTAAAACCTACATATTTTCACAGTTACAATTATAATGTTTCTTTGTTTTCCTCCTGTGTTTGCTACAAGTGGAAATAGAGTACAGTTTCTAGATTTCCTTAGACATCTTAGCCAGATACCTTCCAGCAACCGTTGCAGAAGCAAGCAGCCCTGCTCAGTTATAATCTTCAAAATAACAAGCTGCAATATGACAGCAAACTCTCCTTCAACCCTTAGCTTTGAACCAGGGATGTTTGAATTACAACATTCAAGGAAATTTGCTGTCTGGCAATATCAGCCAATGTTGGCTCAGTCCCTGATTATGCCACCTGACTTTGAGATACACTTCTTTTGATAGAAAAGAAAAAGTGATGTTCAGATAGCTCTATGTCATTAAAGATTCTCTCACACTGTGGGAGGGACACATCTGTTTCATTAAAGGAAAAATATGAAGGTACATTCAGCTGCCTACGAGAAGTAATTTTAAATGCTCTTTGAGCTATTTTAGTAGGACAAAGAACACCTACTCTGGTGCATGTAGGGCCATACTATATGTGAATTTTGAGTATTACAATTCTGTTTAAGAGACTGGGCAAAACTGGGTTGCCCATTTTGCTGTGTTCCCTTAGGCTTGTGTTAAGAATCTCTGCTCTGCAGAGATTGCTCTGCAGCTGTGAAAGAAAGGTATAAACAGACACTTAAACTTTACTCTTAGAGCTGCATCATGTTGTCTTTACTGTCAATTACTAGTTTCACAAAAGATTTCCAAAGTTATTTTTAAAATAAATGTACATATTTTTGAGAAATATGTAAGTGCACAGAAAACCAATAAAGGGTTTGGACGATTACAAATTCCAAACAAAGCACTGAATGTATAAACCCTTCCCAATTTTTTTTAGAGCAGAAATGATATCTTACATCTATGTCACACTAATAAGTCCATACAAACCCAGTTTTTCTAGTAACTATATTTCCAAAGGACTAATTAAGGCTAGTAGTTTCTGTTGCAGAATGGCTGTGTGATCACGGCCATGACTCCCTTAAAGATCTTTGTGAAACAAAGTTAGCGTAAGTTAGCTGAAGCAGGCCTTGCAGCTGTGCTGAGGCATGCTGATAAGGAAGCTGAGAAAGGCACTGACCTTGTGCCTAATGTTGTAAATAACTTTGAGGAATTTGCATAGACAAGAGAGAAAAAAATATATGTAGCTAGCTATCCGCAGAAACCGCAAGTAGGAGGACGTATGAACATGTAACCCTTTAGAGCTTAGCCAATCAGCAGATTACTTGTAGGCATAATTAACTGGAACTGTATATAAGACATAATCGCGCCGTAATAAATCGAAGCTTGCTTTATCACTCACATTGAGTCAGCTGCTTGCTTTCCCTCGCTCGTCAAGTTTCCTTTTAAAACATAGCCAGAAGTAATTATGTCAGTGTCTTCTTCCTAATCTTATTATAAGTACCAGATGGATGCAGCTTTTCTCAAGGACTCAGAGACCAGGATTCCAAGTCTTTCTCACCCTCATGGTCAACACGTGTTCTGGTGGGAAGAGAACATCCTAACACCTTACAGTAGTAGAACATGTGTAGCCTTCTTGATAAAATTGTGTGCTGTTTAGAAAGGGATGTGTGATTCATGAATGAAAAGGAAAAAGCATCAGCAGGAATTGAATTCCCTAGCTTAGGTGTTCAGCTGGCAAAGTGGAGTTGTGGTTCTTGCTTCTGCTACCACAATTACTTCTGACGTTTTACTGGCAGTTAGTTACTGTGAAATTCAAGAAAAAGAGCAGCTACAGTGCATTTCATCAGTGGCCCAACCCTACTGATGTGCATTCAGAAGGACTACTAAACTGTGATAATTTTGACACCGAGAGGAGTGAGTAGCCAGATACTGCAGAATATAACAATTTAATGAATGTTTAAAAGCAGACAAACAAGTATGCAAAGACCTTTCAACAGAGACACACTTGTAAATGGAAAATAATCTGGGTTTCATTTAGAATGGGATGTGAATTTGCATTCAAAATAGGACCTATCAATCACAAAGTGCATAAGTCTTCATTTTTTGCTTTGTGGCTTTAATTCATTTATTTTTTTAACCATTATTGTTACATTATTGTTACACTTATTGAAAGTGAGTCCGTTTTCATTGGCTGCTTTGTTAAGCTTTTTTTTTTTTTTTTTTTTTTTTTTTTACCAGCCATGAAGTCCTGTAAATGGATCTGTATTATGGTGAAGACTTCCATGCATACTTGGGTTAGCTGTACCTGTGATTCAGGTCCTTTTCTAGTATGTTCTACTTCTTTTATGCAACCATTTCAACAGTTACAAATTTCTAATAAAAATACTTGGTTATGAACATATATAAACACACAAAACATTATGGAATTACGAAACAGCTAATTAACTTTGTGAATTTAAGGTCCTGTCCTTGCACATGAAAACTTACTAGTGATTATATGGATTTTCTTCCTTTTTCCCTTCATGTGATTGTTAACTGAAATTCAAGAGATAGGTAGTATTTTTTCCTTTAGTTTTCTAAAAAAAAGATGTTGAAGTTTATAATAAAAGGCTGTATTGTATCCATACTCTGAATCAGGTCATGTTTCGTTGTCACCTATTTGTTTCACACAGTTGCAAGGAATTTATTCACATTTTGTCTTAGAGTTGCACACTCATCTCAGTTTTATTTA
The DNA here is from genome assembly GCF_017639655.2 of Falco naumanni. Lineage (NCBI taxonomy): Eukaryota > Metazoa > Chordata > Aves > Falconiformes > Falconidae > Falco > Falco naumanni. The sequence continues at coordinate 84,716,141 of NC_054058.1, read as the reverse complement.
GAAGGCTGAATTCAAGCACAACTCAAGCAGTAGTTCCCTAGAATTTAAAGCTAGTTTGTGTCTAGTCTTGGGACAGCTATTCAGGGAAGTAGGTTAAGACTCTTCCCTGTGTGTGGCTGACTTAGAATTAAACAAAGCAGTCCCGCATGCTGAACTGAACATAATTGTGCCACTCATTAGGGTGGGAGTTTTGGGCAATGACAGATGCTCCATGCCTTCTGTAAGTAAGGAACAGTGAGGCAAACTTCCCATGTCCTACTAACAGTCAGTAATTGTGGCTACACACCCAAAGTCAGTAGTAGACTGAAAGCATTAATAACACATTGATCTATTACAGCATATTACGAAAACTTCAAGAACGGCTGTGGTCCAGGAATTTGTTTAGTTTCCTCATTCCTTCTCACAGATTGCTTTATTGCTGTATCACAACCTATTTGGTGCTATGCTTATAATCACAATTAAATCAATTTTGGCTTGATACCTGCTCTAGATGTTGGTATGGAAGGGTGGAAAGTACATTATAATGGCAAAGAATACAGATTCTAGCCAGAGCCATCAAACAGAACAAAGGCATTTGTGAAGGTTGGAAAGACAATTGGATTAGCATGGTACAGCATAGGTACAGACTGCAGCTCTGCCACGAGATGATGTGACACAAACATTCAGCAAGGCAGAGAAACAGGGAGGCCATTCTAGACAGGAGCTACAAAAACGAAGACTGCTACTCTATGAGATGGCAAAAGTGCTCGTTATGGATAGAGATTTGCTGTAGCATTATTTCCAATTCTACGGTTCTTTAATGCCTCAACAGCTGTTGGAGAAACAGTACCACATGGAAAGCAAAGGTAGGGAAAGTAAATCCATCCTCTCAATGACTCAATGAGCTCAATTACAACAATGAACAACAATGAGGCACAAGGGTCCTTTAAGTAGCTCTTTCAAGAGCCATGAAGTCATGGATCAGCAATTGAAACAGAGCAAAGATCAGGTCCTAGTCTTTACAAAATGTCTGTTGCTGCTCACTTCTTCAAGGAGATATTTCAGAATAATCTTTTTTTTTCTTTATTTTGTCCTCAGTAAGGTAATGATACACAGACAAGTTTGATGACTTCTCTTTCAAAATGCAATTGGTTCATGAGGAAGATGCAATTGTTTCAGCTGGTGGAAATTAAAGCAGATTAAGGACTGAGTATGAGTTAGTCGTGCAACCACTGCAGAAAAAGAAACTGCCGCAATGGCTAGTCTTACCAAAAGTGAATATAAAGTACAAAAACCAATTATCCTACTCTACTCCAGCCCTGAAGTGAAGCATTACATTGAATCAGAAACCAGCATTGCTGTAGGGGGTGGGGGGTGGGGGTGGGGTGAAGTTAACAATTTTAGAATATAAAAGCTTTGAAGTAGACAGAATACCACCAAGAATATTCTGCCAAAATGATAACCAACAGAAGATAGGATAACTATCCTGTGTACAGGGACATCTCAGGAGAGAGTCATTAGTCAGAGAACAGAAAAGTAGTAATGGGCTTGAACTGTGGAAAGACAATCTTAGATTGGATTTTAGACATCTGCCAAAGTGCAAGTTCACTTAAAGGAAAAATTCTCCAGCATACTTAACACTACTTCACAAGCCTCTCCATTTTTTTTTATCTTACTAGTTGTAATATCTTATTGTTTTTATTTTTCCCCTCCTTATTTGTTTTCCTTTTTCATTTAATTCATTTGCTACTTATGTATTTTATTAACTGTTGGCTCTGCTTTTTGCTTGTTTGTTTGTTTAAACGTGTCATTCCAAAGCCAGATGCTTACTCAAACAACTACCACCAGTCTTCACTACTACATAGACTGGGAGGTCCAACCACACATATGGGGAGTTCCAGCCCAGTTGCTACATTAACCTGCTTTTACTGATCCAGCCCTAGATCCAGTCCCCCATCCTTCTCTCTCTGTGACAGGTTTTCCTTTGCTCAAATTGAACAAAAAACTTGATGCTCTGCACCCATGATTGCCTTTATCACTCTAAATTGTCTTTAAAGTAGTATACTGGGCCTTTAATGCATGACTCTAGTAAAAACAAAAAGTAGAGAACCATCACCCCAGTAGAAGGTCACAAAAATCACATAGGCAAGTTTATTCCAGATCATCTTCTGAATTTTCTTTCAGGGAGCTGCAAAAGCAGTCCCACAGGAGGTGATAATAACTATACATGGTATATAAAAAGCTAGTATAGAAACTTTGTTGTAAGTCAGCCCTTCTGGTGAATCCTTATAGTAGCAGAATTATTCCTACATGGTCCTCATTTATGATCAATATAAGTGTTCATTTAGGTACAGGTCATGCCTAGAATGGTACTTTATATCCTTGCACCCCCACCCCATCACAAATCTCTACACAGCAGAACACAGTCATACCTATGAAGATGAAGGCTGAGGGGCTAAATCTAAAAATCCACCATGAAGTTCTGATTTCACACTTACTTGAGATCATTCCACAGTTTTCTGATTATAGAACTTTTTACTGTAAAGACATAATCCTGTGGGCTTGAGTGGGTAGTCTGCTAGGCTCTATTGCACTACAGCACAAAACCTTGGCTGTCTGAGAATAACCTGAAGAATAATGATATTACTGAGGTGACTGAAAAAATGAGTTTACCCATCTGGATAACACAGAGGACCCTGAAAGCCACAGGAAGGTATGGAAAATCATACTAAATAACAGTATTTACTGATGTCCCAGTTCTGGAATAGTTTTTAGATTACTCAGTACCCAGCATCTGCTAATACAAAAAAGAAATAAACAGGGAAAGTTATAATGGGGCATGTCAGCATATTTATACAGTCTCCTCTGGCTAGCAGGGACTTACTTTTCATCTTTCAGATCATTTCAGTATCAAAGCTGGATCAATGTTGAAAGAGATTTTTAACTGTTATTTTTCAGGACAAACATATCTCTCCTCTAACTGTGAAGTTAATAGGAAAGGTAGCACTGAAGATATCTGCTGTATGCTGGAGCTGTTGACATAAGTGGGGGAAAAAATATTGCAATATTGCACTCAGAAAAAAATCTTATAAGAAAGATTTTTAAGCTACAAAGCACTAAATGCCATGTGAACATGGCTGAATTCTTAATTCCTTCTCAAGAAGTTTGTTCACTAGACAATAAATTACACTAAAAGCCTTCACAAAAAAAGTCTGCTATGAAAGAAGATTAATTCTTTAATATTTCATTATTAATCATTGAAGTTTTGTAAAATCCAAATAAACGTCAGTCCTAAATAAATCAGGAATTGCCCAACATTAGGTGTGAAAATCTAGAGCTTTGTTATGAACCTATGTATTACAAATAGCTTTTAAATAATATGTGGGCTGAATGACCTATCAATGATTCAAGATTAGGTAGTTCAGAGAAGGTCATCTCAGATATAACAGATTCAAGATTCTTTTTTAATTTCAAGATGAAAGCAAGGCAGCATCAGAGTAGATACAATGACAGCAGGCACAGATAAACCTGATGTATTCCTTGACTACTTTGTCTCTGTCTTCACTAGCAAGGTCTCCTAGTCCTCTCTATTTAGAAGGAGGGTTCAAGGAGGAGAATACCCAGCAGTGGATTAAGATGAATTACCTGACCCATACCAATCCACATGCTGCATTCAAGGAAGCTGAGAGAAATGATTCTTGCAAGGCTGCTTTCTACCATCTGGGAAAGGTCATGGAGATCAGGAATGTTCCTGGATGACTGGAGAAAACAAATGTTGCACCCATCGTCAAAAAAGGCCAGTCACTCCAGGATCTGTGATTGAGGGGAGAGCAGAGGATGCCATTCACCTTGATTTCGACACTGACTCCCACAGTACTCTTGTATCCAAGTTAGAACACTACTGTTTGGATGGGTGAAAAATTACATGTGTAAAATCTGTTTGGATGATTGGAGTCAGAGGATCATGATTAATTGGTCATAATCTACCTGGAGGCCAGTAACATATGGAGTAATGCAGGGATCTGTCCTGGGAACTTTCCCAATTAACATCTTTATCAGTGGAGGAGGTGGTGGATCATACTCTTATCGGATCTGTAGATGGCACCGAATTGGGGAGAGCAGCTGGTATGCGGGAGGGTAGTGCTGCCATTCAGAGGGACCTGGACAGGTTGGAGGAATGTGCCAACAGGAAGCTTATTACATTCAGGAAGGTGAGATGCAAACCGCTGTACCAGGAGAGGAATTGCTCCTTGCAACAGATAAAGGCTGTGGCTGGACTGGCTGCAGAGGAACTCTGTAGAAAAGCCCTTGGGACTCTGGCAGACAGTAAGATCACCATGAGCTAGTAGTTACCTGGGAGCAAAGAGCTGTTAACAGGAGCAGAACTTGTAGATCAATGGAAGGGATTCTTTTCCTCTATGCAGCACACTTTGGACAATGACTCAAATACTGCATCCAGTTTTGAGCTCCCAGTATCAGGCAAACATCAATTAACTGGACAGAGTTCAGTGTAAGTCCACCACAATGGCTTGATGTTGGAGCACTTGTTCTGTGAGGAAAGACTGAGGGAGGTGCGCTTGTTCAGCCTGGAGAAGACTGTTTCAGGGGAACCGAGCAGTGGTGCCCTATTACATACTGGGAGGTATATTACTTCAATATTCATGTTGAGTGTTTAATTTTATTTTAATTTCCTTTAATAATTGCGAGGATTTTGTAATCTAAATGTCTTGAGAACACACAGTTAAGAAAGAGAGGGAGAAAAAGTTACAAAAGTAATAACAGCAATTCTGCTCATTCTATTAGACAAAAAACAAGGCTTTGCCATATGTTAATTTATTGGATTAGAATGTGAATGTGGTAAGTAATAATGCTGTTTTGACAGTGAGTGATAAGGAGATTTTTATATAATATTTATTAGGTTGTGGTTTTTGACATCAGTGATTGTGACTGAATATTTTTAAGGTCACCATGACACTGAAGAATTTTGACAAGCTATTTATGAAGGCATTGTGATCCTCAATTCTGATTCAAGAAGTCAGACAGCTTACAGCTGGGAGCTTATAACAGAGAAGTATCACTGCTTGTGCTTTTCTTAAACTCATTTTATAAGCACTACAGAATAATTATATATAAAGAGAAAATGTTATGTTAACCGGAACTTTGGTCTGACCTAATATATATAATTCAGTGCATAAGTTACAAAGGTACCCTATTCTAAGAGAATATAACTACCTCTAAACGTAAATGAAGATGTGGATTAGGTGATAAAGGTTGCAAAGGGGTATGTATATACAAGCAATTCCTCTTTAAAGCTTTCCTGAAAATGTTCCTTTTAAAATCTTTTAAACATTTGCTTTGGCCAAGCCAAAAAAAATGAAGCTTTGACACTGCTAACAAGATGATAACAAGATTGTGCTTTGCAATTCTTTTTTTTTTTTTTTTCTTTCACATTCCAGGTATAGAAGTGCCTGGTTTTCCTCTTCATTTGTGTGACTTTTAGCAACTAAAATGTGACTGACCAGAACGTCAGACAAAATTATGGAAAATATTAAATGGAAAAATATCTAAGTAAAATGTTTTATTTCAATAAATAATGGAGACTTTCAACTTCTTTTAAATAACATACTACCAATTATTCCATTAAAAAATTTGAATCTAAGGAACTATGTTTCCAAAAGGAATCCAAACATTCCAGATTTTAGGAATGATCTTATTTTGATGTTTGATCATTTTAAGGACTGTAATCTTCTTTTTTTATAACCAACTGTTTCAAATAATCTTTCACCACCAGTAGTTTTAAGAAATGACGCACTAGTGATAATACTTATTGCGATGAAATGGGCTTGCCTTAAAGAAATGTAATAGTCTGCAAAAAAAGGCGTGAAACTCTGACTGTGATAAGAAGGTCAGGATTAGGTATGTGAGAAGAGATTAATGAATGTGTCCAGAAAGCAATGGGAAAGAATGGCTTTTAAAATCTTCACTTCTAATGTGTGGCAGTGTGCCCTGGTGAAGTTATGATTAGCATCTTGACCCCAGTGAAATTAATAAGAAAGGTCTTACCAGTTCAAATGGAGAAGAATTTTCTGCCTAATTGTGATGTTTTAATGTCTCTGCTGTTTGAACAGACAACTCCTGCCTTGGGAAATATGTGAGTTTGTCCCAGTAGTGGAAATTCATTGCAGAGTAATATGTTCATATACAGTATCCTGAGACTCAAAGCAACCTAACTGTACTAGCATATCGTTGTATCTGAGCACTGAAGCTGTGCTAGGGGGGCTATTCCAACTCATATAGACTTCTTTCTCTGTCTGAAGCTAAAAAAAAAATGTGTTCTATGCCCTGCACTCCAATACTTAATTTAGCCATGCCTTACATGTGAACCCTTAACTGCTATGTTGATCTTTACAAACTCCTCAAACCCCTTTTAATTACAATAATACTGAAAATAAATATTTTTAAACAAATGAAATCCTGGCTATGCTTATGTGCTTTGAAATTACCTCACTCAGAAAACAGTCTATATGAATCACAGAATCACAAAATGTTTGAGGCTGGAAATGACCTCTGGAAATCATGTAGTCCAACCCCTCTGCAGGTGCAGGACTTCATTCTGCTTCATGAAGTTCCTGTCAGCCCACTTCTCCAGCCCATCAGGGTCCCTCTGAATAGGAGCACAATCATCTGGTCTAAACCATTTCTTCCAGTTTTGTAGTATCTACAAAGCTTCTGTGGGTGTACGCTGTCCCACCATCAAGGGGAAAGGTCATTAATGAAGATGTCAGACGTGACTGGACCCAGTACTGACTCTTGAGGTATACCACTAGTGACTAGCCTCCAGCTGCGCTTTGAGCTCCACATCACGACACTTCCAGACTATCAGGTCAGCCAGTTTTCAGCCCACCTCACTGCACACTGCCCTAGTCCATACTTCATCAGTTTGTCCATGAGGGTGATATGGAAAATTGTATCAAAAGCCTGGCTGAATTCCTGCTCCTCCATCTTTCACCAAACTATACATTTTGTTGTAAAAAGCTATCAGGTTGGTTGAATATGACTTCCCCTTTGTAAATCTATGCTAATTACTTCAAATCACCTTCTTCTACTTACTATATTTGGAAATTTGCTTCTAGGTGAATTTGCTGTATTGCTTTCCCAGAGACTGAAATAAAGTTTACTGCCCTATACTTCCTCTGGTCCTCTTGTTTTTCTTGAAGACAGGATTGAAAAATGGAATTTAGAATGAGGGTTTGGGGACGAGAATGAACCATTACCCCCAAATGTACAGTGGATTTCACGTTAAATAGCGTGACTAAACCTGAAACTTCTGCTTCTCTTTTTGCAGTTGTAAAGTATCCCTAATTTCAGCTGAATTGTCTAACAGTCAACACGAATGGTATCTAATGTTATAACCTACTATTTCAAATCTCTTATACTGCATAAATAATGTAATAAATTTTAAGTATTTGTATTTGTGGGAAAATTACTTGAGGAGGGAATTAGAGAAAACTGGGACCTAACAGAAGCGTAGTATTACAGAAAACTTTTTAGGGTAAAATACAACTATCGCCTTCAGGATGGTTGGCACGCACGGAATGTACTACCAGAGCTCCCTAAGAAATACACCCTGCCATCTCAGTGCCTGCTGGTCGGAGTAACCGAGGGTGGAGCAGAGTGGGGACGCCCAGGCCAGGCTCTCTTGTACTCCCTGCAGGAAGGGGAACCTGAGGGTGTGATAAGATGCATAGCAGTTGTCACATAAAGAATATATGAGGTGATGTTTGCTGCTGAGCCTACCACTGTGGCAAAATTACTTTCCTCAGATGAAATAATCTCATCATAATAATAATACACACGTCTATACCAAAGTTACCTGCATCCAAGATACCACTACACCTCACTGGGTGATGATACCAATCAGTAACAAAAATACGTATGACTAGAGTCACTCAAGATCCATGGTCCTAGACTGAAATAAATCTGAAGGGTGGGAGTTGTTGTTTAAACTCCCGAAATACTGCACTTTGATTTAGTGTCACAAGGTTAGGTCAAGCTGATTCACCCTCTAAAGTTGTAAATTCTGGCTGACAAGTTGATAAGGTGTCACAACCTCCATACCTCAACAGAAACTTGGTTGAAATTAGGAAAAAAGGCAGTTGTGGTAGTGGGAGATTGTGACCTCCAACTCAAATAGCCTCCTTGAAAGAGGGCAAAACCCTGCTTGGAGAGCATGCATAGTTAGTAAAGAACTTCAGTAGTGCTATTTGAGGATGTGTACTCATTTACATTAGAAGCAAGAAACTTGCAACCAATCCTGTGTATGATAATGAATACACACTGTACTATGAGGTATAAAAAATGGACAACTGAGGGGACAAGTTAGGGAAGACTCCATCGTAACTCCTGGGATTGGTCAATGGGCTGGACCTGTCTTTTCCCCCATAGAAATGCCTATTGAGTAAGAACTTTATTCTATGACTAACTCATGCTAGCTTTTAAGTGTATTGTTTTAAGCTTGCTTTGCAGTCAGTGTATTATCATTGGCAATCTTCAAAACATACTCTGTCACAAACTTGTATTTTGTATAACAAAAATCAGATGGAGTTCATTTTGTATAAATCTCCAGAGATGTGTGCAGTTGTTGTAAGGCATTTGACTCGGTGATGCTGTCAGCAGTGGTCCCGGAGTAAACTAGTTGAATCACCCTCCAATACAGCGGGCCATCAAAATGCAGGTAGTAGACAGGCTGGTTGGGCACAAGGATCTCATCTGTCTTGGGAAACTGGTGGGCTGATCAAATACAAAGGGATCAAGGACACACACCCCCCTTCTTAACGTGCTTATTATATAGGCAAATATCCTTTTTTGCTTTTGAAAATCGTAAAAGTAACTTAATTGAATATCAGCAAGAATAGCTTGGTCTTACAATGTTATTGAGTTCTTTCTTCAAGGACATGAAATTCTCTCCTAGAAGAACATGTCTCACAGATAGAGAAGATATATAAGTCTTGCAGGACTATTCCCCTATGACAGCAATTATTATTTTGAAGTATATACTCTGACAATGAAGACAAAGGCAAACATTATAAGAAAATATATTTAAATGGAATAAAAATACTTACTCATTTGTACACTCATGATGACAAACAGCAATCAGAAAAGGATGACAAGACAATCCAGGTACTAAGGCACAATCCTTCAGAAGATTAATCTCAACCGGCTTTAGGCATCTAAAAGTTGGGTTTATAGTTTAGCAAACTGTGTAGGCTTCAGATCCAGAGAAAAAAATCATTCTTTCTGTCACAGGCAAATCTGTTTTAGAGTGGCATCAATCACCTTCCAGCTGAAGTTAGAAGATATGAATCTCAACCTTCTTGTGTAACTTTAGGGAGTTCTTTAGTATTTCCTAACATTAGATTTAAACCTATACAGTTAGGTTAAATATGCATTTTGTCTTAAAAGATCAGGGGAAATATGTTAAAATGTATGAAATGTTAATATAATTAAACCAATACTTCCAAGTGGAAATGAGAGCTCTTGTTAGCACAATCCTGGATAAGTCATTAAGTTTGTGCCAGGAGATCCAAATACAGAAACAAAATTAGTACCAGGGGATGTGATGGTACCAGCTGTGCTTTCAACACTTTTGTATTTACACACAAGCAAAATGAGTGAACTCTACTAAGGCAAAAAATAAACCCTTACATTCATAACCCACTACCAAGTGTTCAGATTGCCTAAGGAAATACGAAGTTGATGGATGATGTAGATTTTTGATGGCAGATGAATTGTCTACATTTCCATTTTAGGTTATGCTTCCTAGGCAAATGAGAACTGTCATTGACTTACACCATCAATCCTGTCAGTGTGATGGAACTGGCCACAGCAGGAATTAACTTGGTGAAATTTCATCTGAAGCTGGTTGTGCTCTGAGATATGTAACTGCCACTTTCTGTGCTAGGTGCTTTTGTGGTCTGAGGAAAGAATTTTGCCAAGAAGATGACTTTTTATGAATGGTTTGTAAAGATTTAAGTTACTTTACCTGCATCTTTTGTATACTTTTTCAGTGCGTGATATAATCAGATAATGTTTAAATGAAAAGACTTGGAAAGCCTAAACAGATCTGAGAAAGTGTAGGTATGGTGCATGTTAGTGCTTTCTTTGCATTATTTTTTTAATGTCAGTGCTCTTTTAGATTTAAATTTAGTAAGCAAGACACAAGAAACAGAAATCTGAAGGGATTTCACTTTCTAGAGGGACCTTATCAATAGCACATTTCTAAGTACATCATATATTCATTCCTGCAGGGAAGCAAAGCAAAACAAGCAAAGAAAACCCAACCAACAAACCACCAACAAGTAATCGAAGGTAAACTACACAGCGAAGAAAATCACCCCATACCCTCATGTGACCAGCTGAAGCCCTAAGGTAGCAGTGCTTAAACACAGCCTTTGGAGGCAGCTGTATGTCAAAGTCCAAAAGGTAAGAGAATACGCAGGTGAATTCAGAGAGATTGTGAGTCGGATTTCATAATCACCTGCATTACACAAAGAGATTCAAAAATTTATTCCAAAAGTTGATCCAAGGTACTTTCTATTTAGAAAGTATATTTCTAAGCAATCCATCCTGACATGTTATTTCAGTGATTAACCAGCCTTCTTGCTAGGAAGGTACATTTTGTTTTGAAGTTAAATATTTCTAAGCTCTTTTACAAGTCCCTGAAATTTTCTTTTTAATCCTTTTTCAGTAGTGCTGAAAATCCAAAAAAGGCTGCTATCTGTCCCAAAACAAACATTAAATTTATGCTTCCCTTCGCAACATCTCAGATCATAATCTTCCCCATGTTACATACATTATCTGTTTCCCTTTGTATTTTTCTGCTAAAAGCCCTTTCCCATTGCTCCCTATGTAAACCTCAGCAGGTAAATCAACCCAAAGCAGAAGTATAAAAGATCAGACAAGCTGGAAAGAGGAGAGGAAACTGCCCGTTGGTTAGGTAAATTTTCTTGGCACTGCAGTACATTACCACTGTTGGACCTCATGAAATGCCTGCTACATAGCCTTATTTCCATTGTCAAAACATTTTTCCCCATTTTAAGTACCTTATGAATAATTGCAATGATCAGTTCTATTATCTTTCTTTTCTTTATTAAGCTGAATAGAGCAAACTCCTTAATTCTACATGATGGATTCTGTGCTTTCATCCTGTGCTTCATTTGGTGGTCCCTGAAAATGGCTTTGTATTCTGTATCTTTTCATATACATGCTGAGTTTATGTGGCAAGGTTTTGGCAGTGGAGGGACTGCAGCAGGGGATTCTAAGATACTGGAAGCTTCCCCCATGAAAGACAGAGCCAGTTCCAGCTGGCTCCAAGATGGACCTGCAGCTGGCCAAAGCTGAGCTCATCAGTGACAGTGGTAGCACCTCTATGATAACATATTTAAGACAGGGTGAAAAATGCTGCACAACAGCAGCTGGGAGAGATGAGTGAGAATATGTGAGGAACAATTCTGCAGACATCAAGGTCAGTGAAGGAGGATGAGGTGCTCCAGGTGCCAGAGCAGAGATTCCCCTATGGCCCTTGGTGAAGATTATGGTGACACAGGTTGACACCTGCAGCCCATGGAGGTTTATGGTGGAGCAGATATCTACCTGCAGCCTGTGGACGACCCCAGCACTGGAGCAGGTGGATCTGTCTTGAAGAAATTGTGGCTCATGGAGAGCCAGCACTAGAACAGGCTGCTGGCAGGACCTGTGACCCAAGCTGGAACAGTCTGTTCCTGAGGGACTGCACTCCATGGAATGAGCACATGCTGGAGCAGTTCTTGAAGGACATGCATTGGAGAAGTTCATGAAGAACTATTGTATGGGAGGGACCCCACCCTGAAGAACTATTGTATGGGAGGGACCCCATCCTAGAGCAGGGGGATAGTGTGAGAAGGAAGAAGTAGCAGAGATGATGTCATGAACTAACTGCAACTCCTACTCCTCATCTGCCTGGGTCGCTTGAGAGGAGGAGGTAAAGAAATAGGACTGAAGTTGAGCCCAGGAAAAGGGAAGGGTAGTGGGTAGGTGTTTTTTTATTTTGTTCTTATTTCTCACTATCTTTCTCTGTTTAATTGTCAAAAAAATTACATTAACTTACCCAAGCCTATTTCGCATGTGACATTAATTGGTAAAGTGATCACCCTGTCATTATCTTGATCCATGACTTTTGCCTAATTTTAATTTTTCTTCTGTTTTTTTATTTACTGCATGACATCAGATGTTTCCTTCTTTTTGTGTGGATCCTCACCCATCTGTTAATGACAGTACAATAAGAACTCTATTTGGTCAGCAAGATGCAAACAATAACACGATGTATTTCTGTTGCTGCAGTGCTATCACATGGTAGTCATCAGTAAGTGACGTTTCCACTCTTGCTATTGCAGATGCCAAATGATATGCTTTGTTTCAGCTTGTAGACCATTTTGCATTGACCGTGTATTTCCATCTCTCAGTGCCAATTAAGAACTGTGCATAACATACAGTAACGAAGAGAAAATTCTATTTTTACAACTAGAAAATAATCCCCTAAACTCTTCTTATTGAACAATGCATAATCATAGCTCTGCTGAAGAAACTCTTTCATGCACAAAGTGAATGAAGCATCAGTCTAGCTAGAAAGCAGTTAGTCGTTCCTTGTTAATTTGCTCAGAAATCACAGAATTGCAGAATGGCTATAGATGCAGAGCCATGTATAAATGCAGCGTATAGAAGGGACCTCTAGAGGTCATCTTGACCAACCCCTCTGCTCAAACCGGATCACCTAGAGCCAATTGCCTAGGGTCACGTCCAGAGGGCTTTGATGTATGTGCAAGGATGGAGACCCCACAACTTCCCTGGGCAACCTGTGCCAATGTTTAGTCACCCTTAGAGTAAAAAAGTGTTTCCTGATGTTCATAGGGAACCTGCTGTGTTTCAGCTTTTGCCCATTTCCTCTTGCCTGTCACTGGGCACCTCTGAAAAGAGCCTGGCTCCATCTCCTTTACAACCTCCTCAGGTATTTGTACGTATTTATGTGTATTATTTTGTGTTTTCATGCTGAGTGCTCCTGATCACCTGTTTTATTCTTGATGTGCCTAGAAATGATCTCCAGGATTAGTCCCTTTATTAGCTTCCCAGAGACTAAGGTGAGGCTGACCAGCCTGTACCCAGGTACTTCTTTCTGCTCTTTTTTAAATAGGAGTGACATTTGTTTTCCTTCAGTCTCAGGCACTTCTCCCAGTCACCAGGATCATTCAAAGAATATCTGGAATGGCCTCAAAGTAACATCAGCCAGATCCCTCAGCATTCATGGGTGCATCCCATCAGGGCCCATAGATTATATATGTCTAGTTTTCTTGAGTATTCTTGGACTTGAACATCTTCCACTAAGAGTATGTTTTCCCTGCTCCAGATTTTCTCCCTGGTCTTCACTTTCTGTATACTTCCTTCATATGTCTGAGTTTTGCCCAGCTCAGATAGAAGTGTCTCCTTGGTAATCCATGCAGGCCTTTGAGCATTTGCCTGACTCCCTGCTTGTTGGGATGGACTGGTCTCAAGCCTGGAGGGAATAATCCTTGAATATTAGCCAGCTTTCTTGGGCACCCCTTCCTTCCAGGGCCTTATCCCATGTGAATCTTCCAAGCAGTCTCATATTTTTCAAGAAATCTTTCATGCAGTCTTTGGATTGTTTCCAAGCAATCCTTCATATTTTTCATGGTTTTGTTCTGTTGAATCAACCATAGAAATTATTTCCTCTTGATAATGACAACTTTCAAAATCTTGCTTGTGTCTCGTTCAGTTGACTTCTAATTGCTTTCTTAGCAGGGAATTATGCCTAAGGTTTTGGTGTGTATTGGTTTTGTTTGGCAAGGTTTTGGTAGCAGGGTGGTGGAGGCTACAGAGATGGCTTCTGTGAGAAGCTGCAAGAAGCTTCCCCTACATCTGATGGAGCCAATACCAGTGGGCTCAAAGATGGACCCACCACTGGTCAAGGCTGAGCCCATCAGTGATGGTAGTAACACCTCTGTGAGAATGTATTTAAGAAGGGGGGTGAAACCCCTGTGCAACAGCAACTGCAGAGAGAGGAGTGATGATACATGAGACAAACAGCTCTGCAGACACTGAGGTCAGTGCAGAAAGAGGAGGAGGAGGTGTTCCAGGAACTGGAGCAGAGATTCCCCTTCAGCCCTTGGTGAAGACCTGGTGAGGCAGTCTGTGCCCCTGCAGCCCATGGAAGTTAATTGTGGAGCAGATACCCACCTGCAGGCCGTGGCAAGTGGATGTGTCTGAAGGAGGCTGTGTCCCTGTGTGAAGCTTGCACTGGAGCAGGCTCCTGGCAGGACCCAAAGGCCCTATGGGGGACCCACAATGGAGAAGTCTGTTTCTGAAGGACTGCACCCTGTGGAAGGGTTCCATGCTGAGGCTGTTTGTGAAGAGCTACAGGCCATTGAAAGGACCTATGTTGGGAGAGTTCATGAAGAACTGTCTCTCCTGGGAGGGATCCCACACTGGAGCAGGGGGAGGGTGTGAAAAGCCCTCCCCCTGAGGAGGAAAGATCAGCAGAGACAACATGTGATGAACAGACCACAGCCTCCATTCCCCTTCCCCCTGTGTCACTTGCAGGGAGGAGGTAAAGAATTTGGGAGTAAAGTTGAGCTGGGGAAGAAAAGAGGGGTGGGGAAGGCATTTTAAAATGTGTTTGTTTGTTTTTTTATTATACTTCTCTGATCTGATTAGTAATATATTAAACTAATTTCCCCAAGTCAAGTCTGTTTTGCCTGTGACAGTAATTTGTGAGTCATCTCTCCCTGTCCTCATCTTGATCCATGAGCCTTTCATTATATTTTTCTCTCCCCTGTCCAGGTGAGGAGGGGACTGATGGAGTGGCTTTTGATGGGCACCTGGTGTCCAGCCAGGGTCAAATCACCATGTTTTTGTTGTTTTGTGGAGCTTTTATGTTTGTTTGGAGGTTTTTTTATTGATGAGGTTTGTGGGTTTTTTAGCTTGATCACTCACATGTTACTAGTTTATGTGTAGCGCATAAACTAGATTAGTCTGGCTGTTACTAGTATCTGTTTTTCAGTTACTTGACCCATTTTCAATTTCAAATAAATCTAACTCCTGTGTAAGTTTCAGACATACCAATTTCCAAAGATTTCATAAAAGTCAGCAGCTGTTTAGAAACAAAAGATTCTATTAACTTTTCTAAGGAGAAAAGATCCAAAGAAAACAGCTGTTTTTCATTAGTCACTGGGTGGGTGGTGGTCTTTGCCAGAATACAGGCTGACCAGTTAGTTAGCTTACATGTGTCTCCACAGGAGCCATACTATATTTCTTTACCTCTTTGCTGAAACAAAGTGAGTGACATAGAAGTGAGATGAGTTATAGGAGTCAGGAATATGGGAGGAAAAGCAATTAAGTCTGGGTTGAAGGAGGGTGTGGAAATACCATGTAAGAGTAAGTCAGAGGTTTACAAAAAATCTTAGAGGAAAGAGCATGTGGATATTGTGATCCAATGAGATGGAAAAAGACATAGCTAAATAAATAATACATGCTTTACTACTTCCCGTACCTACAGAAAATGTTCTCTAGTCAACAATATTAGATTCTAGAATCAATGATCAGACACTGACCGTTTGGAAAATTCACATTTACACACAATAAATTCAGATTCATATAGGACAAAAACATTTTAGTGGTGATGACATTAACATTTTATCCAAAATGTTAATGACTGTTTTAATGAAAGTCTAAAACTGAAAAGTAATTTTAAGTAGATTCTGGTATTAGTTTTAACATTATATTAACATTAACTTATGTTCCTCTATATAGGGATAGGAAAGCCCTAGAAAATGGTGTTATGAACTATCTTTTCATTAAGTTCATTACAGTTGCTACTTACTTAAAGTATTCCTTCTGGAGAGTAGGGGAGATAAATCTTCCCTATTGAACTGTTCACTTTATTTGAATAGCCTGGATATCTATAGATAGGACTCAAACCTTGGAATTGAAATAGATTTATCTCCATTGGGGTTTACCTTTGCTTGTTTCAAATAAAATTAGTTTTCATATGACCTAGCTAAAAGTCTGTGAAAATCAGGAAACAAGGATGCTCATTTTATTTTAACTGGGCTTATAATGTGCAGTTTGACAAAAGGGTTCACTTTGCTTTCTTTTGGTACCATTACTCTTTATATAATGTTCTTTACTCTGTCTGGAGAGTAATTTAGCTTCAATGGGAGTTCCGATGAAGGACACTCCATTGTTTCATCACTGTATAGAGATAAAGTAGAACTCATAGTCCTGTGAGTAAGGAGCTAGACCCCATCAGATATTGAACAAAGTCTTGGTAAAGCCAGAAACTTCCTGATTTAGGGGAAATTACTCAATGAGATGCATCCCAATTAATGATTACCATCTAAAAAGTAAGGCATATAATCAAAGTTGTCTGGAATCAATGGAGAAAGAAAAGCATATGAAAAGAATGGTTCACTATTTCTGTGTCAAATGTTGGCACTTTTTCTCATCTTTAGTTAAAAAAATGTAAATATGAATTATAATTTTCCCTTTTTTTCTACTTGTCTTTTTTTACTAATTAGGTTT
This sequence comes from Falco naumanni, assembly GCF_017639655.2. Classification (NCBI taxonomy): domain Eukaryota; kingdom Metazoa; phylum Chordata; class Aves; order Falconiformes; family Falconidae; genus Falco; species Falco naumanni. The sequence continues at coordinate 84,699,533 of NC_054058.1, read as the reverse complement.
TTAAACTTTGGGAGCAGATAACTCTGTTGGTATTTTTTTTTAATGCTTCATGCTTTATGTCAACAAACCTCAACTGGTAAATATGAGGAGGTCATAAAATAACTGTATGCCCCAGTCTTCTACAGGATCAGTTCAGGAGATTAGGAAAGTGCGACGAGCGAGGGGAAGCAAGCAGCCGACTCAGTATGAGTGATAAAGCAAGCTCCGATTTATTACGACGCAATTATGATATTTATATATTTTCAGTTAATTATGCCTACTAGTCATATGTTGATTGGCTAAGCCCTAACGATTACATCTTCGTACGGCCTCCTACTTGCGGTTCCTGTGATTAACTTGTCTCATAGCTTGGCTCCGTGTTCTACGTGACTTCCTCAGAGTTAGTTGCAACATCTTCTGCAAGCTCAGCATCGACCTTTTCCTTATCTTCCTTGTCCATTGTTCATTCTTGCAAGCTCAGTAAACTTTTCTCTGCGGCCTAGTCTGGTTCACTCCAAACTCATGTCAAGTGCTGTGTCGCACAGTCCTTCCATGGATCCGTGGCCGTTTTCTCTCATCCATTCTGCAACAGGAAAGTACAAAAATTCAATTTCTGAAAATACAGTGCATGACTGATTCATTTGAGAAATAACTTCTGGTAATTTAATTGTAGTGTGTGTTTACCATGATGTATTCTATGGTCTGTTGCATCACCTGACATAAGGTGTATAAACATCTTGTAAGAAATCAGAATATAATGTATTCTGAATTACTGATTTCCTAAATAGTAGTAAAATAGCAAAAGAGTTTATCTTACAGGTACAGTATTAAAAATGGGATTTCTAGACTTGTTTATTGAGCACATCTTTAAACAGTCTTTTGTTAAAATGTGGATTTAATTTCTTCCTACTTCTTGTAGTCTAGTTAGCATCAATGCACACAATCAACTGGCACACTCTTCTTGACCTGTACAGGTTCCTTTGATAGCAGTAGTTTATAATTGTGAGCTGGTGATGAAACAGTTAAAGCAAGAGTGTTTTTTTCTTGTTGCTCACAGCAGTGAGCAACAAAAGTTCAGAAGATAACAAGAACTTCTTGCTGTTAAGGAATTATAAAATGTATTTGCAAATAAGTGTCTAATGGCAGTTGTCAGAAGCAATTAGTTTCAAATACATTTCACAGTTTAATCATGCTGAGAAATGCTTCTGAACTTTAAGAATCCAGACTAAATAACATGGGTATAGTTTCCTATTAAAAAGCATGAAAAATACTGGAGGAAGATTGTTTACCTCTGATTAAACTATGTATATTATTTATGTCTCATCCATTAGTTTATAAACTCTGGCTTCTCAAAAGAGTATCAAATATTCATATAATACCTGCAAGTCCTAGGTTTTTCATTTAGAGAGCTTTAATTTAATGGAAGACATGTAAAATATTTTTTTATTTAGGTTTACTTTTATACTTCAGCTGGATAATAGGTCAAATACTTATTGGTGAGACAAAAAATATCATATGCATCAGTGTTCTTGATAAGGGCTCTAAGACATAATGCAGCCTTTGATTCTTGTCCTTATCCAGAATCCTGACTGTTAAGACTCACGTACGAATAATCTTAGAATAGATCCTAAGGAAACATGTAGATTGTGCGAGTTTCATGAAAAAAAAAATGGACTGGTGTAGGTATGTGTGCTCATTTTCATTTGCAAAATGTAATTAAGGGAAGATACAGACAGCAAATGGAGATGAAAGAGTAATGTTGGAGACTGGACACATTCTGAGATGAATGGTAAAATAAGAGAGGGAATATTCTATAGCGAACAGGTGCTGAAATGGACCTAGTATGGATAGGAACAGATACAAAAATTAGAGAAGGAAAGAAATAGAAAAGAGAAATTAAAGTGCATCTTATATACTTAAAACCAGCAAATAGTTTAAAGATAAGGGATTTATATGACATGTATTGCTTAACTCTAATATATAGGAAAGCTTTATAATATAGGTGCACGTAGAGGAATTACAGAGGAATGAAGCTGGGTTAATTAACATTGATAATATACAGCTGTGGGCTGGCTTCAGGGGCTGTGGGCTGGCATACGTGGATAATGTGCAGCTGTGGCTGGTTCCTGCTAAGGAAATTTTTTCAAGATTTCTTAATGGTTTCTTAAAAAAACATTTTACAAGAGAGATATTAAACTACAGGAGAGACTCCTATGAAGGGCCACTACGGAGATTAAGGGATTAGAGCACCTCTTAATGTAAGGAAAGAGAGAGAGCTGGGACTGTTTAGCCTCAGAAGAAAAGGCTCAAGGGGGATTTCATAAATGTGTACAAATACCTGAGGAGGTTGTAAAGGAGATGGAGCCAGGCTTTTTTCAGTGGTGCCCAGTGACAGGCAAGAGGAAATGGGCAAAAGCTGAAACACAGCAGGTTCCCTATGAACATCAGGAAACACTTTTTTACTCTAAGGGTGACTAAACATTGGCACAGGTTGCCCAGGGAAGTTGTGGGGTCTCCATCCTTGCACATACATCAAAGCCCTCTGGACGTGACCCTAGGCAATTGGCTCTAGGTGATCCGGTTTGAGCAGAGGGGTTGGTCAAGATGACCTCTAGAGGTCCCTTCTATACGCTGCATTTATACATGGCTCTGCATCTATAGCCATTCTGCAATTCTGTGATTTCTGAGCAAATTAACAAGGAACGACTAACTGCTTTCTAGCTAGACTGATGCTTCATTCACTTTGTGCATGAAAGAGTTTCTTCAGCAGAGCTATGATTATGCATTGTTCAATAAGAAGAGTTTAGGGGATTATTTTCTAGTTGTAAAAATAGAATTTTCTCTTCGTTACTGTATGTTATGCACAGTTCTTAATTGGCACTGAGAGATGGAAATACACGGTCAATGCAAAATGGTCTACAAGCTGAAACAAAGCATATCATTTGGCATCTGCAATAGCAAGAGTGGAAACGTCACTTACTGATGACTACCATGTGATAGCACTGCAGCAACAGAAATACATCGTGTTATTGTTTGCATCTTGCTGACCAAATAGAGTTCTTATTGTACTGTCATTAACAGATGGGTGAGGATCCACACAAAAAGAAGGAAACATCTGATGTCATGCAGTCCAAAAAACATGCAGTTAAACATTTTGTATTGCAGAAAAAGTATCACTAGCACTAAAATAATATTTTTCCAGACAAATCCCCATACTTGAGATTTTCATTAATACCTTACTGTCCAGGTATGTGAACTTTATTAACTGCTCACAGTACCGCTGTACACATTTATATATTTGGTGAAAGCACAAGACAGTCTGGCCTGTGCACTCAGACATTTGCCTTTCTCTCATGTGCAGAAGTTTCATCAAGCACTCCAACAAAACTAATATAAAAACAAGACTAAAAATCTGTAAAAAAGTATAGCAAATATCATTTTGGGTTACCCATCTAGTAAAAGATCATGCATGTTCCTTTCTATCAGTGACTGTGCTTAGGCATAATTTATCAGCAAAATGCTAACCAATCTCCCTTCTCAACTTGGAGCCTCAAAGGTGATATCAACTGCTATCTCATCGTGTGCCTGAGCAAGATGTAGATCCTCTGGGAACCTCCTGACTTTATTTTTCATTCTTAGTTCCCACTGTTTCTAACACACTGTTTTGTACTGCTCTGTTCTTTTCCACTTTTTTATTTTTATTGAAAATCTTCTCCAAACACAGTATGCAAACTTTTTGTCCTTTTACTGGCTGTTTTTCTGTGACCCATGCTGGTATTTCCTCTGTCACTGGTTTCTCCTGTTCATGTCCAGTCCATTATTCTCCAGTCCTCTTCCTTCAGCATTCTTTTTCTTCTTTAAGCCATTTGTATATGTGTGTGTGTGCGTTTTGCTTGTTTGGTTAGTTTTGGGGGTTTTGCCCGTTTTTTTTCACCACACTTCTTCTAGTGTTATTAGGATTGTCTTTTTTTTTTTTCTTTTTTTTTTTTCTTCTATGATTTGAAGCTGTAAGTTGTGTTGCCCACTCATCAGTCTTCCTGGAATACTCTTGTTTGTCAGTTTACTTCCTTGCTTCCTTCTACCCTTATTATCAAACAGAATAATTAATACAACAGACAGCCATGTATATCTATCCCCTTCTTGTATCTGATTTTTGACATCTTTATTCCAGAAGACAAGTAATTCTGTCAGTGCATTCTTGCCTTTGTTAATAATACGTCTTTTCAAAGAATAGCAAGTCTGACAGCCAGCTCTAAAATAATTACATCTAACCTCCTCCATATATATATTTATTATTCAATTAGAAATATTCCTTAAGGGCCCAAAATACTCAATCTTAATTGTACTGGGCTGATTTTTAGGCTAGACAGTGTAAAATACAGTCCTGGACCCTTCTATGAATGTCCATGAAGATGAGCATCACAGGAAAAGTAAAGGACATGGAAACATGTTGCAGACAAATATACAAGCATGCACATACACACTCAGGGTCAGTCCCAAGTTAAGGCCAGAGAGAGCAGACCCTGTTAGCACAGTCAAACTTTCTTCTCGGAGACACCTTGTGCTAGAGAGAGGAGGCAGAACTCTTAGTAGAGGAAACAACCAGAAGGAAAGCCCTTTACACATTTTATATAATGGCAAGGACTTGAGCTTTTAATGTTCCTAACTCAGGCTACTTCAAACTGTGACTAGAGTAACAATAGATAGCAATTAGAGAGCAGGCTATTTGCTTCTATGTGAGAAAAATTGCCAACAGTTCCACTTCTCTACTTTTCTGAGTGAGGACTTCCCGTCCAAACAGTACTGTAAGAAAGGACATGGCCAGTGATACTAACAATAATAAAGATAATAATGTACTGCCTAGAACTAGGTCACATCACAGTTGACTACAAAAATGGAGGGAAAAAGCTGTTTCCCAATCTCAAAAATTTTCATCTCCATGTGATGAGGTGATAGGCAGAAATTATAGGAAAAACAGAAACAAACAAATAACAAAGCCCAAATTAATAGGTAGTGGAAAAAAACAGCAACTATTTTCCTGAGGGAGTACAGTGAATTCACTTTCTGGATGTATAATCTTAGAAAACTAACTGGTCAGAGGCAAAAATCAGTCTCTTGATGATGGGTAATACTTTTCAGATATTTCCTTATTTCTTTCTTTTATTTGTGATGAAGAAAAAACAGCTTCTCTCCTTCAAAACACAAAACTCTATTTTTAAATCATAATATTCCTAGACTACCAGATATTTATTTTTTTTTCAGGATAATCTACAATTGCCTCTTCTCCTTCTGTCACAGCTTTCCTTATGTCACATCTTCATTTCCCTAGCAGTTTTGCTGTGTTATGTTGTTTGTGTGAGACAGGCATACACCCCAGCTGTCAAAGACATGTTACTTCTATTGCTTCAGAAGGTAGCAAAGGTCCTTCAAATAAATGTTGCACCTGACTTAGCCAAAACTCCTCATAGGTCCACTGGTATATGGTTTTAAAGGTATATTTATGGCTTTTAAGGGATTTATTCTCAAATTTTCATGATTTACAAGATTACAGAATGGTCACGGTTGGAAGGGATCTCTGGAGATCATCTAGACCAACCCCCTGCTAAAGCAGCTCCACCCAAAGCAGATTGCACAGGGTTGTGTCCAGGAAGATTTTGAATATCTCCAGAGAAGGAGACTCCACAGCCTCTCTGGGCAGCCTGTCCCAGTGCTCTGTCACCCTCAAGGCAAAGAAGTTTTTCCTCACATTCAGAAGGAACTTCTTGTGTGGCAGTTTGTGCCCGTTGCCCCTTGCCCCGTCACTGGGCAGCACTGAAAAGAGCCTGGCCCCATCCTCCTGACACTCAACCCTAAGATATTTACATTCATTGACAAGATCCCCCCTCAGCCGTCTCTTCCCCAGGCTACACAGGCCCAGCTCCCTCAGCCTTCCCTCACAGGGGAGATGCTCCAGTCCCCCCACCATCCCTGTAGCGCTCTGCTGGACCCTCTCCAGTTGTGCCCTGTCTCTCTTGAACTGGGGAGCCCAGCACTGGACACAGCGCTCCAGATGTGGCCTCACCAGGGCAGGGCAGAGGGGCAGGATCACCTCCCTCGACCTGCTGGCCACGGTCCTCCTAATGCCCCCCGGGATCCCACTGGCCTTCCTGGCCACCAGGGCACACCGCTGGCCCATGGGCAACTGGCCGCCCACCAGCACTCCCAGTCCCTTCCCCGCAGAGCTGCCCCCCAGCAGGTCACCCCTGGCCTGTGCTGGTGCTGGGGTTACAGGTGCAGGACCCCACACGGGCCTTTGCTGAACTCCATCAGGTCCCTCTCCACCCAGCTCTCCGGCCTGTCCAGGCCTGGCTGAAGGGCAGCGCGGTCTCCTGGGGGATCAGCCGCTCCTCCCGGTTCTGTATCACCAGCAAACTGCTGAGGGTGCCTCTGTCCCCTCATCCAGGGCACCGAGGGAAAGGTTGGGCAGGACTGGACCCAGCACTGACCCCTGGGGAACACCATCTCCAGGCCTCCAGCTGGTCCCTGGGCTGCTGATCACAACCTCTGAGCTCTGCCGTTCAGCCAGTTCTCAGCCCACCGCACTGCCCACTCATCTAACCCACGCTGCCTGAGCTTACCTATGAGGATGTTACGGGAGACAGCGTGAAAAGCCTTGCTGTGATCAAGGTAGACAACATCCACTGCTCTCCCCTCATCTATCCAGCCAGTCATTCCATCATAGAAGGATTTGAAGTTGGTCAGCCATGATTTCCCCTTGGTGAATCCATGTTGACTACCCCCGATGACCTTCTTTTCCTCCACATGCCTAGAGATGACCTCCAGGATGAGCTGTTTCTTCACCTTTCCAGGGATGGAGGTGAAGCTGACTGCCCTGTAGTTTCCTGGGTTGTCCTTCTTGCCCTTTTTGAAGACTGGAGTGACACTGGCTTTCCTCCAGTCCTCAGGCACCTTTCCTGTCATCCATGGGCTTTCAAAGATGATGGGGAGTGGCTTGGCAATAACACCTGCCAGCTCCCTCAGCACTCAGGGGTGCATCCCATCAAAGCCCGTGGATTTGTGGGTGCCAGGTTTATTTAAGTGCTCCCTAGCACGATCCTCCTTGACCAAGGTAAATTCTTCCTTTCTCCAGACTTTCTCTCTTGCCTCTAGAGTCTGGGATTCCTGAGGGCTGACCTTAGCAGTAAAGACTGAAGCAAAGGCAGCTTTCTGTATCTCCATGTTCTCTGTACCTTCATCGCCAGGGCACCCACTTCACTCATCAGCAGGCCCACATTTTCCCTAAGTCATCTTTTTCCTGCTGATGTACTTGAAGAAGGCCTTCCTGTTGTCCTTGACTTCATTCCCCAGATTTAATTCCAAATGGACCTTAGCCTTTCTCATCAACTCCCTGCATGTTCTGACAACATCCCTATATTCCTCCCAAATGGCCTGTCCCTTTTTTCCAAATCCCATAAACTTCCTTCTTCTGTTTGAGGTTTTCCAGGAGTTCCTTGCTCACCCATGCAAGCCTCCTGCCCCCTTTGCTTGATTTCTTACTCATGGGGATGCACCAATTATGAATTTGGAGGAAGTGATGCTTGATTAGTTAGATTTCTCAGAAATTGGCTTGTGCTGTTACATTACTTTTTGGGTTTTGTGCTGCACTGGTCGGTCTCATACAGACACTATTAGTAGTCTTCCTTTAATATAAAAGCGAAAGAATATTTAGTTTCATCCCTCAGTTACTGATCAACAGACTTACTGTAAACTGCAACTGTCTTATAAATAAAGAAATGCATAGGTCCAAGAAAAATAGTCTAATTATATTCTTTGACACAGTACATTTACCTAATCAAAATTATAGTGCTATACTGTAGAATTTTAGGGCTGTCATACAAACTTTTAAAATAAAGAGGCTCATATTTAAATGACGGAACAAGTTCATGCAGAAGAAAGACAGACAGTATGTATCTCTTTTCTATGTACTGTTTAAATTAATTGAAATTATTTGACTTAAGGTTATATCTGCCTAGACCTGTGCTTAGAGGGAGTTCAGAAGTGAAATTCAGATACAAGTTAATCAAAAGGATCTCCGTCTTTAATAGATCATTTTCAGAAGTGAATATTTCATTTTTATATTCGATATTTTTTCTCTTGAGGGTGGCTGGAACTATAGATCATATATGTATTACATATATATTTACAACAGGAGTAGTATCCCTGAAATATACTGTTCTTCAGATAACAAGCATGAGGTCCTCAGGGTGCTATGTAATAGCCTTTACCTCAAATAGATTCTGGTCTACATTATCTATTCTCTGTATAAACAGTGCCAATCTAAAACACCTAAAAGAGACAACTACCTGAGCAAAACGGCGAACAAACTGAACTAACACATCTCAGAATATGCATGCCCTACTCTTACAACCTAACATGCCCCTCCTTATTTCCCTCTTCCATCCACTGCGTGCAAGTTACCAAACCTCATTCTCCTTTATTTTCAAGCAGATCTGAATTCTATCTATGCCAGGAAAAGTGCCTGCACATATAGACCTTACTGCAGGTGTGTATTCATTATGAAAGGCAGCAACAGGGGGAAAAGAAACAAAGAAAACAAGTTCTCTACTTCCAGCAATGACATCTATGTACATTCCCAGTACAGCACTGTATTTTCTCTTCTCTTCTCCTTTACATTCGGAGGCTGTAAAATTACAGATTTTTCAAAGAGAATGCAGCTCTGCTGCCAAAAGCCCACAACAGAGCCTTGTCTCCACTGCAAGGGCAATATAAAGCAGGACAAAGCCCTCTCATTCACAGCAATGCAAGTACGCTGCCAGGTTTAAGATCTTATATGAAAAATGTGAAACAACAGCATATGGAGGAAAATACTGCTAGGCTGCAATGTTATGTTTTGGAGTGACTGGGAAAAGAACAAGTGTTAGGTGTAGAAGTGTTACTGTACACTGTTTAGCAGCTATCACAAATACATAGAGAAGGACATGGTAAATTAGCTATTGATGAAATCGCTTTGACTGCTTCACTACCAAAAAAATGAAACCTATTAAAGAAATGCAAAAGAAAACAGAAATTACTGAAGAGGAAATCTGATCTTCTCTAGCTCAATTCTGATTCTGACTGCCAACATTTATGTAGATTGTCATTAGGATGTCTAGATGTTTCCAAACTAAAATGAACACATATATCATATGACCACAAAATGAAATAAGTACATTTATAGTATGACCAGGAGAGGCTTGCAAGATTCAGAGGACATTTGTGGAAAGAGGGATAGACAGTATGCCCCCACATTTTTTTCAAATTTGATCACATTATTAGTAAACCAAATACAAACTAAGACGAATGACTACTACCAAAATAAATTGTTGTAAACACAAGTTCCTGGCTGGAAAAGCATGGTGGCATTTCACACCAGTGAAGAACTCTCTTCAGACAGTCTTTTACAAGCACAGTGACTGTAAAATATATGCTTGAACATGGGGGAATTATTAGAGAGCTGGAGTGGAGGGGAATGATTCAGAGGAATGCAACACTGCCTCTGTGAAGAAAGGCTGAAAGAGTTAGAGTTGGTCAGTCTGGAGAAGAAAAGGCTCTGAAGACACCTTATTGTGGCCTTTTCATAGTTAAAAGGGGATTCTAAGAAAGACAAAGACTTTTTACCATTGCTCATAGTGACAGGACAAGGGGAAATGGTTTTAAACTGAAAAAAACAGGTTTAGATCGGACATAATGAAGAATTTTTTTACTATGAGGGAGGTGAGACACTGGAACAGGTTGCGCAGAGAAGTTGTGGATGCATCTCTGAAAATGTTCAGGGTTGGATGGGGCTCTCCATGACCTGATCTAATGCAAGATGTTCCTGCCTATGGAAAAGGGTTAGGGCTAGGTGTTCTTTAAGATCCCTTCCAACCCGAATCATTATATGATTCTATGACAAACCCTATTTTTATTTTATTATTATTATTATTTCTTCCAACTAGGGCCCATTGTTAGACCTGACTTAAACTCAAAACAGACTTAAGTGTATACAGCACCTATGTATATATCTTCAAATCTTTGTGTGCTCTTGTGACTTCTTAAAACAGAGTTTTCCTGCTAACTCTTACCTCTTTTAGCTTTATCTACTTAATATTCTTATGCCTTGACATAGCAAGCTACCACTGGAGTGTGTTTCATGACATCTTTTAACCATAGAACTGATTTATTCTGTATTTAATACTTATAATTCATTAGAAAATTTCACATTACATTTAGCAAATGTCATGGAGACATTCTCATAATCATTTACCGGTCAATAGAAACAACTGAGCCTCAGAATTAGTTCCTACAATTCGGGTAGCCAGTAAAATGAAAGAGTCAGTTCGAACTACAAGGATCATACCTCTAATGTTACAGAACATTTATGAATGGAAGGACAGTATGCTCAGGTAAAATCTTTATTAAACCTTTTGGTGTTTGGAAAAACAAGAGTATGTGAAGAAAGTATTTAGACTGGGGAGTGTATCTACATGAATGGGTTTTTTAAATTGCTCAATACATGCAAACTTGAGTTACTTGATTAACTGATAAAAGTTGTATACAAGATAGTAAGAACAAACATTTAACAGGACTGAAACAGAACAAGGTCTTAAAATAAAAAGATTAGTCAGGATGAGTTTGGTACAATGCTCTGGGTGATGCTCTGTGTTGAGAAAGGAATGTACTCAGAATAATTAGAAAAGATAAAGTGGGCACCTGAAGGAGAAAAGGAGACCATCAAGTCAGGAAATCATTGAACAAAGATAATTGAAATGTCTACTACACCTAGATCCCACCTATTATGAATGGAATGATTAGGTGTCAAAATCAAATGAGTATGTATGTAAAGATGTGTAACTTCTCACGAAAACTGTATAAAATACCTAACATTTCACTGAAAACTTTGAAGCTACTTTGTCCGGTGCGAATCAGCTAGCTCCCTAGCGTTGCACGAAATAAATACCTTTGCTGCTTAAAGACAAAATTCGTCTCTGAGCAGTTAACTCTGTGCCCTTTTGGCATCAGGACTGAAGTTGAACAGCTAAGCTTTTTAATTTTGGCTTTTAGTCTCTACGTTTTGGGGTCAATATTTGTAATAGAGGAACCCAGGCTGACAATGCATCACTTCCAAAGACTTCTGAGAGTTCATTAAATACTGTTTCATTGATATTCTGCACAGTAAAACTGCCAATAGATAAATGAGGAAAACCCACAGAAATAGAAAGAGAGAAGATAAAAGACAGCAATGAACAATTAACATTTCTGAAGTCTGTGCTGCAGATTCTGGCTTGATCGCTGATGGTTTCCTTTACTCAGCCCACCCTAGGGCAACTGGAATTTATACTTGCTTTGTAATATGCAGTCCTGTGCGTTTTTCTGTACCTGATACAGAAATGTTGAAGTAGGTATTTCCTGTTTAGCCAGAAGTAGGATTTTGAGGAATAAATGCCACAGTAAAAGAAGAGAACGGAGGAAGGACACGGCAAAAAAGGGCTGCACTAGTATGTAGTGCTAGTATTTCAATACTATATAATAATTGATTTGATAACACTTTAGATATGCAAGTATCCTAAGATGCCTTAAAACAAAATCTAGAAAATCAGCCACAGAAATACAACTTAGCTTCACGGTAAATTAAAGGGAAACATTCAGACCAAATTATTCCTATAAGAAAGTGAGTTTGAAGACTTCTGAAGAAAATGGAAACAGCTTCCAGAAATGAAAGAAGACCTTAAAAAGGACTTTTGAGAGGCGCTATTGTCAAGACATAGCTGTATGTAACATACGTAGCAGAAAATGTTGGCCTAAGAAGGATAATGCATGCTAACCCCCTAAAGGCACTGTATAAAATCATAGAATCAGCCTGCAAAATAGCTTGGAGACAAGAATGCAATATGGTAAAACTCTGATTAGTCAACCATTGTTTACCAACAGTCTCTGTTTTCCAAAATCAAAGCATTATGTCTTAGCCTGCACTGTGTATGGTTTTGTTTTCTTCTTTTCTCTCAACTCTGTCTCCTATAGATACTAACAGTTAAAATATTTCTGGGGTATTTAATCTTAGTGTTGCAAAGACACAACCAGTCAATGCTTAACTCTCTTGCTCTAAATGCTATTATCTCATCTAACAGGTGGATGAGTGACTTGCCAGGACAATAATCACGTTTAAGTAGTAAAAGAAAAAAAATATGAAATAGGAATAATAATTCCAATGGATGGATGGACAGATGAACAGATGGATATTAAAGTTGAAAGAATATTCTTAACTAAAAAAGAAGGAATTTAACTGGATTACTCTTTTTAAATAAAAACTGCCACAACCTAATTTGTTCTATTCCCTTTTATGTTTGAACAGCAATGTTTTCAGCCAAAATATAGAGTTTCATTGCTTGAAGCAGTAAGTATTAGTCATATACAAACTGACAAGTAGTCTCTGTCTGCTGTTCATGGTCATATTATATTATTCTGAAAGGAAAAGAAATTAAAGATTTGGCAAAATATTCCCCATTGTTATCAACATAGTCAGTTCTATGCAACTATACTTGAACCGTGTTATTTTATAAACATTGTAACAGAAGGAAAACAGCATCACAGCATGGCCTTATGAAAGTATGTCTCAAGTTTACAAAATTAATTATAAATTATAAAAGTAATTAATCAACCATGCTTTCTTTGAAATCACTCTGTAAAATAATTTATTAGCCTTTATGTAATAGTCACAGATGCTAAACTCAGCTGTCACAGATGTTTCCACCACCTAGTCTGATAACTGTTTTTTTTCACATGACCTTCTTTTGCCAAAGAATCAAAGCATGCTAATTAGACCTACAAAAGGGAAATAAATCCTCACTTTAAAAGCTCATTTCTTTCTGTCTGCAAACTTAACATAGCCTATGTGTGTGTATTCTTGGTAACTATGTTGCATACACCTCATGACTTTCATGAAAATTATTGTTCAACCATCAGCAAAAACATGTAGGTGTTTTGTTGTGTTTTGTTTTGTGTTTTGTTTGTTTTGTTTTGTTTTAAGACTATGCTGCCTGCATGTTATTTCTCTCACGATTCAGTATCTCACTTTTTGAAATTGATGTATTTCTCCTTTTACACTAAAATCTCTGCAACAGCTGATATTAATGAATTTGCAATAAAGTAGCTTGAAATGACACCTTAATAGGTTATAATCGGCATGTACAAATGTCTTGTGCAGGAGTGGCAAATTCTACAAGATGGTGATATTGATCATTAGCACAATGATCCATGTCACAAGCACCTCAGTTTATCATAATCTCATTTCCTTAATGATATATGTAAGCATTTTCATCTAGGAGATACTCCAATAAATCAGTATGATACTGCATCTGAATCCTATCAGAAAGAACATGAAAAGGTAAAATATTTTCAGCAAACTTCATGAGAATAGCAGAAAAGTGTGTCATGATCTTGGTAACGTCGTAACTAAGGAAACATCTAGGTTACCTACACTAACTGAGGACTTCAGGAAATTTCCCTGCTAGTGCAACTGAAAGTTTCTGGTTTTTTTCATCTTGTTTACTTTTTTACTCTTCAGAAAACTTGCTGTATAAATAGGTGTGATTAACTAACAACAGAGCTTTCTGTAAATAAGTTTTTTTTCTGCTAAAAATTGCTGCTCAGGCAGTCCTTTTGTATACTTGTTTCAAGTATTCTGTGGAAAAAAAAAAAAAAGCTAGGTGCAGACAAGCTATTGCTAAGCATCAAGAGTGGTGAAAAGTAACCGCTGCAGAAGGGAAAACCCTGCTTTGAGTCATTTCACACTGTCGCTGTAATTTGAGGTTAAAAGTTGGTATGTGGTCAGATGTCGAGAAAACAAGGGGCAGTCAGACTGACAACATGGAGATGTCTACACAGAGGTGAAGGACTGATCAAAGTGAAGGTTTTTCACCAGTGGTGCTCTGACAAGCCTCCATGATCCAAGAGATGTGAAACATTAGCCCTACCAACAGGAATACTCAGGCTGAAGGAAGAAAAGATAGGTAAAACATGGTATGAGCGGGTGAAAACTACTGTGAGCATGATAGACATGTCTGGGGTTAAAATGACACAAAGATAAGGTCAAAGATAATTCTTTTCCTGTCAGAAAATGATGATTCTTCAAAAATACTCACTTTCGCATAGGTACACAGATTTTGAGATTGTATCTTTCAGAAAGTATAACTGATTAAAAGTATGATTAAAGAGAAAAATCCTTGCTTCAGTCTTTTGGGGAATGTTATCTTTAGATTCTTCCTTTTCACACCTTTTTTTTTTCCATTGATTACACTAAAATAATGCAGTATAATCTATATTATTTTTTCTTTGTATTGTATACCATATAACAAAAAAAAAAAGATGGACCTCAAACAATATTCCTGTCCCTCTTCACCAACTACATACATTTTTCTTTTTTTTTTTTTTTTTTTTTTTTTAATCGTGTGTTATTTACACAAGAAAACAACCAAACCAAACACCCACCTTTCCCAGGCAGTCATAAATCATCTGGGCAGTGCTAGTTTATGTATCAACAGTTTTTATGAGACTCAAGAAAATAATCTATGTATTTCTTTTGCTTGAACAAGTATTAAAGCTTGGATTCAGAATTAAAATCAGAGCATATGTATAAGTCTGCCATTAATATAAAATGACACTTCCCAAACTGTAGGTGAAATTTTGGCTTCAATTGTTGACCAGTCAAGACCAAAATTTTATTTGAGGATCCCCTATTTTAGGATGGATATCTCAACAGTGGACAGAAATACTGCTAAACAATTTCATGCACTACAGCTCATGAACCAGTTAAAAATAACATGCTTAGTTGCATTAAGCATGGTAAATTGTGAAGAGCTGAATGTCTGTTCATTGAATTTTTCCCAATGGCAGGATCAATAAGCTCTTCATATGGACTCTCAGTTGTATCATAAACAAGAAAAATCTTTGTGAAGCAGATTTTAGAAAGAAGATAGTTTTTGCAATCTTGCACAGTTGAGGAAACAGTTTTTTAGTTTTCTGCATTACTCTAACTTCTCTCCTTCAGGCAGGCTTTGCATTTAGGCTGGAAAAATGCATGAGGACCAACTATTTAATGCTTAGAAACAGAAATTTTAATAATAGAGCTCAAGCAATACATTTTTCCCTTGCTATTGACCTATGTGCAATTGGATGTTCAGACTTAGACAGTATTCATGGATTATTTTCACCCAAAGTTCTTTATATTATTTTTGTGCTTTGCTAGAAGCTCTTGTAAAAATAAAAAGTGTGAACTTTTGTGTGTAACAGTTTGTCAGACACTTATTAACCTGAAGGGACAATTATTTCTCAAAATATATGAAAAATAAAGTGTAGTTCAAGTACACACTTTAAGTGCCTGGGAAAGACTTGGCATACCATTAAAGTAGCACTTACATTATAAAACGAAAATATAAATAAGAGACCTCTATTTTTAATTGAGCATAATTTTAAGATTTGTCTTTTTCTTTTTCTCTGTGTAGGCAATATTTAGCTGACTTGACTGAAGTTCAATTCAATTGATTAAAGGTCAATTCAGCATGCCTTTTTTTCTAAGCACGTGAAAAACAGTAGGTAATATTTGGTAACATTGTTTTTGAACTTCCCAGACATTTCATCTATATTTTTTAAATGCCTTAGATACATTGCTTCTATCAAAAGCTAAATTTTACTTTCTTGAGGCAGATCTTGCTCACATCATTCTTGCTACTCAGCACAAATGTTTCATATAAACTTATAGAACGTCTGTTGGAAATGGAATACAAATAAAATGTACACAGAACAAAAATAGGAACGACCAAGTTACTACAATGAAAAAAAGAGGAAAAATGTCCAGTTTAAAGCTGTTCTAGATCTTGGGAAATATAACAATTTCCTGTTACTCTGCTAACTTTGGGTATATATAAGACAAGTAGGGCTGGAAATGATGGGTTCTAACCACTGAAAAGTTTATCTCCACAGTGCAAGGCAGATCAATGCATTATGTGTCAAGTTTTTCATGGAAAGAAGTGAATGCCTCAGAACTGAAGCTAAAAAAGCCTGGCTCATGTGTGGGAAGCTAGAGCTGGATATTGGCAAAAGGTAAAACCTGTCATGTTGAGATAGGATTGTATGATCAAATTCATTCAGGATTCAAAGTCTACAGTATTATTCTACTAGTGTGTACCTACTTTTCTTCCAAAAGTGAAGGGAAGATTGCTGTTTTCTTTAAAATAAGCTTTACTCTAAAAAATTTTCTTGAATATATATGTGTTTAGACCAGTGCTCCACAGCACAGGCAACTGGAGGATTCAGTACTGCACTGCCATCCCCGGTGGCTCTGGGCTGTAGAGGTAGTTCTTGCAGAAAAAAAACCCAAACCTTTCAGTTCACATCCTTGAATCCTTCAGGACTGAATAGTTGTATTGATTTATTAACAGCCCATAGTAGTTAGAGAACTACATACTTATGAGAAAAACAAAAATTCAAAATATAAACCAAAATTCTGGACACTTGCAACACTGACACATACCTGCAAATTTCTAAACACCCTTTACTAATCATTCCCAAACAGTTCTCATGCATACACGTGCGCATATACACCCTGCTTTATCCAGGGTGACAGTACCCATCTGTAGAGGACTGAAGGCAGTGGGTTGATCAGAACTGATAACATGCAGCTGTGGCCTTGCCTCAGAGGCAGTGGGTTGATTGACATGGATGATGTGCAGCTGTAGCTCGTTCCTGCTAAGTGGTTAAATAGCCCTGAGGATGGTGGGAAAGTGGGGTTGGACAGAGGAGGAGCCAGTTGGTAGGAGTTGGGTAGAGGAGGTCGCCTCGCCTCGCCTCGCCTCGCCTCGCCTCGCCTCGCCTCGCCTCGCCTCGCCTCGCCTCGCCTCGCCTCGCCTCGCCTCGCCTCGCCTCGCCTCGCCTCGCCTCGCCTCGCCTCGCCTCGCCTCGCCTCGCCTCGCCTCGCCTCGCCTCGCCTCGCCTCGCCTCGCCTCGCCTCGCCTCGCCTCGCCTCGCCTCGCCTCGCCTCGCCTCGCCTCGCCTCGCCTCGCCTCGCCTCGCCTCGCCTCGCCTCGCCTCGCCTCGCCTCGCCTCGCCTCGCCTCGCCTCGCCTCGCCTCGCCTCGCCTCGCCTCGCCTCGCCTCGCCTCGCCTCGCCTCGCCTCGCCTCGCCTCGCCTCGCCTCGCCTCGCCTCGCCTCGCCTCGCCTCGCCTCGCCTCGCCTCGCCTCGCCTCGCCTCGCCTCGCCTCGCCTCGCCTCGCCTCGCCTCGCCTCGCCTCGCCTCGCCTCGCCTCGCCTCGCCTCGCCTCGCCTCGCCTCGCCTCGCCTCGCCTCGCCTCGCCTCGCCTCGCCTCGCCTCGCCTCGCCTCGCCTCGCCTCGCCTCGCCTCGCCTCGCCTCGCCTCGCCTCGCCTCGCCTCGCCTCGCCTCGCCTCGCCTCGCCTCGCCTCGCCTCGCCTCGCCTCGCCTCGCCTCGCCTCGCCTCGCCTCGCCTCGCCTCGCCTCGCCTCGCCTCGCCTCGCCTCGCCTCGCCTCGCCTCGCCTCGCCTCGCCTCGCCTCGCCTCGCCTCGCCTCGCCTCGCCTCGCCTCGCCTCGCCTCGCCTCGCCTCGCCTCGCCTCGCCTCGCCTCGCCTCGCCTCGCCTCGCCTCGCCTCGCCTCGCCTCGCCTCGCCTCGCCTCGCCTCGCCTCGCCTCGCCTCGCCTCGCCTCGCCTCGCCTCGCCTCGCCTCGCCTCGCCTCGCCTCGCCTCGCCTCGCCTCGCCTCGCCTCGCCTCGCCTCGCCTCGCCTCGCCTCGCCTCGCCTCGCCTCGCCTCGCCTCGCCTCGCCTCGCCTCGCCTCGCCTCGCCTCGCCTCGCCTCGCCTCGCCTCGCCTCGCCTCGCCTCGCCTCGCCTCGCCTCGCCTCGCCTCGCCTCGCCTCGCCTCGCCTCGCCTCGCCTCGCCTCGCCTCGCCTCGCCTCGCCTCGCCTCGCCTCGCCTCGCCTCGCCTCGCCTCGCCTCGCCTCGCCTCGCCTCGCCTCGCCTCGCCTCGCCTCGCCTCGCCTCGCCTCGCCTCGCCTCGCCTCGCCTCGCCTCGCCTCGCCTCGCCTCGCCTCGCCTCGCCTCGCCTCGCCTCGCCTCGCCTCGCCTCGCCTCGCCTCGCCTCGCCTCGCCTCGCCTCGCCTCGCCTCGCCTCGCCTCGCCTCGCCTCGCCTCGCCTCGCCTCGCCTCGCCTCGCCTCGCCTCGCCTCGCCTCGCCTCGCCTCGCCTCGCCTCGCCTCGCCTCGCCTCGCCTCGCCTCGCCTCGCCTCGCCTCGCCTCGCCTCGCCTCGCCTCGCCTCGCCTCGCCTCGCCTCGCCTCGCCTCGCCTCGCCTCGCCTCGCCTCGCCTCGCCTCGCCTCGCCTCGCCTCGCCTCGCCTCGCCTCGCCTCGCCTCGCCTCGCCTCGCCTCGCCTCGCCTCGCCTCGCCTCGCCTCGCCTCGCCTCGCCTCGCCTCGCCTCGCCTCGCCTCGCCTCGCCTCGCCTCGCCTCGCCTCGCCTCGCCTCGCCTCGCCTCGCCTCGCCTCGCCTCGCCTCGCCTCGCCTCGCCTCGCCTCGCCTCGCCTCGCCTCGCCTCGCCTCGCCTCGCCTCGCCTCGCCTCGCCTCGCCTCGCCTCGCCTCGCCTCGCCTCGCCTCGCCTCGCCTCGCCTCGCCTCGCCTCGCCTCGCCTCGCCTCGCCTCGCCTCGCCTCGCCTCGCCTCGCCTCGCCTCGCCTCGCCTCGCCTCGCCTCGCCTCGCCTCGCCTCGCCTCGCCTCGCCTCGCCTCGCCTCGCCTCGCCTCGCCTCGCCTCGCCTCGCCTCGCCTCGCCTCGCCTCGCCTCGCCTCGCCTCGCCTCGCCTCGCCTCGCCTCGCCTCGCCTCGCCTCGCCTCGCCTCGCCTCGCCTCGCCTCGCCTCGCCTCGCCTCGCCTCGCCTCGCCTCGCCTCGCCTCGCCTCGCCTCGCCTCGCCTCGCCTCGCCTCGCCTCGCCTCGCCTCGCCTCGCCTCGCCTCGCCTCGCCTCGCCTCGCCTCGCCTCGCCTCGCCTCGCCTCGCCTCGCCTCGCCTCGCCTCGCCTCGCCTCGCCTCGCCTCGCCTCGCCTCGCCTCGCCTCGCCTCGCCTCGCCTCGCCTCGCCTCGCCTCGCCTCGCCTCGCCTCGCCTCGCCTCGCCTCGCCTCGCCTCGCCTCGCCTCGCCTCGCCTCGCCTCGCCTCGCCTCGCCTCGCCTCGCCTCGCCTCGCCTCGCCTCGCCTCGCCTCGCCTCGCCTCGCCTCGCCTCGCCTCGCCTCGCCTCGCCTCGCCTCGCCTCGCCTCGCCTCGCCTCGCCTCGCCTCGCCTCGCCTCGCCTCGCCTCGCCTCGCCTCGCCTCGCCTCGCCTCGCCTCGCCTCGCCTCGCCTCGCCTCGCCTCGCCTCGCCTCGCCTCGCCTCGCCTCGCCTCGCCTCGCCTCGCCTCGCCTCGCCTCGCCTCGCCTCGCCTCGCCTCGCCTCGCCTCGCCTCGCCTCGCCTCGCCTCGCCTCGCCTCGCCTCGCCTCGCCTCGCCTCGCCTCGCCTCGCCTCGCCTCGCCTCGCCTCGCCTCGCCTCGCCTCGCCTCGCCTCGCCTCGCCTCGCCTCGCCTCGCCTCGCCTCGCCTCGCCTCGCCTCGCCTCGCCTCGCCTCGCCTCGCCTCGCCTCGCCTCGCCTCGCCTCGCCTCGCCTCGCCTCGCCTCGCCTCGCCTCGCCTCGCCTCGCCTCGCCTCGCCTCGCCTCGCCTCGCCTCGCCTCGCCTCGCCTCGCCTCGCCTCGCCTCGCCTCGCCTCGCCTCGCCTCGCCTCGCCTCGCCTCGCCTCGCCTCGCCTCGCCTCGCCTCGCCTCGCCTCGCCTCGCCTCGCCTCGCCTCGCCTCGCCTCGCCTCGCCTCGCCTCGCCTCGCCTCGCCTCGCCTCGCCTCGCCTCGCCTCGCCTCGCCTCGCCTCGCCTCGCCTCGCCTCGCCTCGCCTCGCCTCGCCTCGCCTCGCCTCGCCTCGCCTCGCCTCGCCTCGCCTCGCCTCGCCTCGCCTCGCCTCGCCTCGCCTCGCCTCGCCTCGCCTCGCCTCGCCTCGCCTCGCCTCGCCTCGCCTCGCCTCGCCTCGCCTCGCCTCGCCTCGCCTCGCCTCGCCTCGCCTCGCCTCGCCTCGCCTCGCCTCGCCTCGCCTCGCCTCGCCTCGCCTCGCCTCGCCTCGCCTCGCCTCGCCTCGCCTCGCCTCGCCTCGCCTCGCCTCGCCTCGCCTCGCCTCGCCTCGCCTCGCCTCGCCTCGCCTCGCCTCGCCTCGCCTCGCCTCGCCTCGCCTCGCCTCGCCTCGCCTCGCCTCGCCTCGCCTCGCCTCGCCTCGCCTCGCCTCGCCTCGCCTCGCCTCGCCTCGCCTCGCCTCGCCTCGCCTCGCCTCGCCTCGCCTCGCCTCGCCTCGCCTCGCCTCGCCTCGCCTCGCCTCGCCTCGCCTCGCCTCGCCTCGCCTCGCCTCGCCTCGCCTCGCCTCGCCTCGCCTCGCCTCGCCTCGCCTCGCCTCGCCTCGCCTCGCCTCGCCTCGCCTCGCCTCGCCTCGCCTCGCCTCGCCTCGCCTCGCCTCGCCTCGCCTCGCCTCGCCTCGCCTCGCCTCGCCTCGCCTCGCCTCGCCTCGCCTCGCCTCGCCTCGCCTCGCCTCGCCTCGCCTCGCCTCGCCTCGCCTCGCCTCGCCTCGCCTCGCCTCGCCTCGCCTCGCCTCGCCTCGCCTCGCCTCGCCTCGCCTCGCCTCGCCTCGCCTCGCCTCGCCTCGCCTCGCCTCGCCTCGCCTCGCCTCGCCTCGCCTCGCCTCGCCTCGCCTCGCCTCGCCTCGCCTCGCCTCGCCTCGCCTCGCCTCGCCTCGCCTCGCCTCGCCTCGCCTCGCCTCGCCTCGCCTCGCCTCGCCTCGCCTCGCCTCGCCTCGCCTCGCCTCGCCTCGCCTCGCCTCGCCTCGCCTCGCCTCGCCTCGCCTCGCCTCGCCTCGCCTCGCCTCGCCTCGCCTCGCCTCGCCTCGCCTCGCCTCGCCTCGCCTCGCCTCGCCTCGCCTCGCCTCGCCTCGCCTCGCCTCGCCTCGCCTCGCCTCGCCTCGCCTCGCCTCGCCTCGCCTCGCCTCGCCTCGCCTCGCCTCGCCTCGCCTCGCCTCGCCTCGCCTCGCCTCGCCTCGCCTCGCCTCGCCTCGCCTCGCCTCGCCTCGCCTCGCCTCGCCTCGCCTCGCCTCGCCTCGCCTCGCCTCGCCTCGCCTCGCCTCGCCTCGCCTCGCCTCGCCTCGCCTCGCCTCGCCTCGCCTCGCCTCGCCTCGCCTCGCCTCGCCTCGCCTCGCCTCGCCTCGCCTCGCCTCGCCTCGCCTCGCCTCGCCTCGCCTCGCCTCGCCTCGCCTCGCCTCGCCTCGCCTCGCCTCGCCTCGCCTCGCCTCGCCTCGCCTCGCCTCGCCTCGCCTCGCCTCGCCTCGCCTCGCCTCGCCTCGCCTCGCCTCGCCTCGCCTCGCCTCGCCTCGCCTCGCCTCGCCTCGCCTCGCCTCGCCTCGCCTCGCCTCGCCTCGCCTCGCCTCGCCTCGCCTCGCCTCGCCTCGCCTCGCCTCGCCTCGCCTCGCCTCGCCTCGCCTCGCCTCGCCTCGCCTCGCCTCGCCTCGCCTCGCCTCGCCTCGCCTCGCCTCGCCTCGCCTCGCCTCGCCTCGCCTCGCCTCGCCTCGCCGTCGCCTCGCCTCGCCTCGCCTCGCCTCGCCTCGCCTCGCCTCGCCTCGCCTCGCCTCGCCCTCGCCTCGCCTCGCCTCGCCTCGCCTCGCCTCGCCTCGCCTCGCCTCGCCTCGCCTCGCCTCGCCTCGCCTCGCCTCGCCTCGCCTCGCCTCGCCTCGCCTCGCCTCGCCTCGCCTCGCCTCGCCTCGCCTCGCCTCGCCTCGCCTCGCCTCGCCTCGCCTCGCCTCGCCTCGCCTCGCCTCGCCTCGCCTCGCCTCGCCTCGCCTCGCCTCGCCTCGCCTCGCCTCGCCTCGCCTCGCCTCGCCTCGCCTCGCCTCGCCTCGCCTCGCCTCGCCTCGCCTCGCCTCGCCTCGCCTCGCCTCGCCTCGCCTCGCCTCGCCTCGCCTCGCCTCGCCTCGCCTCGCCTCGCCTCGCCTCGCCTCGCCTCGCCTCGCCTCGCCTCGCCTCGCCTCGCCTCGCCTCGCCTCGCCTCGCCTCGCCTCGCCTCGCCTCGCCTCGCCTCGCCTCGCCTCGCCTCGCCTCGCCTCGCCTCGCCTCGCCTCGCCTCGCCTCGCCTCGCCTCGCCTCGCCTCGCCTCGCCTCGCCTCGCCTCGCCTCGCCTCGCCTCGCCTCGCCTCGCCTCGCCTCGCCTCGCCTCGCCTCGCCTCGCCTCGCCTCGCCTCGCCTCGCCTCGCCTCGCCTCGCCTCGCCTCGCCTCGCCTCGCCTCGCCTCGCCTCGCCTCGCCTCGCCTCGCCTCGCCTCGCCTCGCCTCGCCTCGCCTCGCCTCGCCTCGCCTCGCCTCGCCTCGCCTCGCCTCGCCTCGCCTCGCCTCGCCTCGCCTCGCCTCGCCTCGCCTCGCCTCGCCTCGCCTCGCCTCGCCTCGCCTCGCCTCGCCTCGCCTCGCCTCGCCTCGCCTCGCCTCGCCTCGCCTCGCCTCGCCTCGCCTCGCCTCGCCTCGCCTCGCCTCGCCTCGCCTCGCCTCGCCTCGCCTCGCCTCGCCTCGCCTCGCCTCGCCTCGCCTCGCCTCGCCTCGCCTCGCCTCGCCTCGCCTCGCCTCGCCTCGCCTCGCCTCGCCTCGCCTCGCCTCGCCTCGCCTCGCCTCGCCTCGCCTCGCCTCGCCTCGCCTCGCCTCGCCTCGCCTCGCCTCGCCTCGCCTCGCCTCGCCTCGCCTCGCCTCGCCTCGCCTCGCCTCGCCTCGCCTCGCCTCGCCTCGCCTCGCCTCGCCTCGCCTCGCCTCGCCTCGCCTCGCCTCGCCTCGCCTCGCCTCGCCTCGCCTCGCCTCGCCTCGCCTCGCCTCGCCTCGCCTCGCCTCGCCTCGCCTCGCCTCGCCTCGCCTCGCCTCGCCTCGCCTCGCCTCGCCTCGCCTCGCCTCGCCTCGCCTCGCCTCGCCTCGCCTCGCCTCGCCTCGCCTCGCCTCGCCTCGCCTCGCCTCGCCTCGCCTCGCCTCGCCTCGCCTCGCCTCGCCTCGCCTCGCCTCGCCTCGCCTCGCCTCGCCTCGCCTCGCCTCGCCTCGCCTCGCCTCGCCTCGCCTCGCCTCGCCTCGCCTCGCCTCGCCTCGCCTCGCCTCGCCTCGCCTCGCCTCGCCTCGCCTCGCCTCGCCTCGCCTCGCCTCGCCTCGCCTCGCCTCGCCTCGCCTCGCCTCGCCTCGCCTCGCCTCGCCTCGCCTCGCCTCGCCTCGCCTCGCCTCGCCTCGCCTCGCCTCGCCTCGCCTCGCCTCGCCTCGCCTCGCCTCGCCTCGCCTCGCCTCGCCTCGCCTCGCCTCGCCTCGCCTCGCCTCGCCTCGCCTCGCCTCGCCTCGCCTCGCCTCGCCTCGCCTCGCCTCGCCTCGCCTCGCCTCGCCTCGCCTCGCCTCGCCTCGCCTCGCCTCGCCTCGCCTCGCCTCGCCTCGCCTCGCCTCGCCTCGCCTCGCCTCGCCTCGCCTCGCCTCGCCTCGCCTCGCCTCGCCTCGCCTCGCCTCGCCTCGCCTCGCCTCGCCTCGCCTCGCCTCGCCTCGCCTCGCCTCGCCTCGCCTCGCCTCGCCTCGCCTCGCCTCGCCTCGCCTCGCCTCGCCTCGCCTCGCCTCGCCTCGCCTCGCCTCGCCTCGCCTCGCCTCGCCTCGCCTCGCCTCGCCTCGCCTCGCCTCGCCTCGCCTCGCCTCGCCTCGCCTCGCCTCGCCTCGCCTCGCCTCGCCTCGCCTCGCCTCGCCTCGCCTCGCCTCGCCTCGCCTCGCCTCGCCTCGCCTCGCCTCGCCTCGCCTCGCCTCGCCTCGCCTCGCCTCGCCTCGCCTCGCCTCGCCTCGCCTCGCCTCGCCTCGCCTCGCCTCGCCTCGCCTCGCCTCGCCTCGCCTCGCCTCGCCTCGCCTCGCCTCGCCTCGCCTCGCCTCGCCTCGCCTCGCCTCGCCTCGCCTCGCCTCGCCTCGCCTCGCCTCGCCTCGCCTCGCCTCGCCTCGCCTCGCCTCGCCTCGCCTCGCCTCGCCTCGCCTCGCCTCGCCTCGCCTCGCCTCGCCTCGCCTCGCCTCGCCTCGCCTCGCCTCGCCTCGCCTCGCCTCGCCTCGCCTCGCCTCGCCTCGCCTCGCCTCGCCTCGCCTCGCCTCGCCTCGCCTCGCCTCGCCTCGCCTCGCCTCGCCTCGCCTCGCCTCGCCTCGCCTCGCCTCGCCTCGCCTCGCCTCGCCTCGCCTCGCCTCGCCTCGCCTCGCCTCGCCTCGCCTCGCCTCGCCTCGCCTCGCCTCGCCTCGCCTCGCCTCGCCTCGCCTCGCCTCGCCTCGCCTCGCCTCGCCTCGCCTCGCCTCGCCTCGCCTCGCCTCGCCTCGCCTCGCCTCGCCTCGCCTCGCCTCGCCTCGCCTCGCCTCGCCTCGCCTCGCCTCGCCTCGCCTCGCCTCGCCTCGCCTCGCCTCGCCTCGCCTCGCCTCGCCTCGCCTCGCCTCGCCTCGCCTCGCCTCGCCTCGCCTCGCCTCGCCTCGCCTCGCCTCGCCTCGCCTCGCCTCGCCTCGCCTCGCCTCGCCTCGCCTCGCCTCGCCTCGCCTCGCCTCGCCTCGCCTCGCCTCGCCTCGCCTCGCCTCGCCTCGCCTCGCCTCGCCTCGCCTCGCCTCGCCTCGCCTCGCCTCGCCTCGCCTCGCCTCGCCTCGCCTCGCCTCGCCTCGCCTCGCCTCGCCTCGCCTCGCCTCGCCTCGCCTCGCCTCGCCTCGCCTCGCCTCGCCTCGCCTCGCCTCGCCTCGCCTCGCCTCGCCTCGCCTCGCCTCGCCTCGCCTCGCCTCGCCTCGCCTCGCCTCGCCTCGCCTCGCCTCGCCTCGCCTCGCCTCGCCTCGCCTCGCCTCGCCTCGCCTCGCCTCGCCTCGCCTCGCCTCGCCTCGCCTCGCCTCGCCTCGCCTCGCCTCGCCTCGCCTCGCCTCGCCTCGCCTCGCCTCGCCTCGCCTCGCCTCGCCTCGCCTCGCCTCGCCTCGCCTCGCCTCGCCTCGCCTCGCCTCGCCTCGCCTCGCCTCGCCTCGCCTCGCCTCGCCTCGCCTCGCCTCGCCTCGCCTCGCCTCGCCTCGCCTCGCCTCGCCTCGCCTCGCCTCGCCTCGCCTCGCCTCGCCTCGCCTCGCCTCGCCTCGCCTCGCCTCGCCTCGCCTCGCCTCGCCTCGCCTCGCCTCGCCTCGCCTCGCCTCGCCTCGCCTCGCCTCGCCTCGCCTCGCCTCGCCTCGCCTCGCCTCGCCTCGCCTCGCCTCGCCTCGCCTCGCCTCGCCTCGCCTCGCCTCGCCTCGCCTCGCCTCGCCTCGCCTCGCCTCGCCTCGCCTCGCCTCGCCTCGCCTCGCCTCGCCTCGCCTCGCCTCGCCTCGCCTCGCCTCGCCTCGCCTCGCCTCGCCTCGCCTCGCCTCGCCTCGCCTCGCCTCGCCTCGCCTCGCCTCGCCTCGCCTCGCCTCGCCTCGCCTCGCCTCGCCTCGCCTCGCCTCGCCTCGCCTCGCCTCGCCTCGCCTCGCCTCGCCTCGCCTCGCCTCGCCTCGCCTCGCCTCGCCTCGCCTCGCCTCGCCTCGCCTCGCCTCGCCTCGCCTCGCCTCGCCTCGCCTCGCCTCGCCTCGCCTCGCCTCGCCTCGCCTCGCCTCGCCTCGCCTCGCCTCGCCTCGCCTCGCCTCGCCTCGCCTCGCCTCGCCTCGCCTCGCCTCGCCTCGCCTCGCCTCGCCTCGCCTCGCCTCGCCTCGCCTCGCCTCGCCTCGCCTCGCCTCGCCTCGCCTCGCCTCGCCTCGCCTCGCCTCGCCTCGCCTCGCCTCGCCTCGCCTCGCCTCGCCTCGCCTCGCCTCGCCTCGCCTCGCCTCGCCTCGCCTCGCCTCGCCTCGCCTCGCCTCGCCTCGCCTCGCCTCGCCTCGCCTCGCCTCGCCTCGCCTCGCCTCGCCTCGCCTCGCCTCGCCTCGCCTCGCCTCGCCTCGCCTCGCCTCGCCTCGCCTCGCCTCGCCTCGCCTCGCCTCGCCTCGCCTCGCCTCGCCTCGCCTCGCCTCGCCTCGCCTCGCCTCGCCTCGCCTCGCCTCGCCTCGCCTCGCCTCGCCTCGCCTCGCCTCGCCTCGCCTCGCCTCGCCTCGCCTCGCCTCGCCTCGCCTCGCCTCGCCTCGCCTCGCC
Organism: Falco naumanni; assembly: GCF_017639655.2. NCBI lineage: Eukaryota > Metazoa > Chordata > Aves > Falconiformes > Falconidae > Falco > Falco naumanni. The sequence goes on along the minus strand of NC_054058.1, from coordinate 84,673,301 downwards.
TCGCCTCGCCTCGCCTCGCCTCGCCTCGCCTCGCCTCGCCTCGCCTCGCCTCGCCTCGCCTCGCCTCGCCTCGCCTCGCCTCGCCTCGCCTCGCCTCGCCTCGCCTCGCCTCGCCTCGCCTCGCCTCGCCTCGCCTCGCCTCGCCTCGCCTCGCCTCGCCTCGCCTCGCCTCGCCTCGCCTCGCCTCGCCTCGCCTCGCCTCGCCTCGCCTCGCCTCGCCTCGCCTCGCCTCGCCTCGCCTCGCCTCGCCTCGCCTCGCCTCGCCTCGCCTCGCCTCGCCTCGCCTCGCCTCGCCTCGCCTCGCCTCGCCTCGCCTCGCCTCGCCTCGCCTCGCCTCGCCTCGCCTCGCCTCGCCTCGCCTCGCCTCGCCTCGCCTCGCCTCGCCTCGCCTCGCCTCGCCTCGCCTCGCCTCGCCTCGCCTCGCCTCGCCTCGCCTCGCCTCGCCTCGCCTCGCCTCGCCTCGCCTCGCCTCGCCTCGCCTCGCCTCGCCTCGCCTCGCCTCGCCTCGCCTCGCCTCGCCTCGCCTCGCCTCGCCTCGCCTCGCCTCGCCTCGCCTCGCCTCGCCTCGCCTCGCCTCGCCTCGCCTCGCCTCGCCTCGCCTCGCCTCGCCTCGCCTCGCCTCGCCTCGCCTCGCCTCGCCTCGCCTCGCCTCGCCTCGCCTCGCCTCGCCTCGCCTCGCCTCGCCTCGCCTCGCCTCGCCTCGCCTCGCCTCGCCTCGCCTCGCCTCGCCTCGCCTCGCCTCGCCTCGCCTCGCCTCGCCTCGCCTCGCCTCGCCTCGCCTCGCCTCGCCTCGCCTCGCCTCGCCTCGCCTCGCCTCGCCTCGCCTCGCCTCGCCTCGCCTCGCCTCGCCTCGCCTCGCCTCGCCTCGCCTCGCCTCGCCTCGCCTCGCCTCGCCTCGCCTCGCCTCGCCTCGCCTCGCCTCGCCTCGCCTCGCCTCGCCTCGCCTCGCCTCGCCTCGCCTCGCCTCGCCTCGCCTCGCCTCGCCTCGCCTCGCCTCGCCTCGCCTCGCCTCGCCTCGCCTCGCCTCGCCTCGCCTCGCCTCGCCTCGCCTCGCCTCGCCTCGCCTCGCCTCGCCTCGCCTCGCCTCGCCTCGCCTCGCCTCGCCTCGCCTCGCCTCGCCTCGCCTCGCCTCGCCTCGCCTCGCCTCGCCTCGCCTCGCCTCGCCTCGCCTCGCCTCGCCTCGCCTCGCCTCGCCTCGCCTCGCCTCGCCTCGCCTCGCCTCGCCTCGCCTCGCCTCGCCTCGCCTCGCCTCGCCTCGCCTCGCCTCGCCTCGCCTGCCTCGCCTCGCCTCGCCTCGCCTCGCCTCGCCTCGCCTCGCCTCGCCTCGCCTCGCCTCGCCTCGCCTCGCCTCGCCTCGCCTCGCCTCGCCTCGCCTCGCCTCGCCTCGCCTCGCCTCGCCTCGCCTCGCCTCGCCTCGCCTCGCCTCGCCTCGCCTCGCCTCGCCTCGCCTCGCCTCGCCTCGCCTCGCCTCGCCTCGCCTCGCCTCGCCTCGCCTCGCCTCGCCTCGCCTCGCCTCGCCTCGCCTCGCCTCGCCTCGCCTCGCCTCGCCTCGCCTCGCCTCGCCTCGCCTCGCCTCGCCTCGCCTCGCCTCGCCTCGCCTCGCCTCGCCTCGCCTCGCCTCGCCTCGCCTCGCCTCGCCTCGCCTCGCCTCGCCTCGCCTCGCCTCGCCTCGCCTCGCCTCGCCTCGCCTCGCCTCGCCTCGCCTCGCCTCGCCTCGCCTCGCCTCGCCTCGCCTCGCCTCGCCTCGCCTCGCCTCGCCTCGCCTCGCCTCGCCTCGCCTCGCCTCGCCTCGCCTCGCCTCGCCTCGCCTCGCCTCGCCTCGCCTCGCCTCGCCTCGCCTCGCCTCGCCTCGCCTCGCCTCGCCTCGCCTCGCCTCGCCTCGCCTCGCCTCGCCTCGCCTCGCCTCGCCTCGCCTCGCCTCGCCTCGCCTCGCCTCGCCTCGCCTCGCCTCGCCTCGCCTCGCCTCGCCTCGCCTCGCCTCGCCTCGCCTCGCCTCGCCTCGCCTCGCCTCGCCTCGCCTCGCCTCGCCTCGCCTCGCCTCGCCTCGCCTCGCCTCGCCTCGCCTCGCCTCGCCTCGCCTCGCCTCGCCTCGCCTCGCCTCGCCTCGCCTCGCCTCGCCTCGCCTCGCCTCGCCTCGCCTCGCCTCGCCTCGCCTCGCCTCGCCTCGCCTCGCCTCGCCTCGCCTCGCCTCGCCTCGCCTCGCCTCGCCTCGCCTCGCCTCGCCTCGCCTCGCCTCGCCTCGCCTCGCCTCGCCTCGCCTCGCCTCGCCTCGCCTCGCCTCGCCTCGCCTCGCCTCGCCTCGCCTCGCCTCGCCTCGCCTCGCCTCGCCTCGCCTCGCCTCGCCTCGCCTCGCCTCGCCTCGCCTCGCCTCGCCTCGCCTCGCCTCGCCTCGCCTCGCCTCGCCTCGCCTCGCCTCGCCTCGCCTCGCCTCGCCTCGCCTCGCCTCGCCTCGCCTCGCCTCGCCTCGCCTCGCCTCGCCTCGCCTCGCCTCGCCTCGCCTCGCCTCGCCTCGCCTCGCCTCGCCTCGCCTCGCCTCGCCTCGCCTCGCCTCGCCTCGCCTCGCCTCGCCTCGCCTCGCCTCGCCTCGCCTCGCCTCGCCTCGCCTCGCCTCGCCTCGCCTCGCCTCGCCTCGCCTCGCCTCGCCTCGCCTCGCCTCGCCTCGCCTCGCCTCGCCTCGCCTCGCCTCGCCTCGCCTCGCCTCGCCTCGCCTCGCCTCGCCTCGCCTCGCCTCGCCTCGCCTCGCCTCGCCTCGCCTCGCCTCGCCTCGCCTCGCCTCGCCTCGCCTCGCCTCGCCTCGCCTCGCCTCGCCTCGCCTCGCCTCGCCTCGCCTCGCCTCGCCTCGCCTCGCCTCGCCTCGCCTCGCCTCGCCTCGCCTCGCCTCGCCTCGCCTCGCCTCGCCTCGCCTCGCCTCGCCTCGCCTCGCCTCGCCTCGCCTCGCCTCGCCTCGCCTCGCCTCGCCTCGCCTCGCCTCGCCTCGCCTCGCCTCGCCTCGCCTCGCCTCGCCTCGCCTCGCCTCGCCTCGCCTCGCCTCGCCTCGCCTCGCCTCGCCTCGCCTCGCCTCGCCTCGCCTCGCCTCGCCTCGCCTCGCCTCGCCTCGCCTCGCCTCGCCTCGCCTCGCCTCGCCTCGCCTCGCCTCGCCTCGCCTCGCCTCGCCTCGCCTCGCCTCGCCTCGCCTCGCCTCGCCTCGCCTCGCCTCGCCTCGCCTCGCCTCGCCTCGCCTCGCCTCGCCTCGCCTCGCCTCGCCTCGCCTCGCCTCGCCTCGCCTCGCCTCGCCTCGCCTCGCCTCGCCTCGCCTCGCCTCGCCTCGCCTCGCCTCGCCTCGCCTCGCCTCGCCTCGCCTCGCCTCGCCTCGCCTCGCCTCGCCTCGCCTCGCCTCGCCTCGCCTCGCCTCGCCTCGCCTCGCCTCGCCTCGCCTCGCCTCGCCTCGCCTCGCCTCGCCTCGCCTCGCCTCGCCTCGCCTCGCCTCGCCTCGCCTCGCCTCGCCTCGCCTCGCCTCGCCTCGCCTCGCCTCGCCTCGCCTCGCCTCGCCTCGCCTCGCCTCGCCTCGCCTCGCCTCGCCTCGCCTCGCCTCGCCTCGCCTCGCCTCGCCTCGCCTCGCCTCGCCTCGCCTCGCCTCGCCTCGCCTCGCCTCGCCTCGCCTCGCCTCGCCTCGCCTCGCCTCGCCTCGCCTCGCCTCGCCTCGCCTCGCCTCGCCTCGCCTCGCCTCGCCTCGCCTCGCCTCGCCTCGCCTCGCCTCGCCTCGCCTCGCCTCGCCTCGCCTCGCCTCGCCTCGCCTCGCCTCGCCTCGCCTCGCCTCGCCTCGCCTCGCCTCGCCTCGCCTCGCCTCGCCTCGCCTCGCCTCGCCTCGCCTCGCCTCGCCTCGCCTCGCCTCGCCTCGCCTCGCCTCGCCTCGCCTCGCCTCGCCTCGCCTCGCCTCGCCTCGCCTCGCCTCGCCTCGCCTCGCCTCGCCTCGCCTCGCCTCGCCTCGCCTCGCCTCGCCTCGCCTCGCCTCGCCTCGCCTCGCCTCGCCTCGCCTCGCCTCGCCTCGCCTCGCCTCGCCTCGCCTCGCCTCGCCTCGCCTCGCCTCGCCTCGCCTCGCCTCGCCTCGCCTCGCCTCGCCTCGCCTCGCCTCGCCTCGCCTCGCCTCGCCTCGCCTCGCCTCGCCTCGCCTCGCCTCGCCTCGCCTCGCCTCGCCTCGCCTCGCCTCGCCTCGCCTCGCCTCGCCTCGCCTCGCCTCGCCTCGCCTCGCCTCGCCTCGCCTCGCCTCGCCTCGCCTCGCCTCGCCTCGCCTCGCCTCGCCTCGCCTCGCCTCGCCTCGCCTCGCCTCGCCTCGCCTCGCCTCGCCTCGCCTCGCCTCGCCTCGCCTCGCCTCGCCTCGCCTCGCCTCGCCTCGCCTCGCCTCGCCTCGCCTCGCCTCGCCTCGCCCCGCCGCGCCTCGCCTCGCCTCGCCTCGCCTCGCCTCGCCTCGCCTCGCCTCGCCTCGCCTCGCCTCGCCTCGCCTCGCCTCGCCTCGCCTCGCCTCGCCTCGCCTCGCCTCGCCTCGCCTCGCCTCGCCTCGCCTCGCCTCGCCTCGCTCGCCTCGCCTCGCCTCGCCTCGCCTCGCCTCGCCTCGCCTCGCCTCGCCTCGCCTCGCCTCGCCTCGCCTCGCCTCGCCTCGCCTCGCCTCGCCTCGCCTCGCCTCGCCTCGCCTCGCCTCGCCTCGCCTCGCCTCGCCTCGCCTCGCCTCGCCTCGCCTCGCCTCGCCTCGCCTCGCCTCGCCTCGCCTCGCCTCGCCTCGCCTCGCCTCGCCTCGCCTCGCCTCGCCTCGCCTCGCCTCGCCTCGCCTCGCCTCGCCTCGCCTCGCCTCGCCTCGCCTCGCCTCGCCTCGCCTCGCCTCGCCTCGCCTCGCCTCGCCTCGCCTCGCCTCGCCTCGCCTCGCCTCGCCTCGCCTCGCCTCGCCTCGCCTCGCCTCGCCTCGCCTCGCCTCGCCTCGCCTCGCCTCGCCTCGCCTCGCCTCGCCTCGCCTCGCCTCGCCTCGCCTCGCCTCGCCTCGCCTCGCCTCGCCTCGCCTCGCCTCGCCTCGCCTCGCCTCGCCTCGCCTCGCCTCGCCTCGCCTCGCCTCGCCTCGCCTCGCCTCGCCTCGCCTCGCCTCGCCTCGCCTCGCCTCGCCTCGCCTCGCCTCGCCTCGCCTCGCCTCGCCTCGCCTCGCCTCGCCTCGCCTCGCCTCGCCTCGCCTCGCCTCGCCTCGCCTCGCCTCGCCTCGCCTCGCCTCGCCTCGCCTCGCCTCGCCTCGCCTCGCCTCGCCTCGCCTCGCCTCGCCTCGCCTCGCCTCGCCTCGCCTCGCCTCGCCTCGCCTCGCCTCGCCTCGCCTCGCCTCGCCTCGCCTCGCCTCGCCTCGCCTCGCCTCGCCTCGCCTCGCCTCGCCTCGCCTCGCCTCGCCTCGCCTCGCCTCGCCTCGCCTCGCCTCGCCTCGCCTCGCCTCGCCTCGCCTCGCCTCGCCTCGCCTCGCCTCGCCTCGCCTCGCCTCGCCTCGCCTCGCCTCGCCTCGCCTCGCCTCGCCTCGCCTCGCCTCGCCTCGCCTCGCCTCGCCTCGCCTCGCCTCGCCTCGCCTCGCCTCGCCACGCCTCGCCTCGCCACGCCTCGCCTCGCCTCGCCTCGCCTCGCCTCGCCTCGCCTCGCCTCGCCTCGCCTCGCCTCGCCTCGCCTCGCCTCGCCTCGCCTCGCCTCGCCTCGCCTCGCCTCGCCTCGCCTCGCCTCGCCTCGCCTCGCCTCGCCTCGCCTCGCCTCGCCTCGCCTCGCCTCGCCTCGCCTCGCCTCGCCTCGCCTCGCCTCGCCTCGCCTCGCCTCGCCTCGCCTCGCCTCGCCTCGCCTCGCCTCGCCTCGCCTCGCCTCGCCTCGCCTCGCCTCGCCTCGCCTCGCCTCGCCTCGCCTCGCCTCGCCTCGCCTCGCCTCGCCTCGCCTCGCCTCGCCTCGCCTCGCCTCGCCTCGCCTCGCCTCGCCTCGCCTCGCCTCGCCTCGCCTCGCCTCGCCTCGCCTCGCCTCGCCTCGCCTCGCCTCGCCTCGCCTCGCCTCGCCTCGCCTCGCCTCGCCTCGCCTCGCCTCGCCTCGCCTCGCCTCGCCTCGCCTCGCCTCGCCTCGCCTCGCCTCGCCTCGCCTCGCCTCGCCTCGCCTCGCCTCGCCTCGCCTCGCCTCGCCTCGCCTCGCCTCGCCTCGCCTCGCCTCGCCTCGCCTCGCCTCGCCTCGCCTCGCCTCGCCTCGCCTCGCCTCGCCTCGCCTCGCCTCGCCTCTTAGAAGGACACTGTAGTCCACCCCCAACAGAATGTAAAGCAATTTCCCAGCACAAGCCTGTTGAAAACACAAAGCAGTAGCCCATTTCTTTCAGCAAGTCTGTCTTTCCACCACAAGCTGTGCAATGGTGTGCATAGTACACCAGCCTGTGAAAGGCATCAGCAGACACAGCACACCTGAGGCAGCAGCAGCAGTATTCCTCACAGCGCTTGGATCAGGAGCGGGAAGCAGAATAATGACTCTTCAGAAACTGCAGTACATATAAGTTTTAACCAAGTTTCACAAAGCCACATGTTCCACTTCAGCTATTTCCTGATGAAATTTCACTTGCTAATTTACTCTTTTCTCCCATAAATGTTATCCATCACTGAAGCAGATAATCCCAGAATTAGTAAAAAAGCATGCACAGGTATTTTAAAAGTGCTGAAACTCAACAAAAGCACAAACTCTTTGTCTACATAAAATAATCCGGCAGTTTGATTAGCATCTATCATTTCTCTTAGTGCAGTCCCAGTCATCTACATGCTGCTGGACATAAGGATCTCAAGCTCCGCACCTCTCCTTCACCCAAAATAGTCCCAAGTCCTAATTACAGCAAATAACACTCGCAAAGCCCTACCTACTCATACCAACACGACTGCAAGGCCTATGGCCTTTGTATTTTTTCTTCACCTAAAATCTGTCTTGAAAAGCAGTTAAATTTGTAACTTCCTATTAACACTTGCATCTCACAACAGCTTTCAAAACAGAACTTCCTTCACCCAACCATAGGCGGCTGCTGACCAAAACTGAGTTCATTCTGTGCTTTCACCTTTCCATTCGAGCACTTTTGGAGGAGGAAAAAAAAAGTAAATTACGGTTTCTGATTAAAATCCAAGCCTTTCAGATCCGGTTAAACCTCAGAAGGATCAAAATTAAGCAGTCTGCAACTGGGACAGTGCCCTGTGACAGCCAGTCCTGTTCAGCATGAAAGCTGACAATATTTCCCTAAGTCACTTGCAGCCTGCAAGAACAGCAGCACACAGAAGTCTGCTCATCAGGTCTTTCCTAAGGCACTAGACAGTGACTAAGGCCCAGGACCAAATAAAAACACTTTCAGAGCAAATCCCACATATTTAAACATGCCTCGTGCAATATGTGTGTTCATAGCAGCATGTCCTGTTCAAAACAGTTATCCTGCCTCGCCTCGCCTCTCAAGGGTAAAGGTTTGTTGCAGCCTACTGGTTTGATTGTAACTGCAACACCCCTCTGCCTCATCCAAACCGCTTTGACCTCAGAGTCTTCAAGGTTTCTCTGGTCTGCTTTACTGTGGTGGCCAATCACAGATTGGAAATAATATTCTACATGAATATTTTGTCATATTTGACAGCTAAATAACAAAACTATTTTATTTTATTTGTCAAGTTTTCTGTCATACAAAATTATTTTACAATGTTGTAGTGCAGATTATCCTATGCCTGTCTGGATGTATTTTTTTTCTGAGGTTAGCTGTAGGTGAGGTTGACAGCCTTCAATGTCTATTCCTATTTATTCTTATTAAAGGAAAAGCTTAGTAAGACTATTGAAACTATAAAATACCAGTAGCAAAACATAAAACAGTCTGAAAAATGAAATGCGATACAACCAGTGGCACATTGCTTCCTCAATGAACAAATGCTTGGTTCATACACCAAGAAAAGAACTCCTAGTTACTCTCTTCTTATAGTCTAACTGATTTTAACTTTCTACTCTAGTACTAGCTCATTTTGGTTTTGACCTCACTCTCACTCACTGAGTTATCTGTGAAGATCTCTTCAATAATTCTGCAATGCCAAATAACATTTGCAGTCTGTTGTTTATAGATGTCCAGAAAAACACCAGTTGGTTGATACTGGTCATTCCATTTGGGTAGTATGTCATGCCTGAGCTGTGTTACTACCGCGATGTCTTCAGTTTTTTTCTACTTACTACTGTTCTATTGAATAAACAGATGTTACATTTCCAGTAAGCCCATACAAAAATCCATAGCCTGTACTCAAGAAATTCAACTAAATCAAGCAGTGAATAGAAGTCTTCAGGCTCTAACTGCAAAATGTCTGAAGTTTAACCCAGCCAATTTGATTACCAAACTTCATCTCATTTAAATGGAAATGTTTAAAAGCATCCTGTTACCTTATAACATCATGTACGTCTTGTCAAGCAAAATCCTCAGATGTTAACCCAGTTATTTCCTTCTCAGTAAGTTTGCTAGATCAAGTACAATTTCCATAATCAAAGCAATTAACAAACTGTCTAACAAACTACAAGAAACATGCATTTCAAGAAGATAATCTTTCATCACTTTCTAATACTGAAAACAATAGATTCAAATCCTGAAGATACACATTTAACGCCTGAAATAATCCACTGTAATCCCTTTTCCCAATGAACACTTCTCACCTACATTTTTGGGATGTACAATATAAAAACAAATTTCAAGCCAAGTGGATTAGAAAGATAAATTCATCCTTAAACTCCCACTGATTTTCACATGATTATCCTAGAACAAAGTCTCATATCTTGACTCTACTGTATCACCAACTGCAAAAACCAGAATGAACCTCTGCCTCCAGCAATAACTGACAGTGAAGGACTACAGGGGGAAAGGGAGTAGGGGGAAGGATCATGTGTTTTATGTTATCTAGTAAAGGTTATTTCTAACTTTTTTCCTGGCCATTACTTTTCCATTCATTACCACTGCCAACTCTTCTCATTTACACTTCTCTGCCTATCCCTTTGTTTTTCCTTTTTCATCCCCTGCACTAATGATTCTAACTGAATGTTTTTGTTGTTAGATTACTATTTTTTATTTAGTTTTTTGGTTTCTGTGGTTGCCCCCCCCCCCCCACTTTATGAGTATATTAGCCTCCTGATTCCCCCAAGAATATCTGCATGAAATCCATTTGCTCATCCTTTTTCTCTGTCTTGCCTGAGGCAGTGCATAAACCACAACTGAACATAGTTCATTAGTTAACCAGTGCAAATGCCTTTAATTTGGGCAGGTTTGGACTACATGGTGTTATTAGAATACATGTATCTTTTGTAATTTCAGATTGAACGACACAAATTGTTTTGAACGAGAACCAACCCTCTCTTTACAAAAAAATCATTAATTCAGCACATTTATTCTTCCTTTTTTGAAATTCTTCTGAGACTACTGGTTTTTCTTACTTTTCTTTCATAAGCTCCTATATTGTATTTCTAAGTCCCCATCGTGATGATCAGTTCACAGTTATGCTTGCTTGCTAAGTGGTATCAATCCTTCCATAATTTCTTTTCTCAGACCCATGGCCTGTACTTGATCACATAATTTTAAAATAATAAACCCTATTTACAATTTACATGTTTCATCAGTCTTTGAAATTTGTCCAGAATTATCAGATGCTTCTAAAAAAGAGGGAAACTCCTTTTGTGGCCACTTATAGGATAATTTTCTTTTTGTATGCCTGAAAGAGCATCCTATATGCTTTCATATTATTCACATATTGCTAAAATAATTTTCTTTCCTGTGGACTAATTCAGAGAACCAAGGATGGGGTTTTGTCCTGGTTTGGTTTGAATTATTTTGTTTTTCTAAAATGTTCTGAGGAACTACAAACATCAACTGGAGAAAATGGAAGAAAAGCCAAAAGACATCCTCTGCAGGATGACCAGATGGTAAATGTAACTTTTTTTATATTTTATAGAACACCATACTAACTTGTCCATGTTGACTGCATTTTTGTTTGGAAAATGTTCTTACATCAAGTTCTTGCTAAAAATTATGTAGCAGGTTTCAAAATAATATTTTCTTTTTTGTTGGTTAAAAGGTGCCTAATCTGATTAAATTTCTCTTTTGTCCCTTAGAGTATAGTTTATATCACTATAATAAAGTCAGAAAATATCCAGATAATTTTGGATATTTTTCGTAATTCCTTCAAAGGACATTTTTTTTTTTTTTGATTGTGTGTTTGCTTGTTTAAGCAGAAACTGATATATACAATTTTAAAAGATCAAAATTCTCTTCAACAGACAACATCCAGAGCTGATGTCAATCAATGCAACTAAGAGTGTTTTAACAATTTGGACCTGGTGAAAATTTCCCATTATAATAATGTTAAGAAAATCTTAATTCCCTTACTCCGTTCATTGAATTCCCACTAACAGCAATGAGGACATTGCAGGCATGCTGTACTTCTTCCAGTTTAATTTTGATTTACAAGATTTTGAAACACTATTTGGATGCCAATAAAGATTTTTTATTACCTTTTCAAAAAGGAAAAAATTAGAATGCCATACAGTGTGTCCTAACTTTAGATTTTTTGTCTCCTGTGGACTTAAGTTCTGTTATATTATTTCTACAAGTACCCCACATCCCATTGCACAATATGAGCATCATGAGGTAAAGAATTGTTAGGATGTTTTCTTTTGAGTTAATGACACATGTCTGCTTAGTTGAGATAATAAAACTCTTCACATTAGCAGTGAAATCAGTTTCTGGCTGACAGTCTAGTATTAGCAACTTTATTTTTTAGTAAGTGGATCAATTTCTTTCACGGCTGCAGCAATCCTGTTCCTGTATGGGTAGTTAAGCAAACCTGCCTTTGTGCTATTAACATTATGCAAATGAGGCTAAAATTCTTAATGCAATGACACTTTGGCTATAAAATGTGCTGTGGAGGGAAAAAAGTTGATAATGAAACAAGCATATTCACAGAAAAGAGAGAGAAGCAGCTAACTTCCCATTTATTTTTGCATACTCCATAACCATTCTACATAAGCGTCCAAACAGGCCTTTCAAGTTATACATTAGCGTAATTACACTATAATAACTTTTCATGTTTTTTTTGTTTTTCATTAATTTCTTATTGTCTTACACAAAGTCGAGCTACACTGGCAGTATGCATTTTGCTTAGGGGTAGTTCCCCTTTCACTCGCTGAACTCACATCAAAACTATTTTACTTCAAAGGATGGTCCTTAAGAGCAGTATGTACAAAAGAATCCTTCCTCCTTTCCTCCTGTGCCTGGCTACAGGATCAGTGTGCCAGCTGTGCCAGCACCTGACTCTCTGCAGATCCTGCTGCAGCCCCCGTGCCAGAGGAGATCTCTGACACTTCCAAGGGGTAGTGGTGGTGAGTCCCTGCGGTGGTGCCACAAGCTTTTATGGAACAATTTTAACCTTATCACTCTTGGGGCCTTACACTCACTATAGAGCAGTGAGTATGGAATAGTAGAATGTCAGGCACAGCATGTGGCATTATTGCTGGTGCCATCTGACCAGCCATGCAGTGCAGATTGCCCTCTGGCTCTTTCTGAAACTTTGTAAGATGAAGGCCATTAGGATTTTGCTCTGCCTGAGCTTCTTGTTTAACAATATCTTGCCTCCATTGCACTGACCAAACCTGGATGTTTTGCACTACGTGCTGGCTCTGCCCCTGTTAATACAGCCCAGGAGGCTGCTGGCTCTCCTTGGTGCTAAAGCACTGCTGGCTCATGGTGCTCGCTGTCTGGCAGAGGCCTGGAGGCTTTTCTGCAGAGCTGCTCCCCATCCCTCAGTCATCTGTGTCATTGCAAGGAGCTCTTCCTTCCCAGGCACAGCATTTTTTATTTGTCCTTCCTTGTATTTTGTGAAGTTCCTCGTGGTCCATTCTTCCAGCCTGTCTAGGTCCCTCTGCCCTACCCTTTAGCATATTGGCTGGTTACCCCAGTTTGATGTTATATACAAACTTGATATCCTCTCACCAATTATGAAGTTATTAAACAATACTGGTTCCCCAGGCTAAACCTGTGCATTGCTCCACTTGCTACTGGTCTCTGGGTAGAGTAGAACTTGTTAACTACTGTCCTCTGAGTCCAGTCATGCAAACAGCTGGATCATGCTAACCCATCTGGTCCATCAGTCTAGACCTTGAATGGGAAATCCTAACTTGGATACAATATTATTGTAGGAGCCAGTGTTGAAAAACTTACAAAGCTGAGGTAAATTACACCCCCTGCTCTCTCCAATTACAGTTCTAGTTTGTTTACCATAGAAGGCAACCAGGTTCAACAGATGCAATTTGCTGCCAGGAAATCCATGATTTTCCCAGAGACTGAAATAAAACTGACCCACCTCTGGTTTCCCAGATTGGCCAGTTTGCCTTTTTTTGAAACTGGGTGAAACATTTGCTTTTCTGTAGTCAGCACAGACCTACCCAGCCTCCACACCCATCTCATTCAAAAACTGTAGAGTAGTTTTGCAAGGACCTTGTTAAATTTCCTCAGTTCACTTGGATGCAGGCCACTAAATCCCTTGTACTTGGTAAGGGTTCATGTCAATCTTTCCATTAAATGCATTTACTATAACATTAACTATATTATATTATATTATTATCCATTTTTGTATATTGCTAAAACAACAATTTTGACTATTTTCTCAGAAATGTTAAATTACATCACTTTTCCAGGTAACAATGGACATAGATCTTGACCTGTGAAGCTTTGCTGGTTTTGGGGTTTTTTGCATTAGAGCTGGAAGTGCACCCCACAATGAAGCATCAATTGAGGACTGTTAAGTTGTTTTCCTTGCTAACAGACAGTATACTAAGAAACTGTGATATGAAATTCATAGTTTATGTTCTGTACTCACTTTCTGTTTTTTTCTTGTTCCTGGTTACAGGTATCAAAATATAGATGACTGTGTCAGGAGACAACCTACAACATAAGAAACTGCTTTTACTGAACTGTAAACTGATACAGTATTCTGGAAATGATGGTTCTCGGTAAGGATCATCACATGTGGTTGAGAGCTTGGCAGAAAAAAACCCTTTCAAAACCTTAAACTTTGTTTCTGTTCCACATGGGAATTGCCACAGATGTTCTTTTGAGAATGAAATTTTGTAAGAAATATATATTTTTTCCAATATAATAACTGATCTTTTTAATTAATCTTTTTATCTCTTTTCTCATTAAAATGACCAAAGATCTCTGGAATGCAGAAAACTTTTTCTTTGAAAATGTCATTGAGACCAACATGCCTCTCAGGAAACTTTTTAGCTACTATAAAATTGCATTGAGTCACAGCTGTTCCAGACAGGTTTTATATTGTAAGAATAATCATAAGACAGAAAGGCTGCCTAGACCTTCTAGCATAATGGTGGAACTCTTATTTATAAAAACCTGAATTTCTCAGACTAATGAAAGGGATAGATGTTAGGATAGTAAGAAAAGCGGATGGACTAAAATAGAAAACTCTATATCTGATTTCTAACATTAGATAAAGAAAAAAAAAGGATTAGTTGATTGGGTTTTTGTGGATTTTTTTTTTTTTTTTTTTTTTTTTTTTTTTTTTTTTTTTTTTTTTTTTTTTTTTTTTGGCTAACATGGTTGTATCTGATCAAGAAATCAGATCCTGGGCTGCATCTGCAGGGGTGTTACTAGCAGAAATAAAGATGTAATCTTCCCACTCTACTCAGTGCTTCTCAGGCTGCACCTGGAGTATTGTTTCCAGTTTTGGTACTCACAATTCAAGAAAGACATGGATGCACTGCAGATGGTCCAAAGGAGGGTCACAAAGATGATCAAAGCACTGGAGAACCTGCCCCATGAGGAAAGACTGAAGGCATTAAGTCTTTTCTCACTGGACAAGAGAAGGCTTATGTGGGAGGTCATCACAGTGTTCCGGTACTTAAACGTCAACAACAAAGAGGACACCGTTTCTTCACAAGAAGCCATGTAGAGAAGACAGGGGCAATGAATAATACAGTTTGCAGTGTAAAAAGTTTCATGTCAACATAATGAAAATTTTTTTTACAGTAAGATAAATCATTCACTGGAATAACCTCCCCAGGGATGTGGTAGGGTTCCCATCACTGGAAGTTTCCCAGATGCAATTGGACAGGGCACTAGATAATCTTATCTATGCTCCCTTTCCCACCGAAGGCTGGACCAGATGATCTTTCAAGAAGCCTTCCAACCTGGGCTATTCTATCAACAGGTTTATATAACCTAACTTCATTTCTTCCTGAAATGTTCAAACTGTGAAGCTTTTTCAGCACCAAAGATTTTGCTTTATTTTTTAAATGAAATGAAAATGAAAAGGTGAGGAAAAAAGTCACTATAAGTGTCTTCATATATCTGATAATAGCATTCAAACCATTTGTCAACTGGTTGCATATTGAGAGGTTTGTAAACAAAAATACCATCTTCATGATCATATGTGTAAAATATATAGGAACACTCCCTTGAGCATTCTTGTTACATGGCATAACATGTTATCAAAATATGTTGATTTTATCACTGGGGACTTCTTACTTATGTGTGGGTTTGAATACAAGTTCATACATTTGAATCTAAAATTCATTTTTCTTTTTCCTTTCTATAGCCACAAAAGAAGTCAAATGTGAATTATCTCTGGGATAATATTGTTTTGGGAAGCATAATTTTGATTTAGTTGTTTTTTGGGGGGGGTTTCCCCCCAAGTTATAATCCCAGAAAAATGTTACAATGATTGGAAACTGTTTCAAAAATACTCTCCCTGGATAATAAGCTCATATAGTCACTGCTCTAAAAACTGTGCAACCCAATGCTGAGCTGGTGAAGCATTTCTGTAATAAGCCTCAACTCTTGTTACAGATTGTGGCAAAATGACTTTGATAAGAGATTTCTTATCTCCTGTAAACTTAGAAAGCGACATACATGTTAACAGAACTTGAAAATTACAGTGAAATATCTAGGTTATTGTATCCGTTGATCTACAATTTATAACAAAAGAAGTACAAATCACTGCTAAAACAGAATACTACTAATGATGATTTTTTGTTCTGTTTTTCCTAAGGCTAAGGTAATAGAAATTCTGACACTTATAATTGTTATATGTAACTCTGTGGTCCCTTTACAATACATATTTTTGTCTAGATCTACTTCCCAGAAATATAGGTCTTTTTCAACCCTGATTAATAGTCTCTGGATCAAACTATAGCAACTATATATATTTAGCTATCACCTTAGTCATAGTCTCTGTTTGGCCAAAACAGTCAGTGATAGTAATACCTGGATTTACTGATGTCTTCTTCTTAAAATGACTGAAGTTTGAATTGTTGGTAACACTGATGAAAATACAACTTTAGGACAATGTTTTATACCAACAAAAGTAAGAAATCTATTTAATATAACTTTTGCATGTTTACAGGTCTGCTGTCAGATCTGTGCACCATACCACGTGACATTTTTAGGAAAAAGGATATCCTCCCTGCTGCTGACCGGCAGGCTTTACAGTAAGTAGACATAGTGAAATGGTGAAATATTTATCTTGCAATATTCCTAGGAATGTCACCTTTCATTTAGAAAGCAGAAGTAATAATTCTTGGTTTTCCTTATTTCTATCAGTTGCTTATTGGTGGAAACATACAGTTCTTTGCTAGTTATATATTCAAATAAATAAATCTAGAGTAAATAAACTCAGTAAGCATTAGGGCAGGGCATGATTGCTTGGAGATCAGGAATAGGAATCAGCTTATAACAGTTTATTTTGATACAGAAATAGAGGCCACCAAAAATACAATTTTGTGCAGATTCAAACAAACCAAAGGTGTTTTTTTCTAATGACTTACAAAGACATTATGGTTGTCAGAATTTTTACAAGTGTCTGCAGGAATACTGGAAAAGATATTTTTCAGAGACACCCATTGTGGAGTTACTAAGTAATAAATAATATCATGCTTAGAAAATCTCCATAGCAGGCAATAATTGAAGCCTGGAAAATTTGAGGGGTATATATCATGTACTTTCTTATTATTTCCTAGACAACTAATAATGACCACTGTTGAAGTACCTTGTTCTGAACCACTACAACCATTTTTGTGCATTTGCATCCTGAATTAAAGAACTCATTTTTTATTTCAATTTCTGTTTCTAAGGAATTTGCGAATATCAGTTTTACATCTTGACCAAATACATTTCAGTTTGGGAATTTTTCATGGAGTACAAAATTATGAATTTCACTCCATTACATTTTCATTTCACACAATGTTTAGACTATTTCTGAACAGAAGGCTGAAATAGGTAAATATATGTTGACAGTGGCAATAATGAAATAGTTGCTTATAACAGGATACTGTGCAAATAGTATCACATTACCACACAGCAAGAGGCCAAAAATCCTAAATGTAAACCACTATATCTGTCTGTTTGTCAGAACAGAGACAGAGGAAACTTGACCAGGCCTGAATATTTAAAACCAGCTACAGGAGTGAATGAAAATTACAGTAAATAAAGGAAACAGATGTAAAAGACGCACCTGCATCCTATGAGACTGTTGATTGTCATCTGGGCAAGGTTGATGCAGATCTGCTGGACAGAAATAGATCTTTTTTTATTTGCAGATAGACTTTTTAATTATTTTTAATTGATTAATTTTAGACCACACCATGTGGAAGCATAATAACATACTTTAAATTGTGGTTTCCCACAACATTTACTCATGTTAAACTGATAACAGATTTTTCTCTTCTCCCCTTAGGTATTAATTTCAGCAGCTCCCTTTGACTTTCAATGAAATTGTGCTGTGTTACACCCTTGCAAAGAACAATCAGACATAAAAATAGCAGACAGTTTGAAGGAAGGTGAGCTCTGGTGAATTAATGAGAAATCTGTTTAGGTTAACCATCATATTTCATCACATCTCACTGAGTGAGTAAGGCAAAGAGTTCAGAAGAATAGCAAGATGAAAACTTACATTCTTAATACCTGACATACTTCCTACACTAGAGACAAACAATGTATCAGTGGTAGAGAAGGATGTAAACTAGAACTCTAGAACTAAGATTATTAAGCTTATTACTAGAAATGTATCAGCTTACTAAAATCACATTCATAGCTATTTCTCCTTTTCCTTTCCAGCCTCCTCTCTGAAGACTTTTATTATATAGACATCTTAAGTGGTAGGGGGATGAGAATTGATGTCAGTCTGAGATAATAATAGCAGGGGAGCAGAAAGATCAGCTACCAGTATTCCAAGTTATTTTCTCTCCTCCATGGAATATTGGTTCTTTTCTCCAGCAGATCAGAAAATAGATACAGGATATCCCATCATAACACCAGTTCCTAGACAGTGGAAAGTATGAGGACATCTGCCACAGACTCAAGAACACATCTATAAAATATAGCTGGATTACCTTTGCTATGCATTGCAGAAATTTTGTTGGATATTTCAAACCTTTCCAAGTGAATATTATCTGGCCTAATTACTCTTGCATCAATGTTCTTATTTTTGGTAGAAATCCTACATAAATAGTGTGTCCTACCTGATATATAGCATTGTAATTTACCTGCCTTTGGCCCTGTGAATCTTTAGAATGCCTTTCTTCTATTCCTGCTATTTTTCTCCCAACTGGGGATACAGTAGTGCAGCAGTAATAGCATTTCATTGTAAATATAGAATTAAATAATGTTTCAAGAAATTATTTTGGACACCTAAAAACTTTCGAAAGGCTAAGTGAAATGCTACTATAACCCAGGAATATTTAAAATAAACAATCAAGATTTCTAACACAGATTTCATATGTTATGAAATAAGCTGTCTAAATTATTCTACTTGAATGCACCTCTTTTTTCTGTCACCATATTTCTGGAATCTCACTTTCACATAGATATGCTGTTTTATGTGTATAGCACTTCTTTCTAAGAGGTAGCAAGCAATACATTTTTTATGTAGTCTGAAATCCTTGCACTAGAGGTTGTCTGTAAGGAGTGTGGAGAGAGACAACTGTGTATTATGCATATGCTCCTTTCCCATATACCATCACACAAATTTGGTGCAGCTGCATACAAGAAGTGGAGGATGCTCAACAGTATGATGCTCAACAGTACCTGTAGCATAATCCCTTATAACAGTAAGTCCCAGTTCACATATTCTGTGTCAGAATAAATCAGCATTAGATTTCTCAGATGCCAGAAGTGAATGTTAATCAATCTGCTTCAAAGCATTGCTATAGATTAATGCATCAACACATTGGCTTAATAAGGAGGATCAGCTAACATCTTAGAGAGTACACTGTTAAATTCCAATAATTACCCATTGGTTAAAGCTATTTAAATATAGTGAACTATTTTTATAATTCATTAGTTTACTTTTAGAATGATATGGCATTTCAGAAATACTGTGAATTTCCCCCATATTACTACAAAAACCCAACAAAACAAATGCCCAACATTACTGTTGTTTTACTTTGCACATAAAAAAAAAAGCAGGGAGCCGAAAAACTTCTGTGTCACTGAGCTTATAACGTGATAGTGAAATACTATGATTGGACTGATTTGAATAATAACATTGCAGGGTTCATGGTGTGAGAAAAACTCTTGCTGTGAGTATTCTGCCTTAACCATGAAAGGTTTTGTTGTAAAATCATTTCTACTCGTAAAAAAGAAATGTCAGGGGACGTAGATGTAAAAAGACTTTTCCATACATCTGAGTTACTGATTTAATGATAGGCTGCATACTTGACAAAAGTTTCTGAGCAGTGCTTGAAAAATTTAATATTTATTTATGAGAACATTTTTAATCTCTGGATTATTTAATTGCCAATAAGTCACTTGCACAGAGGAAGAGGGATCTATAATAAGATGAGAGTGAAAAACCCACTGTGTTTTAAAGGCCTTGGTGCAACTCAGCTTTCTGGAGAGTGTTGAAAGTGGTGGTTACATTTCCCACCCAAGGAATATCATCCTTTTCAATTATTAATTAATGTTTCAATTGTTTGGTGTAACTGATACACACTTTACCCACCCAGGAGCTATAAAAAAAACTGTTGATAGGCATTAAATCAACTGTACTGTCTGGCCCATGTTTCAGAACAGGCTTTTTTAATCTTTATTTCTTTTACTCTGTAAGTGTATAATACACAGTAATGCCATGCACATTCTGTGCTTTTCTTACAAATAGGCTTAAAATTTTAATGCCCTCTGATAGCCATTAGAGGACTTTTTTATTAAGCAATGTCTAAATAATACATTAATTCTTATTTTGAGGAAGTTTCAGGGGAAAATTTGGTCTCAGATCACTTCCACCTCTCTGAGATATAGTTTGTCACAATATAGGATAAACAGTTTTACTATTTCTGGACTTCAGACACAGTAAAGAAAGGTGGGTAAGCCAATCAGGTTTCAAGGTCAAACATGAAAATAAAAATAAAATCGTCTTTACTTAAAAACAAATGCATAAAACCTTTCTTCCCTTCAAGTCCTACTCCTCTCTAAAGCAAAGAAAAAAACATTCCAGATTTTGTATTTTTAAAAGCAATCTCTTTGTGGCTGAAATCCTTATTGTGACAAATCCTGTTTAGTACAGGCTGAGTTGAACAAAGCACTAACAGTGGTTTCCTTAAGGGCTTAAGACCTCTTCTCTGCAAGTGTTTAAAAACCATTAATTTAAAAATCTTGCTAAACTTACATGGTGACTTTGTTTTAGGATGTTTATTGAATTTCTTGCACAGACGCAGACTAGTTAGTTAGAAAACCTGTCCCATAGTTCTGGAATCTTTTGTCATTTTACAGAAATAACCTCCCCAGGAAGTTAAATCATTCTTCTATTTGTTTAATATTCCCAATTAGTATAGATTTTTTCAATAAACACAAATGAAACTCGCCTTTCCTGGCATCCTTGTTTGTGCAAGGATGACCTTCTGTAGCCAGCTGTTTCTTGGGGGATGGCAATGAGGCACGGTGCACCCTGCAAGACCAGTCTTGCTTAGATATGTGGTGAAATGTGCCACTGGTATCTTGTCACGCTCAGCCTGTGTGCAGAACTGCAGTAAGATCTCATCTCATATTCTTCATTCATAAACAGCAGCCTGTTTAAGGACAGCACTGCTCACCTGGCTTGTAATGGGGAAACCAACACTAAACATAACTCACTACATAATTGATTTGCTAAATGATTCACCCTAACTAAAAATGTTCAGTAAAACAACACAGTGATCAAACAAACACTTCATCAGATATAGTTTTGTGAAACTGTACCTTTTTTTTGACTGTGATGGTACATCGATGAACAAGTACCTAGTGAAAAGAATCTGTTAAATATTGTATCTATATAGCTACATTATGTGAAACATTCCTTCCAAGAAAATTCAGTGTGAAGAAAGCTGGTACTACATACACTGAATTGACAGTAAATCATGTATTTGGCTGGGGTTTTGCAGTTCAAATGTCAAATGCTTGCTGGGGGAAATAAACAAGTAACCCATAACCTTTACTGAAGTTTAGCACTAGCTTGTTATGAAACCATTATCACTCTGTTAAGTAGTCATCCGCAGTGGTATATGCAGAGAACTTACAATTAGGAAACCTAGATAAAGTAAAGTTGATTTCTGCAAACAAGCTTGTTAAATTGTGGATTATAGTACAGGCAGAGGTGATCGCTGGAAAAGGTTAAAAAAAAAAAATTGCTCCACACTAACATTTTTATAGGAAAGAAGAATATAAATAGAAATATATATTAAATTTTTCATGAATCACCTGATTATTAATCTTTAACATGAACTGGCAACAAAATAGGAAACTATATGGATAAAACAATGGTCAAGTCACTGACATGTTCTTTTTATATTGGAATATTATATCCTTCCTCCCATGAGACTACCTTCTTGACCACAATAGTCTCTACATCAATAGCCTCTAAAAAGTCTTTGTATGTTGCTTTGCATTTGTATCTGACTTTGTATTTCAAATTAGCTATCTAATCTCACAAGCCTAATTTAGTGCCATTTCTTTATGTGAAAGATGCTGTCAGCCTGCCACTTCACAGAGACATTGTGAACACATATGCAGTAGTTCTTGTTTCCATGAAGAGGAAAAAGAAATCAAAAAGGTTTGTTGAAACAATGGTGAGAAAAGCTTATTTCTGACATCTACAAATGTTCTGCATCTGAAAAAAAAAAATATCCCTTTGCCTAAAGAAAATGGAAGCCATTCTTTTTGGAGCAATCATTGTCATAGTTTGCTCTCAACTACATCTAGGAAGGTAGTTGTTAGACATATGCTAAATTGCTCAACTGATGAATTTACAGAAAATGCCTTACAGAGAAAGTAATGTGATTTCATTCTGAGCATGGTACAATTGGTGTGATTTTTCTGCATGTCTGCGTATCCAAGAAAAATGCTATGAATATAATCGAGACCTACATACAGTGAGTTTTGATCCCATTAAAGCTTCAGCAAGTCAAAATATTTCAAGGGTACTGCTTCCTAAATTGGTCTGTAATAACCATGACAACTTCATTGCTTCTTTCGCACAGGAATGAAGGTTCATGTTCTCAATCACAGAGACGTTTTTCAAGAGCTGCTACTGCAACAAATGAAGTTAAAGATGGTATGCAACGATCCCCTCCTTTTTCTGCAAGTACTTATTAGTATATTTAAATATATGGATTGTGAAATCTATACTGAAATACAGAGCAGACAGATCTTAAACTTGCAATAGAAAAAAACTAAATAAAACATAAATAAAAGTAACACAGACACCCAGTAGAGGCTATAAGGAATTTGGTCAGCCCTGGAAACCTTTAAAAATACTGGACTGGACAACAAAGCTGGAAGAAAGACTGGTCTTCAGGACAGTGAGGATGAGGAAGAATTATCTTTTCTTGTCTATCAACAGGAAGACCTTTTATGTTAACAACCTGAGAAATTAAACATTTAAGGAGTTATCTTATTCCAGTGTGTTATCTTACTTCAGTAAAAGGTTAGCTTTATAAATTGGATGCCTTCTGTTCACAGCTGAACACTCAACTCAATATAGTCAATGTCAAGATATAATATCTAACATTGAAATACTACAGCATCTGAACATCACTGTCATGACAATCAAAGCACAGACCTGATCATGAAATTTTGTAGCTGATAAGTCTTAAAACAGAATCCCTCTGGTCAGTAGTTAGGGAGACATCAACAACAAAGTGGGAAATCATTTAAATGATAAAAACTTGAATATAATAAAGACAAATAATTTGCTTATGATAGCCAAAAGATTTTTGAGCAAGAGAGACTAGAAATAATTTTTTCCTTTTTTTCTTTTAATTCTCAGAAAATACAGGTTGAAATATACGCAATATAGAATGGGGAGAGATCAAGTAATTTTAAAAAGTATTCTTTATGCCGGTATCACCTGATTTCACTTTTAGTACCTATGCCTGGTATTGTATAACTTGTGCCAGTCACTGCTCTCATCTTAAAGTTCATCTGTTCTGCTCCATCGAGGTGTAAATATACAGGTAGTAGAAAAAAGTCATCATAGCTTGAAATGATCACCAGAGTACACCTCCCTGAAACAGTAATTAGTGTCAGGGACTGTAAAACTGAAAGACCTTCTGGATCACTGAGCTCTGCATCTTTTTCTTACTTCTAACATGGTATTACATAGTTTCTTTCATAAATGCCTGGTGCTCCATCTTAAAAGTAAAAATATAATCTTTTGCCTGCTGAAATGCTGGTATGGATCCTCTCAGCTTGAGTCAGTAAAAGCCTTTTTTCACTGTCCTTCCTTGGTTAAATTTATGTGTCATCATTTTGTATACTTTTACTCTTTTGCTGGTATTTATTTAATTTACATTTAAATTCAATATCAGTATTTAAATATAAACATAATCCTCAGCTTACTTCTTAAGGCATATGCTGAAATTATGCATATTTTTTCAGCATTCATATCTCCCCTCAGCATTCACTTTTGTAGATCGGAAAGATCAGTATCTTCTATGCCACAATAAGCTCTTCATGGCCTATAGCAATCAAAAAGAACATATGCCTTCTTGAGTGAATTATCATGATGACCAGAAAAATAGATAATGTTCCAGATGACATCTTATAATACTTTGTTCAAAGAACAAAGGCACTGACACTTCCATATCTATATTGGAGATTTCTACAGAACATCCCAGGTTTTTTCTGCTGCAGGATTATCACACTTTGGCAACAGATCCCATCCTCCAACATCTTCCAAAGAAATGGTATCAGCAAGTCTTTCTCCTGACTGATCTCCACCTTAAGGATTTCTCATCTTATAGTCTGGAATTAATACAAGGAGATAAATGACAGTGAGAAGGTTTGAGTCAGTTAATTCCTGGCTTATATTTATTAACAGATCTGCTCTCAGAAAACTAGCAGTTGTCCTCTTAATTCCCTTGCTGTTTTCCAGGGAACTGACAGAGAACGGAACTCTCTTCTGGTGTTCTGAGGAAATAGATGTCTTTATTGTCTATCTGACTGTTCATTTTACATGCAATAGAATTGTCAAAGAATTTTGAAGGAAACAGGAAAAAGGAAGAAATCATTGATAATTTTATTTAAATATGCGTTTTACATACTGCTGTGTGCATAAAAAGTAGGAAAGCTTAGATTATGAGAATTCTAGGATCCTAATTTTAAAGATTAGAAAATAAGTTTGTGTCTAATAGACTTGAATTAGTAATGTATAAAATAGTGAAGAAAAAATATTCTAACTTTTCAAAATTTTGAAGAAAATTATGAATGATTCAGTGATTCAGAAAAAATAATGTAGCTATGACCTCTTTTGACTGATAAAAATTACTAGGGAGTGAAGTCAACAGGTCTTTGCAGACATAACAGTAAGAATTTAGTAATATCCTACCATAAATGAGAAGAGGTTAGCTGGGCTGTGATTTAGCTAAATCTGTCCGGAATGCACAGCATTATATAAGGCAATGGCTGATATCAGATCCAATGTGTTTATGTGCTTTTGCTTCATGCCAATGATGATAAACTACTTTTTAAATCTGATTTAGAGCAAGTTTTGACTTCATTTGAGACAGCAGCTGGACCAAAAGGTATCACAATTACAATTTGATTTAAGAAATCACAGTAACACTCATTTCTAGTTCTGTAAAAAGACTTTTTTAAAAGACAGACAATACAGTAACAGTATAAATCTCTTGAGACAGTAATTATGCAGAGCTGGTAATAAGAATCAGGTTGACATAGACAGAATTTGAAGCAGGGACAGATGAGTTGCTGAATGCATTTCAGTAAAAGAAAATTCTGATCTCCTGATCATGAGCCTGGAAATAAGGAGATCAGAAAAAAACCCCACCTTTTCTTCAGAGCAGTTTAAAAAAGCTTAATGGAACTGAATTAAATTAAAATAAATTTTAAAATGGCAGGTCTGACTCAGGCTGGGACCCCCTGCTAAATGGATTTAATCTATATAAGCATATAGGGATGTGAATCCTCTTTTGTGCTATTCAGCAGGTGATCTTGAAAATGTATCTGTCTACATATTAAGGACAACTCAAAAAGCCATTTCTCAGGCTGGAGATAATCCTGATGCATTTAACAGTGTGCAAAACTGCCTTGGTACAGCACCTTCTGGAGGAAAAAGGGAGGAATTAAAAGCTTGTAATTTCCTGCCATTGCTTCCTCAGATTTCTAAACAAAAGGTGTTGAAGTGATCATAGAATCATATAAAACTTTGGGTTGAAAGAGATCTCTAAAAATCATCTACTCCAGACCCCCTGGCATGGGCAGGAACATCTTTCCCTAGATCAGGTTGCTCCATCCAACCTGACCTTGAACACTGTCAAGGGATAGATAGGTCATCCACAGCTTCTATGGGTAATCTGTTCCAGTGTCTCACAACCCTCGTCATAAAAAAATTCTTCCTTATGCCTAATCTAAATCTACCTTCTTGCAGTTTAAAACGATTGCCCCTTGTCCTGTCACCTTGAGCCTTGGTAGAGTCTTTTTTTGTGTGTGTGTGTCTTTCTTACAAGCCCTCTTTAAGTACTGCAAGGCCACAGTAAGGTGTCACTAGAGACCTTCTCTTCTCCAGGCTGAACACCACCACCTCTCTTACCTTGTCTTCATAGGAGAGGTGTTCAGCCCTCTGGTCATTTTCATGGCTGTCCTCTGGAACTGCTTCAACAGGTCTGTTTATTTCTTGTACCGAGCACCCCAGAGCTGGATGCAGTACTCTGGGTGGGGTCTCTCCAAGCAGAACAAGAGGGCAGAATCACTTCGATGTCAATGTTCAGTTTCAATCACTTCAACCTTTCAATGTTTTTAGTAACGTAATAATACATTTATATTTTGTTAAGTATTGAACACCAAAGTAGTAATGATTTCTTTCAAAAAAACCTTTATCATGCTCTGTTTTGAATTGCCTTCCAAGATAATTATCGATAGCTACAAGTGATTAGAAAGTTATAACGTTGTTTAGATATTTTTTTTTGGAACATCTTTCTCTTAAGGATAGTGAGAAGAGAAAATACAATTACAAAACACGACATTTGCAGCTAACAAACAGTATATACCACAGCTACTGGGAGAAACAGTGCTGTAAAGTGATTACATTTTCTAATGACCTAATTCAGACATGGACTACCTTTAGACAAATACCTTCCAGTCACATGGTGTTTCTGAAGACATTAAAGAATGTGACTGTGATTTTTTTTGTGATTTCTTCTCAGCAGAATGTTTAAGCTGAAATTCATAGTTAGCTTGACACTGATATAGTTGGTACATAAAACACACAGACTTTAATTATAGAAGTACAACTGTGGTAGCATATGAACAGTAAATTACAAAGAATTTCCTTTCTGCTGTGCTGTTTTCTTTCCATCTAGCAGACAAGCAGTTGAAAATAGAATGGTAGGGAATTAGGACAATATTTTTCCATAATTTTCTTAAGGACCATTGACTATTTAATTAGTTTTATTTTGCATTGCCATCAAAAAATCATTTGAGAATGATTTTATATGAATGATGGAAAAAACTGTTCAGTTAACAAGTTTTATTAGATTTTTTTTTCCTCTCTTTTGAAAATCAAAAAAGCCCATCAAATCAAACTTGCTGCTTTGGATCTAGCCTGCTTACTGTTTCCCAAGAATAATTCCTATGTGAAAAAATAATTTCCATATAAAAACATTGTCATATCAATATGAAAATGGCAAGGTTACATACACAAAAAAAATAATTACTTGACAACTATATGACCCATAAAAACCAAATAATTTGCTGACAATGACCAAAACTTAACTTGAACACTGCACTTTTAATCTATGGAGCAAAAAATTTGTAACCGAGTTAAGAAAAAAACATGTTTTTTTTCAGGAGGCAAGACGAAGTAATGCATCTTATTTTTAATTACAAAATTATTTTGACTTTTATTAAAAAGTCTTGTAGGACAAGGGTCCAGCTTTAACCTCTGTATTTAACAGGATTGACATCACATACATTCAATTTCATATTTACATTATACTGCCTACAATAAGATACTTTAAACTTAATATTTAACATCAAAACCCAGTTTTCTTTGTAGTCTCCTAATTTAGTAGTTTGTGGGTTTTTTTCTGAAGTGGATAGCTACTTTTCTACAAACAGGTAAATTACTTTCTCAGTTAATAATAATTTAAACTGAAGCAGTTTTATATAATCCAAATGCATCACTCCAAAATCACAGTAGTGTAATTTTAAATTATATTACATTTCACTTGTTAGCTTTTCATGACTTTTGAAATGTTAATATATTCTTCACTACCATTCAGTAACAATAGATTTTCTTTGCAATTAAAAAATAATAATAAAACAGAAAGTATGTACAAATAGACATAATTCTTACTGTTCAGATGCATGCATAGAGCTGGGATAGCACTACAGGTTTGGATTCTTTTATTCATTGTATCTCTCTTTAACAGATATGTTTTGTTATCTTTTTAATGTGTAATTACAAATGGCACTGCTATTGTTTTTTTTCTGCCTTTATGTTAAGGTTTATGCTTTACCTTCATGTTTTTACCTTATTTAAGGTAATTCCACACCTTGATCTGGAATGATGGATTCTTACTTCCTTCTGAATACCAGCAAAGGAAAAGACATAAACAATTAAGTACATTTTTTTTAAAAATGATGAAAATAAACCAAGGATATGTAAAAACCTCAAAGAATTTATGGGACAAAAAATCGTTTTGGAACCTACAAATAAAAGTGCTCTGAGTACTTTGGGGTTTTATGTAAGGGGAAAATAAGCAAAGTGAAGAATTGGCTGCCCACCAATATAGTGTCAATGTATCAGCATGAGCAAGAAATAATCTGCCTTTGAATAGACATACAGTTGCTCTACACACACCAGTAAGTGAGGTAAAGGAGATTGAAAAAAGTCAGGAAGTTTTCAGTAGAATAATTTTTTTCCCTCTGAAAATACTAATTTGTCAAAACACATTTTTTTGGGGAAGGAAGATTTATTTTTGTAGATTTTCCATTTCAATTTTGTTCTTAAATTAGTTTTGACATGCTTAAACATCACATCTTCTCTGTCTGATAGTGTGGTATAGTAACAGTTTTGGTTTCAGATCATATGACTATTCAAAAATATCCATTATTTTTAGTGAAGATTAAAAAAATTAAAACCACTTTAGTTGCTTCAAAATTAATAAAGTAAATGCTATAATTTCTATGAGGGGGTGAGGGAAGCTGTTCTACAAAAAAGTGGAATTGAATTATGCCTTGAATCATAGTGCGGGGGGAGGAATTGTGAGATGGGAGCCACTTTTCATTTAGTCTATGATGAAAAAAGATTATGATTCTCAGAATTGCCACTTGATGTGATTGCTGTCTCAGCTTTGGATTAGAACTAGGGAGTGGGGAATTTACAGAATTTGTAATTCAATTAGTTGATTTATTTATGTATTGATAGACTGTTTTTTTTAAAAAAGGGGAAACTGGTGAAGGTCACAGTTTACTACATCAAATAAATCCACGAGCCTTGTAAATAATAAATGAGGTGTACACATGAAATGTTTTTTTTTCTTTTTGTGGCAGCTCAGCATGATCTAATAACTACTTTTTAATACCTTTTCCAGGTGGATCTATACAGCCCATATACATGTTTCCGGGATTTAAGCTTACTAGCAGCTGGATAAATTGTTGCTACTGACAGATATAGTACCAGAAGGACAATGAACTTCTCTGGCTTTGACAGCAGCAGAACTACTCAATCTCTGCAACAAGAATCCAAAATTTATTCTGGCAATTAAACTTTTAAGGAGATGCAAACGTATGAGAAGAATGAAACTAAGTGAATTGGAGAACATTGGGAACTGCACATTAAAAACGTTTTTGTCCTGCTTAGCTACATAATGCTCACAAAGGTTCATTTCACTCTTCTCTGTTTATAAGAAATGAAGGATATATTCACCACATGAAGCCCTGCAATATTAAAAAAGAGGATTTTTAAGAGATCAATTATCAAGACAGTTCCTTACATAGTTCATGTCTTATACATTTAATGGAAATGGAAACTTCTACTGTTAAAGATTCTACATATTAGGAATTGTCTGAATGAATCATGTATGTAGGATATCAGTGGCTTTTGGATTTGTGTCATTTTATACAGAGACCAAAGATTCTACTTGTCCTTTCCACATCACCAGAAACTCAACAGATGTGAAGAAGTCAGCTTAAAAGAAAACAGGAACTATTGTGAAGAAAAGGTTGAAAGATTCCTCTTGAGAGGGTTAGGAGAAAAACAAAACGAAGAAAATTTTGACAGCTAGGACTACAGGTCAGTAAATAATCCAGAAAATTTATGCGCCTATTTCCTATAATTCTAAGGCAAATGCAATTTAAAGTGAAATGTATATATCAGGCCCATAAGTAATTTGATTCAAAATCACAGTTACTCAACAGGTGACATTTCCCATTTCAAACTTCCCTATTGAATTTTAAAACAAATAAATTGTTAACCTAGAACACATAAATATGCATATATTATTTACATCCAGTCAGAGTAAAGTGACAATGCCAATTATCCAACAAATTTGAAAGCCAAGTGTCATGTTTTAACCCCCACTGGCAACTGACCCCCACACAGCTACTCGCTCAACTCCCCTGCAGTGGGAGAGGGGAGAAAATCAGAAAGGTAGAAGTGAGAAAACTCATGGGTTGATATAAAGGCAGTTTAACAGGGAAAGCAAAAGCTGTGCGTGCAAGCAAAGCAAAACAAGGAATTCATTCACCCCTTCCCATCAGCAGGTGAGTGTTCAGCCATCTCCAGGACAGCCAGGCTCCATCATGCATAAGGGTCTCTTGGGAAGACAAATACCCTCACTCTGAATGTCCTGTCATCCCCCCTTCCTTTTTCCTTCAGCTTTATATACTGAGCATGACATTCTACGGTATGGAATATCCCTTTGACTAGTTCAGATCAGTTGTCCTGGCTGTGTCCCTTCCCGATTTCTTGTGCCCCTTCAGCCCTCTTGATGGCAGGGCCTGAGAAACTGGAAAGTCCTTGACTTTGTATAAATGTTGCTTAGCAACAGCCAAAAACATCAGCTGTTATCAACTTTATTCTCACACGTAATCAAAACCAGCACTGCACCAGCTAATAAGAAGAAAATTAACTCTGTCTTGGCTGGAACCAGGACACCAAGACATACAATAGAAGAGTAAAACTTAGCATGAAAACTGTAGTGGAGGACAAGGTATAAAGCCTCTTCAAATACTTCACCAGGTCTTTAGAAAAATATTCTACAGAGCTCCCATAAACAAGAAAAAGTAATCCCAGGACTCTAAAAGCAGTAGAAGCTAGGATCAGATTTACTGTGGAGTAGTCTGCTTGTGCAGCACCCCTACAAAACTGTTCACAATAAACTGAAAAAAGGTGTGTAGTGGATTAGGCTAACAGCCAGACTCCCACCCAGCTGCCCACTCCCTGCCCCAAACCCTGCAGGGCAGGGAGAGAAACTAGGAAGATCAGGAGTGTGAAAGATAAAGGTCGAGATAAAGACAGCGAGGTTGCTTCCTGATCACCATCATGGGCAGATTCAACTTGGGGAAAAATAATTCAATATATTGCCAACCAAAATAGATCCTGATTCAGGTGGTGAGAAAAAAAAAGAAAAAAAAAAGCAACACCTTTCTTCCCCCTTTTATCTGTCTTCTTTTCTTCTTCACTGCAGACTCTTCTACCTATCTCCCCCTCTCCACCGAGCACTGTAGCAGGTGATGGCAGTGTGTGATCAGTTCATACAGTCAGTACACAGCGTTTCTTCTGCTCCAGCAGCTGGTCCTCCAAAAAATGCAGTTTATTTGCTCTGGCACCTGGAGTGCCTCCTCCATCCCTGACCTTGGTGTGACCCTGCTTTTCATAATTCTTTTTGTTCTCTTCTCCTCTTTTTTTCTGTGATGGTTTTTGCCCTTTCTCAAATACACTTTACCAGAGGCACCACCACGCAGGCAGTGGTGCCCAGCAATAGGTGGGCTGGAGCCAGCTCAAACCGGCTGTGCCCAGCCCAGGGCAGCCCTGACCACCCCCCACAGAGGCCACGGCAGCCCCACCACTGGCACCGGGGCATAGACACTCCGTACAAGGCCTAATAATCTGATTGATTTATGAAAGAGCAGTCACTGCCATTAATTCAACATGTCATACTGCTGACGTACCGAAATACACACCTATCTTACCATCACACTGATAATCATGTCTAATTCACTGCAGAAAGTTACACAGAGCTCTGCTATCGTTAACTTTTCAACCTTGGTACCTAAATCAGTCTGTTGGGATAGGAGTGACCATTTGCTCTTGTAATCAGCTTAATAAGCAACTGAAGAAAAATTGCGGTTTTAAACTTTTAGACATAAACATTGTTGACTGAATACTTTCCAGGAGTAAAAAAGTTGTTGGGTTTGTTTTTTTTTTCACGACTCTAGCAGGGAGATTGTTAAAAAAACTTTCATAATGCTTGTCCACTGCCATTCTTCACCTAATCTGGTATATGAATCATTAGATAAGTTGATCTGTTGATTCTTCAGCAGAACCAGAGTTTTTGCATTAATGCCATCCCATCATCGTAATAGTAAGAGGAGGTTTATGTGAATTTTTTTTCCAATAAGGCATATGATTTTTCAATTAAATTAACTTTTCTCTTAAGGAATGTTTCCTTCTGGTGAAAAATTTCAGTCTTTCATGAAACTAGAATGTTTCCAGTCACAAATAAAAAAAATAAAAAAAAAAATCACTTGAAACAAAGACTAAAATACTTTGGAAATAGCCTTGTTGCTGTAATCACTAGATTACTGGTTACTTTGGGGTAGCACTGTAACTGCTCCCTTTTTTAGTTCTCACATGGTAAATATTAGCTAAATATTAACTGGTGTACACATTAGAATGATGCATTTGAACCCACATTAGTGCAGGGTGCAAGGAATTATACCTCAAAGCTCTCCAGATTAGCAGCTTACCATGTATGAGAGCAGGGACATTACTGATGATCTAAAATTTTGGTTTCATTTACAAGGATTTTCATAGCAATGTTTATTTAAATTATTTACATCCTTGTGGTATCACTGTTATTGTGCTTGCATCATTGTACTAGGAGGATGCAAAAGGGAAACACAACCATACTTCAGGCTGTTATTGGTTTAGCATTATTTCAAATATGTTGTAATGTGAAACCATGGCCTGAGGGCTACATACCTTTATTATACTCCATTCTGCAGCACAAAGATATATTGCAGCACTCTCCAAACTATCAAGTTGCAACAAGGTCTTTTACCATCTCATACCAACACACTCTTCATGCCAGTCCCTCTGCTGCCTTCTCTTCATTTCACCTCATCCAGGGCCCACTCTCTCTCTTCTCTTGCTGCCTTCTCTCTCTCTTCTTCCTCAGCTTCTCTCTCTTCATTGACTCTCAACCACTTCACTTAACCAGCCACAGCTGCACCTTATCTACACTGACAACCCGCAGCCCCTGAAGCCAATCCACAGCTGTATGTTATCAATGCTAATTAACCCAGCTTCATTCCTCTACAAAGATACACACAGAAGGTGATTTAAGACATATATTTTTTGTCACATGAGGAAGATGAACTAATAAACTGGGGCATTTTTTTGATGGAGCTCGATAAGTTGTCTGCCTTTGTAAGTAACATTAATTGGTAGCCTAAAAAATTTGCCACTGCAGATCTACCAGGGTCCTTTATTGAGAACTGATCAATCAAGGAAAAAAATGATGAAGTTTGGTGCTATATTTATTCTTTAATTCCTAAGTATAACCAAAGTACAGTTGTATATTGGAAACATTTCCAAAAGACAATCCTTATTAGAAAGTACATGTTGACTACTGGAGTAAAATGACAGAAATTGTTTTCAGCCTCAACTATAGAGTCTTACTGTGGAATCCATAATGAGAACATGGAAGACAAAAATTAAATTTAACAGTCATCACAACTGATTAGAAAAATATATATTGTTGCAATCCCATGATCCATTCTTTCTTTTCCATTATTTGTTATTATGCTTGCAATCAGAAGTAATCAGCTTGTTCGATTTAAATATACTGTATAATACATAGCCATGACTGTAATTGTTTTCAATCAGTGTTTTTTAACTGTAGCTAATAAAGGATTGTTAATAAAAACACTTTGAGAAAAGATGAGCACTAAACCAGGTTTTGTGATATTCATGAATAGTGTTGTAATAAAATACAGTTATGGAGACAGACACCCTCCTTTTTACTCTACAAAAAGTGATGTCACGGGTTGTACCGGTGGTGATTCTTTAAAACTCTGAAACAGCTTTATGAGAGACTCACAAAATGTGCTTTCAATAGGTTTATCAATGCTCTGAATTATCTGACTCTCCAACTGAAACCTCATCGAAATATGACAGGACCCCCACTGATTACCTACCAATACTAACAAATCTGCACCGACTTTATATGATTTGGGCATGTCATTTGCTTACCAATGGTTTAAGATTACTAAATCATTACAAGATTAGGTAATAGTAGCCATCTTCAGTCACACGGTATTTGAAGTAGGCAACTGGAGACACTAGTAGTGGTATTTATTTGGTAAAACACACATGCTCACGTATAATTTAGCCATTGAAGTTGCAACAGAAAAAAACCCAGCTCCTTCTGCAAAGTGATTGTTCTCACCCAGATAAAAGAGACTCAGTCAATTATGCCCTACAGTTATTTCTCTCAATTGGTTATAGCAGGAGTGTCTTCAGTTAAGTGAGAAGAACCTTATTTCTGTTGCTATCACATATCCTATTATAGTTCAACACCTTTCTAGCAATAACTGATTTTTTTAAATTTTTCACTGCTTGTACATTCATGTATTTTATGAGTGCTGCTGATGTGGAGGAACCACTGGTTGGCACAGAAGCGAACAGCTCAACACAAGAAGCGCTTTCTGACTTCAAAGTTTGGAACTGCAGAGGCACTCAGCAAATAGAGGCTGGTTACGACCTCTCCAAAAGAGTGAAAACTTGGCCTGCAGAACCTCAACAGGAGCTGGCTGTCTTGGCCTCCCATCTGATGGTCAATATCTTTTTCATCTTCATAAAATAGGTGTCTGTTTCATGGTGCCTGCAAGACATCGGTTTGCTTTGCCAGTGTGATAAGCAATAGTTGTCCATACTTTTGTCTGAAATATTGTATGTTAGCATTATACTCTAAATAAAATGTATCAGTATGAAAAATCATAATATTCAACTCTAGTCATTGAAGGACTCTTTAAATTCCTAGGGGTTTGGGTGTGGGTTTTTTTTCAGTTAAGCTTAACATGCTTTCTATCAACTGTAGTTAACAGCCAGTTTGTACAGGAAATCAACTGAGGTCTAAAAGAGGTAGGAAAAGCTATTAAACAGAGCACATTTTGCTCAGCCAGAAAACAACTGTTTTGTCAGCTTCCTGATTTTGGCAAAGGTAAGGTCAACACATGTGACTCATTGTTGTGTTAATATAATTTGTATTTGCATCATCCTAATGAAACTGATGAATTCACAATAGTGCAGAACTTGAGCATTGTAATGAATCATCTTTATTATAGTAACCATTAAGAATCATCTCCCCGTTATATCAGCCACTGGACAAAAGGAAACTAAAAGGGAAATTTCTGCATTAAAGAAAGTAAAAAGAAGTCTCTGTGTTAATTAGTCATTGACTTAATAATTTTTTTAGGGTCAAATCAGTGCTTCATCTGAAAAAGCAACAGCTTGAAGATGAAAAGTAGCGTACAGCAAACTGAGGTACATCTCTGTCTTAGTATTTTAGAAAAATAATTTTTCTCTTCTAGTTTTATATTTTTTACTTAATTAATAATGGGGGAAAAAGTAAGATAAAGTGCTAGAGATGATCACTTGGCCCCCATCATAATGAACACAAAGCTCAGTTCACTCTCAAGCTGGACTTTTATTCTCTGCTTGTCACCTGACTGCAGGAGAAACACCTGAAATCACTGAGATGGGAAGCCATGAAACCTAGTCAGTCTAGGCAGCTTCAGATGAAAGATTCATCTAAGCCATTTAAAGGCCTGAAAATGAATTTATAAGTAAAATTCAATTTTTTCATGGAATGTTTGTTTCATAAATATCCAATGAAATGCAATATGTATTCAGAAAACTATGAAATTAATTTTAGCAGTGCAGATAGCAGTTTATTTTAGCGATGTTCATTTGTTACAGTATAGTCTGTTGTCTCACCACAATCAACAATTAACTGATAAATATTTCAGACTATTTTAACATAAATATGTAACCAAGATTAGTACTGGAACTTTTCTGATACAGAAAGTTGTTAAAACAGCAGCTAAAATATACTTTCAAAGGCAATTCACATAACATACACATCCAGATTTCTTGCTGATTTTTCTTCATGTTTAACAAATTAAAAACAATGGCATGTCATGTAGAAAACAACTTTTACTTGGACATAGACAGCAGCATGTACTATCAAGAAAAAAAAAATAATAATGTGTGCTTGGAATCAGCATAAAAGACCTCTGAAAATGATTAACATAATCTACAGAGGTCAATAAATATTCTCTACAGTAAGAGAGGAAAATAAGCTTCCTGTGCAAAACTTTAAGAATGTAGAAGACCACAACAGCTGCATAGACAAGAAACCCCCCTAATAAGAGGTTACAAGGTGAGTAAGAGAGATCTTCAGAATCTAGAAGCAGCATCAGATTAGCATATTGGGGTTTTTTATTATTTTACACACACATAAGTCATTGCTTTTACAGCAGAAAAGACTGAATGGGGATAACGTTTGCTCAGTTCTCCTCCTTCAAGCACAGGATTGCTTGATTAATATGTTAAATTACAAATTTAATATACACCTATAAGAAGATGTATTACTTTTATGTTTATTTAAAGCACTCTGAGAACATAACTATATGAGCAAATGAGAAAGGTGTGATTAAATTCTCGCTCTTTAAAACTGAGAATTTCAGAGCATGCATATGTAGATAACTTGATGATTTATATTTGTTCAAATTGGTTATATGTAATTATAATTCCTATCATTCCAAATCCTGTTTTCTGTGAAATCACGAAGGGGACTAAAACAGTTATTCCATTTAAGGGGGTACTTTTTATAATTGTCGGTATTTTTTTCATATGTCGAGAATTTCTGTAAATTATTGTTCCAATTCCTTATATTGTCTTTTTCCTATCAGGTAGGCTTTTGGAAATATTTACTATGACATATAATCTTGTAATCAAATGTAATCAAAATATTGAAGATTTACCTTGTGTCACCTAAGACATTTTATAACCAAATTCAGGACAGTTAAAATATTTTCTTCTAAAGTGTATGAACTATAACAGAAATAGCAACATTAATAACAATGTATGAAAAATAAAGCTTCAATAATTATTTTTTTTAAAAAAAGACTGCACTGCAAAAAGTCTCATATCATCAAATCAGCACTGTAATTTCTTTAGATGCAATTAATAGAATAAATACTAATAGAAATTTGAATTAAGCCTGTTAATAAGCATGATAAATTGTTACTTCAGTGCATAGTACTGTGAAAATGAAATCAAGAGAAGTTATTTGTACAACATTCATAATACCAGGGTGTGAGTCACACATCACTGAATCTGGCCTAAAGTTCAATTGGATTAGGTATCATGAATAGTAGTGCTGGACATCACTTTCAGTGACTGATTCTTAACTGAAGAGCTGCAAAACTTATATCTAAGAAGCAACTTGCTGAATAGAAATCCTCAGTTCAGTTCACTTTGATCTGATGTCTCATATTTTTTCTAAGTATTCAAATGGACTGTTAAAATGAATTTTAATGAGAATAGAGTTCTATTTAAAATATTTCATGAAAAAAATTTGACAACTGAAAATTTCAACTTGTAATAAAAATTGTCTCTTGCAGAGAGTAAACTTCTAAAACCCTTGCTGAAAAAAAATTCTAACCACTCCCCACAAAGATAATTACTATGTATCATTTAAATTTATTGCAGGAAAAAGCCCTACATTCTACTAGTGGTGATATTCAGAACAGTCTTATGTAAAAAACAACAATCTTTTGTTAATAATATAAACAAATAAAATCAATAAAAAATTAACAAATCCTATAATTTTCAAAAATGTTACAAGAAATAATCTTTTTTTAAAAAAGGAAAAGTAACAACCCCTCTCCCC
Source organism: Falco naumanni (assembly GCF_017639655.2). Classification (NCBI taxonomy): domain Eukaryota; kingdom Metazoa; phylum Chordata; class Aves; order Falconiformes; family Falconidae; genus Falco; species Falco naumanni. The sequence goes on along the minus strand of NC_054058.1, from coordinate 84,636,620 downwards.
CACCCCCCCCAAAAAAACAAACCAAAACAAAAAAAAAACCAAACCAAAACCATGGTCAACTTCTGTTCATCTCTGCTTCAAAGCAAAAATAAGGACCAAAGACAAATTAGCCAACACAGGAGCATGGAGCTGAAAAAGTATCTAAAGGATACAAGATGATTTCTGAACACCAAAATAGTCAGGAAAAATAATGAGCACCTCAGAATACATGTCTACTACTTGTGATGTCATGCTTAAGCAGAGTCTGTTAGTTCTTTACAGAACTGAGTTCTGTTGACAATGCACATAATGCATTGTCTGCCCCCTCCTTAAATATATTTTTGATTTAGCATTATTTACTATGCAAGTCCCATATACTATGCAAGTACAATATAATTCTGGGTTTTTTTACAGAGTATTCATGTTTAATTATCCTAACTTATTTTTAGTTCTCTCCTTGTTCTTTCTTGTTTTGCTTTCATTCATTTTTAATCTCCATTATTAATACTGATCTTTGGCTTATCTCAGACTATCAATATTTAATTCTGCTGCCAAAGTGTAGCAAGGATCAGTGACTAGGTCGCATCTAGAGTGTTATTATTCACATGGGCAGATTAAAGGTCAGCTTCTGTTTGCCTTTTGGTTATGTAAAAATGCCATTCAAATAAATAAATTTTTGGCGAGCTGATAGCACCTCCATCTCATCTTAATACATTATTGCTCAATTACAGCTTCCACTTTTTTCCCTTGTTTTATTTTTCCATTATTTAAAAGGGGAGAAATATTTAAATGTTATAAATGGAAATAGTGTTTCTAAGCATTTTCTAGTAATATAGTATTTTTGTTATATAAGTGTATGCATTATAGGTGTGAATGTTATAAAATGCTTAGAAGCATGATTATATATTTTTGTAATATGTAATATATGTAGAAACACGTGTGTGTATAGACATAACCACTCATTGGCAAAATTTGTCATAAATATCGGCTGGTAATGAATTGAGTCTAAATTTTTTTTTGTTTAAGATAGATTATTGTAAAGGCTATTTTGTGACAAAAATATGTTAACAGAACTTACTTTAAATCTAGTGAAAATTCTGCCTTCTTATCCTAGTGCTGCTATGTTTACGCTTAATTTTCATCATTATGAATAGCTAAACTCAGTCAAGGTTTTCCTCTTTCTTTTCTATATTTGTTTGAAATAAAAGTCTTTCTAATGAGAAACAAAATGAAGGCTTGTGTTCATTTCTGGCTTGAGGTACATCACTGACTGCCTAGCAAGGGCAGGGACAGAAGTAACACTGGAAGGGGTTTTAACCCTAGCAGGGTGTGCAGGCTTTCAGCACTCTGCTGTTTGTTGGTTGTTTCAAAACTTTGTCTTGGCTCAATAAAGGGTTACAAGGTGCACATCATCTACAGACACACACATACAAATGCCTCTCTCTGTAGCTGGTCTCAACTTTTGGCCTTACCTGTATCCACCTCCCAGAGCCCGTGGCCTCTCCAGGAGCTGGCTTGAACCTCCTGGTTCCTCCAGTAGCCAACTCTCAGACAGCCCCAGTCTCTCCAGGATCCTGTTCAGACTTATGGCTGCTTCAAAAGTTGGCTCCAAGTCCTTTGTTCTACTTGAAAGCTGGTCTGGCTTGATGTTTGCTAGCTGTTACATGCTGGTATGCATAGCCCCATAGCAGGCACATACTCCAGTGTCTCCAGGTATTGACATCCCAGATCACTGCCCCCCTAGCCTACTCGAGTTGCCAGGACTTAGATTTCTATACATACATGTGCACACAGAATAGCAAATCTCTCATCCAATAAAATAGAAATAGAGTTTAAATAGGACAGACTACAGCAATCAGGAATGATGATACAAGTACAATGTCTAGCAACCTGCTTACACACCACCTATTACTTTTACCACCTTTTTCCTCTGCTATGAATGTTTCTCCTACATTTGGTCCTTCTCCCTATAAGAAGTCTTGTATAATCCCCAAGTGTTCTTCCCATAAAAGTTCTGTACCCATGTCATCCCCTCTTCCCATCCCTCGTACTTCCTCAGACTGGAAGGTGATTGAAGCAGTGTTTCTTGTTGGCTCAGCTTGGTGAGTGTCACTCCAGGGCAATGGTCTGAGACTCCCCTGGAATCACCTGGGAAAGAACCAGCTCAGAGGCACCATTTGGTCTGCTGAGGTTGTACAAGTCCCCCTGCCTGTTGTTGCTTCTCTGGGCTCCTCTGGGTTTATGAAGATGGGCACTAAAGCATGTATCCTGACACCAGGATCTCAGACTTTCTATTTGCAGAGGGACAGTAGAAAAGGAATGTATTGAGAGACCTCAATTTCAGATCTTCAGGATTTTTTTTCAGGGATCTCTTTGTGCAGCCACAGTCCTATGTCATGATTACTTATAGGAGTAAGTAAGGAAGGACACGTGGCCCTCCTGGCCCTTGATGTGAACTACAAGTTGCTGGAATGACTCATTCTTTCATTTCTTTATCTTGCCGGGGGCATGGATATACATGTGTACCTACAGAACTATGTGTGCACAGATATGTATATATATATATATGTATGTATGTATGTATTTATACAGCCAAAGATATAGACACATATACACACACATATATATACACTTAAAATGTATTTGTGCATACAAGTCTGATGTGACATATGCCTTTAACTGTTCCTGACCAATGTTGTGAGGAAGATTCAGAAAATGATACTGGCACTTCTTGACACTATGGAACAAGTGATTAGTGAAATCCACATTTTGCAAAGGTGACTCATCATCTACAACTGTAGGAAGAGAGATTAAGGCAGCTGAAGTGGGAAGATTCTGGTGTGCCTTAGAAAAAAGCAATGAGATTAGGTCTGGAGCATGGCAACAACATGATAACCATTCTGTGGCAGTTGGCCGATGTAAAACAGTAAAACCGATTTAAGTTGAAGTGGCTTTCCATTTTTCTTCTATTTCATTTTTTCTTCTGAGTGGTAAAAACACTGAATAGCATTACAGGAGAGAGAGTTATTTTGAGCACTGGCCCATGTTCCCAAGTTACAAATTAAAAAAATCAGAAAGTCTTTCTAAAATTTACTCTCTGCTTGATTCAAATCACAAATTTGAACTCTTCCATCATCCCCTTCTATTTTTAGGAAACCAGGACAGTATCAGTTATGCCACCAACTGCTAATCAAGTGAATTAGTGACAACCTTCTAACTGGGGAACATTTCAGTTTTAAAGTCATAGTCTGGTTCATTCTCCTTTGCTGACCCTAGTCTCTTTAGATAAATCACTTGAGGGCAATGCATTAACTGTAATTAAATGGAGAAGAGTGAGAGGAGGTAGGATCTGGATATTCTACATCTGAGTGGCCTAGCCCATAGGATACACAATCATTCTTAAACTTGCTCTCAGGATCAGACAGACACACACACACCAAAAAAAACTTCTGACATGAATTTGCAGTGTTGCCTTTGTATACTCTCTGTTGGTGTTTCCAGACAATTGCATTCCTCTCCTCTTTGCTCATGTGTTGCTTGTCATACAGTGGACTATCTGATGTACTCTCTTAACTTGACCTTTAATTTGGTACATATCTACACTGACAGTATATTTTTCTTTCAGTATTTTGGAATTCTTTTTCCTATTACATTCTCCATTGTTTGAGAGTTTTATTCTAGGATTTTTCAAGTTGCATTTCACCTACATTTAATTTTATATCACTCAGTAATGATATCTCACGTCACTCATGTCATACCTCATCAGATATTTTAATTACTCTGCTTCTTCACTCAGACTAAATACATTATTTTGCATTATTCCTGGTATTTTAAAGGACCTAGGAATTGCTGTGATTTCAAACTGCTTGAAATAAATCCATATCACTGAACACATTAGGGTTACAGATTTCTGATTCCTCTTTGCAGATATTCTGTCTCCAAGGCAAGCCACCAGAAATGGATTTCACAATACATACCAAATAAAATTTTGTAAAAAATACCTGGTAAATATTAAAGTTAGAAGTCACTTGTTCTTACTTAGACTTTTAACATCTAGATATCTGCATATAAGCTAGACATCTTCATGACCAAAGAGGAAAATGCCAGTGTTTAGGAAGTGACATTTCTCTTCTGAAAACAGACAAGGAAGAGACGTTTTAAAAGTTCTATTTCTTTCTATTAACTGTTGAGGGAACCCAAGCAGCTAATTAATTTTAAATGTTTAGATTTATAAAGTTAGGTGAGATTAATATTAACCTAAAGAACCTGTGATCAAGGGCTTTTATGAAAATTTGTTGCTAACTACGGAAATTAAACTATTTTCCTATATTTACAAGTTTCGCAATGCTTCCTCTTCTGTATTTGTTCATACTACCTAGCTATTCATACGATTATAATGACATACACCATTTTTTTTAAGTTATATCTGCCCTTGCTGACCTGCCTGAACTCTGTTCCAGTGTTCTAGTAAAAATTATACTAGCAAAAATGTGTTTTCTTTGGATATATCTCATATTTTAGCCTTCTGTTGAGGGAAAATAATTGATATAACAAAGAAATCATTTAGCTAATTCAAATAGAAGACACTTTGACCCAAGTGAAAATTTTCCTCAGAAGTGTTTTTGAATGGCAAAACTTGTTATAACACTTTTGTACTTTTATCAGAGATGTTTGCAGGGACATGCAGCTCTTTGGGGGAGGAGATGTAAAGGGGAAACAATATTGTTGATTGCATAACATTTCATAGTAAAATATTGTAAAACCGTAATGGGCACAGTAGAAAAATATCCTCTTGGATTTACAGTTATTACTAATTTTAACATAAGGATGGCAAATAGTGTCTTGTTTTTTTCTTTGCATACATGTTTATTTATATATATATATTCAATAGTATTCCTATATTAACTTGTGATATCTCTCAATATGTCACTAAATGCATTTTCTATATACTATTTTTTAATAAGCAGAAGAAATAATAAAGGACTACTTCTGCTGGGTAATGATTGGACATATTAGGTTTCCTATATCAGAGTTTTTAGTTTGATATAATGAAACATTTTCAATGTATAACAAAGAAGAATTATTTTTAATCTAATCAGCATATTTTTCATACAACAAGCTGAAAATTACTTGAGACAGGTAAGATATTTAAATCGATATTAAATATTGGTTGACCTTTCATTATTTAAAGAGTAAAAGATTATGATATTTGAGCAAATGTGTATTTCCATAGAGTTTACAGAATTATAATATACTACTCTGCTAACAAGCTATAAAATAGTGTAAAAATAAATGATAATGCAACATGAATAAAAAACGTAACATTCAACTTCAATTAAAATACAAAACCATATTTTGAAAATAATGTCACCTTATAGTTAAATTAATTGACATTGTCATGTTGTAGGAAATTAAGAAAGTATCTGTTAAGGTCTTTGAAAAGAAGAAGAATAGGTTTTGGAATATCATGATTTTCCATGGAATGAAAATCTTCAGTGTTAACATGCTCCACTTTCTGATCATATAAGTAACAGAAACACTGTAGCATTTTTTATTAGTAAGAAGAGGTGAAATAAAAGTAGGTGATGTCAGCCATGTCTGTAATGATTAATCCACAAAAAAAAGTCTTTCATTTTAGTCAGGGTTTTTCCATACATTTTGGAAATTAGCAATATTATCTGCTGACACTCCTGTCATAAAGTATTTGAAGATTAATTGGTATCTAAATGTTTAACTTAGTATTTATTGATAACTGAGTTTCCATATCAGTTGGGTCAGCCTCACTGGAAAGTGGGAAGTATAATTTCAGTTTCAGCAAGAAAGATGATAGAAAACAGTTTTTCTCTCATCTATCCCATGTAATTTATAAATTTAACTTAACTGAACAGCTAATTTTAGTAACACAGTGGCTTGGGATTTCCATTGTCAGTAAAGAAATGGGTGTTGCTTGTCATTTAGTAGTTAAACCATTCTCTGGAGAGGCTTTTTTCCTCACAAGCTCTCTGGGTACCAAAGGGCTTGCCCAGCACATAGAACTTAACCTTCTCAGCTAAATGCTTTACAGTTAGAAGTGAAGGAAACAATGCCCTTTCATCTTCCTACAGTGCTTTTTGGTTTTAAATAATTCATAATTAAACATTAAAGAATAATAATATTATTTTTTTTTAAGAAAAGGACTAGTCATTGTGAACTTGCATGACAGAAGGCAAATGAAGAGACATTATAGGAATTACTGGAACAGTTAGAAGCATCAATATGGCATCCATTCTTGCTAGGTTATGTAAACGAGTTATTATCCACTATTGAATAAAGCCTGAGCCAAGTAGTAAGAATTTGCTGGATCAGATCTACAGACCAAGAAATTATTACTGAACTAAGAGTTACCAAATTTACTCCTAATCAAAAGGCCAAAGATGGTTCTTTTTTCTTTCAGTGAAGAAGAAACAGATGTATGTACAAATCAACATATAAATTCTCCAAAGTTTTTTCTTTCTTTCACTTCCCCAGTGGACTTAACACACAAATAAAATCAAGAAGTCTACACACATTCCCCAATGATTTGCAAAAGGAATACATATTACAAGAACATTTGAATGCTTACCAAACTAGTCAGAAGCTTTCTGTTTTGACATCCTTCCCAAAATATGGTAAGCAATGTCTTTCAAGGATTTTATCAAGTGTCTGCATCAAATGCATTAGCAACAGCAATAAAATCAAAACACTTAGACACACAGCACAAAGCGTAAGCCAGGCATTTCTAGATTTTTGAAATACTCATAAATAAAACTGGTTTTACATTGTATCCAATTAGCAGGGGGTGGGAGTGGGGTGTGTGTGGGTGTAATGCAAAATTTGAATCCAAGCGTGACTTAGACCTGAATGTCATCACTTAACACGAAAGATATTACAGTGGTCAACATGCTCTATTTACATGTTCTAATAGTCACAGAGAGTAAAACATTAATTTATCTGCAATAGCAGCTATGCCTGTAAGCGATATCACAAATTACAGTTGTCTGTATTAAAAAACCTTAGTTTGATGCATCTTATTGCACTTGTTAGGAACATGGGACCAGTTTAAGTTTTATGGTTATCATGAAAGAAGGCTGTATTCTCAAGCAGTCATCATGTTTATTTCATGCATAATTTCTGAAAAGACTTATGAATTTTATTTGTTATCTGAACTTGCTCTGAGTCTGGATTTCTCAATTTTCTGCAAAGTGCTAGTCAATCAATATGCCTTGCTCATCAAATAAAGACTGTCAGGGTCTTCATAGTAGCAGTTTTTGTAAAAAATATTATCTTCCTATCTTATTCCATATTTTCCTCATGGTAATATTATCAACATTAAAATACAACCAGTAGAGAGATTTTTCAAAGGAAGGGAAAATCTTCCTAAAAGAAGTTCTATGCCAAATCATACTAATCACATAATTCTCAAAAGATTATGTAATACCTATAAATGCACAAGTATAGTCCAGAAAACAGACTTTGTAGGAGTTCATGAGCTGTAGATGACGTCTATCTCTCCAGGTGAGATGTATTCATTTACTTCATTCCTGTGATTTTAGAAGTAGTCTTGGGGAAAAAAAAAAAAAAAAAAAAAAAAAAAAAAAAGAGGTATTGGTACAATTAAGAATAAAAATCTTTAAAGACCAAAGCTTCTATTTTAATAGGAAACCTTTTCTCCTTTACAATCATATTGCCCCAGTTACACATAAAAGACATGACCACATAGTAAACAGCAGTTAATTCTATTTTATAGGCTATTCTTCCAGTGTACCGCTTTACCATTTGGTCAATGAGATCATCCAAACACACTTTGTACACTTCAAATACACCAGTGACTGCATGAAGCAGATTATTTAGAGGAGCATTCATTCAAATAAGTTTGCTGTGCACCAGAAGAAAATAATGAGAATACTGCTTTTCATGTAAGGTACATAAAGGCATATGACTTTATCCATATCAAGGAGAAGGAAAAAAAAGTATTTTGTAAATTACAAGGTTTTATTTTAAAGGGTGAAAAAAGCTAAACTGTGATTAATCATGACTTTTAAAACTGCATATGTCAGAGTACCCCTCAGTTACAGAATGAATGTTTACTATAAAATTTTCTGTCAGTTTTTTTTTAGGCGAGGGAGAAATTAGTAACTTTATTTTAGGCCTGTAACTTACTGTGCACTTGGGCAGTTGTTTCAAAGCAAACAAAATTGTCATTGCCTGTAACACTGCAGTTAAAACACTGCCCAAAGCATGAGCTACACATGAGCAATGATGAGAAGGATAAACACGAACAGGCCAAGAGGAAAAGAACAGGCAGTACTGTGGTTTTCAAAATAACTTTATTTGGCTTCCCATGTACTCACAAAGGTATTTTAACATGAGCTGATTGGCTATGTGCTTCCATTTACCTCTGTATATAATAACTGCATGTCACTGATGAGTTTCCCTTAAAAGGTGGAGCCACTGGGTAAAATAAGACTCTGCTGGTTTGTTTGAACCACGGCATGGAAATGAGCAGCTGGCTCCAATTCCTGATTTTCAGGTCAGCTTTCTTGCAGTTCATCAAATCCTCATTACACACACGAACTCAGATTCCAATTTTTCTTCCTAGTCAAAAACGACAGATGAATGGTGGGGGGTGTTTTTTCTCTTTTCTTCTTTAAAAACACCTGAGATGTTCATTGTTATATGAGAGTTATATGAAGCTATTACAAATCCCATTGCTCACAATCAAATTCTGTGCCCATATATCACTGTATTTAGTGTATATAAATGTTAAACACATTTTAATTTCTGAATTCTCTGGTCAAGAAGAACATAATTTTTTCTTCTGATTCCGTATTTCCTAGGTATAGTAAAAGAACTAGATGAAGATCAACATTTAGGTTTATTTCAGTTTCTATAACAGCTTTTTGAAAAGACATAGAAGAGATATTATGACTTGCTGTTCAAGAACTTAGGTTGTTTTCCATTTATTATGCTAATTACCCAAGCCACCTATACCCGTCCTATGAGGGAAGATATTCAGATTTGAATCAAGACTTTTGTTTGCTTGTGTATATTTGAATATTCATTAAAATGGTCTGTTATATTTTCATTACTAAAAATCTCATCTAAATACAACACTAATTTATTTTTTCATAAATGCTTTCCCAGGATGGTTCAGGGAACCCGTTCAGGTAGATGGGGAATGTTGCACTAACCATTACACAAAACAGGCAAGAGCTTGATGCCTAAGTCTCTCTGGGTTGAAAATATCTGTTACTGTGGCAAATACTTTCTAGATCAAGACTTGTTAGGTGTAGTAGAAACCATTCAGAATGATTTACTGTCATCTGAAAAGCCAGTTTTCAGATCTCAGCCACTCTGCTGTGAGTTCCTTTGAGGGATAAAGGATAAATGTGTTTCTAAACCTATTTTGCCTACTGAAAGAAAACAAAATCTGTAGCATCATAATCAGCATAGCTCTGTGTTCGTGTTCAGTAATGGTGAGGCCTGCAGTTTATCAGCTCTGCTCACATGATTAAGCATCACTTCAGTCAATGGGAATTCTTATAAAGGCAATCTGCAGGTCTGGAGATAAATCAAACAGCTAAAGAGGCATTATGTGCAAGGATGTCAGAAGGATACAAGCAGTCTAGAATATATTTAGATACCATATAAAAGAAGAGAGCTTGAAGCTGGCATGGTTTTAATGTAATGAATGCTACAAGCATCCCTCTCATACCATCACCTCAGTGACATGGACAAGGAGATTTAAGAAATGGTCTTGAAAATAAAAACCATTACATATTTTTTATTTGGTTTGTGTTTGTGTTTGTGGTTTTTTTGTTTGGTTTTTTTTTTTTTTTTGTTGGTGGTTTTTTTTTTAGGTCTGCTCTTGTCATTTAGGAGATGGCAGGTAAAGTGTAGGGGTTATTAAAAATATAAGCAAGCTTCTTGTCCTTTTGAAATGAAGTCGGATTTTGACAGCAGTGGCACTATTGGAAATGAATAAGAACTGTGATTTTCTTACAGGTATAAGCAGCAAAAATAAACACCTACAAATGAATACAGTTTATTCCTGTGTATTTCAGTGAAAATATTTAAAAGGATATTTAATGTTAATGCATCATATGAGTACCAAACCCGCACCATTTTTACATGTACAGCTTCTATATCTACTCTTACTGTATTTAATGCTACTGTTTCTTGTTTGTTTAGGAAAACAAAGGAGTAAGTGCTCCTGTATTCCCAGTATGTTTTTACAGTTTAACTAGAAATGAAATATGAATTTTGAAGAGGAGAGGGATTTTACTTTTCATGTTAAAGTTCATCTGGTTGGAAATTGTGACCAGAGCAAAAGTGAAGGACCTGAGTAGACCTTCAGAGAGTTTTAGGGGTGAGTCTCTTTCCAAACTTTGATGGTGGAAATGTCTCAACCAACCAAAGATATTAGAGAATGCTAGTAGTACGAAAAGTAGTTAACAAAAGTTATTTTTAGTCTCAGATTTTCCATAGTTGGTAGCTTCATATACTGCTCCAGGTAGAACCATAAAGAAAGAAAGAAAAAAATCTTGCTATAATGCATACCTAACAGCATTGCTAAATGTCAAAGAGCTATAAAAATAAGTTAGTGAGCCAAATAAATTCCCATTGCAGCTGTACAGCCCTTAATAGTTGAACCAGGAATATATTCTCCCAGTTGCCATCTACAACAAGATTTATTTTACTTAAAGGAAGCACAAATGAGGCTTAACTTAAGCCAAATATCTAAAGGGATGCTTCTGGCGAGTTAGCTGCGAACTGCACTGCTAGGCCATGCATAAAGAAATCACAGAAGTGGTAACAAAAGAGATGTGAGCAATGAATGTTCCTTATTTTGACCTTAGTGAGGCTTCCAACACTGCCGTCCTAATATCCTCATGGACAAACTGATGTAAAGACTAGGTAAGTAAAAGGTGAGGTCAACTGAAAACTGATTGAATGGCCAGACTTAGAGGGCTGTGATCAGTGGCACAAAGTCTAGTTAGAGGTCAGTCACCAGCTGCATAACCAGGAGTCCATACTGGGACCAATACTGTTTAACATCTTCATTTAAGATTGCCGTGATGAAACAGGGTGCACATCCAGCAACTTTGCAAATGATACAAAACTGGAAGGCATGATTAATATATCAGAGGGTTCAGAGGGACCTCAACAGGCTGAAGAAATAGTATGACAGGAACCTTATGAAGTTCAACAAGTGGAAAAGCCAAGTCCTGTACCTGGGGAAGAATAATTCCATGCACCAGTACAGGCTGGGACTGGAAAGTATATTTGCAGTGAAGGACCTGTGTGTCCTGATAGACAGCAGGTTGAACATGAGCCAGAATTATGCTGTTGAGGCAAAGAAGGCCAACAGTGTTCTTGGGTGCACTGGCAAAAGTGTTGTAAAGGTCAGAGGAGGTAATCTTTCCCATCTACTCGGCACTGATGGGGCCACACCTGGAGTACTGTGCCCAGTGCTGGGCTCCCCGGTACAAGAAAGAAACATACATACCAGAGAGAGTAACGAATAAAAGATTGGAGCATCCAAGCTACATGGAGGAACTGAGAGCTGGGATTGTTCCATTTGGTGAACGAAAGACTCAGAATGAGCTTATCCATGTGTATAAACACTTGATGGCAGATATTAAAGAAGGCCGAGCCAGCATCTTTTTAGTAGCGCAGTGACAGGACCATAGGCAATGGGCAGAAATTGATACACAGGAAATTCCTTTTAAACATATGAAAAAATAAATCTGGGGATGGTTGAGCAATGGAAGATTTTGCCCAGAGAAGCTCAAGAGTCTGCATCTTTGGAGCTAATCAAAACCTGACTGGACATGGTCTGGGGCAACCAGCTCTAGCTAGCCTTGCTCTCAGCACAGGCCTGAAGCAGAGAAGCTCCAGAGGTCCCTGCAGACCTCAATTTTTCTGTGATTCTGTCCTGATTGTCAGAAGAACCATTAATTCTAGCACTTTTTTTTTTCCAGAGACAAGATTGTCTTTGAATATGCTTTACAATGTGTATAGGACATTGATTTTTTTTTTTTTTTTTCAGTTAACATGAAATTTTTTTCAACTGCAATAGCTTGGTCTTCATTGGGACTTTTGAAGAATAATAAACACCATAAAACCAATATTTAAGAAGGTATGGATGAGTATTGCCTTCTGGTATTACTGATAAGTCTTGCCTAGGAGTTGGAAAGATCAGTCTTCTACCCCTCTGTGGGAGAGCTAAAGATAACAAAAATATCCACAGTCTTAGAAGCCCATGGGCTGTTCTTCCACATGACACTGGACAAAATCACATTGAATAGCATGATAAAGAGGTAAGATTCCTCACTATTGCTGTCTTCCAGGCAAATCTGAGAAACAGTAGTTTCTGTCTTTAATGTCCTCTAAGAAATCAATTCAGATAAAGTTTGCTGAGAGCAAATTCCAGATAGGTAGCAGAAATCAGTGAAAAGTGATAAGTGAAGAATCAATGAGAGGATGAAGAGGTTTTGAGAGGTACTTAGGAACTACTGCTTTAAGGAAAATGGACTTACTTGAGAAGACGTAAAGTTTTCTGTTCCTACAATCAATAAATACAATCAAACCTGATGAAAATATGTGATCCATTTCAAAATCCTATGCTACTTTAAATTACTTTTCTCTTTGGTTCTTGTGCTTGGGAAACCAAAATAAATTCCCTAATAAAAAAAATTAAACACCTTTACTGTTTCAGATCATTTAGTTTCTCCATGCATGGACAACAGCTGAATAATGTCTACTGATGTGAATATTATCCTGCAATAAAGCTGGTCACAAAGGATATCAAGACATAAATTATAAATGAGTTACCATCTTAGTCTAAAAGCATGTTCTTGGATATTTTATTTTTTTGTGTGGGGGCAAGTCGGGTCGTTATCAGGTGGTTTTGGCTCATATAGGGCTTACTATGCCTACCTGATAGAAAGAGAAATGTCTAATAGTACAGACGAAAGCTCCTGAACAATTTTTTTTTTGCAAAGATCAATAAAATCCGTTAGCACACTATGATATTTTTACTTTTAAAATACTTTTTCTTTCTTCTTTTTATAAAACAAAGCTGTCACAAAACCCCCAAAAAGTCCTGTAGAAAAAAGATCAGTCTCCAATGAGGTGGAATTCCACACAACACACACTCAGCAAACCTCACAGACTACAGCATCTTACTAACTGTTGCCTGGTCTTAACTGAATTTATTTTTATCCCACTTTTTACCTATTTCATATTCCAAAGTTTTTTTAGAATACATTTCTAAAAGTTGCTTAGTATAGCACAAAATAAATTATTATCATGATGCTTTAAAAATACCATAAAAAATTAATGGTTAATAGTCTACACTACTTATTAAAACAGTGGAAACCAAGAAAAGTTTTCCTTTACATTAGAAAATATTTATTCTATGCAACTTTAAAAAGTCATTGGATTCTATCATACTTGATTGTTACGTTCGGGACCTTATTATACGTAAAGTGAGAATATATAGGGATTCAGATCTTCAGCGAGAATAAATTGAAATAAAACTTCAGTCAACAATATGTGTTACCTGAGTGCCTGCTTCAGGAATTTTATGAACAACTGAGACAATCGTTAATTCCTTAACTTATAAATTATGTTAAAAATACACATGAAAGGGCTTATGCTACCTTCTTGAGGGACTGACAGAGAAAGAAAAGCTATATTTGCTGGTGGCACATCACAGAGTTTGTATTCAATGGGATTACCAGACAAAGGGTTGATGAAAGACAAAACAAGCAGTCAGACACAGTAGCAACAAAGCATGTAAATAAGTTAGGCTTCTTCTATTTCTTCTATTTGGACTGTTTTCTTCCTTCTCCTCTCTAAGCTGAATTAAGTCATATACTGGAGATATTCGGTTATTTAAGCAGGCTGTTTGTCTTGTGTCCTGTAGGATGAGGGAAAACCAATATTTGTCTTTCATTTCTGCCCCTATCATTTTAAGTTCAGTCAGTGACTGTTAAAATAACATGTTTGTGCCATCAAGAGAATTGGAAGTGTTCAGTCTAAAAAGGCAGTTTCAGAAGTGCAGCTGTTCTTCATTATCTTCCAGCTGCTATCTTACCTGCTCCCATTCCCAAAGTTCCTACTGTTCTTCCTTTGTGTTTGCAGTTTCACCCTAGTAATTGCGTCCTCTACCTAATCCCTCAATCATGTTAAACTTCAGCAACAGCATGTGCAAGGGATGTGACAGTATACTATTAAAAGTGGTAAGATTAAAGATGCCTATGTATATAAACTCCGTTCTACTTTGACTTTTCTTCCCCATCCCTTTATATGCTTACTAGCCACTTTTGGTCACTCTTTGTCTTTCCTTCTCTCAAAGAAGAGAGATTAGTGATGACAGTTCTTATTTTAATCTTTCACAATAACAAGAGGGAAGATCCCATCCACAACTATTACAATACTATTAAGTTTTTGGTCAGGATAACTCTGGAGGTCTAAGTAGCAGGTCCTAGGAACACTTCGTGTTCCCCAGCTGTGATGTTCTCCCTAGGAAACAGAGACCTCACCTGTGAGACTTCGTTTTATATTGGAGACAATGTTATAAATTGATTCCAAGGCTTTCTCTTCCTCCACAGTTATCTTTGGATGCTGCAGTGCATCCACCCTGTTTACTGTGCAAACACCCTGTTCACTTCCCTGTCTCCTGGGACACAGTTTTATATGGAGATTATTGCATAAAGGAATAGTACGAACTGGCAGAGGAGATGTACCCTAAATTTTCACATAGTCACCAATATTCAGAAATGCCTATACTCCTCTGAGCAAGATGAAATCTGAGGAATGTCCTTCCCTTTCTTCCTCCCAGCAGCTGCTTCTGGCCTTCTGGGAACGGCATGTCAGCCTTATGCAGGCTTCTTTCCAGCAGCTGCTCAGCTGCTGCTTCCCCTGCTCCCTAATGAATGTCTTTCTCAGTTTCTACAGCAGGCAATTCCAACCTCATCCCTGAACAGCTGAGTGAAAGTCACAGCAGGGAAAAGCTGAAGCCAGCTGCTGCTGGCACCAAGGCCATCCAGGCAATAGAACATGGAGAAAAATGGAAAATGCTGTCTCAGTTTAGGACAGCTGCTGTTTGCTGGCGTGCAGTCTAGTAGGACCAGGGCATGATGTACGCTCCATGACGACTCTGGGAAACTGAGTGTATCCCAGCCAAACTAGCATTTTTACAGCTGTTAACGTGGTTGAAGTTTTTGAGTGTTTAATTTTTGATCTGTGAGTAAAGTTAAAGGACACTACTAATATTCCATCATCCTACACTGTGTTTCATTGTCATCTGGAAGCAAAAACCCCATCCTTTTACAAAGAAGGAACAGGTAAGCATTCTTCAATGAATTCCCAACCTTACCACCCCACATCCCCATACTCTAACTTGTTACATTTATTCCAAGTATTGTGCTAAACATCCGAAAACCACCCCCTTGAGCAGGGCTGGCCTATGCAGGTCTCAGTTTTTATGAGTTTGGTGTACCAACCAAAATTTTTCTGCAGAGGTTATCCCCAGGAAGTTTCTGAGTTATTCCTTATTTTGTTTTCACAGACTTCTGTACATCTCTGTGAGAATAAAAAGCATTTCAATATAATCACTTGGTCAAAACAACAATTTGAAAAGGAAAGTAATATCCTATTCATATATACAGCTATTCAATATTCATGCAGCAAACTGTGTTAAATAACAAAATAAATACATAAGAACAGAAAAAAATAACAAACCTATTTTATGGATCAAGTGATGAGTGATTTAGAACATTCTGTTTGTCCTAATAATAGCAAATGGGAGAATTAACATACAAAGGCTAAACTTGGAATATATAATATGATACATTCATTTTTGCTATTCAAAACTCGTAACAGTAAAAAGTTACAGTTCACATTTCAAATTGCTATTCTTTGATTTCATGAGTCTGGAGGAGAATAGTACTGAGCAGAAATAAAATACACTGAAATCCTGTTAGAATTAATTTTTGTCTCTCACATTTTGGGATATTCTTTCACATGAAATTTAACTTCATGACTTAGGGCTGAGCCTCAAAAACCCATGAATGCTCTAAGATGCAAACTGGGAATTTCTGGAGTTTCTATAAATTATAAACATTTTCCATAATTATTCCTGCTTCACTTAAAAACTAAGAGCTACTTTGGATAAACACTGCTGTAGTGGTGCATTTTCTGTCTGTGCTCTCAAGAGCTAGAGGAAAGGGGAAAGAAAAACAACAAACAAGTATGGAAATCTGGCTGATTATGAGAAGAAATTATGGTACTACCAAAATATATGTATTAAAAAACGAAAAAAACAAGTGGGTGTTCTACTGTAGCACATTAGGTAGGTTTCTCTGAAAGCAAAATGTGTCTTGCAATAATTTAGCACTCAATAAATTGCTTTTAGAAAATGCTAAATTGGGTGTAAGCTTCAGCATGACACATTGCCACATGACATCTTAGCTGATAAGCTTTGTTCCTCAAAGGCTGCTGTCCTGTGGACTACAAAGCTTAAGAAAGGCTGTAGGGCAGTAGTTCACTGCAGTATATGTGTTGGGAGACTCGTATGTATTGGAGCAGTTTTGGGGATCAGTCCCAAGCCTTGTTTGACATCTCTATCAATGACTGGCAAGAGGGAATAAATGGAATACCCATGAAGGGAGAAAGTCACACAACAAAAAAGCACAGTTGTTGGTACTGTGTGGTGAATTCTGCTGGCTCTGAGGCAAAATGTGGCTCACTGGGTCTTGGTATTTTTTGCAAAACATTGTCCAGAGAAGGGCTAAGAGAGGACAAAAAAGCTATACGAATAACTAGAAGGGACAGATATGGAGAAAAAAGTGCAATATAGATGGGAGGGAAACAATTTAGCAGCAATCACAAAGCGTAAGAAATGCCCTGAACAGCTCATGTGGAAGAGGACTGGATCGGACATGACAGGAGGGTGAAAGGGTAAATAACTTCTAGTTCTACAGTAATACATTTATGCCCTTTTTCTCTCCTTCTCAACTACTATCCTTCAAGTAGAGCAGAGAGCATTGATCATGAAAGTGTATTCAAGGAAACATGAATAGATAATAACTAGTTTTTCTATATTGTTGATTATGGATAGGACAGTAGGAAGGAGAGTTATAATGGGGTAGCCACATAACGGCAGCGTAAGACAGCTTCGGTGGCTATATCTAACCCCAGTCAGCAACTAAGCCCCACACAGCCTTTCACTCACTCGCCTACAGCGTATAAGAGAAAACTTGTGGGTTGAGATAAAGACAGTTTTATAGGGAAAGCAAAAGCTGTGCATGCTAGCAAAACAAAGCAAGGAATTCATTCACCACTTCCCATGGGCAGGTGGGTGTTCAGCCATCTCCAGGACAGCTGGGCTCCATCATGCATAAGGGTCACTTGGGAACACAAACACCATCACTCTTAATGTCTCCCCTTTCCTTCTTCTTCCCTTAGCTTTATACACTGAGCGTGATGTCCCATGTTCTGGAATATCCCTCAGGTCTGCTGGAGCCAGCTATCCTGGCTGTGTCCCCTCCCAATTTCTTGTACCCCTCCAACCTTCTCATTGGCAGGGCCTGAGGAACTGGAAAGTCCTTGACTAAGTAAAAATGTTGCTTAGCAACAACTAAAAGCATCAGAATGTTGTCAACATTATTCTCACACCAAATCCAAAACACAGCCCTGCACCTGCTACTAAGAAGAAAATTAACTCTATCCCAGCCTAAACCAGGACAATTATATGGGAGTGGAAGCTGCAGGCAGGAGCTTAAATCAATTGTGAAGTACAACTGCATATTGACTGTGAATCAGTGATATGTTTTACTGCAATTTAACACAGCTGTGGTTTCTTTTCCCCCTACTCCAGCCAAACACAACAGGGTAACTGCCATTTGATTGTTCAGGGCTTAATCAATGCCTGTGAAGTCAGATGGAGTCACTAACCTCCACAATCTTTGGAGGAAGTCATTTAATGAAGTCAGAGGCGGAGAAGACTGAGACTCCAGACGAAAATTTGTTATCCATTGAGTGCTGTGAGATGTCCCCTAGTACTCAGCTAATTTCCCTCAGGTTTGTGCTGACAACTTGGCAGTTTTCACATGTATCACCCAGCACACCATGCCTTTCCATGGCAATATCATAACCTCAACTCCTTCATCAGTCTGTTAGATTATGAAGTTATCTACTTCCAAAACGATTACACTGAGGCATCTCAGAAACAGGTCAGTTTTAATTCAGTTTTAATTCCTGTATAATTTCCTATATAGTAATTGTGGTCATATCCATAATGTCACCTCATTTCTTTTCGTATAATAAGTTTTGGCATTCATTATAATTTTATTCTTATATAAAAACAAAATCCTAGAACCATATTAATTTCTCAGTGCCTAATTTAGTTGCTTCTATTTCTCATTCCCAGCTTAACTTTATTTTTAAAAACTGTTGTGTTAAAGAAAAAATAACTCCTGCAAACTGAATACCAGTTCTGAGCAAAATAGAAGCTATCTAGAACACTTGATGCTTCTGATTTTTAAATATGAAAAGCAGGATACTAACAGGATAGCAAATTGTCTGAGGATCTTATGGGATCATGTCTGAGCAAATATGAAAACTGTGAAACCTCGCCTTCCCAAACATAACTGGTCTGATGCTAGTAAAAGCAATTAATGTTGCATCCCTCAGAGAAGCACAAACAACTTTGTCTTAAACATCCTCAAAAAAACCTCATGTCCAACTCAACTGCTCATGCAGTTGAGTTTGTCACATGCTCCCTTAAGGTAACTTAGATTCTGAGACTTTTGCCTCAAATCAGCTGCCTGGCTATAGAACAGAAAATTGCAGACTATTATGTATGGTTTCATGATTTATGGTTTAACACATATGTGGCTGATCCATGGTTAGCTAGTTGGTCAGGAAAAGAAAATAAATTCCCTGAGGTTCCCTATATAAGATGTTTTAACATGAAGGAATTATAGTGACACCCAACAGACAAACTGAAATAACTAGAGGAATTGTAAGTGGTGCAGAGAAGAACTGAAATAGAGCTTATTGGATTTTTCACTAGACACATGTCTCTTTTGAAAATTCCAGGTTTTGTGGGGTTGGAGAAAGCATTGACTTTTCAAGCCAGGAAAGCAAATACAAGAAATTATTTTTGATCAGAGAAAACTCAATGTGATTGCTTTGAGACTACTTTCCTGGAAGGCCGTTGCCTATGAAAATCCTACATCCTAGCAGTCGTTCAGCAGATCTAGTAGCTGAAGAATAATTCTGCCCCTGTTTTGAGTCAAGCAGAAATAGCTGTAGTCTGCAGGATCAAACAGACCAGAATACTCTCACTAAGGTCATTATCCTTAAAGAGAGCCCCATTTATTATTATTTTTTTTTAATTAAAATCCTTTCCAAGAAAAGAAATGTCAAAATGGCTATTTTATTTTCCTGATTAATGTGAAAATAATTTTAAAGTGGTTTAGGAAAGGGTATAAAATGTCTCACTGTCTCCCTTGCTCATACATTTCAAAAATTTATATATTTTCAAATTAAGCTCTTAATTTATTAGATGGTGCTTTTTTTTTTTTCCAGTTTTAAAAAGAAATAACAAATGCAGTGAAAGAGCAAATAACAAAACTAGGACACAATTTTTCTTTTGTTTTGACCTGGCTCCAAGATTTTCAGCTGAGCTTTCATGATCTGATGGATTTTTAACTGAATTTTGCAAAATATTTTTCAGCTTTTTGTTGAACAGAAAATTTGTTTCAGAGAAAAGTCATTATTTAGGGTAAGTTTAGTGTTTCAGACTATAGGACTCAAATCATACTTAACCATGCCAAACTTAAACTTGTCTTCAGTTAAAAACAAATAAGTCACCTGCAAATTTATCATTGCTGAAACCCAATTACATCCATATAACTATAAATATAATTCTCCTCCAAGACTATAGGCAGTGATTCTAGAAAAGAGTACACTCATAGTATCAAACTATTCTGTTTATTAAAAACTCAACGTACAACACATTCATATGCTAGCTGTTTGCATTTCAAAGTGCTAACATGTTATACAGAACCGTTCTCCACTGAGAGGCTTACACCACGAACGAACATACTGGTCTGCTGGTCTGTTTTATTTTATAAACATTTTTGAACCAATTAAATCAGTTTACTGGTTTTGGCTGGGATAGAGTTAATTTTCTTCATAGTACCTAGGCTGGGGCTGTGCTTTGGATTTGCGCTGGAAGCAGTGTCGATAACGCAGGGATGTTTTCGTTACCGCCGAGCAGCGCTTGCACAGAGCCAAGGCCCTTTCTGCCTCTCACCCCACCCCACCGGGAGCTGGCAGGGGACACAGCTGGCACAGCTGGCCCCAGCTGACCAAAGGGATATGCCAGACCATGGGGCATCATGCTCAGCATATAAAGCTGGGGGAAGAAGGAAGGGGGAGGCCATTCAGAGCGATGGCGTTTGTCTTCCCACATCACCATTACCTGTGCTGGAGCCCTGCTGTCCTGGAGATGGCTGAACACCTACCTGTCAATTGGAAATAGTGAATGAATTCCTTGTTTTGTTTTGCATGCATGCACAACTTTTGCTTTCTATATTAAAGTGATTTATCTAAGCCCACGAGTTTTCCAATTTACTCTTCCGATCCTCTCCCCCATTCCACTGTAAGGGGAGTGAGCGAGAGGCTTCGTGGTGCTAACTTGTCAGCTGGGGTTAAACCACAAAAATCCTTTTTGGTGTCAAAAAACACTGGGCTTGAAGAGTTCAAGATAACAGGTTTAATATGTGCTAGATGATTGAATTTATAGCTGTTATTGCTGTTTTGCTATTTGCAATTGCAGTCTCCTGTGCTTGCCATGTGGCTTGCTTGCATTACTGTATCTTCAAGTCTAGCGCTCATTAGTAGCTGCTTTTTGCTTTTGCTGCTTGTTGTACTGTTTATCATCTTACTGTGCTGTGCCCAGGAACATTCTAATAACAGCAACGATGATGTGCCTGGGCCGGCAGATGGCCAGGGCATCACGGCTGTTTCTGTGCTGCTGTACTGGACAGGTTTGCATTCCAACATGAACTCAAGTTGAAGGGACTGTGACCCGCAGATGCGCCCACACAGGAGCAACACACCTCGAAGCATCTGTGGCTGTGAATAAGTCCACACCAGAGCAGGTACATCTTGAAGCATTGGTGTGCCACAGCAGGCATACCTCTGAAGGGACTGTGGCCCAAGGATAAATTCATACTGGAGAAGATAAATCTGGAAGCTTATGTGATTGTGCATGAGATCATGCTGGAGAACCTCAAAGCACATGGCCATGGATAAGCCCACGACAGAGCAGGTACAGCCCTGGAGCGATTGCAGCCAGGGGAAAAGCCACACCGTAGGAGGTATATCTCTGAAGGTGTTTTGGCCTATGGAGAAGGCCATGCTGGAACAGATGCATCTCAAAGAGACTGTGGCTGTGAATAAGTTCATGACCAAGCAGGTTTACCCCTGAAGAGACTGGGGCTCATAGGTAAGGCTCCACTTGGAGCAATTACAACCCTTAGGGACTGCAGTCTGTGGATAAATCTAAGCCGAAGCAGGGGTTTCATTGCAATGTTAAAACCTGTGGTCTGGTCCAAAGGGACGAGGGGTGGAGATTGTAATGGAAATACTTTTAAATTGCTGTAATATGGAATTTGAGTTGCATGTTACCGGAATTACTATCCCACCATTGGGAGAGTGAGTGAGCTGCTCTGTGGGTCTTAGTTGCTGGCTGGGGTTAAGCAATGACAATCAGCAAAATGATAAGCTGTAACTTTACCCTACAAAAAAGACAAGGTTAAAGTGCCCTAGAACAAATAAAACATACACATTTATTTTATTTTCTTTTATTTTCTCCCTTGGGAAAAGTAAGATGATAATTTTCTTTGGCTGCCAGCCAAAATGCTAAACTAATACTCATCATGTTCAAGTCATAAAGTAATAAAGCTTTATTATTATTATTGAAAAACATGTGGATACAACAACAGTAGTAGAACTAGAAAGAAAAAGAATTAGTGGCCTTCAGGACTATTCCTTCTTAAACTTACTATATTGAGGACAGGGAATAGGGTAAATTCATATTGGAATAATAATACTATACTTTTGAACAAGTTCAATATTGGATGGTTTGGCCAGCTGATTTATAAATTCGGTTTCTAAACCAATTTTCTTTCAATTGTGAATTATATGAAATTAATGACTAAAATGAAAGACTTTCCAGTTTGTCAAAAAGTGAATCATCAACAGACAGCAGACAGCCAGAGTTTATATTTTTTTAAAAAAAGAAGAAAGAATAAATCTTGTGCTCTCTTGCTTCAACCTATCTCTAGTCATTAGAGCTGGAGGCTTATATCTTTCTCTGTGCTCTGATAATGGCTGCTGTCAATGGCAAAATTAGTATTCTGAACTAGGTGGATTTGGGATTTGATCCTTGTCATAATTCCTGGAGTTTATTTTTTCCATGTGCATACATTTTTTTCTCTCTGCAGCCAAGACCTATGCAGATAGACATTAAATAAGACAATTATTTTCAAAGCAGTCATTTAAACCCACAGAGAGGTTCAGAGCTCTACAGGCAGAATATGAATCTATATAAATCACACCACTGTCATTTGCTCATAAAAACTGTATACTTATTCAGAGTTGCAGAAACTTCCTGCCTGTCTTCCATGACAATAGGTGAGTTGAGTGATGGGGACACAAAGGAAAATAATCAATAAGGACCAGCACTGTTGTTTCTCTATTCTTCAGAAATTGATACTTATATATTCATTCGCACAGCTGGAGTAACCAACCTAAGAAACTCTTACTACACACAACTTTCTGCCAACAGCTTTATTACCAATATCTTTACTACAACCCTCACATTCCCACTTGACCTCTATATTTCATGGCTGAGACTTGGTGCAAAGGAAGAGCTGAATATTATCAGGTGTGTCTTTGTGTTCTCATATGTACAGAAATGTGATTTTTGTTTGCATTTGGAAACTTAACACACCTGATCGGGATTTTTCTTTGGAAAGATAAAGTTGGTTTAGGGTTTTTAAAAGTATGCCTGCGACCAATTAATGGACTTGTAATGCACCTTTAACACCATTTCACTGTACAGTCTGTTTCTGGTTTTTAGTAGTGTTGGACTAGAAGGTCTGGACATGAACAGTATCCATTCAAGCCTTAGGTGCCGAACTGAATAGGTGCACCGAAGCTTTTTCTTTGCTGGTGAAGAGAACAAGTGGTGTTCCTTGTACTACACAGGAAACAAGCCACATTCTTGTGGCACTCTCCATTGTCTTTCTTCATCTCAGAATAGATACAAAAGCACCTGGAGACTGTACCCATGGAAACACTGTCACAACATAAGGCAAGATCATTTATTTTATCTTTGATTTTTCTGATCTTGCTTGGATTTTTGACTGTTAGCTGGATACAGTGATATTTTAAGTGATGTTGTAGGTTTTCTTTCTTGCAGAAATAAATACTTTGAGGCTTACAAATGTGTTATACTACTGTAAAGGAGTAAGGGGTTTTAATATGTTGCATATAAAGTTGAATTTAAGATTCCATTTCAGACTATTTATTCAAATACATAAAATTACTCTTTTAATTTAAATTCTTACCAGAATACTTTTTTGTTTGGTGTTCAGAAGGAAATCAATTCAGTAGTTAGAGGGTTAAAAAAGTTCAGAGTCCATGGAAGTAGAATGCTTTTTGCAGCCTTGAAACTCAGCAGAAATACTTACTACATTAAGTCTCAGATTCACTTCTTTACTAAGTATTTTCTACTTCAATTCCCAAAGAATGCTCCAGCAAAAAAAAATATGCTAACCCTGGTAGGCCTTAGGCACTCTCCAAGCCAAATAACCTGGACAGAGGAGATTAAAAATGGTTGGTTATTAGAAAGTTCACATGAAATGAGAATTACTGAAATGAATGTTGCCCAAAGCACTGTTAAACTTTAATGCTTTATGTGTGATGCAGCCTAAGACAAGATTAAAACTCCTGAGACTAACTTTGAGGTAACCAGCATTGACAGTCTAGCACAGCAGACGCTGGGTTCAAAGGCAGCCTTAGAAGGCGGGAAAATAGCTCTCTGCTGAGATCTGCTGTGCCGTGGGAACATAGCTCCTGGTATTTCATACAACCAAGTTAAACCTGTCTTAGATACACCTAGGCAAGACATAATCAAATCTTTAGTATATCATAGATAAACCATTAATAAGAAATAATGCCTCACAGAAGAGGAACAAGATTACTTAATTTATATGCCTATAAAGTAATCTCTGCATTTGAACTAGCTACCTGATGTTGTCTTCGTAGTCAAATGTAGATAAATATGGTAGAATTAATCCAGATTGTTTTACAAGTCTGCTTTAGAATGAAATTAATCTCAACCCTAAAGTGTCCATTCCTTTCTGTTTTCCAGGGAGACCTGCAGCGTGCACATGAATGCTGGTTCACATGCCCTCATGGAATATATCTGTTTGTAGTCCAGTGACTTCCACCAACAATATTTAGCAGCTGAGAACATCCAAACAGCAAAAACGAGAGAATACAGAAAATTAATAAAATACAGAACTTGACGTATTTTTTATTCCCATAGAAGACCAGATATTTCAGGAATAATTTTAGATAGATATATTTTTCTTTTTTTCCTGAGGAACTCTGAAATAAAGGGAATCTACACACAAATTTATTTATGGTGCAATCTAATATAAATATTTTTGAGTGGTATTTGTATATTCATTTGCAAGTTCAATGCCTAACCTGACCTAACCAACTTGTCCTCTTCAATCAAAGGAAACAAAAAAGTGCATTTGGAAGATAGTTACTCCCACAGATATTAGACAGGCTTCCAAAGGTCTCTGCTTTCTGTAGATAGTCTAGTCAAATAACTCATATCAGAATATCACATTTTATATAGCTAGATTTAGGGAAGAATAATTCCTCCTTTTACTTATATATAAATATATGTGTATATATATATATATATATATATATATATATACAGTTTTATCTTCTCTCTTTCCAATTTCTTCTATTTTGGACCATAGTGTTTCCTTAATCACATAGAGTGATAGAGAAAAATCTTTACTTACTTATAGCATACCTTCAAGAGCTTTGTAAGATCATCACCACACTCCAATGCTGAAGGACCTAAGAAACTTGTGGAGAGTTCTGATTATGTTTTTATTATTTTTTTTTTAAAGATTAAAAAGATCTACAGTTAAAGGGGGAAAAATCACCAAAACAAAACCAAACCAAAAGGACTTCAAAGCATTAAATAAAGGTTATTTTTAAATTAAATGATTTAATAGTCTGCTTATTTGTACCAAATCAGTTTCCCACCCAAGAACCAGCTAGTGATTCAACATCAAGAGATTCAATAAGCATGTAAATGTTTAAGCTTTAGTGACTCCGAAAAGCAAGGAAATGAAATGAAAAAAAAAACAACTCCAAAAAACAAGCAGCACTGAAGCTATCATCTTAAGCATCCTATTAAGAATTTTGGTGAAAATTTCTGAGGTGATCTCTGTTGGACACAATACAACATCTTTACAAATTGTTATTCATGCCATAGGGCACAAAACTAAAAAAAATCAACATTGGTGTTTCTTTACCTTAATTTTGAATATAAGTATACTCTTTAGAAAGCAGTTAGAAACAATATGACCCTGCCTTAAAACTTTATGCATATAAGAAATAACCAGAGAAGACTGGAAAGTTTGTATCAAAATTATTTTCCCGAATTTTTTTTTTACTTTAAATTAAAAATAATTTAAATAATTATTTACATAAATCCATTTATTCTAATAAAAATTTATTTGACTAAAAGAGCCTGAATGAAATACTGTAAAAATTTCAAAATATTCTGCTTTCGTATTTATGGAATGAAGTGTTTCTATCTGAAAATTAGAGAACTAGTTGCTTTAGGAATCCAGACTTTTTCTGGCTTATTTTAAACATCTACCTTAGAACAAGATGGGTGAAGCCTTAGAAAGGCCTGCTTTTTACCACTGATTACAGAAGCAACATAGATTAAAAACTCAAACGTACGTGTTTATAGTTGGCTAGGTGAATCGCTCTCTTATTTTGGGTTTTCTAGGACACTAATATTTATAATTTTTTTTTAATTTATGTTACCTGGAGTAGCATCCAAACAAAACATTGTCTTCCAAAAAACAGAATCTTGAAGCAATTCAATGTCTGAAGTAAAAAATTGAAAGCTGAATAGTAAAGGGCTGGTCATTTTCACACTGCTCTAATTCTTAATTTTTGCTTATACAGAAGGAACCCAGATAGATTAGGGGGATATTTTCAGTACCTTGTCAAACCTGCATCTGATTTCTTATTCTTTGTACTTTGGAGAAATAAACTCTTATTCTTTAGTTATATCTGGAATTTTCTCTAGATGGTCCATGTGTTTCTTCTAATGCATGTCCACCGCTTACTGAAAACAGTGTGTAAAATAGAGTCTGATGTTATCTATATGTGTATTAACAGTTCTTGAGATTATTATGCTATAAATTAATGACCAATTTTAGGAAAAATAAACTGAAATTATTGAAAAGTGACTGTAGAATCATGCAGGAACTGGTCAGTGAAGAATCATAGAAGCACCTATATAAAGAAAAATCTGAAAGGGAAAGTACAAAGGCAAAGTTGTTAAGAGAATATGTGATTGCAGCAGAAAGCCATAGCAGGAATATATTCCAACAAGCAGTTTGCAAAGCTTAAGCTGTGTATCAGCTTCGTTTAGTATCCTTATTCCCACTTATCCAGGAACATTTGGCTTTGATCTTGATCTTGAATAGTTATCTCAGATCCTTTCATTTAATATCATGTGTGCTTTATTAACATTCTCATCTCTCTTCCAGTTTATCAATGAACATGTTAAATGAAGGTCAGAACCCTTGTGCCTCTAGCACATCTACTTATTTCATTGCTAATTTTCATTACTTTTTGTTACAGACTTTTAGCCAGATTTCAGTCCATTGACTGTTCTCTGCAGAATAATTTATACACATTTCTCAATTTTGTTGCATGAGTATCTGTAAAAGCTCTTCTAAAATCAACATATACTAGGAAATAAAATCTCAGTGTGTAAAACAGTTTATTGAGATGTTAAAGAAAATATATGCATATGACATTAAAAATGATAACATAATTAAAATATTTCACAAAATAGTATGCATAATTCCTATGAGTTCATTGCTTTCCAGGCGTTTGTCCTACATATACTGGGATTCTTCAGTCTGAATTGACCTCTGTGGAACTGAAAGTGCTAAGTACCATACAATATTGAGCTTTCTATATTTAATGATTTTTCTTTGGGATCTTAATGTAGGAAATCACTTAATCAGGTGTGAAATGAAAGAATAACCTGAGAAATGCAAGAACCACCCAAGTAGTCTCACTAAAGTTAAGATGACCACTTACAAGTATTGAGTTACACACATGGGTTAAAGTCCTGATCTTCACCAAAGGTCAATCAGTGTGATTTCATTTAATTCAATAGAACTAGGTCAGTTCACCTCATCTAATTATCTGTCATAAGGTCACATTTTTTCACTAAGGATATAAGCTCAACTTTAAAGGTTGTACATTGAGAATTATTCCCTTCCTCTTTTCCAAAAGTGAGTTCACACATTTGAAAATTTTTGCCATTTGTTTTTAGTTTTTCCAATTAATTGGGTTTTTTGCTGTTTTCTATCTCTTGCAAGTACAGTGTCACAAAGTAAGTGTTCACATACAAGAAAGCCCAAGTATGCATATTAGTAATTTTCACAACATTCTCATTGAGTGTTGTGATTAGTTTGGTATATACAATGGGTAGATTGGATCTGATCCTAACACACACCATGTGCCAATTAGACCATAATGTAGAACTTTGACCTGAATAGACTTTTTTAAAAATTAGGACATGTAGATGTGAGAGTATCATCAGCTGGGAAGTGATTTATCGGTTAGCTGTTGATTAGGTTTCCAAGCTAACACAATTGCTTCTCCTCCACCTTGTTTCCTAATGTGAAGTCAAAGGCATTGTTATACCCACCTGATAATTCAGTTAATAAAAGGTGTTAAGATGAACCGTTTAGTTTTGGATGGGAATAGGGAAAGTTTCAGAAGCAGTACTGCTCTTAGCATACTAATCAGCATCTTGTGTCCCAGCCATATGTGCAAGTATTTTGCCATCTTTTTTTAAAAAACACAGAGTCAATTAGGTTATTTTAATTCTTGTGTTTTCAGCTAGTTGATGGTATGTTTGCATGGACAGGAGGAGAAGCTTTCGTTGTCTAGCACCACTTTCAGCTAGCAGGAAAGGACTGAGAGCATCAACTTTCACACTTGCTCTGACATGCCAGTTTTTCCTGATACTTGGTAGCTGCAGTATCGAGGACCCAAACTGGGGCAGGATCTTAAATATGTGGATGAACTAAAGTACACATTCAGGCTGAAATATCTGATTAATGTTTTAATGAAAAATAAGGAGAAAGTGCCAAGCTAAAAATATACCTCAGACTATATACCTCTGCTGCACGTTTCTGAAGAAAAAACAGAATTGATGGCTTAGTGATTTAAACACCTTTATTTTTACAATATATAGATTATTTTTTCCTCTCAGCTTCTGTGTTCTGTTTCACTTGTTTTCAGCTGGAGTATCATGCACATCTATGACATCAGAATTTAATTTCTTGTATATATAGTGATTATGAAACCAAAAGCAGTATTACTTTAGGTGCAAATGTATTCTGTGATGCTCAGTTTCTTTTGTGAACTATGATCTTATGGACAGTGACTGTATACACAGCTTGGAAAACAATTTTTTTTTTGCCTCACTAGCTCTAATAGGAAGATAGGAGAAAACACTCTTCTACAATGACATGGAAGAACATTATAAAACCTATGGACAAAATGATAAAAAAATGCTCCAGGTTTACACTGATGTTTAATAAGATGCAGTGGTCTCCTGGAAAGTAAAGCTATGTTTGAACTAGTTAGGATGTACAAGCATCGGGAAATTCATGCTTGAGGTGACAAAGTAATGCTGGCATTTGCTTCAATTTATTTATTTATTTGTTTTAATAAATATTCTCAGCTTTATCAAGATGTCTGGTTTAGACATCTCATGATGCCCTGATATAGCTTGGTTGGAGCATATTTACATCACAAACAGGCAGAAAAACTGCTCAGACAATTGACTTTATGGCCGATGTCTAAATCCTCAACTAGTGGGATCAAATAGGGCATTTGTTAAGCAGCAAAAAATTAAGGAGTCAAAAATGCTACAAATGTTTCATAGAATCATGAAATCATAGAAGCATAGAATCATGGAATCATAGAATCATGGAATACTTTGTATTGGAAGGACCTTTAAAGATCATCTAGTTCCAGTCCCCTGCTGTGGGCAGGGACACCTTCCATTACACCAGGTTGCTCAAAGCCCTGTCCAAATGGACTTTTAACACTTCCAGGGATGGGGCATCTACAACTTCTCTGGGCAACCTGTTCCAGTGCCTCACAACCCTCACTGAAAAGAATTTCTTTGTTATGTCCAATCTAAACTCAACCTCTTTTTAAACCATTACCCTGTTTGGCTGAATCCCTTCTCTGCTGTGGAAAGAGGTGGTTACTACTAAAAGATGAAAGGCCCGTTGGAATGTCCGACTGTGTATGTATCATGCATCTAACTTTTTCAGAGAAATCAACACATTCCTCCTGCATCCTTCCTGATGTGTGCAAGAGTAGGAAGTTAATTCTGAATTGCTTCTCATTGTAGGGTGACATTCATGTTACTAATTGCAGAGCTTCCCTTCCTCCTGATCAAATTCTGGGGAAGTTACTGGTTGTGATAACATTTGCTGTCTGCAAAAAAACTTAGAAAGTAGACTAAGTCCACATATTTTACGTGCATAATAGATATGAGAAAGTAAATTGTAACATGTTCTTGTCACTTAACCTTAATGTATTTAAACTGCTCCTCTAGGTGGTGACCTGGCATCTCCATAAGTGAATATGATGGGCTATTCTGCCTAGGCATGTGAGGACCACACAGTTCTAGCAGTTTTGTAATGTCTCAGAGCTGGTGACAAAGATAGGGTGGATGAGAAAAGGCCAGAGCCATGCGTATTTATATTTTCTTTTGAAGACCTATTATATATTGATCTAGAAATCAAATTAAGAGTTAATATAAATGTTAAGGTTCTAACAGTGTTATCAGAAGGGTTAAATAGGATATAGTCCTCAGCTACCTCACTAGTACTGTATCTGGTCCTTCTCCATTTCATCCATCTACTCTTATCTGTCAGTGACACACAGAGGAGTGAATGTCTAGCAGCACTTTAGCCTCTTCTGATTAACCAGTTCAAAATTGTCAAATTCTCAGTTTGAATCAACCATTGACAGTCTGTGACATGAATGACCAACAAGGTTTGAAATCACACTGCTGCAACTAAACAATTTAAAAGCTGTTTCTATACCTTTAAGTAGTCTGACTACCATCATATTCATACTTTAGTGAGCTATGCAAGGAGCTGTACCACTGTGTGAAGCACATTTCAAAGTATCACTGCCTTTAATCGTTATATACTGACACCTCCCAAACAGAAAAAAAAAAAATTAAAAAGAGGAAATTAATTCTTAGGATGGTAGTACAGCCATTTTAGTATAAATATACAATATTACAATATATAACGTTATTATCAAAGGATATTGGTACAAAATTATGTATTGCCTTACCCATCTGTTGGAAACAGTTAATGAGAATATTTCATCATGGATCTGAATAACTTTATCTTAGACCTTTCCATTCAATTCCCTCTTATTATTTCCCATTCATAGATAGACTTACTTTGGAGTTCAAGTTACTGTTAGCTTAGTTTTAGTCTGATTTCAGTATCTTTGATGGCAAGAAGTTGAGTTTAGAGAAAACATCCAAAAATGGATTTTTTCCCTTCTGTTAAACTTCTTCTTAAAGTTTGCAATACTTTTTAACCAAGAATTTGAGTGTTTCTTATACTTACAATGACAGTGACCCCTTTGTTTAGTCAGACACAATCTGACCAATTGACAAAAATGTAAAAATAGTTATTTGTTTATAAGTAATGGTAGGTCAAGTAGGGATGAAACTGGGAAAAGTTCTCATGATATAGAGCCTGATCTTGAATTTATAAGTCATTCTTTTGGGGAGGAACTTACAGCTTACAGCTCATGTGGTGATGTGCTCCAGTGTTACAGAATCATCTGCTAGGAGACTCATAAAAGGATGTGGCTTTTGGATTTCTTATGTGCTCCCAATGGCACGTCAGTCTCATTCCCAGTCAGAAAAGAAGGAATAAAATTCTATAAAACTGCAACTTTCCCATTTCTGCAGCTTTTTGTTTAAGTAAATTATTTAGATTGCAAGTGCTCGATTTAGACTACAGAGGGGTAGACAGCTCGACAAACTGCCAGACAATGGAGAAGCAAATGCCTTTCATTTCAATGCATGAAGTTCTTTCCTGCTTTTTCAGCTCTGATTCTCCCTTAACTAGTGATCTTCACAACATTGGTCTCAGACCAATGCAGCAAGTTGTTGTAGAAAATGTCTGAAAATTATTTAGAAAAAACATTTCCACATTCTCCCATATGTTCCTACAGCCCAGAGAAATGTATTGGGTACATCTGCACAAACACTAAAAACATTCATCCAAAAACTTGAATGTCAGGAGAAAGAAAGTAAATCTTATGAAATTGTTTTGATTTATTCTATGCTGGGAAGGGAACAACAAACTTCACAGAACTGGAACTAATTCAAACAAAAGATTTTCATTGACATGTGAAGCTGATGGATGTTGCTTTCTCTGTATATTATGATTTATAGATAGCTAGCATACATATATTTTGAATGTTGAATTTACATTGTCAAAAAATAATCTTAAACTATTGTAGCTTGGAATGGAAATCAAGTAAGGTTACGATCTAACAAAATGACTGAAACAATAACATCTATATGATGTAGCACCCAGAAAGCAAAATCTGCAGTTTTACTCTATATACTACCAGATTTAAAGAGCACCTAGAAAAACATTTTTGCACATGAGAAGGAGGAAGAAAAGAAGTACTTTCAGTGCCCAGTTTTGACATCAAATACTTATCCTACCTTTTTACACAATGCCAACTTTTATACTTGATTTTTCTCTCAGTTTGCATGACAGCAAGCACTTGTGCATATGCAATTCCATGGCACATTTAGCCATCAACAAGGCTTATTTTGATCCATTTACAGAGAAGTGATATTGCTGTAAGAGCACTAAAGGCAGAGTGGAAGAGTCTAAATGAAAATTGTACTTCAGAAGCCACAAGAACTGCTCCCCAGTGTCCAGTAACTTTTATGAGCCTTTGCAAATAGGCAGCAGGACTGTTAACGGACCATGATGACATGAAAAACACGTTGTAGAATACAATTATTTTATGTTAAAGCAATGATACAATTCATTTTAATAATGAGACATAATACACTGCTAATTGATACTACATTACTTTTTATGGGATATGGAATATGGAAGTGATGGAAACAAATCAAATACGTGCTATTCTGTTGTATGCTAACTTATGCTTAGTATGTAGGCAAGTGTATAAATAAAAGCTCTCAATTACAGTAAAAGTGTCAATACTGCTTCTGCAAAGACTGTGAAATGTAAAATATCCTTTCAGCTCATCTGTTTTTATCATATCTAAAAGAAAATTAGTGTGTTCATTCTAAAGTTCTTGAAATACTTTTATAGTTATTATAAATAACCAGTGCCTCGTTTTTGTAGTGGGAAAGTATATACTGTTAACAAGAGCATGTGCTCAAAAGGAGGACTTTGCAGTATATCAGACTGGTATTACATACAGCCAAAATGTTTTTAAGTTGAAGTTTATGTCATCAAGCCTCTTGAAGCAGTCTAAAGCCTAGTAAAATGACTCATTGGTTTGAAATAACACCCTCTGAAATACCAACTTGTCTGTCACATTTAAGTTTTAATAATGAAGTACAACATTTACATAACAAATGGAATAAATGTATATGTAGAATAACATGCTAAATATTATGGAATTAAAATTACAGCTGTCATTATAGCTAAATGAACCAGTCTTGCAGCTCTTTAAAGGTAATCTTTTTTTAAAAATAAAGTCTGTGATCTCATGTCTTCCCTTTATACAGGACTGAAAAATGTGGGAGCACTGGGAAATGAATGCTCCCTGGTTCTGTAACAACTTGCTCTTTTTCTCATGTTACCAGAATTTACATGTGTCCTTTTATGTTATAGAATCTCTTCAACTTAACGTCCTTGTTGATTTTAGGCACTATGACTACTTTCATTTAGCCATATGGCACTTAAAACTGTAGAATATGAACACATTTTGCATTTGAATATATTTAGCTTGCTCTCCTGTGCAAGGTAGGGAAATGCCATGAATGCCCTTTAAAACAAAGAAATTCAGCCTAGAGACAAGGAAAGGCAAAAGAAGGACTTTTAACATAGCTTTGCTATGCAGAGGTGACTGCATTCAATGTCTTTGCACTGTACTTCTCCTATCTCCTTGTTAAGGGATTATTATGGACAAAACCTACTGGATTGACTCTGCACCCACTATTGGAGAGATGCATGTAAAAATCTAATGTAGGAGAGATATGGATATAATTGTATTTATTTAAATATAATGACATAGGGCAGTAACGATATTATTCATCAAGACCATCTAAACCTGAAAAAGCATATGCTGGACTTCTGAGAGACATGGGTCCCTCCACACTGTTATTCTACTTTCATCTTCTTTCTTCACAAACTTAGCTCCATTTCTCCTCTGCCCATCTCCTACACCCACTATTAGAAAATATTCCTTTGATTACTGAGTGCAGAGCCAAAGTTTTAGATGCCCAGCCCTGCTGCAGAACCCAGAAGCCAGTGTGAGGTGGCTGTGTTGTAAAGTGCTTTTTATTGAATACCCAGGTGATCATGCATACTTAAAGTTGGTGGCACAGTTCAGCACATTAGAATCCTTGCTCAAGTCTAAATGTATAGCTGCATTGTCCTGGAAGTAGCATGATATTCCTTTTTAATTAAAAAGCCCTAGATTTCACCTTTATTATCTTGAATGCAGTAAAGCATTGATATGGCTAGACTGCAAGAGTAGTTGAGGTGTTCAGATTTGCACACTGCAGTCTCAAGCGTTACTTGGGAGGGGCTTTCTCCCCTTATGCGTCTGCCTACTGAAAATATAGAAGCAGTTTTCTGTGTTAAGAAGGTAAAAATAAGATGCCTATGCTAGGGTGACATAGCGGCTAAACTGGGATTTTCAGGGTTACAGCTTCTGATTCAAGCAGTTAGTATCTATCTAAGTGCCAATTCACTAGTCTGATTTTTTTTTTTTTTTTCCAAACTAGCCCTGGGAGAGATTATAATGTACAGCTTGCAAGAAAGTTAGTGTAATTATTGATGGACATAAATTGCTAATTTTCCCTGACGTAATCCTGCTGCACAACATCAAAGGCAGCAAATAAATGAAAAAGTTGAAGTAAAAAAAAAAAAGATGAATGAAGAATGAATGAAGATGTCATTGTATCAATCTTGTTTGCAGCAAGTGAGCTTCACAGACACAGGAAAACTCATTTTATGATTTGGCTTATGTGACCCGTGTATTCATCTGGATCCCAAATAAGAACCAGTAATTTACTGCTTCATCTGATCCTGATTTTTTGGAAAACGATTAGATTTTCCTGTCGTTCCTGCCAGATCTTAATTGTATGGTTGTTAGAGGGATAAACGTTAATTATGAATTGCTGTCTGTTGTCCTCATTTCCCTCTTCGCCTCCTCCTGTTATGTTTAATCAAATTTTAACTCTAGTTTAATTATTTTGTTACCCATTCTGGCATTACATTACTACTACAAAAAAAAAAAAAAAAAAGGCAGACCTTTCTTTAATGTGTCATATACTTGGTCCGCCTCAATAAAGTAATGTTACCAATTGAAATTATATTCACTTTGAAAATTACATAGAGTTTCAGCTATAGTGTCCATATTTGCTTATTTTTGAAGTGATACAGTCACAGTTTCCTTTATTTTTTTTTCCTCCTGAACCTTGAATTTCACCTTCCCACACCAAGTATATATACACAAAGTATAGCTCAGCCATCTGTATGGGCCAGCAGGTGTAGTCAGTTGTAAGACAACCTGGTACGAACAGCTTGCCTTACAAAATATTAATGTTGTTGCATTGCTTCAACTGAATCCTTGCAAGTCAAGGTGTTTATAGGCAGTAGTTGCAGGGAGTGAATAGAGAAGAATACCATTGACATCGAAAGAGATATGTACTTTACTTGTATTATTGTTGTTGTTTTCTTAATCAGATATTGGTACCAAACTCTGTTGTAAAAGGAGGATACAAACGTCCAGCAAAACATAGGTCCAGCAAGAAGTATGCAGTTTTGAAGCTTACCTCAGTAACTATTGGTTCAGAAACTGCTTATTAAGTTTTTGAGATTACCAGCCTTCTGAAAGTCTTGTAAATCACTTGGCTGCATATTTTACTGAGGTTAAGAACCAGCAGTGCGATTGCACTGTAAGAGTGGTCACGAGCTCTGATTTCAAGAATAAAGCCATACTGCTTGCAGTGTGGAGGAAAAGACTGAACCAAAGCTACAGCTAGGGTGGGAAGACTACAAGTTTTCACATGACCAGGCAAGTAAGAGCTGACAGGCAGCAAGGCACAGATTTCTAAAGCACACCTCGGCAGTAACTGATCATGTGAGCGTTCCTGAACAAATGAATTGGGTGAGTTAAAATCAAATTTATTTATTTCAAATCGGAATTCATGTGCTTGGCTGGCTTCTAAAATGAAGTCTCTCATACTGTCTCCTTTTTTGCTGCTTCACCGCTGCTGTCAAA
This sequence comes from Falco naumanni, assembly GCF_017639655.2. Taxonomy (NCBI): domain Eukaryota; kingdom Metazoa; phylum Chordata; class Aves; order Falconiformes; family Falconidae; genus Falco; species Falco naumanni. The sequence continues at coordinate 84,600,668 of NC_054058.1, read as the reverse complement.
TGCCAGCTAAGATCCAGTGCCCTCCAGTCTGAGTATTGTGCCTTCTCCAGAAAATCACCTGTTTCGGCTGAAGCAGAGAGCACTACCTGAGATAGTATTTATTGGTGTTACTTAGTTCACTTTTTCCTACCTGAGACCCCTGTAAAAAGAAAACACCTTCTTCACTCCATTGCAATGTAGGCTGTTGTCAGAGGGGTGACAAACACTTCCCTAAGTATGTAATTAATCCTGACAGAGCAGAGGCAACACACAGCAGCAGTGATATTTTCTGGTCTCTACTGCCTTGTATCTGGCATTAATGTCTGATTTCATACTTTATGCTGCAAAAGAACATATACATGTAGCTAGGATTTCTGAACCAGTGCCTAAAGCACCAGAACACTTTTAGAACATGCTTGCTGCCACCCCTCTGCTGTTAGCGACTGTGTCACAGCATAGTTATGGAAGAGGCTTCCTGTGTGCTAACTTGTTGAATTTAAGGGGAAATCTAATATCTCAGGAAATGTTATAGAGCGTTAGCCCACCGTCTCAGCTCCAGAACTGTCTGTGTTCCCACCCTGAAGAAGAGGTCTTGAACGCTCCCATGCCTTCATGGTTATGTGAGGAGTTCTGCCTTGCAGATAATAGTTAATAAATAACTTGCAACATGCATCTTTGTAACTGACGTTGGTCAGTATAATTTGGTGTATATGCTAAGCATCATTTTATTAGGTAAGGTTTTGTATGAGAAAGAAACAGGAACAAAAAATTTGCATAGATTTGTAAGACCTTGAAATAATAGTCAAACAAATTGATCAGCTCCATCCCGATACACAGTATGTCCTTCAGTCAGCATTTTAAGCATTAGCAGAAATTTACTGTCAGGAAAATCCCGATAACCTCATAAAATGTACTTCCACTGTGGTGTTAAAATTTGTTTAAACTCCAGAGAGTTTAGTGGTTTTGCACTAAAGTTAGCCTTAAACACGATATCACACATCTGCTTGCCAGCATCTCAGTGGCACAACCTTGCTTTCTGTATTCTGTCAAAGAACCCCTAATTAACCTCTCCTCATTGTAGACTGACATGATCCATAACACATTGTAACTACTGAGAAGATATGACAAGGTGCTTGACTGTTTCATAGTTCATGATAAAAACAGACTGACATCAGTTAGGCCTACCTAAGGACTGCTGTTTCAACTTAGACTGGTGCCAAGGGACTCGTGACCGTCAATAAAAAGCTGTTTTGATAAGGTTATGGTAGTGGCATAATTTATACCATTTCATCACCCAGCACTCTAAATGAGACAATTATTATTGATACATTCAAATCCTGCAAGTATTTGTGCTTTGACCTTTCAATGTGCTTCCGCAGGTGGGACAGTGAACGATAAAGAGAAATCAATTTTTGCAGAGAAAAGCAAATTACGGAGTGCTCAGTCAGAAGAATTTAAAAAAAAAAAAAAAAAAATATATATATATATATATATATATGCATTGGGTAGGATTTTTAAATATTAGTGAGCCATTTATGGAAATTTTACCATGAAAACTAAGAATATATTCTTCCTTTATGGTAGGTAGTATCTAGGTTTGAAATTAAATTATCTGTTTTGTTTCTAATCTTGTAACATTCTAATCCTGTTTAAAATAATATCAGCATGTTGCATTCCTGTGATGTAAACTCAAATTTAAACACCTATCTTGTGGATACGATTTCTTATACGTCTCGATACAGTTTTTCTTCTTCCTTCTCCTTTGGCATCTTTTATCCAACTTCCCAGTTCAGCATTTTTCTGTCTCCTATATTGGAAAATCCTGACTTTTCTCTCCTTGTCAAATGAAACCAGGACTCTTCCTCCATTTCTTCACTGCCATTTTCTTTTGTTGCTTCTCTTCCATGGCAGATGGACAGTACCTCAATTAGAAGCTATCTGTACTAAGTAAGTAAAGCACATAGAAGGACTGCACAGAAAAATGTGTCACCTAAATTTTTACATGGTTCTGAGATTTTTAAGAGACAAAGCAGTGTTAATAACTGAAAGCAAATTACTTTTAGAATAAAATTGACAGAACTTCAGCAGAAATTTTTCCCTTTTCTTACACCCTGAAATCTTAAAGATAACATTTTCATAAGTAGCTACAATTTCATATGTATATGAATATGTGCTTTAGTAAAGATTAATGAAGATGAAACTTTAAATCTCAATATGAAATGATAAATGAAAAACAGTGATCACAATTTATAGTTGTAAAACTGGGACCAGATGGACAACCATGTGGTATATTTCACATTGTTCATTGCAACACATTTTCTACCAGAATTTGTTTTGGCAACAGCACAGATGACACAGTAATTGTATTTGGAATATTTCACAAGATGTGCAAGCAAAGGTGTCACTAGATTGCGAGGAGAAAACTCTTCTTCACAGATTGACATGGAGATCTTTATCTTCCTTTCCTAACTATCTCAAGACATCTAAGAGTAGACATCCTTATTTTCCTCTCACTGATCTTGATGTCTACTCTGCACATAATTAATTTACAAAATTCTTCAGAGATAATACCTCAACCATAACTGCAAAGCTTGAAGGAAAAAATTAAGAGAAACTAGTTCTGTGCATCTTCCCAGTTTTATTTGCTGCCCTGACAAACTGAATCAACTGTCTTAGTTATATAAAACACACTTTTTATTTTGCTCTTAAGTCTCTAAATATAGCAAAATTGGTCCAGATATAACAGAATAAATGGGTTCCGTATGCTACTTAGCCAGGAGTGGAAAGCAGAAGTGGGAAATCAAAAGTTAGTGAACTGAAAAACCGAGCTGAACTGGGATCTAAAGGTAAGGATTTTTCACTTGTAGTTGTCATGTTCCCTGCTGAAGTGGGACAGGGAGAGACAATAAGGTGCTTCTGGGATAGAGCAAGCATGCACAACACGTTACAATTTGTGTTATCTTTAGGTTGATCTATCTAAAGTCTTCAATTTGAAATGTTTTATGCATTAAAAAGTCAATAGCCTTGTCACAGGATGAAACCTACCCAAAAGCACATCTCAAATAAAACGAAGTCTGCATCTGCCCAGCTCCAACTGATTCAGTGACTCTGGTATACACTGGGAAGACAAAGCAGCGCAGATTCATTATCATGAGGAGGCTTACCTGAAAGCACTGCTAGGTGAGATATGAACTGCCTCTGCCTTCCTGTAATGGTTTAGATGTGCACTGGGAAGAATCAGAGAAAAGTGGTTAACCACATTCCATCCTGGTAATGTATTTTGGGCAGGAGATCAGAAGACAGTGCTACCCCAGGCAACCACTGCTGATAGACCTTAGACAGGGTGCAAGTGAAACCAGCTAGGGATATGTGTCCAACAAGGTCATTAGCAGGTGCTTCTGATCATTTAACTTAAAAATTGATGGTATAAACAGCAGTAGTCCTTAGTGTGGACATGGTCCCAGAGCTCCACCACCTTGCAGCAGGCTGAGGATAGATATCCCTGTGTGGGATGGCCACACATTGCAGTGAGACCCCTGCCACAACTCAGGCAGCCAGGGATGCTGCCTCATCCCCAAGCCTCAGAGGTGAGAGGCACACCCAGGCCCCCTAACAGAAGCCTTGGCTAGTGTGTGTCCTGTGTGTAGTAGGGCACATCTCCAGACAGAAACCAATACCCAACTGCTGCACAATTAGCAAATTGACTCCAGATTTTATGTCACTATGTTGAATGGTTCTGTTCTAAATAATGACTCTAGTAATAAATATGATTTTGTTGAGACAGAGGATTTTTATTTATTTTTTTTTTTTTTACCTCTCTTAATCTTTTACCTGGAGAAGAATAATAATAAAGAAAAGACAATCTAGATTGACTTTTTAATATATTGTCATCCTGACTGAGAGCCCAGTGCTGGAAACAGGAGATCAGTCTCTCCTAACTTATCACTCAGTGTCATATCCCACACATTTCCACACAGTAGAGAGGACACAGGAATTAGTGAAGATTCTAAAATATCTGTTTAGTAAAACTCCATAAAAACCTTTCCCACCTCTTACAAAAGTTACTTTGAAGCGGAAGGGTGACTCAGCTTTCAGACTTTAGTTCCTCAGGATTCCTGAAGATTTAGAGATGAGCTATGCTGTTTGGGAGTTCACAGAAATGCATGAATAGATACATTCTTCTTATTATCCTGTAGATGTTGGCTTTGTGGCTAGCCAGAGCTTGGGGATCGAGTGTGATTTCAAAAATGCAGGGAGGAGATGATAAATGAAGGAGGAGAAAGAAGTTGGTGTTTTGTTTTGTCTTGTTTTTCAAAAATACACGAGAGCAACAGAATCATGAAAATCTTTTTGAAAATAAATACATAACTTGACATCAGTCAAAATATAAAGAGATTCTCACCTGGCATTTTCCAGAAAGATGTGCATGATTATAATATCATGTCAATCCATATTCCTTCCCTGTATTCATGAAAGACGCATTTTCTCACCATTATCCAAACCTCAGAGATCCAAACAAATCTAAACATTCCAGATAAGAGACGAAGACATCAGTAAAGACAAGATATGGAAATATATTGATACCCACAGAAAGAGAAAGAAAATCTGAGAACATTTCTGTGCTGCACAGGGAGAAGAGCGCTGACATATTTGCACTAGTTCTAGAACTAAAGCAAATGGTTTGATGTTACATTTGAGTTAGCATCTGGGTGCTGTGTTGTGCTAATACAGCCTTATTACTTGCAGGTCTGACCAACGGTCTCAGTACAGCATTAGTCCAGCTTAAACAGAGCTTGAACAGTCATTTATTGCTTGGTATAGACATATCCTTAGGACTGTTATTGAAACAGGACAGAGGATATTTCACAGAATAAATATACAACATAACAGACACAGCTCTGGATAATTGTTGTGTACACTCTTTTTCACCATATTATAAAAGTGTATGAAGGCAACACAAAAAGCAGCATTTAGAGGATGCAACGTGGCACTTAACGACAATACTTCATACATTTCCATCTCTGAAAATGCTTTGTAATCCACCACCAATTTAGTCCCAGAACACCCAAAAGATGTAATTATATATTACCTCCAAACATAGAAACTCTGGCAAGTGAGTGATTAGACAGACATCCTTTCCCACCTGCAAATAGACTGCTCTTCAGTTATTGCAGTACCAGATTTTTTTCACTTCTGCGCACCATTTACCTGACACACCAGAAAAGGTAGACTTACTCATTTTTCTTCCACCTCAAATGAAGCTCCAATCCCATGGATCCTACTCACTGCTCTCTTCTTTGACACTGTGGTCTGACTAAATTTATCTTGATCTATGGTGTCGTAAAGGCAGTTACGGTCCTGATTGCAGGTCCATGTTCATCCCCATCATTTCAGTAGGAAATATGGGTGTTACTGGCTCCTGTTACAATGAAAGGAGAGAGGCAGGCACTTCAGTAGGCAATTCATCCTGCTTAAAATCAGAATTCCACTTAATAAGTACTGGAACAAGACCTCAGATGCATACATGTCCAGCTTAGGCACTGCAACTTCATGTCTGAAATTAGATTTAATTAATTTCTGTCTTAAAGTGAAGTCTGTCAAAAGCCCAAAAGAAAAATTCTGTTGGAACTAAAGGAAAGACCACAACCAAAGTGATTTGAAACTTGGAACTTATATTTCAAGGAAAAATTCAGTTTCTTAAAACATATTTTTGTTTTGTGTTGGAATAACACAAAAAGATTCTCCCTTCTAATCTCATTACATGTAAACAATTATGAAACTTCATCAGAGTTCTCACATTCATATTTTTTTTCTCCTTCTTAGCTGCTCACTACAAGCAATTAATGCCTATATTATGTTTTACATTATTTGTTACATTATCAAATTGAGACAATAAACTCCCTGGGATAGAAGCTTTGTCAGTTTATGTTTTAGGAAGCAGATGGTGAACCTGTCAGATTGTCACTTCCTCTGAATCAGTAATGATGTCTTTTTACAGTGAGGACCATTTAAAGAGAGAATTTGCTGCTTACAGGAGATGCTTTTACTGTGACTGTGTGGCATTTTCCATTTCTGTATTGTTAAAAAAACCCCAACAAATAACAGACAATGGCATAGCAAAACCTGATTATTTATTTTTTGGCACCCACTGCAAAAGAAATAATATATAATCCAAATTAAAATTGTCCAGGTAAGAGTTTTCAGTACATTTGAAGCCTTTTTTCTCGCTTCTGATCACACTGACATGTTATGCAGTCTATGCTCCATTATTCCATGTCTAGTCTGATTTAACAATTGAAGTAACCTCCTTGATTATTTTATCTGTAAATTGTTTCAGAAGAAATATTCCAGTGTCATCTACAAGTCATGGAAACTAGTCAAATGAATGCAATATGATGGTAAAACTTTTAAAGTAATTATCATCAACTCTGATCTTACCCCATTACACTGTAACATATTAGCATATTAAATCTAAATCTAAATTAGATGTCAATATAACTCCAAATTTAATCATCATGAGGGCTTCATCTGATTTCATTGATGGCTTCTTGTTGTGTAAGTAGTAATAACATTCTACTTCTGTTTCTGATTAACATAAATTAAATTCAACTTTCAGAAAATATTCTCATCATTCAGAATATAGGAAAAAAACCACAAAACTTTTAAACTAATCATATTGACTTCTGGAATAAAAACAACTATTTTAAAAAATATAAATATTAACAAATATGTTTATTATACCTTACATGTATAATATGATGTAATCACATTTTGAATACAATATTGCTATTATATTTGCTTTACTTGAGTATTGCCTGAGGCAAAATTTGATGCATGAATATATGTGACTTACAGAAATATTTTTATTTGCTTATATAAATATTTGTTGAGTTTTTTTAAATTGAGGCACAATTTGGGTTTATGATCAGCTTTCAAACCAACTGCCAATAAGAGGGAAACAAAAATATATAACAAGATGTAGCTCATTAAAACAAATGTGTAAAGAAGGAAGATTTCAAAATATGTATTTTAAAACTCTGAATAGTCTCTTCCATTTTCCATTCTGTATGCCTGAAAAATCTTGCATGTTGTGTGTCACTTCCTGTGTTTATTATAGTTCATCCAATTATTAGGAACAGTTATTTTTTGTAACTGCTCAAAATATGAGAAGGTTGGAATTTTTCTGCCTGTACTTTTGAAACTTTCACCAGTTTCAAGATGACTGTTTGCATGAACAAGGTTTGACCATAAAGTCTGTCTGTCCTTTTACTAAAAACAAAATGAAACAAAACAAACCAACAAAACAACAAAAAGCAAACCCCAGGTTGTAGAGGCAGAATAGTTAAAGGAAGGAACAATACTTCCCTCTATATCTCAGTCTTGAATATGGATATGTATCTTTAAAAAGACAAGGAGCAAGGTGATAGTGGGGAGACTTCAAAGAAAAACATATCTAAAAGAATTTAAATTCAATTCCTCAGTAGTAATTTCTATAAATAAGGAGACCCTGAGTAATTTTGTTTGCTAAGATTTAAATTTAGCGCAATAATCTGCTTTAATATGCAAGGGACCAAAGCCCAGTGAGGGAATTCTGTAGTAATGAAAGCAATCTCGTACTTGTGAAGGCTTCCATTAGGACTGGAGGAAGCAGCTTAGACAGTCTTTGGAGGAGAGTCATTCACACGTGTTTAAACACACCTCAACAGTTATATGAAGGTATCACTCCAGAAAAAGCAAAATAAAACATAAAACCCTTGAAGTAATTTTTAAGCATGATACATGCACGTTTTCATTAAACTTATTCTAGGGTTTCCAAATCAGTGTTGTTTTAGTATTGACTTGTTTGTGTATGATTTTATATATACAGGTGGAGAGGATACATCATGGGTAAATTTCAAGAACATAGATGTCATAACTCATAATATTAATATTCATTGAAAGTAATATCTTGATGCCTATTAACTCTTCTTATTAGCACTAGTGAGGTAGTTAAATCCAAACTTAAGTGCATGCTTTTTTCCAACAAATGATAGAACACATAAAAGCTCAGTAGTCTGTGCCTGAAATAATACATGTTATAAAGTACCAGTTACAATATATTTTGAGTTAATATTAGAAAAATTGAAGAACATAAGCACTCTAAGATTAGATACAGAGAGTCTACAGAATTAAAATTAATTAAATCAACATTAGATAGATTTTTTTTTAATGTTTCTATTCATACTAAGCTATAAAAATTGTGTGCACACAGAATGGTCTTAAGAAAAAGCCAGTCATAGTCCGTGTTGTCAGAGGCACAGTCTGAGCAATCAAGAGAGAAAATGGGAAATTCTTTTGTTCACAGCTTTAGTGAGAATCCAAAAGCAAAATGTCCTCTTTTGCTAACAAGTTTGTAATACAATGTTTTCTGGGAGTCAGTAAAAAAAGAAAGGGAACTTTTTTGTTATCAGATATCTTTAGCTACTCCGAGGATCAAGGATTTTAGATGACTTTCATTCATAGACTTAGGAGATTCTAAAATGTCTCTGAGATTAAATTAAGAGTTCATGTGACTCATCATGGGATTTTATACTTGTTTTAACCCATGGGAATCATCAAATTGCTAATAATGATGCATGCAGAAGGAAAAAAATCTTATTAAAACCAGTACATTCTGTATTTGAAAAAGTCATTATGTTCTCTCATCATGTGAAAATCATGAAATACCTGTCACAATAATGATATTGGAAAGCTTTTATGAAGCAAAAATAATTAAAAATCCATAGGCTCCCAGAACTTCTACCAAAGTCTGCAAAATATGTATTTTTAAAACCGGGGGTGGGGGTTGGGGGTGTGGGGGGGGTGTAGCAGTTGATCTATATAATTTAAAAATCACTACCACTTGTCCCCTTTCTGGCCAAGGAGACATTTCAGACCATTCTGGGACACTTCAGAGCTGAAGGCCTTCCCTCACAGACAACTTGCTTTATCATCTCAAAAAATCCTGATGTGTTCCTGTGGCCAGTCACTGATGTAAAGTGTATTCCTCTCTCTTTCTGAGTCTGGCTCCTGAAATCCTAAATATTATTATTCTTCCTAGACATATCACATGTATTTTAACTAATTGACTTCTATTTAATCCCAGATATGAGTCAATCTCTCTTCAGTCTCTGTTTCCTTATCAAGTAAGGAAAAATACAATTAACAATTCCACTTCTGAAGTTTAATGTTACATTCTTTCCTTCTTATTGTCCACTGCTGAAGTTTAATGTTACATTTTTTCCTTCTTATTGTCTTAAAACAGTCTTGTTGCAGGATTCATGGGATTTTCTCACATTCGTTCACAGGAGCTAATCCTCCCTTAAGCTGCTTCCATATCTTCTTACACCTACTACATGTCAGACATCTCCTTTCCTAAGCTTCCCATTCTCTCACTCTCCTCCCCAGCTTTCCTGCTTCTTTCATCTACTTCTTTTGACGTGGTATCTTTGGTGACCCTATCATCTTCATGACCTCCCATAAGAGGTGTTTCAATTCCCTTTTACAATCTGATAGTTCTTACCAGCTCCACTCCAAAGTCTGTATGTTGTTTGGGAGGTCTATGCCTTTAAAGAGTCACAGAGGAAATATCCTATCATTCAAAATGTGAATTTAACACCTTAATTTCCCATGAAAAATCTTTTTTATGTGCCTATACATTCAGATATTCTGAAGCTAAAGAACAGATAAGAAAATAATGATGCTAAGTAAAATAAAATTTATTTATCTGTATTTGAATCTCCAACACAAATAGCATTTAGACCATTTAGGCCCCTGCTCATGATCAGAATATAGCACTTTCAAGTTGTTACCTAAAGAAATGACCATCCCTACCATTTTAACCTTCTCTATTACCCTCAAATGCACCTTCTGACAAACTGATAACAGTAGATACTGATGCTGGTGTGACTCCAAAATCAATGCTCATGGAGAGATATAAATTTTCGCCAAACAGTACCAATTAATATTGTACTGTTATCTATGTGGTGTCCATAAGGAAGAGCCAGAGTATGCTTTAACTGGAAAATAGGTTGCTTTCTGTTCCTTTCCCTGTTCAGAATTATTTTAATGGATTGGAAATTATCTTCAAATAAAGGAAACAATCTTCAGGGATGCTTTGATCTGTTTCCACAGATAATAGTTGACATGAAATTTCTATGCCAGATGGTATCACTGGTGTAAATTTACAAGCAGTCAAGAAATATCCCAACCAATTCAAGACAACACATTATTAGAATATAAACTACACAAAGTAAACATACTATATCTTGGTCTCCAAAACCCTTCTGTTCTTACTGTCCCATTTAAAATTTGGTAGTCAAACAAGAAGGTCATCTTTACTTCAAGATTATTATTGTTATTGCTACTGTAATGTAAAACATATGGAAATTTACCCACCAGAAAATGGAGTATCTTCAAGTGCTTTCAAGTAGAACTGGACTGGGCTTTCTGGGCACATGCAATATGCAAAGTTCTTAATTTTTTTGCATATTTCAAACTGTAGCAATAAGCTGTTTAGCTAGGGGAAAAGAAAAATACTTTGTTACAAAAGGTGGATCAAACATTTAGAAATCGGTTCAGTTCTGAAGTCCAGCAAGAAAAAGACACCTTTTCAATATACCTTTCACAGGATGATCGATGGAACATCCTTTCCTCTGCAGATCTTTGCTCAGAGATGATAAAAACATGTTTCATCAAGCCAGAAAGAATAAAAGCCAAGGGATCGTGGGAAGGCCAAGCCTACTCCTTTTCAGTCCCAAAGGAGAATTCAAAAGGGAACTGAATCTTAAATTAGATGAAAAATAGTTGGTGTTTGATTTGAGTTACTTGGTTTGAAGTCAATTGATTCAACTGTCGTTGAGTACAGCTAACTACATTGTATTTTATAGAGGTTAGGGAATGGGTTAGGTATTATATATTGTTCCCTTCCTCTGTCTATATTCTACACATATACTCTGATGTGTCTAGATTGGACCCTTTCCCTTGGTAGTTCTGACAAAAAAAGGAATCTGCTTTTACAAACATTTACAATCTTTACTCAACTTCCCCCAGAATTTTCTTAGAATTGCATAGCAACATATTTCCCAGTGTCACAAAATACTTTCTGTATTCTGAGCGCTGAAGTGAGCACATCAAATCAATAATTGCTTAAGCATATGCTTAATTAGGCTGAAAAGCATATGCATTTTGAAACTGCTGCATGAATTCTTGGTTTTTTTCAGGTTTGGGTTTGTTGGGTTTTTTTAGAGCATTGCTTCCCTCCTGTCTCTCCTCTACACTGCTTTCTGAAGCACAAAAAACTTTATCTTAAAATTAACCTGTGCATCTCAACCTAAAGATACTTATTATTTGGATTGCAGCACATTTTTCTCTGGGGTAAGGATAGGGGTATTTTTTGTTCTATGCTTATATACCATCTGATATAACAGTACATTAAAAGTTCTGTGTTCTGGCCTTCAAATCTACTACAGTACATTGTGAAAGAGATGAAGAGAACATATAGGGAATGCATGCTCGCCACCTCTTCCAATACAAGAAAAGGCCATCAAACGAAGGCACCAGATTCTGAACACCAAAAAAAAAGTGGACCCTTACACAAAGGTTTTCATGGAATGGTTCTGACTTGATTTGAGAATTTTTCAGGTGTTTCTAGACACTAAGGAAAAATAAAATAAAAATTAAAAGATCAGTTATTTGTATGTACCAACATATACCAGAACTGACCTAAAAGAAATCTCCATAGAAGCACTATTCCTAAAACATGATCAGAATTACATAGGTTGATTCTTTTTTCTTCTTTTGTCCTATGGTCTGAAAACCATTGAAACATAGTTTCTCTCTAATTCTGTATTATATTGTAAGGTAAGGGAGATTTGAGCTTCTTATGACTTGCTTCATCATGTCACTTCAGGTTTACTGTAGGGCACACATCTTATTTTTGAGGGTTCTAAGAGTAAGAACCAGATATTTATTTTTTTTCCTTCTGGGCTCTATTGCTTTAAGGTTGCTGCTATAATTTACTAGCTCTTGGCTTGTGGCCTGAAGCTTATGACTATCATAGCTTTATATGATAAAGTATCAAACATATTTCATTCTTGGTGATATAGCAATGATCAACACTGAAAGTAGAACAATCCAAGAAGTCATAACTTGTTCTGAAAAAACATTTCCAACTTGGTCTGGTTTCTGACCTCAATATAAAAATAAAGCCTTTGTATCTTCGGAGTAATGTTCAAGTGTGGTAGGTAGACCTCAGCTGGCTGCCAGTTACCCATGAAAGCCACTCCATCTCTCCCCCACCACAACAGGACAGGTGGGAAAAATATGATGGAAAAGCTCAGGAGTTGAGATAAAGACAGGGAGATCACTCACCAACTACTGCCATGGAAAAACCAGACTTCATTTGTGGAAACTAATCTAATTTATTGCCAAAATTTATTACAAAATTTATTATTAATTTATTGCCAAAATGTATTGCCAATTAATGACTGCTAGAGTCACAGACAAAAAGGATGAGAGCTTCTCCATCTCCTCTATCAAAAAGCCTGTCTCCAGACTTTCTAAAATCCATTTGGATGTATTTTTATTTCTCTGTTCCTTTCTCCATGAATAAGAACATAGTTACATTCTCTTTTTGTCACCAAGTCCCATGCTTTAGATCATACTAATATTTCAGAAAATACTTTATCTTAAATAAAACTTGTTTTGTGAATTGCAAAAAGACATGGCTCATGATGTTTTTTTCTTCTTTTTATTATAAAACTCAGACATTCAGCAAATCAGAATTCATCCTCTATCCTTCTCATGCAAAAAAAAGAAGTCTGGTGGTTTTTTTCCTGATTCGTTCTCCTTGAACAAACAGCAGCATTCTATATCAATGTTCTGGTCACGTGAATGAATCAAACAACTCAGTTACAAAATATGGTGAATAACTGCAATCATGTAATAGAACTTGGTCCTACCTGCTTCACGACTTTTTGCTTTAGAATTCATACATCTGAAATATTAAGTTGATTTGATTCACCGCTTTCTCTATTGAGTTTGGTTTATGTGCTAGTTATTAGTACCCATCCACACCCTCCAGACCATGTAAAAGTTGCTATGATTTATACATTGCTACGGGCCACGTGGTGGCCGCTGCCTATCCTAGTGCAAGGTTCTGAAGATCCTCACTGAGAGTGTCAGTGGCCAGGATCATTCCTTCCTTTAACTCCAACTCTTTTATTTTTTTCCTTTTTTCTCCAAAACTGTTCTGGAGACAAGCATTCATTTTTTCTGCATGTGTTTCTACTTTCATCTTTGAAATAATATTTGATTTGGTTTGTGTAGATGAAGGGTTTTCTCTTCTAAGAAAATACTCTTTTTGTGAAATCTGAATGAGAACATTTAACGTCTACTTATCAGGGTTTAAAACACAGTAGGTTTGAGATTTAATTGTTATACTATCCAGCCTGAAAAAAAAGATTCTTGACTTATGTTTCAGTACAGAATTCATTAAAAAGTAAGAAGTCTCAGAAACTTGTCTTTTGACATTTGCGTATATTTAAAACATACAATGGAATTTTTGTTTCTCACAGAGCAATTGGTTGTCTTTCAGTGTATCATTCAAGTACAATCATGACTATATGTAGAAGTCCTATCATGCAAATAGATATTTCTTTTATAACAGTGAAAAAAAGAGAAAGTAAGCAAGATATCTTCAGTAATATATCAAATAATATAATCAAATAAATAGCTAGTAAGACAAATTTAAGTGGATGTAAATATTAAAAAATAACAGTTTTTAAACTTAAAAGAATTCAGAGAGCAGAAATAACTGAAATACTGCCATCAAGTATACTGGAAATGCTTTCTATGCATCAAGTAATATATTTACATGTCTATCAGCTCCTAATGTCTTTTAAGAAATTAGTGAGAGGGCACAGAGAATCCTGAACTGGAGACTGCGATCAACAAATTGTGATAATTCAGAAGGTATTAGGACAAAGCTGTCTGAAAGTACTCATTAGGAACATGAATGTGCAAAGTAAGCTGTTGCAAAGTATCAGTAAGTAAATGGAAAGCCTTGATAATTTTGAAATATTGGACACTGACATAAATTTGATTAGAGGATTCAAGACATTTAATAATTCCTTTAATATTATATTTTTTCAGGTAGGAATAGACTTTTTTATAGTATGTGTTGATTAAATTATAATAATGTTTTTCATCACACGATTTTTCATTGTCTTTAGCTCCCTAAGAAATTTAAATAGATTAGCAAATTTATACATAATGCCAGCCTCTTTAAAGATCACACAATGTATCTCAGGCCAAGTTGAGAAAGGAAACTGCACCCGTGTTTGCATGTTGTTATATAAGAGCTCAAAATTCCTCAGTCAAAAACCTGAATTAGAGAACTGAGAAAATAGATATGAATTAAAATGGTTATATTTTTGTCTAAAGGAAAACACCTATATAGCTAAAAGCATTGTTCTTCTTGACTGGTGTCTGGTGAGTGTAAGGAAGTTGTTTAAAAATCTCAGCTTAACTTTGGATTTAAGGTAATAATTTAAAATTTGTCCTTTGATCTTTTAATATGAATCCATTGAAAAGAAAATAATAGTATCACAGCTCAAAAGACTAATGACAGGGAGTATCTGACCATTTGTTCTTAAAATTCACACAGTTATTGACATGTGTTGTATAGTACCAAACTCTTCAAAAATAAAGAGAGAATTTTTTCTGAAATAGTCTGTATTATTATTAGAGAATTAAAATATTAGTTTGATGTTTTTAACAAATCTGTGGAACTGAGTTTCTGAGGACATCCTCTATAAAGTTCTGTAAGGCATTCTTAGGAAAAAAATAGCTTTTAAAAAAATCTATGTGTGTTAGGATATTTCCTACAGATTTATAATTTATTGCACTTTTATTGTATTTTGTACTTTTTAAATAAAGTACTTGTTTCATTGCAGTCTTTCTGTAAGTATAGAAATAATGAATCATTAAGTGAAATAGCTGTTCTGGAATACATTTTCTGAATTTCTTGATATCTGATTTTTTCCTTCCTCCTGGAGTTTTTAATCCATAATTCTGTTGTTTCTCTGAAATGATGTAAAATCTGAGGAAGTTTTGTTTCTTTTCTTTTTTCTTTTCTTTTCTTTTCTTTTCTTTTCTTTTCTTTTCTTTTCTTTTCTTTTCTTTTCTTTTCTTTTCTCTTTTCTTTTTTATTTTCTTTTCTTAATATATACATTTTTCCTTCATTTTAGGTTCTTTCCTCCTTTTGAATGAGATTTCTGAAAGAATGCTACCATCAAATCAGTGAAGGCTGACCACAAGTGGAGATTATTTGGCTGCTGTACAAAGACCAAAGAAGAAAATGGACCACGTTTGTGGGTAACGATTTCCACAGGTCAGAGATATTGTATAAGGGGATGAACCTTAGGCATCTGAGTACAATGATTTTTCTGCAACACTTAGAAAAGATCCTAAATTACTTGTTTAGACTAAATCTAATTTTCAACCGTCTGGAGTTAAATGACGTAACCCACACTAAAAGAGGTACTTAAATTGATACATAGAAAAGACAAAAAAACAATGAGGAGACACCCAAGGGTCTTTCCTGGAATGTTCTAGTGTTATTTCAAATTCTATTAATGATGGATACCTAAAATGGGAGGCTGTTGTTTTATCTGCAGATGCAAAAAAACTCTGAAGATCTGCAAGTCTAACAGGCAACAGGGTTATAATTAAACTAATATTATAAACTAAATACGTGTGTGAGGGAAAAGTGTTCAGTTCAGTAAGAGCAAATGCAAATTTCTCCTAACCTTGTAGGAATAATCAACATATAGAAGATACAGAATTATGAGCACATCTATGTTATGCAAACCCCCGCCACCTATAGTTTGTGAACTGAATGAGAGTCAGTAACACCACACAACCTTAAGGAAAGCAAACACCATTCCAGGATATATAAACAGAGTGCTTTCCGTAACACGTGCAGTCATTCTTTGCTGCTTGAACTGGTAAGGCCTCCAACACCCATTTTTTAAGCATAGTAGCCCACACCATTTGAAGCACCTGAAGTAAGTCCACAGAAAGCAGGAATAGTGATAGCATGAGGTTAGGAGGAAATGTTGAGATAACTGTTTGCTTAAACTGAAAAGGAAAAATCTCAGGGATGATCTTGAAATAATTTAAAAATTTTCAAAATGTAGCTTTTTACTATAAACAGAAAAAAAATAAATTCCTCTGCATCAATGGTAGGAATAAAAAGGAGTAACTGACAAGGTAGGCTATTAAAGTAATAGAGGTTTACACTAAACTTCTCAAAGCAAAACCTGTGTAGCACTAGGGCACATTGCTCTGGGGAAAAAAGAAATTTCCATCATCGTAGATTTTCAATAACAGATTGGGTGAATGAGATTGGTCCTATTATCCCTGGGTTTGTACATTGTGAGTGGACCACACTGCCTCCCGATGCCCCTTCCAGGTCTGCACACTTTGACTGCTTCCTTGTGCTTTGTAGGTGCGATCAAACCTTACGGCAGATAACTTGTTCATTCTGGTGTGACTGCATCACACCAAGCCCTGGTTAAAAAACTATGGGACGGATTCATAGCTGGAATAAATTAAAACACTTCCCCAGGAGCAACTAAATTGAAGTATTCTTTGATGAAATAGTGTCTTACACAAACAGGACTGATATAATGGTGTATGTGCTGAGAACTGTAGCAGTTTGGGTCTAATGAAAACTCATTTAAGTTCCTGTTCTACATGTAAATTGTTCCCATACTGTTTCTTGCCTGAAGTGAAAGAAAGGTTTATCACTAACAAAGAATATTTTTTAAATTATTACATTAGAATATCTATAAATAATTATGCTTCCTAAGTAGACAAACCTTCTTCCTCCCACCCTTTCTATCACCAATATAATAAAGCCATAGTACATTTTTACTGCTTTCTCTTCTGCCTGTTTCTATTTGCATTTACACATTATTTTGAAGTTCAGATTTAATCGCTCCCCAGAAGAGTATGAATTTAGGAATCTAGAAATTCAGACAACCAGCAATGAAATACATGTTCTTCAATTTACATTTCAAATCCAGGGATGTTCACGGGTAATAGAAGGTTGTTATTAACCAGTAGGTTGCCATTATAAATTAATCATCCAATAGATGTCACATGTATAACATCACCTTTGATTCTTATGCTGCAAGGAATCTTGCACTACAGTAGAAAACATTAGATGCTGAATTGCATTAGTGAGCAAATTCTAAGGAAAACAAAATGTGAAAAGAGGATTTATTTTCACTTCAGAAGTCTCCAACATGCAACATGTCTAACTTTAGGTTAACTGCAAAACTCCTTTTATAGCCAACAAAGAGATGGACACTTTCACAGTGTGACTTAAGGTAGATGAGATGAATCACTCTTTAATATATTTCTCTCGATTGACTTCAAAGAGAACACCGGATAGATGGAGAGATTTTGATGTTCAATTTTCAGCAATGCGAAGTAAGGTGAGATGAAACTCCGTGTCATATCTGTATCATGAAAATAGTACTATCCTGGAAAATAATTGGCTCTACAGTGGTGGCTTTACAATAAATTAAAAACCAATAATCTGAACTTGGAAAACAGAACTGTAGAGGAAAATAGAGTCTCTCTGTAAAAGGCTAAAGCAAATTAAAACCAAGAATGCTGCATTATTTCTACTGTAATTATGACACATATACATAGAAGAAAAACAAGTCTCTCCATCTCTCAATTCACATAATTTCTTGATAATTTTGTGTGTGCCACTTCCAGCCATTTGCATAAAGGTTTTCATTGTCATCTACCCCAAGGAACATTTTGATTTAATAGTTATTTTGCTCACTGATACAATACTGATACTGTACTGACTCAAATTTACTGGAGTTTAAAAGCTGGAATCCTTAAAGTCATTCACTTCTGTGGAAGGTAACAAAAAATCAAAATGTCTAGTTCTTATTCAGGAATGTAAATAACAGAGGTATGGAAGGATAGAGAACAAAGCTGAAAATGTGTTTCAGAGAGGGCCTCATCCATTCTTCTGCCTGAGGTCACCAACCTTTTTAGCGTGAAGCTGTCTGCATGGCTCCTTCCATTGCTCTTGTTTCAGAGTTCTTTCAAAGGCTTAGATGTTTGCTTAGGTGAATAAATAGGATCTTAAATAGTTTTGAAATCCAGCTCTGGAGTTTTAAATAATTATAAAAACTCTCTTGTTAGTAAGAAGGAGAAAGGAAAAAGAAAAAAAAAAAAAGGAAAAAACATTAACTGTTTAAGCAACTAGCTGTGTTTTAATTAGTAATAATAATAATAATATATAGCAATAATAATAACATTAGCAGCCAGGTCCCATTAACAAAGGCAACATCATCAATCTAAAGTTTTCTGTGGTCTTTCATTTGCACTTTGTCCAAGAATCTACTCTATGCAAAGCCTACTTACTGCATACCTGATATACCTGATACGTTACAAAAATCGTTATCATGTGTGGAAAGAAAAGTATGCTGTAATTTTGCCTGCACCTATCATGTAAGTATTGCATCCAACAATGTTGTAACAGTATGGGACTTCAAGCTAACCTTAAAGCAAAAAGTAAATCAAGTACCACACTGAAGTTAGTAGAAAGATTCTGGATTTTTATTACTGTAGTTGAAATCAGAAACTGTTTTATCATATGTATATCTTTCCCAGATGGGAAAACATGATTTTGACCATAAAATGAAACTGGAGACAAAGCTTGAGCAAAGTGAAAGTATTTCTTTTATTTTAAATCCTAACAGTGCCAAGAAGTCACAACACTAAAGCATGTTCAAATTAATATCTTGCTGTTTTTACAGCAAAACAATTAACCTTAATTCAGGAAAGTCTCCTCTCCCTACAGCCTGAGGCACTTAGGGACAAATAGAATCTGAAAACCCAGTTCTTCCTCCTCTGTGGTAAATATTTCACAATCGCTGATAGTTTTTTGCCTGAAACTCTGGATCACAAATGACCACAAGGAATATCACAGAACAGATTCTTATTCCTAAATGGAACTGTTTAAAATATGTTCCATTCTTCCAGATTGGATCATATTCAGGGGGCCTGGCCTCCTGCTGTCTTTTTAATTTCTCAGGGGATCTTCATACTTAGGGGTGATAAAGAAGGGACGATATTTTAGAATAAGAAAATCAGAAAGTATTATATCTTCGGGAATAAGATAAAGGAAAAAGTTAAGTTAGCTGTGGTATGTGACTTACACTCCATTCCAAGTTTGCAGTGAAAACTGAGAACAAATGCTGCATTTCTTACAATTAATGGGTGGCAATATCTTTGTATAGTTAAGTACATTTTTTCTTATCATAAAGATTCCATGAAGATCATTTTAATGTTTGCAATTTAATGATATGCAATAGGACCATATTTTAGATAATTTTTTTTGCCTTTAAATATGTAATTTCAATAATGAATATCAGATTAGTGAATACAAAGATATAAAAAATCAGGTACTCTTTATTAAAACCTACTACTAGCTGAAAGGAGACTTTCATATCAACCAGCTAATGTAGTGCTTTTCTGCTCATTTTCCCAAAAAGTCATTTTTCTTTGTGAAGACAGTGGCCTTTTGTGTCATGCAGGATGTCCTGAGACTTATTTGAACATTGCCATCATTATTATGCTATTATGCTTTCCTACACTTTTTTTTTTTTACACTTTTGACAGTCTCACCTGCTTTGCCTTTTCACCATCTTTATGACTATCTTGCAATATTTAATGTTGTGAGTATTTCTTTATTCTCCTTCATAAAAAAATAGTATTATTGTTCTTTGGTTTATCATTTTCTCTCTCCTTGCTAATTTTAGCATGTGTATGGGAAATGTCACAACCATGGATAGTAATAACCGAAATTCATGGCCTTCTGTGGTAATAAAATATTTTCTCTCTCTCCAAATATAGTCAATTTCATAACGTAAAATACAGCCTAACTAGGGGGTTTTGTTTTATTTTCTTAGTGAATCTGTTTCCATTGTGGTTTTGATTGTCTCCAAGTCAGTCAACTACGATTTATATTTATTCCTAAATACCCACTACTTTTCTCATCTGGGTTTTTAAAATCATGATCTCACTCCAGGAAACTACACTGGTTTTAGTTACTTGTTTAATAGCTCTGAAACTAACATCTCAAGCTTTCTATTAAAATTCAATCATGACTGTAGCATATTTTGGGATTCCTTTCCATTTAAAATTATCCTTACTATTTAAAATAGTCCTCAGTATTGATCCCTTTGTTTTTTCTAATGTAATACATAGTATCTTTGGCTAGATGCCTTTTTATTATTTTATTCTACTGATAATATTCATTTTGACCACATTCCTTAATGATGAGCTTATTTCTGCAATTCTCATTCATGTAATACACCCAAAGACTCCCTAGGGAATTACATCTAGAGAAAATAAAGTATGTAAACTCTGCTACTAATGCATTTAATTCTAAAAGTTTAATGAAGAAAAAGGCAGGATAATTCAGAAAATATAGACTCCTACTCGAATGATTGCAGCAAATGAATGTTTTGGACCTATTTTTATTAGTGTGTTTCAAGTAAGTCCTTTGTGAACCCAGTCAGATGAGTAATCAATAAGGCAAATGACTTTCAGAGTGAAGACTGGTATGGCAAGTTTCTTTGTAGTTCAGAAATCTTGGTATGGATATATTTTGAAAGTCACAAGGCATCTGATAATCTTACCCATTAACATAACAACCAAATATGAATCAGAGAAAAATATCAGTTAGAAATATAACCCACCTCATACTGGAATAGTAACTCCTGTATAATTTCTAAGACTGGAAAAGTGGTGTTAGTGTCTTGGAATGCAGATTATTTTGTATTCTCATTATTGATCTAGGCAGGGATGAAAGGTCAACATGGATTAAATTTGTTGACAACTGTATCATAACATGTGAAACACATCAGCACACACATATAACCACAAACGCAAAACAAGACAGATCCACACTGCAAGTGATATGGAGATAGACAATTGCCTTTCAGAAAATGTAATTTACCATTGCTTGTCAAATCCTAATCCTGAAGATGCGAGAAAAGATAAAACAAAATGAATGGAGAGGGAAACTGGAAAATAGCAAGTTACAATAAAAAGGAGTCCGTAAATGATAACAAACTAAAGATATAGTTTGCAATGAGACATCATGATAGAGAGAGCAATGGTATTGAAAACACATCTATATTCAGAATGTGGATCTAATAGTAATCTATGAAGTATTATTGCATTTTATACAGCCTTGCTAGAAGATAATCTGCAAGATCATATGAAATTGTCATTTCTTTGGCATAAAATCAAAAGTTAAACCAAATAAAACCAAACAAAAACCTACATCAAAGAATAGACAAAGTTATGTAAGAAAGGGACTATCAGACACAGCAGTAAAGGCTACATGAATTTATTTATAATCCAGGAAACAAAAAAAACACTGCAGGTTTAATTATCCATATTTCTTATCCTTCTGTTTTTAAGTACTTCTAAGAATCCAACCATTATGTATCCAGGGACCTTGGATTATTATAGATCTTTATTATAGTGTATCAGTACTTTTGAAGAAATTATAAATGAAAGAAAAAGATGCTAGGAAGTCTTTCCTGGGACTGTTTTGTAAATTTAGGAAAACCTGTTTCAGATAGTGTCAGCAGACCTGTTCTCTGCCATCACAAACCCTGTCAGAGCTCTTTTTGAGTCCCACCGCAAACTCAAGATACATTTGCTGTGGTTCCTTGGTTACTTGCATCATATATTTGGAATTCTTGCCCTTAGAAACTGATCATTGTTTAGGGCTCAACCACATATTAATACAGTCCACGTTTTACCACATGCTTGACAGTATGCATCAAATACTTAGCCAGCAAGCTATCAGCAAATATTTTCTGGATTTATTGAACTTTATTAATAATTCAGTGATTAATTTTCTGCCCATCATTTATAATAGCTGGTAGTTGTTATTCACTATATGTGATTTATCATGGAATTTCATGTTATTCATAGCTGAATTCACAGGTTTCCATCAGGTCAGAATCCATTTGCATTGTATACTGTGAAACAAAGAAGAAAGACAACCTCAATTCTCATGAACATATTAAAGGTAAGAAAAGCAAACACACAAAGATGACTGAAAAGTTAAGGTGTACGTTTTAGTAAATATAATATCACCACAATAACAAAAAAACCAGCCTTTTGCAAAAAAGCAAAATGTTTATTAGCATTATTTTTTCTCAATATATTCTTTTAATTATGAGGTTGATTACATCTAGCCTAGGTATAAAACCTCCGTATTAACTATTATGGTCCACAGTCACATATTCCTGTATTACAACTAGCTGACACAAAGACGCTTACAACTTGTTCAGGCTGCCAAAAACACTTCAGAGGCCTGTCCAACCTTTAGCGAGAAAAAAACATTTTTTCATCCTTGCTGTATATTATGCTCTACCAATCATTATGCACATCTCCAACATTTTCTTCTTCCTGTCTTTTTCTTGTACTGTCTTCCTTTGTTATTTTTGCATTTTTTTACAGGCTGTAAAATTTTATATGAAAACCATTGTTTTTATTTCTACTCATGTTTCCATTGGAATGTAAGTCCTTATAACAGCAGTGATTCATACTCCATCTGTTCCCACAGCTCATTTGTTAGCTTTTGTTTCTGACATTCATCTATGTCATCTATTTCATCTGCTTGCTCATTTTGGCTCCTCTTGTGTCTCTTGGTACCAAACTTGACACTATAGAAGTTTCACATGGCTGGATAACGGAATTCAGTTACATATTTGAACAATGATCAATTTAGTTGTGATCCATACTGTATCAGCATCTAGCCATGTTCTTGATTTGTTAAAATTTGGGTTCAATCCTGGTTTTATACAATGATGTTAGCAATGTAATTCAAGACAGGCTGATCTGGAAAGTTCCAAATCCACTTTCTCATGCTGTGGTATTAAAACGCACTGATTTCAAGGACGAACTGAACCGAATTGAATGACTTCATTGTTCTTTCTCAAATTATGTCTCTCTGTTGCATTCCAGTCAATAACCTATTTTCCCATTCTAGCACTGAAATGTACTGTAATCTGTAAAACATACATTTTTAACACAGCTTTACTTAGTTCTTTCTGTTGCAGTTAGCACTCTTCAATTAGTGACTGTAGTACGTTTACACAGTTGGTGATCCTGAGGTGGATTGAAACAAACAGCAATGGATGGAATTTTTTATTCTTTGTTTGTTTGTTTGTCAAAAGGGGTTCAGATCACAACTCTCCTGATCAGGTGCTTGGCTTTTTTTGATACAGGAAGTTCTTTCCTGGAGATCAGGTAGTCAGAGCCTGAAGAGGAATGTAGAAGTCCATGCTTTAGTAGTCTATCTCCAGAACAATGGAGTGCTGTTATTGCACAAGTCATTGTACACTAATTTAGATTAGATCAATGAGGAGGCTACGCTTCCCATGCTGTTAGTTAATTTTCAATCACACCCACTGCCAGAAAACAGGGAGATATGACTATATAAATTTGGCTTCTTAAAATAACACAGGTACACCACTCATTGTTGCTTGGGCATTAGAGATTGTAATTATTACTGTTTCTGACATTCCTTATTAATCTACATATTCAGATGAGCTCATTGACTAAAAATGTGACTAATTACACATTCCCTTCATGCTTAAGTAGCCCTATAAGTTTCAAACCCAACTGGATCAAGATGTTACTTATGGAAAAGCCAACACTTTCTGAAGAGGGGATGTTCAGTCCTTTCTGAACAGTCCAATTCAAACTGTTTCAGGAGGTTAGACATCTTTTAACTTTTGTCTTAAATACACAAGGTATTTCCAGACATTCAAGAAATTACACAGCCATTACCATTTCCAGCCACTTCTCATTGATGATCAAATACCTATAAATACTTCAAATGTAAACAGATGATATGCAGCATTAATCCACCACATGGTTTGGATCTATAGCTGGGAATCACAGCAAAGAACTAGAAACCTGCTACCACAGCATCCTCACTTTCCCTTTATTTAGAATCAAGAACAACATTCTTGACCATTTTACCTCTTTAAAAAAATCCCACAAATATTTTTTTTCCCTGCACTTACTCTGAGCATAAAACGAACAGTTCATCTTTCACTCACTCACAATATAATGTTGCACTTAGACAACAGATGATGATTTCTTTCCAATGCTAACATGTCTGCCTGTCATTACTCAACATGAATATAAATTGCAAAGTAAATGTTATGTGATAAGGATACCTCACTAATTGCACCTAACCTATTTCAACTATCGAAGAAAGGATGATTTGAAATATGTATATTCAGTACTGAGAATGACTACTGAAATTGGAGTCGTTTATTGAAGAACCGATTATTTAGTGACTGAATTGTTCATCTGGAAATAAAGATTCATCCTGTTCAATAATCAGTGAGCACAGTACTGAATGATCTGGAGGTCGCAATCCACTACAGGTATGTAAGTGAAGAACAGATCCACCTCATTTATCTAGTATCTTATGAAAAGGATGTTATCTAACTGAGACACTTAAATGTCCTTGTCTGTCTGAGTGTTATTACCATCAGTTGCTTTTTTAGGATAAGAGGGAATATATACATCTTAATTTCAGCACTCAACATATTGAGTCAAGCAGCAAACTCAGATCAAGTTCTGTGTTTAATATTCTTTTCTCTTAGACTTAGTATTAGATCCTTCATGAGGCAACTAATCTTTTATTGTCCTGCATTTTAAAACGTGAAGTACACTTCTATCTACTTTTCCAAGATCTTGAACCATAAACATGTATAGTTACATGTATGTAAGATGTACATACCTGTTTATATTTTTAATATTTGTGTGGATTATATAATCCACATATATATTATCGGTATCTATATACAGATCCATTTTCTGCCAGTTCTGATCTCTACAACTTTTTTCTAGTTATGCATATTTCAAATAAATATGTTAAATATAAACAGAAAATACAACTACTACAGCTAAAGTACTCATTTATGTGAAAACCAAAATGTCTATATATAACGTGATACCACTCAGAAAACGATCAAATAGGTAAAGTACTTTAAAAAGAAGAAAATCCAATGAAAATTATATGGCTTCAGCAACCAAGAGACAAAACAGATTTCTTAATAACAGAATTTGCCAAATTGTCTGTTATTGCTCCCATCTGGCTTTTTATCAAAACAGGACTAATAGGTTTCTTTTTGATCACTAAACCCAAACACCTGCTACGCTAGTTAGCTGTGTAAGTCTGTTCATGAACTTACTGAGTTGGGAAGGTTGATAGATCTTAGAAATATATCAAGTTTAAGTGAAACCTAAAAATACAGATATTACTTGTGGGACACTTCAGGTTAAATTTGTACTCCTAAGTCTACTGCTGACTTCTTAAAATGCTGCTGACTATTCCAAGCTGGGAAGTATTTTGGAGCAGGAAGTATCAACAGCAGACAGTGCATTTGTAGTATCTATACATTCGCTGAGAACAAATATTTTTCAGATGAGAACAGACTGCAGAAACTGATCAAAATCAGGGCCAAGGAGCCCAGAAGGATGTCTAAGCTTGTTCATAACAGTGAAATTCACAATCCCAAGTGAGTTGCTTGCAGTAGCACGCAGCCTGGAATCACATTAGCTTCAGAATTCTGCTGTGGAAGGTCTGGCCTGGATTCCACTTTTATAAATGCAGTGAAACCAGTAAACTTAACTATTGATGAAATCAGAAGATATGGCAGCCACCACTTTCCTACTCTGATTGAATCATATGTATTTGTACATATGCATGTAAACATTTGGAGGGGATCCAGCCTGAATCCACACAGTTTTTCTAACTCCAAACAGTTTAATCTTGGTATAATTTTGTTAATTTCATCTAATTTGTCAGGAATAGTAACTCAAACAATGAATCATATTCTGATTCCTAGATTTGGATAATAGGGAGCATTACGAGATCTGTTCTGAATAAATACTTCTTTACATGGTTGATCTCCAACTGGAAGAAGTTTTGTCCACTGACGAGAATATTTTGTGCATCTTGAAGGACTTTTTAGCCCATAATCTCTAAATATTCATGCTGAATTTATGCATGTATGCTGTTTTAAGTAATTTTTGTCAGAATACAATTTTTTTCAAAAGAAAAATTCTGGCAATGTAAAAACAAAAAATCAGTCTTTTGTTCACCAGACACTGAAAAAAAGCATGTTAAGGAAATATTAACAGTGTTCTTGATCTTGAGAGTTTAAATTGGTTTTTCCACTTTGAATTAATACCCAAAGTGCTGGAGAATAGAATATATGGTTATAGTTTTTACTTACTTTTTAATATTTAATATACAGTCCATTTTACCAGCTTTCTGCATGCATAACAACAAGGCTATTTTTCTTCTAAATGCACAATATATTACAGACCCTCTCTTTCTCTCCACACCACCACTCCTACCACCACCACCCCTTTTAATGTAAATTATTCTTCTAAGTAAGCATACAGACTTGGTCGCTAAAAGTTCTATGGACCTATCTAGAAAACCAGTTTGAACTTCAGTGATACTGATCAATGTCAATAGTTTGATTTCATGGTCTAGTCAGCGACATGGCATTATAATCCATCAATTCTTGAAAGTATCACAATGGGCAGGAAGACCCTAAATGTACTACCTGCCTACCCTTATTTGTTGTAAAGAGGCAGCTTGGTATAACTGCAATCACTTTTAGAGCGTTTCAGAATCTTGAGGTAGATGAGAGTTGAATTTCTGTCATTCACAAGACTGAAATTGTTTAGCCTGAATGCAAAGATAGCAGCCGTGTGCCCCTTGCACAGTGCAAACAGAACGAAGAAGATGAACGTTGGTTATTGTCACCCAGTCAGCGTTCTACCTCCAGGATCTGGCACAAGTTCCGTTTTACTGAAATAGTTCTGCCTGCATTAGCTACCTTCTCTGCTTTCAATTCATGGAGTTGCTACTCCCGATTAGAATAACTGGTAATTCAGGAGGTACCTTTACATGTCTCTAGGCTAACTGCTTGCTCAGAGCAGGGTCAGCTATGAGGTCAGACAGGTTGCTCAAGGCTATGCAGCTGGGCCTTGAAAATCCTAAAAGATGGAAAGAGACTGCAAAAATTATTTGGGCAACTTGTTCCACTGCCTGATTGTCCTCATGGGGAAAAAGCTTCCCCTTATATTAGACGTAACTCACCTTGTTTCGTGCTCATTGTCTCTCACCCTCCCACTGCGCACACACCACTGTGAAGAGCCTGCTCCCATCTCCTCCATGACCTCCCTGTAGGTAAGGGAGGTTGCTGGGCTCTTCTCTAAGCAGATGAAGCTCAGTTCCTTCAACCTCTATTCACAGGTGAAAGTACTGTGGCCCCTGACTGTCCTGCCTTGGTGACCCTACAGCAAACTCTCTTCAATTTACCAATACCTTTCCTGTACTGAGGAGGGGAAGGGAGAGCAAAACTCTAGATGTTGCTTAGAGGAGATAATCACTTTTCCTGACCTGTGCTTTGCTAACACTAATGCAGCCCAGGACTGACCTTCTTTGATGCCAGATGAAGGATGCGTGCAGGCATGCTGCCTGCTGGCTCTTTCCCAGTTTGCTGTCAACCAGGATCCCCAGGACCTTTTCTGCAAAGCTGCTCCCCAGTCAGTCAGTGCCCAGCCTGTTTTTTTGCGAGGGATTACCCAAAGCCATGTTACAGACTGAAGAGCTTCTCAAGTTCTCGAGCTATTTAGGCAGCATTTCTGCACTGGGCATATGAATGACTATAAAAGACATGAGATTGCTACTCAGCTGGCTGTTGACAATGTAATAAATAATTCAATATAAGGCATATAGTAACAAAGCAGAGTAAGAAAACAAGATTTTATAGTGAAAAATATGAGACTTCTATAAGCAGCCAGTAGCTGGATGAGCAAAGTAGAGGATGTAGCTGAATTTTTTAAGCCCCACCATGAGCTCACAGTAAAGGGAGCATTCTTTTTGAGTTATTCAAACACAAAAAACAGAAAGGCCTGTGAGAACATCCAGGGACTTAGTCCTTTGTTTGTCATTTATTTATTGTTTTGTAGTATGCAACTGCTTATTCTTACAAAGTCTGCAGAAGTTCAATGTCATCTGTCAGTCACACAAACCAGTATTGCACAGATAACTGATATTGCTCATGTAGAAACATATTCTCTATTTTCTCTGTTACTAAATAGGCACACTATCCATCAAATAATCATCTGTGAAGTTACAATCATTATATTTGGAATTTCAAATAAAAAAGGAAATAATTATACCTGCTGTAAAAAAGAGCTGTGGATAAAAACAAAACCCATAAGGTCATTCATATCTACAAACTGTACCATGCATCCTGAAAGTTAAATAAAATGCAGTTAATTGGCTTTGAAGAAAAAATTTAATAGTCTGACAGTATCTTTTCTTCCACGGGATTGAGAAATGCAAGTCTTTCAGGTTATATCCTTTACAATGCTGCTAAAAATAGAATAAAACCAGAAATTAATTTGTGTTAGAGCTAGATGGAGTAGTCACAGCAATCCACAGGTTACATTTTCATATTGAAAATGTAGGAATGTTCCACACACAGAGCATAGTTAATTGCTCAAGGTTGTTAAACTAATTATGATGATGATAAAAGATACCATATATATAACTATCTGCTTTTTTAAAAAAAAAAAAAAAAAAAACACAAAACACACCAAACCCCCCAAAAAAACCCAAACACAAAAGAACAGTGAAGCTTTTCCACCTTCCAAAAGGCAAGATGCAAGTGAGGTATATTTAGAAAGACAGAACAATATTTCAGTAAATGCAACAGACTGAAATCTGATAAACTTAATAAAACTACTGACTTTACCACAGACAGTCGTTGTTGTTTCAGCTTATTATTCTGGTAAGCCATATAATCTTATAGTACTTATTTTCCTTTTCTGTAAAAATGGAAATAATAAGTCCATCCTGTCTATTCAGATTTGATACTTGGCAGGGTACAGGGTTTATCCTATAGCATGCTTTAATAGTGTGTCTAAAAATGTATGACTAATTATATTGTTGTATGATATGCACAATGTCATATTAATCATTATTAATCAACATCTTCAGCATCGCTCAGAAAGGAAAATAGTTCTGTATAGCCTCAGAGAAGTAAGCAGGTAAGGCAAACGGCTTGATAAACTACTTACAACTCCTTCTGAGAGGAGATAAAACAAGGTAAATGACCACAGGTTCCAGGGATTCTGACCTAAACTTTCCTTGCCACGAGGCATGCACTGTCATGTGGTAAGGGTAGTTGTGCAGCAATTAGAACAGCAAGCCAGATGACCTCTGGATGGATAAGAATAATCCCATGTAAGTTTGTATTGCACTGAATAATACATATCTATGGTATTAAAAATGCTGGTCTGAGTTTGCTGGTCTGGAATTTCCCCTGTGCGTAAAATTTGTTTGCAGTTTTTATGTACCTTACATAATGATGTCAAGTTTGATTTCCTGCCTCATACTCATGATTTCAGGTTTCATTACAGGGACTCAACTTCTGCTTTATTGAATAATCAAAGCTAAGAAAAACATAAAATATTTTGTACAAAAGAAAAAAAAGATGTGACTGTGAAGCTCACAAGCTTTGAAATGTTGACATTGGGAAGACTGCTAAAAGAATCCTTAAATTCTTTAAGCCACAATAAAACTTGCACTGTCTGTGACATAGGATTTTAAAGTCATTTTCACGGTTAAAATCTTACATCTTTTGTCCCATTACAAACACAGCAAGAAAGAAAGTGATAGTGCTCAGATTATGAGTGCATCATTACTTCACTCATCCCAAATGCCTTTTATAAATGCTCGAGACTTGATCAG
Organism: Falco naumanni; assembly: GCF_017639655.2. Classification (NCBI taxonomy): domain Eukaryota; kingdom Metazoa; phylum Chordata; class Aves; order Falconiformes; family Falconidae; genus Falco; species Falco naumanni. The sequence continues at coordinate 84,570,742 of NC_054058.1, read as the reverse complement.
AGCAAACTGACATCATCCGAGAGCCTGACTTCCACAGCTGATGCTGGGATACAGTGACAATGCACACAGTGATAAAATAAAGCAACTACTTTGCCTATTTTATAGTATTTTATCATCACATCATTGGAATTCCTCAACATTTTAATACATGTACTAAAAAAATACTGGTGGGTCATTGAGCAAGTTTTACTATGTATGAACTGTTAGCTATGAAACTGAGGGTAAAATGTATAAAGTGATATACTGCTGCCACACAAAAAGTCTGTGGCAGGGTAACAATTGGAGTTCTTCAAATAAACTAATAAGGATCATAATCATTATACTATCCTTTTTCTCTGCTGGAAATTCTGGTGAGAAGGACCGGCTACTGTTCTGAAGAGAGGGCAGTAGCTACAACTCTACATCCCTTGCAAGTCTCAAATGACTGTATGACCCATCTCCCTGTTTAAGTTACATTCTGGGGTGAATCAGGAACTGAGAGGGTATCTTTACTGTACCTTGGTGAGCAGACTTGAGAGTGTCCCTAATAAAAAACATGATTAGTGATTTGCATTGTACAGCTCCTCTACAGGTATGGCAGACTAGATCTTCTCCATCATGTATTTGATACAGAAACTTGTTATTCAAATACACAGCTACTTCATGGCAGCCAGATAAATCTGATAGATAAGACTAAGTGAGCATAAGGTTTCTAAGCTTCTGTAAAATTCATACCTCCTCTTTCTGGCTACCCTCAGTAGGTGAGCAGTACTAAAATCTCTCATTTTCAAAGAGCGTTGTATTTGTCCAGGCATTATGTCAATGCGAATTCAGACTTTGAAAATCTACATGTAATCAGACTTTACCAGACTGCATTTTATTGAAAAGGCTTGGAAAAGAATATCACCCTTGAGAGGAAAACATTGGAATATAAAAAGGTTAACTGCATTGTTGCAGGGATACCTCCTACCTGCTGAACGCATATGTAGCATTAACTTGCTCCATCCTACATCCAGCCAACTGTGTCAAGAAGCGGCATTCCTGTTGGCATGCTGTTAACTAGTTAGGCACGAGTCTTGGGAAAACGCTGTCACTGTCATAGCGTTATTGTACAGCCCCCTGTATTTCAGCACACTGGTGTGATCTTCCTTGCCACTACATGGGTTCACATCGGGCAGCTGAGGAGAGAAAGTAAGCATTTCATTTTGTCTTACCTCTTAAGGACTGGATATCCCAGCACTGCTAAGGACAGAGGACAAAGCAAGAAGGTAGAAAACTACATATAACAGTAAAGACAATAAAGAGATATATTTGAGTGCCAAGATGGTGATACAGAGTTCTACAGGACTGGTCATGGTATCTTGGCTGTAGTGCCCTGGAATTCCATGGGGTTCATATAAATCTGTAGGACAAAGAGCAAGTTGAAGAGTTGGCACGCACTGTGATACCTTCGCTCACCTCCAGAAGGTTCTGTTACTACCAAACCCGAAACATTAAATTGAACAGGAGCTCTGAGGTTATGGAGTCTCTGTGAGCAGTTGCCTCTACTGAATATATTTTTTTTACCAAATCGAACAGGTAGTGGTGGGAAATTCTGCCTAATAATTTACTTCAGTAAACATTTCCATAACAGTGTTTCTTGTGCAGAGAGGTGTTCTACCAGTTTTGGTCTGAAGAAGAAAGTGTTAGTAAAGATTGCTATCATAATAGCTACATTTGACTTTTCCATGTGTTCTACCATCATAATGATGTGATTGCAAAAATGCAAAAATAAGGATAATTTTATAATGAAGAAGAAATCCCATTAGGTATACTTTCCCATCTGTAATTTTGTTAGAAATGTTTATTTTGTAAGAAAACCTCTTATAAAGCATGCTTTGTGTTGTTAATGACTGGCTATATTTCTATAAAGCAGTAAGCCAAGAAAGCAAAGTAGTAAAGGAAGTAAAAACAAACTGTGCACTGAAAAAAGCCTATACATTTCTCTAGCTGCCTTTAGCATACAGGAAGAAAAGAGACTGGATTTCAGGGACTCAAATTGTCTAATTATTTATCTATATCTACAACTGCTCTTCTGTCTGCCTATCAAAACCAGAATTTAAGTGATGATGTTATTTCAGTATTGTTAATTTAAATGTATACACTTCCTTTGAATTTATAACCCCAGGAAGATTTTAAAACAAATAAACCCTTATGATTTAGATATAATGTGATTTAACTTGCTACCTTGTATTTTTTTACAGCTTTGTGAATCTAAGGAAAATTTCTTCAGAGCTGATATTAAGTATGGGTTTGGTTTTCTTTAAATAATGAAACTAAAATATAATTAAGTCCTATCAAATAAGCTAACTAGCAATTAGAGTCTGGAAATTGTTAATGAGCCACAGTCAAGTCAGAATTTATTCTCTGCCCCTCAAAATGCAAAATTTCAGTCAAGGTCAGTGTAAATGCAGCGATTTTTAACTTGTATTTATTTAAAACTGTTAAAGTAAAGCAAAAGGCAAAAGGCTTGAAACAATGTTACACATATTAAATAACTACAAAAGTTATTATGAAATTATTCCCTCTCTGAAAAATGTATGTTTCTTTAAAAAATCGAAAAGTAGCAACTATTTTGACATTGGCTATCACCAATATTGAAAAAAATAAAAAAGAAAAAAATAGTACATTTGGTTGTCTAATTAAATATAAAAATGGAGTTATAATTTACAAATTCAGTTAACTTGATTAAATAAAATTACACATCCTACCTTCTTGTCCCTTAGTTTCAAGCAGTAATATTTATGTTCCCCTTAAGATGTGATGCATAGCCATGGCTCTTTGAAGAAATACTATACACGACATTACACTTTTTCTAATTCTCAAAGAGTCCTTTCTTGGTAATTTAGAGCATTTGTACTCAACAATAAATGTGAGCCCCATTTTTAATTCAGAATAACTCACTTTCCTTTTTCCAATAGTCATTTTTCGCAGTTCTAAAAAAAGTATTTTTGTCTTTATGGACCATGAAAATGAATCTACAGACAAGTGAAACTTATGGTTTCAAGAACTAACAGGAACAGTATAGGAAAGACTCAAAACACACAGATAGGCTGTGCAGGTTATAAACAGGATGATGTGAAGTGGTTGCCTAAAACAGGATAGGCCTAGACCTTATGGTCTCGGGATCATTTTCTATCTTTTTTTCCTAGGACATCTAGCTGGTTTATATTCATGCTGATACTATCAGAACTGGGCTTAACGTAAGCCAGTAGACTCAGTTTCCAAAATATTATTCTATGGATGTTGATCTAAGTGTTGAGCTATTAATGATGCCTACATCTGGTCAGCTGGGTACCTGTTGACTCCTTTGGCTGTGTTGGTGGTGTACTAACTCTAATGGATCAGTCAGCTCCTCTACAGACACCTGTCTATGAACACCTAGATGTCAGTTTTTTAAGATGCAACTTGAATTTCAGCCCTATTGTCACAGAGTGATCTCACCACGAAGAAGCCATGGGACAGGCTGTACAAATCTCAAATGCAACTTGTTCAACAGCTTGACCAGTCTAAGATTAGGGTACAATTCCAGTGCAAAGTGTAATTGCAGCTCATGCAGAAGTATTCTGAACTGCTAGGTAGATGTGATTTCAGGAGCTGTGTTACTAATGCAGTGAAAAACGACCACTCTCCTAGCTTGGCCTGAGCAGCCTCTCTGAAGTTTACAGTTTCTCAGCTATCTTACTTTACGTGACAGAAGGGAAAAAAAGGACAGGTGAGGAGACACAGAAAGGGCCTTGCCCGTATTACTGTTACCAGATGACTCAAATGTTTCCAGTATTTCATAACCAATACTAGAAATATAATAGATGCATCTTTGCCACATTTGACAAGACACTTCATTTCTTCTCAGAGTTGGTTTGCTTTTGGCTGCTTTTGACCATAAATTATTTAGGATAATTTCAATAAGTATATTAAAGCAGCTTGGAGACACTTTTATTGGTAATCAGAAAATACTCCTAGTTTTTAACATACTTCTTACCTCTCTTTTGGATTTTGTAATACTAATCCTTTCTGTTCTATTGCCAGGTAAATTAGAATATTTTTTCCTCCTACTTTTCATTCCACACACATAAATACGCTTGACCACAAACCAAAGTATGCTTGATCAAACTTACTAAGGATTTTAAAAAACTGATTTCTTTAAACTAACCTTAGACCTTCAATTAAATCTTGCCCTCAGATAATCTGACCCAGTTTTAGAACCCAGTGATTCTGATGATGATAACAAGAGACTTTGTTTAATTTTGACTATTCTCACAGCAGTGACAAAACAGCCTATCTATACAACTCCTCTACAGAAATGTTCAGTGAATTGAATCCAGCACTGAATGTGTTCTCCTAAAGCTTCTATTTCTTTGTGGGTTTATTTACTCCTGAGCATTTGCTTTTTTATTTATATATATTTTGTTTGTTTGTTTGTTTGTTTGCTTTAATGCCGTCGTTTACAATAATTTTTATCTACCTGATTTTATGTGACGTTCAGAAAAACATTCTGTTTTCAGTTTTAAACTGACTGAAAACTCTTTTCCTATTGCTACATTTTTCAGCACATGCAATTAAATTACTATATAGTCAAAATTCTTAATGTCATAACACAGTAACAATGTTCATACTAATATTCTGAGATAAATTACTTGAAGGCTAAAATAATAATTATTTTACAGAGTAGCTTAAGCAAAAATACACAGTTCAGCATATACTATATTTATATGTGCTTCTCTGAATAAATCATTGACCCTAGGTTACCTTTGATCTGTTGGATCTTGCAGATTCAGATAATCAACTTTTTTAAAAAAGCAAACACAACAACAGCAGATCTTCTCTATTCTACTGTATTCTATTACTACTCTATGTTTGAAGAAACTCACCATCACCTTTTTTTTCTAAGATGTTGCCTACATTCTTTTGACCATAAATTTTATAGTTCATACATCCTTTATTTCTTGATCTAATAATAATGGAATTGATCATATATTTATTCAAGCTGTGTACGTATCCTTGAGAACATTCTTGTCATTTAATTTTAAATGCTGAGTATACAACAATGTATACATCCGGAAGTGGTTGATTCAGTCCAATTAGGAATTTATTTTATTTGATGTCAGTAAACTTTTAATAAAAGCAATCATTATTAATAGTCAGTTCCGTTAATATCTTTTTCATTTTCCAGCCAGACTGCATTGATAAAGTATCCTGGGGCATGAAGTATTTAGAATGGGGAAAAATCCAGTTAGAAGGGAATACCGAGGCATACCTTCTCCTTAACACGTATGATTACTGAAATATTTAATTTGTCTTCCATTGTTTGGACTGGCTTCACAAATATTCAATATAGATTAAAGTCTTAGTTCCTTTCCTCAAAGCATTTGGTAACCTGGCTCTCACCAAATATCTTCAAACCAAAAGATGACAAGGTATTTACTTCTCCAGTAGTATGAAACTGTATGCAGTAATAGAAAATTAGTCTGTTCAGACAACAGGACTTTGTGTCAGTCTGAGACTGTGGAAAAGGAAATACGGACCATTAGAAATGTCATTGTCTTCTGCTCCTGGACAAAAACGTATTTATCCCTGGGGTCATAGGACAATTCATAGGAAGATTTCTAGTCCAACCTCCTATTCAAAGCAGGGTCATCTATGACATCAGACCATATTTCTCAGGGTTTGATTCAGATCTTGAAAACCTCTTAGAGAGACTGCACTACCTCTCTGGGCAGCCTGCTGCACTACCTGACTGTTCTCATCACAATGAAGTTTCTCCTTGTAGCAGTCTGAACCTCTTTTATTTCAATTTATGCCTATTGTCTCTCATCTTTCTGCCATGCCTTATTATGAAGATGCTGGCTCCAACTTTTTGAGAACCTTCCCATAGGTTCTGCTGGGCTTCTGTTTTGTCCACCAGAAGCTATCTTTGCTCCAGGATGAACAAGCTCAACTTCCTCATCCTCCCCCTCACAGGGAAAGTGCTTCATCCCCCAAACATCATTGTAGCCCTGTGTTGAACTTGCTCCCATTTATCACAGAATCATAGAACAGTTTGAGTTAGAAGGGACCTTCAAAGATCATCTAGTTCCAACTCCTTGCTGTCAGCAGAGACATCTTCCACTAGATCAGATTGCTAAAAACTACATCTAACTTGACCTTGAACACTTCCAGTGATGGGATGTCCACACCTTCTCTGAGCAAAGCACTCCAATGTCTCACCACCCTTATAGTAAAGAATTTCTTCCTTACGTCCAATCGAAATCTCCCGCCGTTTAGTTGGAAACTGTTACGCCTTCTCTGGTCACTACAGGCCCTGGTAAAAAGTCTTGCTCTCTCTTTCATATAAGCCCCCTTTGAGTACTGAAAGGCCACAATAAAATTTCCCCAGAGCTTTCTCTTCTCCAGGCTAAACAACCCCAACTCTCAGCCTGTCTTCATAGAACAATGGCTATCTTTTACTGCAGGGCCCCAAACCAAATGCAGTACTCATGCTGTGGACATCTAGCAATTGTTTAGAGAGGCGTAATTACTTCCATGTATTCAGCTTAGCTTTTTCTGACATTCTCTGGGCAGATATTCTTTATCCAGTGGCACTAATAAAGATGTGTCTCCTCTCTGTGTAGTACATCTCCTAAAATTTCTCATGTCATGATATATGTATTTTATGTCCCCTACTTTTTAAACTAAGGAAATGGCAACACATGTTGTGGTCAGTTTGGAGATGCACGTAAACTAATTGACCATATTCTAAATGATTGTTGGTTTAATCTATAGCATTTCATTCTCATCACACCGTAGGTGATATTGACACCTTTAACAAATTTAACAAAACCAGATATGCATAGCTGCTGAAAGAGCAGAAGCAAAATGTAATAAAATAACCAGTAGGGAATAAGAAAAATTCAAGCTGTATAAGCTTTTATTCTAGAAAACGTACATAATTCACCTTTCCAGCACAAGGAGGAAAGCCTATCATGATTGCCCTGTTCATTGTCAGAGTTGATCATGAGATACATCCTATTCCTAACCAAGAAAATCACTGAGACATTTAGAAAAGCTGAAGCTACTCGTAAGACATAAGATCTCTTACCTTTTTGTTACTGTATAATGTACAGATAGCATAGTACTTGTCAAAAGCTGTATTTCTGCATCAGACGAAATAGCAGGACATCTGAACCAGCCGCAGCCTTGTTTCTCTTCAGTGTCTCCACCAAACGCGTTATAGATGAATAGCACGTTCAGCTATATGAGGAGCAGGGGAGGCTGGAAACATAAATTTAACTCAAGCTTCTGGGAAAAAAATAGCTGCAAAACAGTCAAATTTCACCTCTGAAGTTTGTATTATCAACATAAAATCTGCCTGTTAACTGGTTTCTGTTGTGCAGTTGGACATAATTTACTCTTCATATAGTTCAGTACAACACAGAAGCACAGGGTACGATATATTCTTTTAGTACAAAAATCTGTTGTGAATAACTACTAAGTGTGTCTTGCCACACTGGTTTTGATTTGGCATATATAAATAAACAGATCTTATTTTTGTTCACCATACCAGAAAACTATTAAGTTCTATAAAATTATTTAATGCTGCCCTTTTTGACATACATAATATTTTTTTAATAATAAGCAACTGTTTATCACTAATAAACAAAATTATTTGTTTCATCCAAACTTCAATACTTTCTTTAGTTTTCAAGATTTGGAAAAAAGTTAAAATGAAAAGTCCATCTAGAGACTTTAAAATTCTTCAAATTCTATAGAAGGCAATATGCATTTTGCTCATCTCGTTAATGCTTTCCTGGGATGTGCCAGACTGTTTAGTCAGTTTAATCCAGAATGAAAGCTAATGTTTAATACCAACATTTAGAAGTATTTCTCAGTTTCTGGTTGATAGTAATTTTTCGTCTTTGGCAGTACTATACCTTCCAATAAATAGAAGAGACAGTCATATTGTGATAGATGATTAATTTTCTTTAATTTTCATGCAAAAAATGCAGGAGTATTCACCCTGAAAAATCTTCGCTTCTACACATTGGCTGTGGTTGAGATTCCCTCTTCATACACAATGGAAGAATTAAAGAGTAAAAATTATTGAAGTGGGAGTTTATACTTTATCTGCCCTTGGTTGAAGATTATGAAGATCTAAGGACTCAGTAGTAAAAATGCATAAGAACGTGAACATAAACCAGAAATTTGAACTGAAAAAATAATATATTTTAACAATATTCTCCTTTCGACAAAAGGGTGAGACAAGATTCATGCATAATACTTTGCTTAATGTATTTCAGAAAGAATATTAAGATCATTTTATACAAAACCTGAACTAGAACAGAATGGTATAGCTGGTTTTCAGAGATGCCAGACAATCTCTTCTACTACAAACTGTTCATTCTATACCACACAAACATATTTTAACAGTTTTTTATCCTGGATGAGTTTCTTTTCCTCTTCTCCACATTTCTCTAATTTCTTTCAAATAGTGTGAAATTAACTCCCACTGCTCAAGATTGCCATAAAAACCATGTCATTCCAAACAACATCACGTCTCTTTTGAGAGACATATTTTTATGAACCTGTAGCTGATGGGCTGTAACAGGCAATAATTGATAGACTTTTTTGTGACTTCGTGTTTGGAACATCGGGCATAGAAGTTAATTGGCCTCCTGCACTGCTGTTCATAGATATGCATTATGACAGAAAACAGTATTATATAAATGTACCTACATTTATGAAAGTAAGTGCTACAGAGAGTTCTACATTTCCCTCCTGTTGTTGGACTGATATTGTGAAGTTGTAATGTTCTAGTGGTTAGAACCTTTTTCTCTAACCCGTAGGAAGCCCTTAATCTAGCACATTTACTTTTTTTTTTTCTTTTTTTGTTTGGGGGTAATATTAATAATAACCAATACTACTGTTCAGAATTTCTACTTTCTTAGTATTTACCTTCATGGTTTTGGAGAGAACGTTCATTTGGGTAGGCTAGATAAGCCAAAGTTCTTTTGAGTGTCTTTTCCTTTGATAAATTTTCCAGTGCTGATAATACAGTAATTTCCCTTGCAATTCATGTCAATTTTGTTTTCCTCAAAAGAATATATATTCTAATTGAAGCCTGCACAATCACAATTCAATCACATCTCCATTTGCCTACTGGAAATAGCTTGAATGATATAGCCTAGGATTGCATCTGCTTTTTTAGACATTTTTCTTTGTCAAACTGCCTTTTTAATTGCGATATTCCCATCATGTCTTTCATGATAAGACAGGAAAGTCAATTATACATTATTCTTCTGTTGAAGATGAGAAGTGAAAATTAAGTCACTTTCTAATACTGTTGTCCAGTTACAAAAGTTTATATAGTTCTATGCATATATGTATACATATAACTACATGTAATATCAAAGGAGAAAACTAACATTAGTATTCAATTACATTTCTGTGCTTTAGACAAATTGCCAGATTCTGATTTATTTTACAGAATGTAAAGCTGGTGCCAACACCAAAGAATAAGATATTCCAAGTTTATTCTGATTCCATAATCTGATTTTAGAAATGTAGCCGAATGCACATATAAATTTATATAGCTTGTTTTATACTATCATCCAATGTAAAATAATTTTCAAAAACTATTCTATAGCATTTATATAAAATGTAAAATAAAAGCCCACCTTGGATATGCACTCTATTGTTTCTGAAAGCATTGAAGGGACTGTACTATAGCATATATGGAGTCCAGAAGGGCAAAGGAGTCCAGGAAGGCTGGACGATCTTCAAGAAAGAAATCTTACAGGCATAGAAGCAGGCTGTCCCTATGTGCTGAAACATGAGCTGGTGCAGAAAAAGACTGGCCTGGCTGAACAACTAGCTTTGGCTGCAACTCAGGGGGAAAAAAAAGGAGGAGTTTATGATCCCTTGAAAAAGTTATGCCCCTTGAAAAAGGGGCAGGCAACTCAGGAGGACTACAAGGATGTCATGAGGCTCTGCAGAAGGAAAATTAAGAGGGTCATACCCCAGCTAGAATTTAATATGGCTACTGCCCTAAAAGAAGACAAAAATTATTTTCAGAAATACATTCACAACAAAAGGAGGGCTAAGGAGAATCTCTATCCTTTACTGGACGTGGAGGGAAACACAGAAACAAAGGATGAAGTAAACGCTGATGTACTTAATGCCTTCTTTGCCTCAGTCTTTAACAATAAGACTGATTGTTTTGGGGTACCCAGCCCCCTGAGCTGGAAAACAGGGATGGGGAGCAGAATAAAGCCCCTATAATCCAAGGGGAAAGGTTTAGCAGTGTGCTACACCATTTAGTCATCCAGAAGTCTGTGGAGCTAGATGGGATTCACCGAAGGGTACTGAGGGAGCTCACAGAAGTGCTCACCAACCCATGTCCCAGTCATCTGTCAGCAGTCCTGGCTAACCAGGAGGTCCCAGTTGGCTGGAGGTTAGCAAATGTGATGCCCATCTACAAGAAGGGCCAGAAGGAGGATTCGGGAACAACAGACCTGTCAGCCTGACCTTGGTTCCAGGGACAGTTACGGAGCAGGTCATCTTGAGTGTCATCTTATGGTACATATAGAACAACGAGGTGATCAGGCCCAGCCAGCATGGTTTTATGAAAGGCAGGTCCTGATGGACAAACCTCATGTCCTTCTACGACAAGGTGACCCACTTAGTGGGTAAGTGAAAGGCTGTGGATGTTGTCTATCTAGACTTTAATAAAGCCTTTGACACCATTTCACACAGCATTCTCCTGGAGAAACTGGCTGCTCATGGCTTGGATGGGCATATGCTTCACTGAGTAAAAAGCTGTCTGGGAGATCAAGCCCGAAGAGCCGTGTTGAATGGAGTCAATCCAGTTGGCGGCTGGTCACAAGTGGTGTTCCCCAGGGCTCGGTGGTGGGGCCAGTCCTGTTAAACATCTTTAACAATGATCTGGACAAGGGGTTCAAGTGCACTCTCAGTAAGTTTGCAGATGACACCGATATGGTAGGGAATGTTTATCTGCTTGAGGGTAGGAAGGCTTTGCAGAGGGATCTAGACAGGCTGAGTCAATGGACAATTGTTGAAATTCGACAAGGCTAAGTACTGGCTTCTGCACTTGGCTCATAACAATCCCAGGCAATCCTATAGGCTTGGGGAGGAGTGACTGGAAATCTGCCTGGAGGAAAAGGACCTGGAGGTGCTGGTTGACAACCAGCTGAACATGAGCCAGCAGTGTGCCCAGGTGGCCCAGAAGGCCAACAGCATCCGGGCCTGTGTCAGAGACAGTGTGGCCAGCAGGACAGGGGAAGTGACCGGACATCCCCCCACACTTAGCTCTGGTGATGCCGCACCTCAAACCCTGTGTTCAGCTCTGGGCCCCTCACTGCAAGAGGGACACAGAGGGGCTGCAGCGTGTCCAGAGACGGGCAACGGGGCTGGGGAAGGGTCTGGAGCACAAGTGTTATGAGAAGTGGCTGAGGGAACTGGGGTTGTTTAGTTTAGAGAAAAGGGGACTCAGGGGAGACCTTAGTGCTCTTTACAGCTGCCTGAAAGGAGGTTGTTGGCAGTTGAGTGTCAGTCTTTTCTCCCAGATAACAAGATAGGAGAAGGCAAAACAGCCTCAAATTGCACCAGGGGAGATTTAGACTGGATATTAGGAAAAATATCTTCAACAAAAGAGTTGTCAATCATTGGAACAGACTACCTAGGGAAGTGGTTGAGTCAGCAGGCCTGGATGTGTAGATGCGGTGCTTAGGGACATAGTTTAGTGGTGGACTTGGCAGTGCTAGGTTAACAGCTGGACTCAATGATTTTAAGGGTTTTCTCCAACCTAAACAATTCTATGATCCTATGACATGTGACACTGATTTACTGTGGAATTTTTTCTGTGAAAATTTCCATGTAGCAATTGCACAGCAGTATGTCTACACCAGGCAGGAGGTATTTAAAATGACCCTCGTAAGAAAATTTGCTATCAGGTGAAACACCTTTTGTTCTAGAAGAATTAAGATACCAAATCATAAACTTCAGCTGTAGGCCTTTAATGCATTTCTTATTCTGAGAAGAGGCAAATGCAGGAGAATTCTAGAGGACACTAACACTGAATCATTGAAAAAAGATTTTGGGGGAGCCCATATTGATAGTTGTATGTGGGTTTGGGAAAATACAGAATGCTTCTCCGGCTGTGCTGATCACAGCAACATTGTGTTCAGGTTTGCCCTATGAACAAGACTATTAGGCTTATCAAAGTGGTTTTGGGAATATGATACTAAAAAAGAAGTACCTTGTGCTTTTTATTTGAACTAAAAATAAATGTCAGGATTGTAAATTTAACTGGAAATTATTTGAGCACTGAAACATTTTCCCCAGCTGAACAACAGGAAAAAAATACTACTTAGGATATTTCTCATCTCCCAGTCCCTCTTGCTCTGGTTCTTCAAATCCACAACATGCCATGCAGAAAAAAACAGTGACGAGAAATGGTCTATCCTAAGAAAGATAAGCGCAAGTACGAGGATTTTGGTGCATCTGCCAGTAGGGATGTTAATTAGAATCACAACAGATATTTTGGCAAGCATTATGTGGCTGTTCTCGCTGCTGTTATCAGCTTCTCCTTAAAGTAGACGTACTTCATTGCTAACACAATTCCTCTGAACAAAGTCTATTTCCATGAAGTTCTTGACTCAAATTTAAAAAGAAAATATTTGAAAAGTATTCTTTATTGATATCTTTTTAAAAAATCTGTATGTAATCTAGGGGTTGTGGGGTTTTTTGTTGTTGTAAAAAAGAATAATCCTGAATATGAGGTGAGTTCAGATGTTTCAAAAATTCCAGAAAAAGTTTCATTTTATTTCATTTGAACTATACCTATGGAAAGTCAAAATTGTAGTCATTATTTCTTCTTCAGAGAATAAAACATTCTGAATTCCTGAATGTTTTCTACAATTGGAAAAAAACTTGTCCTGTTTTACTAAGTACAAACACATTCAGTGTGATATAATGAATTATTATTCATATTTCCATTAAATCCTCTTCTTATCCCCCAATCACTTTGCCATTTGTTCTTTGAATTCTTTTTGAAATTTGGCCTTATAATGTCAACAAAGACACTCTGTATTTTATTTTTATACTGTAAGATACCCTTCATGGCTTTAATGACTATAAAATAGTATTTACTATATGCATGAAGATTCTTCTCCACTTACAGTTCTAAGAGGTTTCCAACTCAACATAATGCACAGTGTTTGTACGTGGATGGGGCAAATAATTGAATAAGAAAAGTGTAGTACCAAACCCCTCATTTTTTAAAACAATGCATATAATTTTCTGCCAACAGTAAATCTCTGATATCTTCTTAAGATCAGAAAATGTATATTTTAAACTGATTTTTTCAGACAGTACATTTTTTTCTCTATTGAAGATTTTCTTGATTTATTATTTGTTTTTTCTTTCTTTAACATTTTGTTGTAAGAAAGCCAGCAGTAAGTACTAATATACAATTGGATTTCCAAATGGATCTCAGTCCACTTTGCCACTATTATGGCAGAGCACAGAACACCCGGACATGAAGAAGTTAGATGACAGAGAAGTATCAAAACAAAATAAAAGGTAACTATATTCTTTGAAATGTGATAAAACTACTTCACTGACTGTGGAAATTTAGTTCATCCGTTTCAGCTGTAGATGAAAAGATGTGCAGACACTATAGAATATGGAAAGGAAATTACATGTGGAATCTAACGCCAGTTGCTTACCTAGCAAAGATGTAAAAATGAGTCAGATTTTGTTCTCATTTCCCAAGCAACTTCATTGCAGCAATTGAAGCTAAACAAAACCTGAACAGCAAACAAGCGTGCTCCAAAACCTTAGAGAAAAAAGATTAAAAGTGAAATCAGTGAGACTTACAGTCATGAACAGACACAGATCAAGGCTACTCAGAAGTGTGGACAAAGATTACTTTTTCTTTCCACCAAATGAGAAGCTAAGGGTAGACAATAAGGGGAGAGAACAGGAGCAAAGATGGGGTGGAAAGACAAGTAAATGGAGGAAGGGGGAAGTAGCAGATAATTGCGATTGATACCATCTTGTTCCAGCTCCAGCACCCCCTGTTCCGTCACTCTTCAGAGCAACAGCTTCTTCTCCAGGATCTACAGGAGTGTGCTGTTTTGTGTCTCAGTAATATGATATCCTAGACAAATGCTTACTTTACCTGTGCCTAAAGATGCCTTTAGTCTTGAAGATAGTAACATGCAAATAAAATACATTTTAGAATGCATCTCTAACAGCTGCATGTGAGAAAACAAAAGAATCATTAACAAGGTCTCATCTATGAATGGCCCATAATGTGAAAGGTGGCCAGCAAAATTACTGTAAATAAGGATGGGAAAATTACCTTCCTTCTTTAGCTTTAACTGGTCCAAAAGAGCATTTATAGCTGTATCAGCCAAAATCTTGTATTTTTGTATTTTGGGATGTAGCCGGTCACATTTATCAAACTGTGCATAAAATCAGAGAATGTATTTTTTGAAAAAAGCTTAAAAAATGCTAAAGCTTAAACAATTTTTCACAATATTGAGACTTTCCAGGGACTGCGTAAGAACAGGTTGGGGAAAAGGGAATCACATGTTCAGTAAAGCCTTAGATCTGATCACAGCTGCTATAGGTGAACTAGTAGACCTCAGGCATTAGATCACTGTTTCTTTTTATTTTTGCCTTGCATCTTCTTCAACATTAAAGTAATCAGCCTAGCTTAACTGAATTTTAAATACAATTCCTTCTTTTTCTATTCAATTTTTTGATAGAAAACCTTTGCAAATTATACTGGAAAGACTGAGAAGGAAAGTCAAATGAAAAGGGGAACAGCCTCCACACTGCACTTCAGCCAAGTGCCATGAAAGAGAAACCATCATCAATGACGTAGGAGTTTTTCTGTTCTCTGTAGACCAAAAAAGAACTGTAGTGCAATCATGTACTTACTTAGGAGGAAAAAAGAATGAAGATACTCATAAAAGAGCACATGGAAACACACCTTGATGGCAGTTGAAGAAATGGTAATGAATTATGTAATATAACTGCAAGGATTCAGCCTTCTCCAGAGAATGCCTTTGAAAAAGATGGTAAGGATCACAGGAGAAACAATAGTGGGTTCCATGTAGAAACCCAGACATAGCATCTTACTCTGAAAATGTTCTTAAATATTCAGAAAAAAAGTGGTGTCTGAAATGGACCTAATGCTTTTATTCCACCGGAGTCTTAACAGTAATCAAAGCTGTTCCAAGGTATTCTCCAGGGTCAGAGGACTGCGACATGAAAGACATGTTTGAATTTGGAACTGATATATTAAAAAAAAAATAAAAAAAATTACTATGTGTACATAACATGCTTGCTTGGAGTTTAATTTTTGCTTTTAATACCACCAGTTTGGTTTGTCACCCACCAGAAAATGCCTTTCATCAAAAGCTTTTGGCTTCAATAAAGTCAGCCTGCCCTGGAAATGTCATAAGAAAACATCAGTAAACAACTATGTTGGTTTCCCTTTGTCCTGTTTCTCTTTTATATTTATTCAGGAAATCACCACATTAGGTAAGGAAATAAGTATTCCTACTGATCACTGCTACAATATCAATTTGTCCCTTCCCAAGTACCTCCCAAGCCCTCTCTCCCTGAGTGCAATATTCAGTTTTCTCTTGCATCCCAAGAGCTATCACAGACCTGTGAAGCATTTCAATCTTTAATACCTTACTTTGTCAAACTGTGTAAGGTTCAGTGAACCTAGCTGAAGGCTTCTACAGCAAAGACACACCCTATATTTGTGACACACATATATAGGTTCACTTCATAGATGCAGAAAGGTAGAAAGAGATAATAAAATATTCAGGTCACAATTCATCTACTTTAGATTGAAATTACTTCTACTTCAAAAGTATCTGTTTCTTTCTCTACAATTATGGCTACTAGACAACTATATAACTTGTACAATAAAAGTCCCAGTTAGATTGCAAGATATGTGAGGTCTAAGTTATGATATCATGAAATAAAGTTACATAGCATTAAATATTGATAAAAACTTTTAATGTGTGGCTCCTCCTAATTATTCTGGATCAGATAATCATATATACAATTTTTTTTCCTTTGGAACCAGATCCAAATTCTCAATAATCTCTGCTATATCTAGGTGAAAATCATGCCTTAACAAAGTCCACAGTAAATCTTGCCTAATTATCTATATAATTAGGGGATGGCTACGTATGACCTAATCTTTTAAAGCATCTTTTCCAATCATAGGACAGAAACAGGCATTTCAAATATACAATTAGTCTGCCATATATAGCAAAGCATGGCTGGGATTTTTTTTAATTTTTCCTTTTAAGCTTGATTCTAGTGTAATGTGCTTCTAACTGAAATAACTAAACTCCCATTAATTTCAGCTTCAGAATGTATCTTCTTACAAGGATTAATTTTGGTCTTAAATGTAATCTTTATCACCTAAGGCTACGTGTGTGTTGTGTCTTTTTCATACATTTTCTTCTCTTGTCCTTTATATCTAAATGACATATTTGTAAGTGATGCACGTTTTTTTTAAATTATTTGAGGTTTTACTTTCCAGTATTTTACCTGCCTCCTTTAATGTAGTCATCTTTTATTCACTATATTTGTCCTTGAGGGAAATCAAAACAGGAGGTACAATGCAAGTGTTATTGGGCCCTCTGCATTCTCAAATGTCTTTGTGAACAGCACAAAGCCATTACTAAATTTGCATTTCTGTTGAAATATGACAGGTCAGTCAGGCTGTACATAGCATCTGCTCATTGGCGTGTTATAAAAACTTGTGGTCCATCCTGAGACAAATTTGAGGTTTTTGACAAATATGCAAGGGGCTAGATAAGATACAGCTGTTCTCAAATAGGTTATCCCCACTGGTACTGAAACAAAACACCCCCAAAATAATTTGCATAAATCTGCCTCTGCAGTGTGGTCACTATGATCTAATATGGATTTTTTTCAACCTGCTGCACAAAATTTAACTTTTAAAAAAGCTTTCTAAAAGGTACATTTTTAACTGACTTTCTTCTTATTGCACTACTTGGAGATACAGCATGACAGGGAAACAATGAATTCCTCTCACCTGCTGTCTGAGATAGGTATATTCTCAGTATTGCGAAGAACTGACGTTGGCTGGATTCTGATAGGAGATCAAATTTTAAAGGAAAAAAACTAAATCACATTTTAAGAAGGTTTCAAGTGAAACTTGAAGCAGGCATAGAATTTTGGAAACAGCCAGTTTTCAGACAAGAGAGCTGTTCTGTTTCTGCACAAAACCTAGAGATGCTTCACCTTCATATTGGTATTCTTTTGCTATTGTGCTATTAAGTTGTGCAAAGAGCAACAAAGCAGACATGGAACCAGCTGATTAGTCACATGCTGCCCATGTAGTCATGGAGTCTTGGTGATGACTGCAGTTACTTCTTGCATAAGGAGTAACTTTGAATTTTGATGAACCAGAAAATAGTCTCTTGCTCTCTTTTCCACCAGTAGTTCCATGCCCGACCTGGAAAATCATTCTAGTTAATCACAAATGTTTTTTTTACTTTAAAAGAAGCCATCAGATGAAGTATTTCTTGATTTCATTCACTTACTTTACCAACTCCTCCATTGGAAGATTTCTGTGTGGTTTTGCATGTAAGTGTTAAAGGCAAGTAGGAAAATTTCACACTGGTTATATCAAGATTGTTCATTTGAAAGATATTCATATGAAGAAAAATATGTTGAGTTGTTGCTAAAATATTTTAACTCAAAAGAGGTAATTGAAGGACCTACCTTTTAAAATCCAACGTTATAAAATTAGTAACAGCTGAATGAACTGTGGTTTTCAAAGGACCAGATTTCAGAAATTCTTCCTTCTCAAATCCCTATTCCCACAGACCTTTCATGGAAAGGGCTGTAACATAATGTGAGAAAGTGCACCCATGAGACCCACCATAGCCACAGCAGATGTATTGCCTCAGCATTGCTATGGAAGGAAACTCATGCCATCACCACAGTGAATGACTACTGCTGCAGAAGAGATTTAAGGCAGGAAGATAACACCACTGCCACCGCAGAGACTTATCTGTACTTTGTCAAAGGAGGAAACCGACTGACGCCATGGAGCAACGGGAGAGGCTGATCCTGCAAAACTTAACCAAGCCCCTGTGCGCGTACCCAGACTTGGGGTCAGGGGGGTCAAGGTGCCTGGAGGCCCCTTGATGTTGGGCACGTACACCGTTGTTGGGTGGGGAGTGTGGTTGAGCAGAATGGCTTGTAGCAACCCTACAAAAAATGGAGATAATTGGCATCGGGCGGAACGTTCCCCCACCAAACTTGAGAAGGAGTCGGACTGTCAGGACACCGCAGCTCCAGGGTGGCAGCTATTGCTTTGAACTCTTTCCTTTTCTTTCCTTCTTTCTTTCCATCTTTTCTCTCTCTTTATCTCTCACTCTCTCTCTCCCTTTGCATTCACAGCTTTATTGTTGGGCAAATAAAGCTCCTTGGCTCTTGATTCCATTTGGAGTCTTAATTCTGTTCCTGAGAATACAAACAGGACCACACTTCGGTCTCAGACTGTCATGCGACACATAAACAACGTAGTTTTTATTGTGTATTAGAGATCATATTTGCCAGAATCTCCTGGACAATTTTATGATACTGCGCTGGTTACAATATTCCACTTCTCAGAGGAAGTATCTTTTAAAATGTGTGAGCATTTAGATCAAGTAAAAATCATTTAGACCAACATCCTGCTTAAGATATATTATGTTAATACACCCTCAAGGAGCGTTCTTCTTATAGACATCTGTCATTTTAGTGAAGTCATACAATTGATTTACTAGACCAAAAAGTTGTGTCTCTGCCTGAATCCCTAAGGATTCATTCTTCCACTTCAGCTTTCTAATAAGGAAAAAAACACAAAAAAAACCCAAACCCCAATGTGTTTATCTCCTTTTTCAACACGCATTAGTAATATATTCTACTTACATAGAAAGAGTGTAGCCTTTTAAAAAACATTTATAGTGCATTTATGCTATTTGTTATATCATTTTTATACTATTTTGATCACAGAAAATAAGGAAAACAAACAAAGGATAACACTGCCAGCTCCTGCTTGACACCACAGTGGTGTCATAAGCTGGCCTGGGACTTTTCTTCAGGTAGGAGTGGTCCTTTTGGAACCCAATCTCTTCCTGCAACTGCAGAACAGGAAAAAAAGTAACCTTTATTGCTGTTTGTGTGGTAAAGTTCTTCACTGTGTTCTATCTACCCTACTAGAATGCATTCATTTGTCCAATACTAATTGACTTAAGAAATAAATGATAACTTATTTTTTTTGCTGATCATTTTCTGTTTTGCCTGTGAACTCAATCTTACCTTATTCATGTAAGAAATTACTATGAAATCAATTTTTTTTTTCCATAAATAAAGCAAACTGCTTTCTGACCACTCTTTCCTGACCCACTTCCCTTTTTTCTCATTCACATTATCACAACCACATTTATTTCTTCTGAATTTCAGGCTGAAATTAACCAAACAAACCAGCAAGTAGCACTGCAATGACACGTGGAGGGTCAGCAATTACTATTTCATTTATTTATGCAGAAATGGGTTATTTTGTTGTTGTTGTTCTTTTGCTATGGAAGTAGTTTGGAACAATTATGGGCAAGTATTGGCTTAAACTTTCTAAGAATCAGTCCATCAAAATCGTTTCTGTGGCCTTCGAACAACAAAAATCAGTAAAACAGATTATCACAATCAGCCATGCTCCATGTGAATTCACAAATTACGCTTGTGATAACAGAAAAACTCAAATCACAGATTCAAAGGTGATTAAGGAAAGACAGACACTACTGAACGATGTGTTCTTAATGATACCTTTTGTTGTTACTGTTGTATAAGATCTAGGTAATTGCTTTTTTTTCAGGGACTTCACTGAAACTTCAGTGTATATCTCATAGCAACTGTACAGGTCTTATATTGAAATCAAACTACCTGAACCAAGTTTCCCTGTGCTACTTAAATCCCCACCATTTGTGATCAATTTTTATGGTCCAGTTTTAATTAAAAATGCACTATATGTTATATAAGTTACATCATTATGTAGCATCTAGTATATTATATATACTTTTTCTCATAAAACTTCTGCCTTAGCACAAAATGGTTGATGCTCACAGAATAAGCGCAGAATGAGCAACTGCTTAATATTTTATGTTTTTAGATCCACACTACAATTTGCTGTTAGAACAGAATAATTCACTTTTTGTAAGCTTTTTATATTTATCACTCTATTATCTGACTTGTCATAACTGATTTTATCTGACAGCTGTGGTGCAAGGTGATGCTATTATAAACACTGAAGCACAAAGCCATTACTGTAACTAGCATCAGTTATTCGATTTGAGGTGCCTATGTCCTGATAGCTTGGAGGACTCACAGTTTTTACAATATTCATTCTTAAAATACAGAAAATTTTACAATGCAATGAAAGAATGCACTATTAATGAACACACAAGTGGAAAAAATACTACACTTTCCCAGATTACAAAGACATTTCATAAAACAGGCGAGGACAGAATGGATTTTACCAGGCGCATTAGAGTGTCCATGTCATCAGATCAGTTTTCTTGCTTTTCTAATTATTATTATTGTCATCACCATCATCATCATCATTATTATTATTTCTCTACTCCCTGCCATCTTATGGTAAAAAAGAGGCTGGGCCCTGTCCTTTACAACCTGGTTTCCCTCCTTGACTGTACTTTTATTCTACATAATGAATGAGGCACAGATTCTATAGGAGAAAGGAACCAATTTAAATCATTAGAGATTGCTACACAGGACCTACGTATGCAGGATATTTTAAGTGCTTGACTAACAATACCAAAATTATTTATTTTGAACATAGCTTCCAGACTATAAAAAAAAAAAGATATGTCACTTCCTCGCTCTGCAAAAAGGCCATTGTGCAATGTTATGTTGATTTCCCTATTGTTCATCATTTGAGTTCCTTAAACATGGTGTGGAGATAATCTAGTAATTAGTATATGTAACAGTTAAATATCTTTCTGTCTTTAGGGCTAGACAATAAAGAAGAAAGGTATGGCTGGAGAATTTCCCATTTTCTCCCTTAGAAAAGACATTCTATGTACGCTGAGCTCTTATCCAGGCTTTGATCACAACATTACCAAGGAAGGACTACAGACATTTGTGTCCCTCTGCCCCTGCAACTGATACCGTTTAGATCTTGAAGTGCAGACACTGAGGATGCATCAAAATTCACTGAAAGACAAATTTCACGTCTGACTAAGTCAGACTCTGAGTACAGTCATTCTCATGTTACAATCAGGTGAAAGCAATGTTTCACCATGAGTATTGGGCTACCTGTAAGTACAGGAGGTCATGACAATGCTGATAATAAACACCAATCCTAATATTTCACCTGTCTGCTAAAATACTGTGGAAAAACTGGTTTATTGACAGCTACACAAAACTAAGAAAATAAACCAGCAGTCTATTCCCTGTTAGGTAGCTTCTAGCCTTGATGAAGGAGTTAACCTCTAACCCAGCCCAGATGAATTCTTCAATGCCTTTAATTTTCAGTTCTCAGGTAACAATGAGATCTGTGTGCCTCTTTACACTGATGAATAAAGGTTTTTCTTGATGTAAAACTGTTTTGCCTATCTGTTCATTTTCATTTTTCTTATTGCAGTTTTACTAGACTGCAAAATTAAAAATTCTTTCTTACATGAAATTTTGATGTAGAAATTCTACTGTCACCACAAGAAAATGTTTTAAGGAATTATAAATTGAATGCAAGCTTTTTCCCCCCTTGCACTTGCTTTTGACTGAAGAAACTATTAGTACATATTTCAAGAAATGGAGGAGTTGTTTGTCTCTCTTATCTTATACACACACCATGCTATATCAAAAGGATATAGAAACTTAAATCCTCCTAAAATTCTAATTCTCCTTTATTTTTTTGTCAATCAGATATTAGTTCATACCTTCACAACTGTATCTTGATATATAAAATATTTTCTAATTTTGAACTTTATATTTTTGCCAGCTCAGTTCCTGCTGTCCTCGTCTTATCAGTTTCAGGGTACACTCCAATGTATCATGCGCTGACCTTTTCTCTAAGGATGTATGTCTAAAGACATCTGTGCCAGTTTCTGTTTCTCACTATAAATCAAAACTGAAGACCCACTTATTTTGCTTCGCTTTCAGACTTACAAAATTTGACACTGGAGACTATGCCACAAAATATTTTTTTCAATGTTCTTTCAGATATCTTACCATGAGAAAAAATTACATAAGTCATGATGATGGGATAGGAATTGAATAAACATAGAGATTTTCCACATATGATCTCAAATTGAAATTCAAACACTACCAAAAGCTATACTGATCAAAACTATTAAAAACTTCTGTGAATGCCAAGTATAAAACCTGCCTTTATATTTCTTTATTCTTTAAAGTATAGTTGACATATTTTGTTGCCAAAAGCAATATTTTTGTTTTCAGAAACAGGAAAATGTTGTATGCCCTAAAAAGTAAATTGGATTTTAAGACATATTTTCCACAGAACCCTTTTTACTAAAGCTCTGTTTCTACTCTATACTTGGGCTAGCCATAGCAGACACACTCTATCACATATTTTCTCTCTGGTTTTGGGGGCAATTCAGTTTTAAACAACAAAAAAAAAATGTTAGTGAAAGTCTGCTCTTCTCTCTTCCCTATGTTCTGTCCTTGGCTTCTCAGTTCCACTTCTGCCTCAGAACTAGGACATCTTCTCAGCCTCCATGAACAATCAGAGTCCTGTTGCATCAGTCATGGTCTCCAGCTTCTTGAATTAACTCTTAAATAACTACCATAGTTGTAAGGAACCTCAGATGTACACTATAAATCTCAGAAGGTATGCAAAACAACGGTGTTTTAATGAATTATCATCTAAATTTAAACAAGCAGCTACAAGCTTCTCTTGTATTGATCATTTTTGCTTTTGACTGAACAAACCATTAGCAGTTGTTCCATATAACAAATCGACAGATCATCTTAGCATGGAGATTGCAGTTTGAAATTCTCATCCTACAGCAAAAACCAACACAACTGTAAAAGAAATTTTAAAACCATGCATCTGTTCTTAGTCTGCTGTTTCCTGCTGTTTAGAGAGTAACACCTAAGTAGTTCTTCATGTGCACAGATTTGCGGGTATTGTCCTCTAAATCATTATGAGTTATAAAATATGCATGTTGGCTGGAAGCACTCTGCTAGTATGTCTTCAAATGCAAGAATGCTGCATATTTTTATACAACACTGTGTGCTGGCGTATGTCCTTTGAAGTTGTCATGAATGAGTGGTTTAGGTTAAGTCATTTAAAGAATCACCACCAAAGGTATAAGCCAAGAAGTTTTGATAGGAATTTGCGGGTGTGCAACAGAATTTGATAGCAAGGTTCGCTTTATTACTTACTACATAGATAAAAATCACACAAAGAAGAATCAAATTAAAATTAAGCTGGAATGATTTAGGCAGAAACCAAAAATGTAACAGATTAAGGAAGACCATCCCTTTGACTCACAAGGTTTAGCATGAACTCCTTTGGTTTCTAAACTCTCAATAGAGCTTAGGTGCAGGCAGATCCAATCCTAGTCTCAGAATTAGGCAATGGTTTATGTCTAAAGGATATAAGGAATATTCACAGTTTAAGGTTGATCACAGGATTTTAGCAGCACTTAAACCATCAACTAATTTATCATTTACAAAGTGAATCAGATAGGATTTACTTAAATGATAAAAGTGGCTTATCCATAGACTCAAAATGGTAATACTTATACTATACTTAAGAAATTACTAAATTAATTCACATACACATGCACACAGACACAAAAGAATAGAGATATATGTACAAAGGTATACCTGTTAAAAGTTCCCCTTGAGTTCAGAGAAATACTCATGTCGAATGCTTCTGCATTTCTTAGCGGGCTAAGGATTGAGCCTCAAGAAGCAGGAAAACTAGCCCAGGCCCCATTGTCAGCTTTCGGTGGTGGTCCCCAGTATCACAGGTTTGGGAGTCTGTGAGATCTGAGAGGTGTCCCCCTCACAGGGAGATGCCGTTTGCAGCCCACTATGCTCCAGGGCAGCTCAAAGGGCCTCACTTAGGACTGCTGTTTATAGGGCTGGAGATGATTGACTTTAGTCATCAGTAATTTTCCATCCTGGTCACAATCCAAGTCAATAATTAATGGAATTTTTCTCAAAATTCCAGTGATGATGATACCATACCACCCACAGTCATAGCAAAGGGTGTTCTCAGGCTTGTTAGGGAAGTTATGTTCCAGATATGGAGTCCTCAAAGAGTCTCTCAAAGGTGGTCTGGTGTTGAGATAAAAGATATTTTTGTTACAACCAGTGCAGTTTCCAGCCTCAGCCTTGCAGGAGTTGGTAGTATGGGCAAGGAGCACTTAACTGACCAACTTATTACCCAGAGGTGAAGGCCCAGCAAGGATTTCTGAGATCATACAGTGGCCCGGGGGAGGGGGTGAGATCCACCATCACAGAAGTATGGCAAATGACACAGTCGTGTTACCATAGTGGAGCACTTGTCTCTATCATGATCCAAGGAGGACCACTGCAATTTATAGTTCCTCAAGTAAAGCACTCTAAAAAAATCACAAAAGCTTGTATAGTAAACACAAAGGATGATTAGAACGGCATAGAATTAATTTAATTCTTTTAACATTTAGAAACAAACAACCCTTACAATCACGCCTATAAAAGGAAAATTAGCAGAAGTAATTAGCTTGTACTGCCAAGTTCAAAAGCTGTGAAAAAACAATATCTTATTGTGTGAGGAAAATAATATATAATTGATATGTACCATACACACAGTATCGATTGGCCAAAAAAATAGCAATAAAAACACTAGCAGAATATTCAGGAGACTGGTTGACTATAAATATTTTTTAGACACTTGCAAGCTACTTTCCAATTAATAACACATTTCATTTTAAGTAAAGCAACATTATAAAATTGAAGTACAGTCTAATTTGACACAGCCTATCAATTCCTAAATCAAAACAGTTAGACATATTTTGTTGTAAGTGGAAGGAAGTTCTTCTAATTATTGCAGTAGCTAAAAAGAGGATACAACAATGTCTTTCTAGTCTTGCTTCTTTTACTAGAAGTTTCATTACTGTGTCCAGAATTATTCTGGCTGGCTTAGGTAGATATTTAGTAAGACTCGTTCTTTAAAAACTGTAAGTGATAGTAAAGCAGCAGTACAATTTGCAAATGAGATTCTCAATTCAACAACTGAACAACTGCAACTGTTTGGTAAGTTCTTTGCTTTTAAGGAAATAGCTTGTAAGGGCTCCAGCTGTGTTCAGCTTTTGATGAAAAACACCTTTCAAGGGATTTCAAAAACCAGGAAAAAGACAGACAGACAGACAGACAGACAGACAGACAGACACACACACACACACACACACACAAAAAGTTTTACATAGGAGCAAAAAGAAATATTTATAACCTTAAGTTTCTGCTGAGAACTTCATCTCTCATTCATTCTTTTCTAAGGTAATGTAGAGTTCCCTTTTCAAGATCTTTTTTTCCCTTTTTATTTTCTTTTTTTATGAAGACAGAAGAATTGTGCAGTAGTTGTGTATATCTAATTACCATCAGACTAAGCAAGAACAATATGCTCTGAATTTATGGGATTCATTTTGTTCATCTGGAAAGACTCTGTTAAAATATAATTGGCTTGGAACTTACAGACATGAAATAAAGATACTATTTTACTGGTATAGATAATTACATATCTTAAATATGTCATTGTTATGAATCTCATATTCATGTAATCTGAAAATTTTCATCAATTATAACAGTAAAGTATATATAAAAATTTCTGCCATATGTGATGTTATTCTATCTTTTACATAGAAGTTTTTATGATATTTTTTCTTTTTTCTGAGTATGGTATTCCAAATTTATAGTACCATAACTGAGAACTGAACTTATTGCATTCTGCTGTTATATAAAAACAGACAAAACTGAAAAATGTTCAATCTCTGAACAACACCAAGAACATATATATGCTCCTTACATATCTTTCATATTGGTGTATTATTGGTGTAGGTGGGGATATTGGTGTAGATATAAAAAAGGGTGTTTTTTGTCTTTTCTGTAAGAAATTAGTTCATTACTTCTGACTAGCTTGATGAGTAAGGAAAAAATGCATGTGTTTTTGAATCCAAGTCTTCTAAACTGTTTGTTGGGGTTTTTTTATTATTATTAATCAGTAAAACTACAGAAACAATTTAAAGAATAACTTTGAATTGATCAAAAACATAAAATTAACAGGAAGATGCAAAAAAATAAAAACCCTTTAGCTACATCCTGAAGAAATTATCTCATTGCAGATATTTCAATTTTATTTTGAATTTAATCTATTTTTTTATTACTCTCAGCACTCTTCTCCCTTCATATGTTCTTTAATTTAAGTCTTCACTAGTTTCCAGTAAAATAGCAATAGCAATCCCTGCTTTTAAACTTATTGGTCAGTAGTGTTATATTAATGTGTTGCTACCTTAGATGAAGAGGAGGGAATCTGTACCACAGCTGAAAACAGGCAATCACTAGCCTATACATGGCAGCATACATGGTTTTGTGTGCTGACATGTAAGCTGATCCTGCCCAATTATATCATCTTAGAAAGTAAAAGGGACAGACTTTATAACTTCTAGGAGGCTACCACCACCTGAAGCAATAAAAACCTGCACGCTCCAAATTGTACAGCCAAGATTATCACTTCAGTTTATTTTGCATGTGGTTTATATTACTTTACTTAGATATTCTTACTTCTTAATGGAAGTAAGATTTTACTGAAAATCCCTCAGAAGTCATCTTTCGAATCATAGTGGTTGTGAAATGGAGAATACAAAGATGAAGAAATGTGTGGGGAGATAAATTAATCCAGGGCCCACTTTATTTCATGGCTACATATTTTGTGTAGAAAGTACTTCTTACAGCCAACAGGGACTCTAGCATCTCAGTATTCATTAAAACTAAAAATATAACACAGCTTTGTTTCTAGCCTTCCTTGCTATAACCTTGAAAGCATGAGCAGTGCCTGTAACCAATGGAAGGTAGCAGAGTGTAACCAAATGCCTTCCTGAGATGAAGAGAATTTGCAATTATATCTGAGAGCTATGAACTTCCCCATTTATCTCACCCAGGGCTTTGCAGACTGCATGATCCCATATCTACAGATCATGTCATTTTTTCATAATACTATAGAATACAACATTTTATAGTAACCAGTCATCTAGCATTTTGTTTTTCGGGGGGGGGTGGGGGTGGGGGTGGGGTGGGGTGCTCATTTGGGAGACTCTGTCAGGTGTTTCTTATTCTGTAAATCCCCCAGAAGGAACCGTTGATCAGATTTCAGGCATGCTTACTGTTCTGTTTTATAGTATATTTCTCTTTTACCTTGTTCTTATGCCATCATGTTTCAAAAAAATATGTTAATTTTGATGATACAGGCCTCTAGCAAATTTAATTTTTCCCACTCGTATGATGTCAAGGATTTTCTTCACTCAAATGCTCAAGGAAACTTTTAAAAGCTCAGGGAATAAGACAGTCACCAAATGTCTCTCAGGAAGCTTTATTACTACCCATGGAGCAGTCCTGAGCCCTTAGCCCACAGCCGTATAGCACTCTTTAGAACAACCTAGCTAAGAATTTACTCCTGGTGTAAATCGATTATAAACTACATCACTGACCATGAAGCCAGCTTACCTTCAGCTAAATATCAAGTCCTCAGAAGCTCTGACAAGCGTTTTTAAAAGTAATAATATTGTACAGTAACTGCTACAGTCCTGCACATGAAAATCAGTCAGGATAATAAAATCTCTCATAATTCTCAGTTAAAAATATAACCTTTATAATTATCTTCTCCTCTCCTCTCCTGATGTCTCTGAATAGACAAAATCTCTGACTTCTGAGATTCTTCCAAATCTGCCCATTAGAATACATAGGTGGTTTTCACTTTTAATTTCCTTGCACATTCCTATATTTCTGAATAGCTAGAGTGAATTCATTAGTAGAGAGCATTTTGGACAACTCATTCTGTGAATACCAACATGACCATGTGTCTAAACTTTATCAATGCATTACCAATGTAAGAGCAAGGTTTGGATCGGTCCTGAATTCTTGACTGAATTCACTCAGTATGTGCATAATACGAAGAAATGCTTTTTCTTTTGGTTTAACTACTTGTAAATCTGTTGATAATTTCTTTTGTATTTGTTTAACTCTGGTTTAAGTTTATTTTTTCAAACAAGTATTTATGTGGAACAATTAAAGTAAGAATTAAATTATACAGTAGAATCACATAAAAAGACAGCATAGTATACAAATTCAGTTGATGGCTCTGAAAATTTGCATCAAAGAAAATACAAACTGGCATGTACCTGTAAACATTGCTACATAATATGCTATAATAGACTGAAGATTCAAAGGCTTTGGCCCATATAATTTTATTCTGCTTCCCCCCACAGTAGGACTGGCAAAGCTGATGTTTTAAAACACTGTAAAGAAAAACAACGATGTAATTCAAACCACTAGATATTAAACAGCTTGAATTGGCTCTTTTTCCCAAGTTGGACGTGTGCTTTTCTCTCTGCCTATCTCCTCATTTATGGAAGAATAGCTTTCATGGGAATTCAGGCAGATTATATGTTACAAATAAGACTGCTATCCACATAAATTTTGCAAAACTCATTCAGAAAATAAAAATAAAATTCAAAATATAAGCACAACATAGAGATCAGATAGATGAATAAAAACTTACAAAAGCCTATCTATACTTCAGCTGAAAACTGAAGAGAGAAAACTGTCAAAACTGCGTTCTACCTTGTGAAAAAGATTTGTGCTGATAGCTCTGGAAATCTCCCTTATGGACCACCTCCCAAGGGCTTGCACAGAGCACTTCCCTTGCTGCCACACATCCTTGTGAAACACTATGGGGGCACAATAAAACATGTGGTTTAAATGGCAACACCACTTCCTTTTGAAGCATCATAAGCTCATATGAAATTTGAGTATAATCTGGTCCATGACTGCAAACCCATCAGAAGTTTGCTGTTTTGGCATCCCATATCTGCAACAACTGCCTAAAAAAAAGATATTCTGTAGAACAGAAACCTTTCATGCCAAGAAAAAAAAAAAAAAAAAAAAAAAGAGTTTAGGCTCAGAAGGAAAAACTTTGAATATGATTATAGGATAAAAAGATGTATCTCAACTGCACTCAAGTACTTCCTATTTTTACATGGAGTGCATGTCTCCTGGTGCAAGTGTGGGGAATGAGAGAAGAAGCTGATAATGCTCTCTGCTTCAGGACAGCCCGAAGTGTTGTCTGCTCTCTCTGAAGTATGATCCGTCTCTTAAGCACAAAATTTGCCTTATTCTGGTAGTCATGAAAAACTGACAACAGTTTTCAAGATACTGTCAGCACACTCTTAAATAACACTTTTATCAGCAATATACCATTTAAATGTCTATATGAAATTCATCTTCATGCAGACCTAAGAGAGAATGACATTAATAGCAGCATGACTAGGAAATAAATTTTAAAAAAACCAACAAACCTATTTTTCTCCATTTGACTAATTAATCTACTGTAGGTATTTTCTAAGATAATTTAATCTTTTCATACTAAAATATTGTAATTTTGTCAATAGCAATACACTTCTTGGGCAGAAGATACATATTTTAGTAAGAGATGCTAAGAAGTTATCAGGTTTTTTCCCCAAACTACCATGACTGTTTTCCTTTAGGGTAGATATTTCTGAACTACTCAGTTTAAGCTAGATCATCAATAAAACAGCACTTCAAAATACAGAAAATTTTGCAGCCACACTGTAAATTTTAAGAATTGTTAAAACTTTTTTTTTCTTTTTATACTACTTAATTTTACATAACATTATTTTTATATTTATTTAACAAGGACTCATATTTATTTTATTTTGCTAACTTACCTTTAAAAAATTCCACTATTAAAAAATTAGCATAAATCTATTTTTAAACCTCACTATGATGAAGTTAGTAGAAGCTTATTTTTAAATTATATACTTTACAGGCATATGACATTATCTTAATGGTAGCTAGTCAAGCACATAAGAAGATAAACAAATACCAAAAAATATTCATTTAAGAATGATCTTCCAAAAATTGGAGGAAAAAATATCTTTTTTTTTCCTCTTTCTGATCCTTGCAGAACCCTTGAGCTTCAGACTTCTATGAAACCTCTTGCTGAAAACACTATGGCAACTTAACAAAACAATTTGTCTTCATTTGGCTTATGATTCTATTATAAAACCACAGAACACAAAAGTCTTAATCTCTCTGTTGAAATGAATTTGGGATTTTAGTTGAATTCATTCTGTCTTGGTTAGGGAAATGAACTGTTGTTGATCCTTCTGGCAAAAAAACCACCCAACATCAACCAAAAATAAAATCCTATTTAATAGTTTCACTGCTTGCAGCTGATACTTTTTGGATTGAGACTAGGTAATTGATTCACAGCTAAAAATCCCAGATTCAGTATCCCAGTCCACCACACCTATCTGACCAAAGCATCAATGGCCAGCACTTGGAAACTTGGGAGGTTGGCCTCAGAGGACAAACACTGCTGAGGTTTACATTCAGGCATCAAATTGCACGGTGAAAAGTTCTCTATTTCTGCTCTATTCTCACATGGCAATATCAGTTAATATCTTCATAACCATGAGAACTGAGGTCCATTGCATTGCTTAGTCTTACTTCGCTGATTGCAGCCTGATGTGTCTGAATCTTGTTTGATCTAAACCTGATTTTTTTTTCATAAAACAGGCAGAAAAACTTTATGCAAGCAAAAAGCACTTCTGCTTATCTTCCCCAGGCCATTCAATTAAAATTCTTCATTCTTGAAATCATCCAAGGCATAATCATTTCCCAAATGTGAAGGAGGGGTGAAACTCAGTTTGAGATTGGGGATCCAGAAACAAACTCCTGAATTTTCATCTTCATCCTGAGGCCTCCTAAATGTCTATCAGCATTCTGCAAACCCTCCCAGCTCCCACATTTCCTCCCAGCCATGTAACACCTTTCATTCGTTTTCACCGTTTCTCATCTGACTTTGTACCATACCCTTGCATTCAAGCCACACAGTTCTTGGGTGGAATTTCCTTAGAGTAGGAATAGAAAAACGTAAGGCACCTGCAGGGCTGAACCTCTTGTGCCTTCCCGCTCTTCTCCCAAAGCATTAGAGGAGAATAAAGAAAGGGAGGCTGACACAAATAAGGGAATAAAGAAGACATCTGCTTGAGGGAAATAGGAGCAGAATGGAGGCAATCCTTTAAACGAGGGACTGTTACTCTGAGCCTGGTGAATCATGCAGTACTGTCTGTGAGGAGGGGGCTTCCACCGCCTACAGATGATAAAACTCATGTGGAGACTTTGATTGCATTCTTCTGCAGCTTCCCTCTCAAGACAGCCTCCCTATGTAGCTCCTCTTACTGTCTATACAGTATTTTGTTCTTCAGGCCTTAAAACAGCATTCATTCAAAACTTTCTACCAGAGTTCGTTGGGTATATGGTTCTTTGTGTTGGGAGATGCTCTAATTTAAGAAGCAGATGCTTAGTGTTCTCGACATTATTAATTAAAATTGTGTAAAAAAGTATTACTCCTACCTGCCCCTGTAGATGAGCAGCATTCAGGTATAACTGCCAGTGTTACCCTACCCATGCCTTTCAACTTGAAAGAACACTGAATAACACCTGGCTCTCAAAGGTAATTGATTTAACATAACAAGCACTGAATCTAAGCAATTAAGATCACAAAAGATTGACCAACTTTCTTCAGGTCCTTTGTTGGATATAACTGTTTGTGCTTTGGTGATCATAGTTCCTTTCTCGCAGTTCTTCAGGGTAATCTACAGTTCTCAGTTTATCTTTACTTACAACCTTTTTACCTCAGGTGGAAGGATGCACTTACCACTACTTAGATATTTTAACAATTACTCGCTGACCTATCAATGTTGTTTCCTGAATTTTCTAAATATATGAATGTACAAATAAAACCAAAGAACGTACGCAAACAAGAAAAATAGGAAAGAAGACCAGTACTCATTTATCAGGCAAGACAGCCTCCATACCACTTCCTAATCTGCCAGGAATCATTTTTCTGCAAGTTTTCTCAGTCTTGTAATTCCATAGTTCTAAATCACCCATTTACAATACACAAAGTTTTCGTTTGCCTGTCTGTGTTCTACAGCTGCAATAAATACGGAAACATTAACATTTCAACCTGGGCCAGAAAACTATGCAGGTACTTACTAAAAAGTAAATATTGTCCCTTATATATAAAAATAGTGTAAAGTTCCTGAGGTGGCAAAAAGTAGCGATGACTGGTACCCTAGTCCTTTTTCTTATTTTTAAACAGTAATAAAAATCATAATGTAAAATTTTCTTCTTTTATTTTTTTCCCCTAGAATTTCATGGCCCGTTTCTTTTCTGTTTCATATCACATCTTTCTACTGTCAGAATTATTGTATTCAAACAAGGTTTATGAATGTATTAAGAGATTTTCTGAAAGGATAACAGTCCAATTTCAAATGAATACAGAAATAATTTTAAATGGGCTCAGAGATTGCAGATTACAATACAATTTACAGCAAATTAAATGTAATTTTAAACAGAGTTTGCTGGTCAAAATAAACTACAGTGAAAATGATAGCATAGAAATATGTGATTTTTTAAAAATATATATAAACATATCTAAATCCTGATTTCCAATTATTTTAAAGTTTTTTAAAAAGCAATTACCACAGAACCAGTGTTCAAGAAAGATCATTACTAAGAATTCTAATATAGATGTCCTGCTGGTAAGCAGTAAATTAAAGAAAACGACAACAAAAGAAAAGATACTGGTACTTTTCTTGTTTAAGATTTAGGAGTTATTAAGAACAAGGCCCTGTGTATTCACAAAATGTCACATTAAAGGTGATCTTAAAAGACATCCCAGTTTTTCATGGATGCATTTTTTTCTCATTTCCTTCCCATGTGAATTTATATAGCAGGTATGAACTATATATTTCAACACAGGCTTTTATTATTGGGAAATCAGAAGTAAAATTATATTTTAGAGAAATTATGTATTGATATTCTGTTGACTGACTGCCATACTTGCTGATGGAGAAGTATATACAAATATAGTGAATTTATGGCTAATGTACAGAGAAATAGCATTAGCTCAAACAAATAAATGTGGGCAGCAGTTTCTCATAACTGCACTAAGATTGCTGTGGAATATATCTTGGTAAGCAATGTAATTTGGGGAAAGGCTCATGTGAAATAGAAAAATATGGCTTTTTATTGTCCCATATTGGTAAAAATATGGGCCAACTGATGTTCCCAGATCCATTTTATATTCCATTTTCAAATGTTTCTTTATATATATATATCAAGAGAGAGAGAGAGAGGAAGGCTGGGGATATAGGGAAGGATTCTCCCTTTTTTCACTACTGTTCCTTTTGTATGTCAGCAAAACTCAGCAAAAACAATACTTTTTTCCTGGCTTAGCTTTTATACAAATGCAGGGCAAAACATGCTGCTATATTCTGCCTATTGCAAACTCCACCATGAGTCTTGCTTCTGCTCCTTAGTAATATCTAGTTTTGGATTCATTGACTACCTAACATCCACGAAATAAGCAGTCCAACAAGGCAAAAACCTAATTAGTAACTATCTAGAAGAACTAGGATACCACAGGATGTAGTTTCGGTCACTGGACCCCATTTCATTGAGGTGCATAACTGTATGTACCTGAGTAGAAATCTGAGCTCTGGTAAGTGACAGAGACTCTTCTCTCGAAATCTTTTGGCTGGTCTAGGTGTTCCCATGCTGAGCATGCTAGATGCTATGAAAATCAGTGTACAAACAAACAGCTGCAATGTCTTAGAATAGTGTTCTGTCCATTGCATTTCCTGGTTCTAATGACAGCTATGTATGGATACTCAGGCAAAATCAGGGAAAGCAATTAGGACTTCTCCAGTGAGCACTCTCCCAGTTACTGATTATGTTCAGCTCAGGGAACTTCCTGACTTTCACGTGATCTGTTCAGCAAAACTCAGTGGATCTCTCATCCAAGTACTTGTGCAATTCTCCTCTAAATATAAAACAATATTCTGGCCACCCACAATACTTTTAGCTGTTACCACCAAAGGATTTTGTTTAGGTTAAAAAAAAATTATTTTTTTTTTTTTAACTTGCCATTTACTAGCTTCACTTTATGCACCACTGTTGCAGCACTCTCCAATCTATCAAGCTACAACAAGGTCTTTTACCACCTCATACCAGCATACTCTTCATACAGTCCCTCTGCTGCCTTCTCCTCACCTCATCCAGGGCCCACTCTCTCTTCTCTTGCTTCTTCCTCAGCTGTCCAGCATCTTAATTTCACCAGCCATGTTACAGATTTGCTAATAAGTTAAGATTGATTGACTTTATTTGATTGATTATTTGATTTTATAAAATCAATTATGTAATAGAAATATAGAAGGATAAGAAATATATTTTAATGAAACTTATAGTTATACAGTAAAAGCTGCTATAAAAATCCTCTGTACAGCCCCGTACCAAGGCCGGAGGAACCGGTCAGAATCACCTAATAGGAATGTTTAGAACTTAGATAACAGACTTAAGATTCGAGATGATTGTTTATATGTAACATAGGAGAATGTACTAAAATGTCAAAATGAGAATTAATGTGAACTGGGGAGAGTCGAGTGAAGCAACACATAGTTGCCAGCCAAGAAACAGTTACCTTAAGTGAAAGGTAATTCGGCAGGAGGAGATCGCGACCATCGACTCATGTACCACCTACCCAAATCGTACCCCAGACCCATTTCCGGACCTTTCTAAGCTTTACTGCGCAGAATCGGATATGGGAGGAGAGTATGTTAATGATTTATGGGAAATATTATGATTATGCATGAATACTTAATGAATACGTATGAATAAGCTCTATATATGGTGCCTGATTTTGAAACTTGGCGTGCGTTGATCATGAGAGGACTCACTCACGCACCCGGCTGTCAATAAAGAAGTGTCTGCTTATCTACATCACATTGGTGTCAATAAGTTCTTCATTCCGAGATTTTGGTAACAGCCACAGCTGCACCTTACTACATCAGCCAACCCACCACCCCTGAAGCC
This sequence comes from Falco naumanni, assembly GCF_017639655.2. Classification (NCBI taxonomy): domain Eukaryota; kingdom Metazoa; phylum Chordata; class Aves; order Falconiformes; family Falconidae; genus Falco; species Falco naumanni. Next base: position 84,535,468 of record NC_054058.1, on the reverse strand, counting down.
AACCCAAAGTTGTATATTGTCAATGCTAATTAACCCAGCTTCATTCCTCTACATACCACGTTCTTGCACTGGAACAGTTGGTGAACAGTCAGTCCTTACCGCCTTCCTTATGCCATTTATCATTCTATATATCTCTGTTACGTCATTTTCCTCTCCATAGTCCTCTCTGTTCCAGGCTGATGAGTCTTATCCTATTCAGATATTAAAAGCCTCTCTAAACCTGTGATCATCTTATGGCCTATTTTTGGAACAGTTAAAATTCTAACCTATTCTCTAAAAAAAATGTTTGGAAACCTGAGTACCAAGTTTCCATTCCAGTCTTACTGACTTTTAGGAAGTGCAACAGGAAGCAGCACCCTTTTAAAACATCTTTGTTTGATTAATTTAATATTTTATGGATTCAAAAAAGTTGCTATCCATAGGCACCTAAGAACAAGTTTCTAAAATTTGATGTTACTTTAGAATCATTTAAGGTATGTTGAAGAAGATGTTGACTCAGAAGTTGTCCTTTGTTGATTTCCTTTAAGATAATGTGGCCTTCAGAAAAAGAGATTAGGGCTGAAAACTCCACATTAGAATGGAGGTGAGCACATCCGGTTCTGCTGAAAAATTCCCGAGTCCAGCTTTTATCGTGAGTTCCATCTGAATATCACACACTAGGGTTTGGTTTCACAGTGATTCCTTTAAAAATCGCAACATAATATTTCATTGTTCTGAAAATTATCAATGCAGATTGCCCAGCAAGTGCTACCAGAAGTACAACAGCCACCTACACGAGGGACCATAGGTCTTGGCCAGCTACTAGAGAGATCTGCAGGTGTGTGAGAGATCTGCTAGCAACCTTTGAGCCTCATTAGCAAGATGAGACTGTTTGCATCGTTCGTGTTTATGAGCACTTTATGTGTGGTTGTGGTGCCCATGTTGGTCTGTCGATCAACACTGTCTGCATCGTGCAGGTATGCATGTGTGCACGTGTGCGGGATGACATGCTTAGCTTCACTACTGGCTGGACCTGTGAACAGAAAACCACAGCAGCTGGCAGGTGACCTGAGGCCTTGCAAACTCACTATGAAGCTTATGGCCTGTTATGAACAATGATACCAGGCCCTGAGTTACAACTTCTGGTACAAAATGGTATTGAAAAGCAAAGTAAAGACGTGTTAATTCAATTTAAACAACTACAGGAAATTTAGAATGGCAAACATATAATACTGCTTTGGAATTTGGTCTTGCATTATTTACCGTTTTCCAAATTAATCTACACAAGCACAACTGCGTGTTCTCAGCCATAGCCTATATCTTTACAGTCTTCATAGATGTTTTTGGAATCAGATTGTCACATTCTATGCAGAAAGAACGTAGTATCATAATGTGATAATAATTTGGCAAAGCGATAGCACATCTGTTCAGAAAGGCATTTCCTTTTTGGACAGAAAATACAACTTTTTTTTTAAATACATTTAAATTTTAGAATATTTACCAATGTGCTCAAACTAATCTTAGAAATACATTAGAAACACTAGACGGTATCTAGGGAAAAAGAAAAATCTTTCTTATGTCATACCTTCAGCCAGTTTTCACTTTGGTTTATTAGATTAAAACTGACCCCTGTGCAAAACACAGAGGAAATAGGATATTCTCCACTCCAGGACTGTTTGTGACTCATAATTAGTGTGTCAAATTCCAGTGTAACTGTTAATAGACCCCTCCTCTGTAATCAGATTTCCCTATGGTACAGAAACCTCCAATTTATTCTGCTTATGCTATCGCCTTTAAATCCTAATTAATATTTAGATTCACATTTAATTGAATTCAGTAATGGCTGTCTATATGTTAATTTGTTTGTAGTTGCAGGCCATCTGTTGTGGTGTAGGAGATTCCCATTTGTATTTAATAATTTACAAACAAGTGGACTTTCTTTTACCTTTAATTGCACTCCTTTCCATTTCTTTGTTTAAGCTTATAAAATCTGAACTGGAATGAAGTGACTGAGGTACAACTTTAATTTCCTACACAGTAAGTGCATACTTCCATAATATTCAAATAAAAAGAATAATTTACATAGGAAGATCAATCTCCTTGTTATTTTTCAAATTATTACATTACAAATGCTCTCTTTGCATTGTACAGTTTACTGCCAATTTTTGATCTAGATTACATGAGTTCCATGGGCTTTTATAGCTTTAACAAATGTTTTAATGAAAACATTTCAAAACAATTAAACTGGAGTATCCTAATTTCTTAATGAGGACGGACTTTTTATTTTTTGGGTTATCACCAGTAACACATCTTTACATCTTTACTTATGTAAGTTATAGTGTTCACTCATACTTTACGTGTTCTCTCCTTCCTTAAATTTCTATACATTTATCTCTTAAATGAAGAAACTTTGGGATGACAAGGCAACCGTGGGAAAAGTAAACACAGCTTCAACTTCAGGTTCACTGAGCCAGTATTAGCTATGGTGCAGATAGTACATGAAGTGCTTTATGAAAAATATAGAGGAAAACATAACTCAAGATCTATGTTTATCTTCATAGGACCTAAGCCCTAATTTACTTCACCTTGCTTCTATTCCATATTGCGGTATTACCTACCACCTCTGGGTGTGCACTCTGCCTGGTTAGATATCCATGGAACATAAGAAATGGGAACACAATATTCACTAAATTCAGGTATGTGGTTGGGCAGGAATTACCAAATACCATGAACAGGTGCTGGTCCAAAAGATAAGTAACCGAGACCTGAGAGTGTGCTAAAAAGTGGGTAGGTGCATCCTAAGGAAGGAACTATTCCTTCATTCTTAAATGGGATCAGTCACTTTCGAGGAGTTCCAATCTCTCCTTCTCTGGAGTATGAAGGTAACTCTGGGTAAATAAAGGTAAAAGATCCTATCTTATTTAAGCACCTGAAGTGAGATGGGTGTAATTTTGACCTAAAATGGTTCTTTATTTGTTTCCCATTATCTCTTGGACTCATTCATTTTAAATGTGCAATTTTAAATGATCCACAAAGACTTTAAATGCTGAGGGATGTTTTTTAGTATCTTATATACTGCCCTTCACAACTGATCCTAGATTTAATTTGAGCCTCCCGGACACTTCTATCATGTAAATAAAAAATAATGATAATAACTGTGACTCAAGGATGGGCAGTTATTAGAACAACAGTACATGAAGCTTAAAAGGACAAAATGGTCAGGGGGATCGCTTTCGTTACCAGATCTTCTGCTTACATCCATGAAGCAATATGGTCTTTCTGCAGTAGAGAACCTGGCTCTTTATTTTAAAGTTGTAAATTATTTTAAATCACTGTCACGGTTGAACACCGGCTGACAACCAAGCACCACGCAGCTGCTTGCTCACTTCCCCTCACCCAGAGGGATGGGGAGGAGAATCTGAAAAGAATGTAAAAGGTAAGGGCTGAGATAAGAACAATTTAATAGGTAAAGCAGAAGCAAAGCAAGGAATTCATCCCCACTTCCCATGGGCAGGCAGGTGTTCGGCCATCCACAGGAAAGCCAGGCTCCATCACATGTAATGGTTACTCAGGAGGACAAAGGCCATAGTGCCGAATGTCCCCCCGCCACCTTCTCCCCTTAGTTTATATACTCAGCATGACATCATATGGTATGGAATACCTCTTTGGCTAGTTCTGGTCACCTGTTCTGGCTGTGTCCACTCCCAATTTCCTGTGCCACTCCAGCCCTCTCGCTGGCAGGGCCCAAGGAACCGAAAAATCCTTGATTTAGTATAAACATCTCACCCAGCAACAACCAAAATCACCCGTGTCCTATCAACATTGTTCTCACATCAGAGCCAAAACACAGCACTGTACTAGCTACTAAGAAGAAAATCAACTCTATCCCAGCTGAAACCAGGACAATCATACAATATATTTTAAGGAATGTGCTGGAAAAGGTGAACATATATGTTTTTCCTGAAATTATATTCTTTTATTTTTTGTCTAATACCAGATCACTCATGGACCCTTCAAAATCAATACAGAGGAACACAGCCATCTAGAAAAAAAACCAAACCAAACCAAACAAACAAAATAAAAACAACAAAAAAACCCCAAACCAACAAAAGGCATGTCCTTGTCCTCAGTCTTGTATTCGCAATATTAAAATATTTAATCAACTTCTTTTCTTTCACAAATTTTAAGGTAAAATAAAATGTCTTTTTAATTAGAAATCTCACCTTTATCTTTATTTTTATGTATATCTTTAAGTTATTTAATAGGATAAAATGACTTGGTATTTGTATTTTACCTCATTTTAATTTAATGCCTCTTATGATAATTTATTTGTGAGGTTTAATTATTTTGTTTTGTATATGATACACCTTGATCATCAATAGAGGATAGGCACCACAGAAAAAAAAACAGAAAAGAAATTAAATATGTTCTTTTCTTGCACATTTCAGTGGCACTTCATAAGCTTCAGGAGGTGATGGCAAAGAAACCTAACCTTGAAGAAGATATCACAGCAAGAATGAGAAAGATAAGAACATGGTGTGGGATAGATGCTCACCTAACACATCCACTGACCTTGCACCTGTGTCTCAGTTGCTACGGCAGACTTGGTTTTGACTTAATGTGCTAGTTTGTTTTCTAGTCAATGGAAAGATGTAAGTGATTTTGAGGTCTCCAAAGATCTGTCCGTTAAATAGAAAGCACCCTAGAAACATTTATAGGTTTATATAGTATAGTATAGCCTCTTTCTGTTGGCTAGAGTTTCATTACGTGCATTGTCCTACACTCCAGCCCCAGCAGACCCAAACAGCTATTTGGCCTCAATGTGATCTTTCTGTTATTCCTCTTCCACATCCACACTCGTCAGAGAAAGTACTCTGTCCATGGGCAAATCCAAGTGGTGAATGGCAGCAGCCCTTAAGTGTTGTGTAACTAGAAGGGCTACTTCAGCATCATCTAAACTACAAATAAAAGTTCACTGTCTATAATGATGGTGACCAGCCACAGTGATAAAACAAATAATGGCAAGATGTACTACAAGATTACAGCATGATAAGAGACAGAAACGATTTCATGATTAGCTTAGCCAAGGAACTTGACAGAATGAACAAAACAATGCACGTTGTAGATAAGATATATTCTGGCATCAACATTTCTCATCATATTACACCCAGTGAAGCTGACAGACAAGGTTCTAAATTTGCTTAATGGAAGTATTATTTATATTCCATATGATTAAGTTCTGTAAATCGCTTCAAAAATCTACCATGGAATGAAAATCCTAATGAGAGTAAAAGTAAATGGATGTTTGTGCAAGTCGCAAAAACACCTACAGTGACATTTGATAGGAGACCCCACAATATGCTTGCACAGACATAGAAGAGATCATAATTTTATATTATGTGAGAGGATAAAACCTTAATTTATCCAGAAGAGACACTGGAAATGTAAGAGCACAAAGAAAGGTCAGGCTCTTACTCCATTGTGCGTTATGCTATGTCTGCTCTTCTCATGGGGGGGAAACCAGAGATGTCCCAAGCCTGGAGCATTAGACACGGCACAGAGCCCTACTTAGTCTTCATCTTACTTCTTCTGTGCCATTACATAAGCATTGTGTCTGTCTCATTGGACTTCCCTATCACCTAAGCTAGCTATATTACAATTAAAATTTTTCATTTATTTAATACATTATTTTACTTGTATCTAAATTTCTTTTACATCTGTTTTATGTTGGTGGTGAAATCATATATCTTCAAGGTACTGGGCATAAGGTAACATCAATTGGAAAGATTAGGAATTATTAAATTATTAATTAATTATTAATCATGAAAGGATTATTTTTTTTTTGCTTTACTTTGAACATTGATGTTCAGTCATTCTCTGAGACAGGTTGAAGACCTAGATATGAACTTACTGTGAATTCCTTATGCTTAATCATTCAGCACTGAAACCAGTAGGAAGGTTTCCCACAGACTTCACAGGGGAATATGGTCATGCCATCTAAATGCTGTGTATGCTCATTATTCATAAAACACAAATTTAAGCACTTCTATGAATGTTAAAACTTAACTAAATTTTACCTGAGTATTAAAACTGTCTTTGTAAGCATTTAAAGGTAAATTTGTGAAAAGCAATAATCTAGTCAAAAATAAATTGCTGTTTTCTTTGAATCTTTCTAGAACAGTCATCTTTCAGAGCATTAATTTTTCCATGAGACTGAAAATTAATTTTAATCTTCTGATAACAAACATCAGCTAATACTTGCCAAATCATTGTATTCAGAAGATTGCTGGATATTCTATGAGTAAACACCTGCATAATTTAGCACTGCTTTTCATGTAATTGATGCTTCTGAAAATTTCAAATTATGCTTATGTTCATGCTAGCGTTTGTAGCCACTTTCCTTACAAAAGAAGGAGGAAAGGGGGAAGATCAGTTACTGATTATTATTTTATTTTGTTTCCTCAGGGAATGCAAACTTCTCCGTCTGATTAGCCCATTATCTTAACTTACTTTAGAGGTAGCCTCTTGCCTGCCTGACTAGCACAGCTAAGCCCTTTAGTGAGCTCTTCCTTACCGCTAATCTGAGGCTCAGCGCCAGCTTCTCTGTAGCTGGCAGGAGCAGGATGTGATGGCAGTCTCTTAATGCTTTGTGTCAATAGGATAAACAGCATGCTCATCTTGAAAGCTTTATCAGATTAACCCTGGTGTAGTAGCTTCAGTAAGATATATTAATATCTCTGCATGACCAGCTGTACCTAGTAAATACTAAGTTATCTCAATTTTTTTCCATTCCCATACAGATGTATGTTGATTGGTATACAGACAGAAATCAGATATGAAAGTAAATTGCACTATGCTTGTTCCCAATATTATTTTTCCCTACACAAAATTTGATAGTAGATAAAAATAAATGTATCAGTTAAAATAGTAATTAAGCCTCAGATCCATACAGAGATCATTTTGGGTTCATTGGCAATGTCATGCATAGGAGACGTTTCAGAACTGTGCTCTAGCTGCAGTTGCTGTGCATATATATAAAGATGTCACATTAGTAAAGTATATGGGATAGAGTTTCAGCTGGTGTAAATAGAGGATGACAGTGAATTCAATTCCACTGATTTACACCAGCAAAGATTCTGACCTGATGTGCTACAAAGCCTTTATGAAAATAAAGTCTTCCACAAAAAAATGCTGTTGTGATACAGCTTAATGTACTTTACAGCCAGCTTAATTTCACCAAGATTTCACATAACTTTTTGGACACTGTTTAGGCTAAATGAATCAAGGTGTCTGATTAGAACTTGGTCTAATACTGTGTTTGGTCATATAGCAGCACAATACAAGCTAGCCTTTAGTCATAGTCAACAGAGAGATAGGTACCATCTGTCTCTGTCTATATTAAAATGGAATAAATCAATTTATGAAAAACATGTATTTCCTTCATTTCACTGAATTTAAAGGCTTACACTAAAAATCTAATTTTGATGCCTCAATTTATATTACATGTATCTTGTTAATGTGGCAAAACGTTAACACCATACAATGTACATACGTTGTACTTTATATGATAAATGAATCTACATACACTTAACCATGGATGTGTACATGCTGTTAAGTACATTGCTGAAGGCTGATATTCAGTAGATTGCAAGGTAACTAGCAAGGTAACTATCAGAGATGTCACAAACATATTCAGGGAAAAACAATATTTATGCATACTCCACTATCTGAGTAATGAATCTGTCATGTTTCTATTATTTTTACTTCTTATGCTCCTTATATTCAGTGCTGAGAAACCAATCTTTACACGTTAGTGGTTTTAAATGTGTGCCTAGATTGGCACCCAGATATTGAGTTGTTCAAAACAGTTATTTACACAATACTTCAGATTAGCTCCAGTCTCTTCTTACATCACTTTTACCTCTTCAGGGGTCTTTTCCGGCACAAAATCAACATTCCAACAGATGGACAATGAAATTTTTGTCTTGTAAATATAGCCTTTTATCTTTCAACTAACACACTGAAAATCATTATCAGAACTGATCCTGCTTTTCCTCGCATCTTGCGCATACTGAAGACAGAGGTAGCAACACTTACTAAAAAGACAGAAGCCTATGCAATTGTTTTATGTGCAGTGAAGCATACAGCCATTAAGTCTCCTCTATAAGTCACACTTGTGGTGCGCAGGGCCTACTTAACAGTACTATAGGAAGTATTTTTTAGAAACTGACATAAGGTTTGGAATTTATATTATGGCATTGAACATTTGATACTGTGCAATCTTTGAAGAAAGATCTCTCTCCTTGAGACATCCCTTGCACGTGCTGTTTACTGAAGAAGGAAGAATAGTCACAGTTCTCTTAGCGTTCATTGTCGCTTGACTATTATGAAGGTGAGAAAATTCATGGGGAAACTACTTTTTCATTGTATAAAACCTGGTCTTACAATTTTCTTTGGTTGAAAATAAGTGAATTATTTATTTTTTACTTAGAGATGAGCCAAGGACATTGCAGTGCTTTTTTCCAAGGATTTCTGTAAGAACTTACTACTTTCCCTGACCTCTTGTTGAAAACTAAGGAAGTTCTAATAAAGTTGAGACCTACTTCTTTCCCCAAAGATCTTTATAAAGATGTTCTTCAATCTTTGCACATCTTTCATCAGTTGTCTAGTCATACTGGTCAAAAGCAGAGGAAATCTATGTCCTGTTATCATTCTAATTCCTTTTTCTTTATACCTGACTATAGGTATACAGGTATATATATAGGCCTACCATGCCAGATAATTAAACTTGTATTTGTTACTCTCTTTCAAAATAAGGAAACACTATCAGAATGCTGGAAATTGGCATCTCACTTCAGCACATGAACAGCCAAAATGTTGATTTAATCGCTGACTAGACAAAATCTTCTAAATAGATGTTTCATATCTGCCAGGTTTTCATTTGATTTGAGGTCATCATCTGAACTGCACGCACTGATGTTTCTTCATGTTTCTTAGAGAAAGTACAGATACCATTGATGGATATATGCAGCGAGTATATACAGGCTGTTAGAAGGGTTCCTTTAAGTGTCCTGCACTTGGGTCATAACAACTCCATGCAATGCTATAGACTTGGGGCAGAGTGGCTGGGAAGCTGCCTGACAGAAAAGGACCTGAAGGTGCTGGTTAATGGCCAGTTGAACATGAGCCAGCAGTGTGCCCAGGTGGCCCAGAAGGCCAACAGCATCCAGGTTTGTATCAGAGATAGTGTGGCCAGCAGGACCAGGGAAGAGATTGTCTCCTGTACTGGGCACTGGTGATGCCGCACCTCAAACCCTGTGTTCAGCTCTGGGCCCCTCACTGCAAGAGGGAGCAGAGGGGCTGCAGCGTGTCCAGAGACGGGCAGCGGGGCTGGGGAAGGGTCTGGAGCACAAGTCTTGTGAGGAGCGGCTGAGGGAACTGGGGTTGTTTAGCCTGAAAAAAGGAGACTCAGGGGGACCTTACTACTCTGTACTGATACCTGAAAGGAGGTTGTAGCGAGGTGAGTTTCAGTTTCTTTTCCCAAGTAAGAAGCGATAGGATGAGAGGAAACAGCCTCAGGTTGTTGCCAGGGAGGTTTAGATTGGATATTAGAAAAAAATTCTTCACTGAAAAGGGCTGTCAAGCATTGGAACAGGCTGCCCAGGGAAGTGATTGAGTCACCAACCCTGGAGGTATTTAAAAGACATGTAGACATATAATTTAGGAACATGGTTTAGTGGTGGACTTGGTAATGTTAGGTTTATGGTTGGATGTGATGTTCTTAAGGGTCTTTTCCTACAGTTCTATGATTCCATGTTTCTCATTTTGCATTTCCAGGGTCAAGGCCAGAAGGATGTTTCAAGCACAGTACCTATGTAACAATATAATACACAGCTATGTAGCCACATGTGAACTTTCCTACTTTCTCCATAGGCAAGATACAAATAATTTCAAGCAATATCTGGATTAAATAATTGTCATGTTAAATACTCTGCCTGAGGATCAGAAAAAAAAAAAAGTAATTCTCTGTGCTGACCAAAGTATTCTATAATCCTAGGAGTACTGCAGATTCAAGACACCAAGTATTAGGTTGCAGATCTTCCATGAGGCTTCAGGTTGTTAATGATTACATAATAGATTACATAATTACACATGACAGTGTAGTAGGGATTCACAATCAGAATCTATATATCCAAAGAAGGTATGTAGAAAAATTCAGATGTCTGTCAAGAGGCACAGGTGTTACATTGACATGAATAAAGTAAACAACCCTAGTCTCGGCCTCCAGCACTGCACGTAATCATTTATCTTGTCTGTTGGATCTGGCATATTTCCAACCTGCACCGATTGGCACTCTCCAAGACATTGTTCAGCCATAACCCAGACACTGTTTCCAACAGGTAGTATAATTGAGGCCATTCTTAGCAAATTCTATGTTATTGTATATTTTTCTCAAGGTCAGAAAGTAGACTCAAGCCCATTTTATTTACAAGCGCAGTCCGCATAGCACAGTATAGCAGCCAACACAATGAGCAATGGGATATCTACATCAATTAGTAAGGAGCACTGAGAGAAGAAGAAGTTAATTTTCCTAAATTCAGTCCCCACTGAAGTGAATTTTGGGACAGGGTTTGTTCAGAAAAAAACCACATTAACACATTTTCATAACTTTGTTCTTACTAGTGACTATTTTATTTTCCTAATTCCTGGTAGTACTGCCCACAAAGACATCTAAAAATAAGTACTCTAAAGTGAAATAACATTTTGGAGCTTGATTGATCAAGCAATATTTCAGGAGAGAAGAGTTAGAAATATCACTTTCAAAGTAAAAGGAGAAAGCTAAAGTTATAGATAACTTTATGTAAAGTCATATACAGTTTTCCGCTTGCATTACTTTATGCATATGTGAGAAACATAAGAATTAATTCATTTACTCCTTAAGGATGATAGAATTTGGAAGTTTCTCTGATTTCTGACATATCATTTGTTGCAGCAGCAGTCAGAACACAGCCATTACACAAAAATACACTGCGGAAAGAAGGAAGGAGAGATTGAGGCAGTTGTTATGCATGTGAATTCCTAATGACATTCTCCAAAGTGAACTACATTGTCAAGATCTGAGAAATGAAAACTCTACCACTAATTCCCAAACATAAAGAAAATGCTTCTATTCAGATGTCCCTTTCCAAATTTTATTTCTCCCTGAAACCTGCTACAAAGACCTCAAATCTGAATAGAGGTGAATATTCCTTGAAATTGTCACCCTGTGTTAGTTCTCTGTTATGCTACATAATAGCATTACATTTCATCCTTCTCTTTGAAGTACTTATGAGACAACAATGTTATGGCAACAAGTAACAGGAATTATCCAGTTGATTAATAAAGATAAGCAAGCTATACTCTAAACATGGTCCTCACAAACGTTACTGCATTTTAATCTGTGTCATCTCCTTGTTCTGTGGTTCAGCACATCATGTTGTACACTATATGCTTTTCAGTCTGTACAAATGACAACTCAGGTCTCCCCCCCTTTGGTAGTGGTAATGTAATTACATAAAAGAGCTAAAAAATAAGGTGACTTTTGCACTATGAATAGAAAACATGTAAGTTTAAATTTCTCAACCATTCTGCATTATGCCACTATGTTCAGCATAACTGTGGAGCACAATGGGTGGTACTTATGAAGGATGATGGATATGACACTGTTTTGACTAGGCTGATTTTCTTTATGTTCTTAACAGAACAGAAGTCATACAAAGAATTCATTTTTATATGCTCAGAATAATTTTTGAGCTTCAGAGTTTGATATAAGGTTTTCAAAGTCTGGAACAACTAAGTCAACAAACTTCAGAAGAAGCTAAACAACTTTAAGGAACAATATTTCATAGAAAAACATTTACATGTAAAGATATAAATGTACTGTTTTCCACTATCATGTCAATTTCCATTAATTATGTGAAAGTATATATTCATATGATTTATTTCCTCTTTATTCTCATGAGGTAAAAACAGTCCTCTAAAGTACTCATCTGTACATTCTGGATAGACAGATGTATACACATAAACATAGAGATACATATAGTATTCGGTTTATTATGTAATACATACCTGCAAAAGGATGAAGTCATATTACAATGACATTACATTAACTGATGTTTAGTTACATTAAATTGATAAAATTTATCTTGGAAGGGACCTCTAGAGGTCACTCAGTCCAACAGTCTACTCAAAGCAAGGCCAGTTGGGTAAGGTTGATCAGGGCAGTATCCAGCCAAGGTTGGATTGTGACCAGGGACATAGATTCCACAACCTCTCAAGGTACCTTGTTGAAATATTTGACCACCCTCTCTGTAGAAACATTTTCCTACATGGGGACTACAGAAGGGGAGATTAAGAATAGTGCTGCAAGTAGGTAGAAAGGTACTGTTACATTTACTAAACAAAGAGACTTTTTTAAAAGCTTGAGACAATTTTTAAAAGGACCACAAATGTTTAAATTTAGATTTTAAAACTAACAGAAAAGAAAGACTTTTAAAAATATTAAATCAAAAAGAACTTAAATGCTCCAGCACTGAAGGAGATACACGACATGGCAAATCTGAAAACATGTTTTCTTAACAAAACATCACATATCCCACAAGAAAGTATAGAGCAATAAGTGCATTTTTTGGTCACCATCTAGGTAATCAAAGGGTGGAAAGCCTTCAATGAGAACTGAGTAGAAAAAGGGGAAATGTGAAATTACCATCTTGTCTCATTGACTCGATGAAAATGATGAAGAGTCTCACCAGGAAGTTGAGAACTTAAGAAAAAAAATCTTTCCCTTAATTTATAAAATTACTCTGAAAATCTGCTATTTCCTCACTCTCAGTCACTTCTTTAACCAGAATGCTCAGAAACTAATATATTTTTCAGGCTACAGATTCATCCAGGGTGTGCAACTTTCATTACTTTGCAAAAACACCTAAGTTTTGAGCTGTTATGTTTTGTCTCTGAAAAATTAATGATCATTTAGATTTACCCATCAAATCTGAGCATAGCTAGCACCTTCAATGAAAGTGAGGAATATGTTATGTGTCTGTCTGTAACTGTGACTAATTCTAAAGTGAGTGGGTCTACTGAAGCCATTTTATCCATTAATACTGACTGTACTAGCTCAATATAGCTACTGAAAATGCCAGAAACTTGAGAAATATGTGAATTTCCTCCTGAGAAGTACCTGACTACTTCATTAATAGAATTGACTTTTTCCATTTCTCCACTGTGTACATGTTGTAATCTGGGAAGTCAGAGGCTTGATCACTAAGCTACAGAAAGACAAAATTTCTGTAGATGTTTGACATTTCTCTACTTAGACAATGATCCCTCCAAAACTATTTATCAGGTGGGGAGCTCCCAGAGAAACTTTGTAAGGGATGGAGATTAGTACTGAGGTGACACTCCACCCCCCAGCCCTTAGACCCAGACTTGTCATCCTGCTCACCTGCAATGGCTTTTCTTAAGTAAATTAATTGATTCCAAAAGTTCAAACCCAAGGGAATAGCCACAGCACTTGAGAGATGCGCCAGTAAATGCACTGGTAAATAGACAAAAATATAGTATATTCATCCTTTATGCTCCTCTCCTTTTCATTGCTTTGAGAGTCAGCCTTTGTTCTTCTGTTATTACAAAATGGCAGTTTTTCTTGAAAGCAAGCCTATCCACCAGGAACAATCTAAGGTTGCCTGCCATTTCAGATATACTGTTTTAATGATGTTTTCCCTCAGAGTAAGGAGCTGGCTACTCAGTGAGCAGTACCATTGTGTTTGTGTCAAGTTCAGGCAGAGAACACTGTTAAATGTGAAACTGGCTGACTGACAGGACATCTGGCACACCAAAATTACAACAGTTTCTTTTGCAGTAAGTGGGACACAGCAAAAAGCATTGTGCATTGCTAAGGAGGCCATATGGTCCGATTGCCTTAAAACACCACGCCAAGTATTTTGGCATGTCTGTGCATGCACATGGCTTAATTTAACTGTAACATTTGGGCACTTTTTTTCACACATCTCTTCTGTGTCCAATATAATTGAACCATCTCCCTGTGTATGTATCTTCTTCTGACTCTTTAAAATAGTCATGGAGCTTACCGGTCTTCCTGTGTGCAAGTCTAGACTTCCTGATGATCCCTGCCACCTGTTGCTCTTTCATCAATTGAAATAAGTCTAATACTAAACATAACTCTTGTCTGTGTGAGCCAATGCTATTCAAATTAAATGAGACCTCCTCATTATATATACAATTTAACTATTAGACATGAAGTCTGAAGGCTGCATCTTTCTGTCATCCTTACCCAGGCAGAACAAAAGGTGCTGTGATGTGCTCCTGTATGTATATAACCTGGAGCTATACATGTCCCCAACGGAACACCCACGTGCAATGTTCAGAGTTTGATCCTACACCAGTCACGCTTCATGAGCATACATATTGCTTTATAATAGTCCTTCTTTTCAGCAGCATTTAAATCATCAGCAGAAATGTCTTGGCTACAAGCGTTCACAGAAATTTTTTTGCTTCAGAAGTTACAAGACAGAAAAAGGAACAGAGGGAGGGTCTGAAAGGAAGCTGAAACTCTCACAGAAATGTCCTAAAGAGGCATTGTTATGCCCAGAACAATGAATCCGTTCTTATGCGTACACAAAAGACCAAAAGTCCAACACAAACGAGTCACAGTAAGGCCAAGAAAGCTGACCTTTTCTCTTTGTCACATGTTCCTACAGCCCAGGTCAGGAAGGTTTTACATGCCTGTATGCCACTTTACTGGTGGGTGAGGATACACTCTCAAACCTCAAGATGTTACAAATTGCTCCCAACAAAGAGAATACTTGGGAGGCATGTCGGTTTTTAAAAATGACACCCAAAAAATTGAGTTCATTAAATAATTTTGAAAGCACATAATTTTTAAAATCTGAAATTTTAGGTGTGCTCTGCTTGAAGAAGTTCCCTCTTATTATATAAGAAGCAGCAAGGGAGGTTTTCACTATACCTTCCAAATATCAGGGTGGCAAAATTTAAGCCTAAAACACTGGAGCAGTTTTTCAATTCATTTCATATTGCACTCTCATCCATCTCTAAGTAATACTGTTTTGCCATTCTCTCTGCTTTCTATTTCATTTTTCATCCTGGCTTTGTTTATTTGTTTTCCAGCTGGTTCTTTTTTCTCCTTTCTGCTTCATTATCCATAGCACCCTTAAGTGCAGCATAGAAAGCAGAATTTGAGTCTAATTTTCAAACCCATTGTGGGAAAGTAATTAAGCAAAATATGTTTCTACATTCCTAACAGTATAACTCTACAAACATTAGCAACACACTGATATTGGAGAGTGGTACTTACATATAATGGGAGAAAGCAAATTTTATCACAAAAACCTTGTGTCTGAAGCACAAGACTAGCAGTGTCAGACCTTAAGGGCAAGTCAAGCTTCAAAGAGCACAAGCAGAATTGATCAATACTGTAGCTACACTCCTTTGGAAAGTTTTCTTTATCCTCTAAGTTTATAGTGAGTGGGTAACCCAGAGAGGTTACTGGAAGCAGGAAAAAAATGTGGGCAGCATTTCCACGAGAGTGCTACACTTTTATCAATAGTGTACAGGATATTATATGTTTGTTTGTTCTTATAGTGAAAATTCTTTGACAATATGTGAAAAAGAATGGAAATAGAAACAAAACTTTTTGGAATTAGGTGTGGAAAGGGTATTTTCTGTGTCATAAAAGTTCTAGTTATCTTCTATCTTCTGTAATGAAATAAAAAAATCCTGTTCTACAGACCCATGTCAGATTCCTTTTCAAGACTGGTAGGGTTTATTTCTTCCTGTTATTCTTTTGGTAAGTCACATTCCTCCAAAAGGTATGCACTTCTGATTTGCAGCCCATAATTATTCCTGGTTCATACTTGTACATCTGTTCATGTGTCAACATCTTTTTCAGGTGGTATACCTCCTTTGCTTCCCTGGAGTTTGCCTACCTGATGTATTTATATACAGAAATCCTCTTTACTGTCACTCTTTAAGCTAAACAAGCCATGATCTTTTAACCTTTTTTTAAGAACTGCAAGCAATGGTTCTGCTAGCAATATTTCAGCACTGGTAGTACTGGTATTTTTGGTACTTACCAAGAAATATTTGTTTTTCAAAAGAAACTGAAACCTGAAAATCCAGACAAGGCAAGTTCATTACTGACAACCTTTTTAAACCTTCAGATCTATTACTTCAAACTGCTACAGTTTAGATATCAATTTCTTTTAATTTTAGGAAAAAAAATTGGCCATTGTGGTAGTTTATCTTTATATATATACATATATTATTTATATATGCATATACATAAAACTCATGTGTTCAATTACATATACATAGGCAATTGTATAAATATACACAGCTATATGTGTATGTATATATATGCACAGATACATACATACACATATATATAAACTCTCTCATTTAATTTTCATGTTGTAATCCATGTGGAATGACTAGCAAGGACTTGTCAAAAAGGTCAGTGCCCATGTGCTGCTTGACAGCAAGGGTCAAAGCAAAATATCACGTTGCAGCTTCTCAAGGATGGCTTCTGCCAAGAAAAGGGGATGTGTTTTTTATATAAAAACAATCTGGGGAGATTAAGCAGCTGAAAAGTCATGTAGGTTACTCCAGTCCACACTAGAAGGAGATATCCAATACAGTTACCAAGCTAAAGGTCCTTAAACTGTTAACCAGTCTTAGATTTTAGTTTAAATAATAAAGAATGAGAGCACTGAGCACACCATCATAGTGAAATGTTAGGGATCCTTTACTGCAGAGTATTCCTGCTGTCTACATTAACTATCATTCTCTTAGAGGTTGTCTGTAGTATTGTGGGAGCAAAGTTCATCATGAGTAAACTTTATGAACTTCTACAAGCATCCAAGTATTTGTAGAATGCTTATGAAACTCCTCCAGTAAAGAGATGATGTTTGAAAGCATATATGCTATGCATATTTTCATGTATATATGTCTTTATACCTGTCTACACTCATATATAGAGTTGCTGGGCATATTTGTGGCAAAAAATAACTTTATGACACCCTGCTTATATAAACTTGGGAACAGCTCTGATTTTTATAAGTGTGTTGCATGCAGATATTTGACAAGTAGTTTACATGAAAGATTTTGGATTGTGGCCTTTTGGAAAATTCATTGCTATTTATTCATACAATATTTTAACTCCTACAATTGATTGACTTCCACTTCATAGAAGTGCATCATTTCTGTGCAAAAGTTCTGTGTAAATACATGCTCATGGCAATCCTTTGATGGTTGCTCTACAGAAAAAATAAAAAGGGCTGTTCAAATATTTGTGCAAGTATTTCTGGAAAGAGTTCTGCCATAATTATTCTTTAATTCTGGTGACAGAACCTCTCCTATCCAGGAACATTCTTTGAAACCAAATTTAAGACACAAATTTGAAGAGTGGGATCACAAATTGTGCAGAAGAATTAGGCTCATTTTATTTTTGCAATACTGACATTCCATGAGCATAACCACCTATTAGCCAAGCAGGTCCATGGACATTTCAATGTCTTTAGAAATATTACTTTTTTTCTACCAGAAAATTTAGCCTGTTTTTTCATACTGTTGTAACACTACTAGTCTTATTTCTGGTCTAGTTTTTCCAGATTTCTTTGCTGAGCAGTAGGGAAGAGAGAAGCATTTGTACCACATGGCACAGAGGAGATGTACTGTTTGCCTAAGTTAATATTTCCTATCCTTTCTAACCTTTCTCTGCACAGCATAGTGTATCAATTTGACTATTTCAATAGCATTACAATATATAGCTCCTCTACTGCTAAAGGGTTCTGTTGTAAAAGCTGAGATTATGCATTGCAGCATCTTTTTATAAAGAGCAGCTGGCCTTCAGAACAGGGTAAAGTTGATAGAGCAGCAATCACAGCAGCATACTTTGCTGGTAAAGTTCTGCTACCAATGACAATTCTGTGTCTGAACCTGACTATACAATTAGCAGACCAATTAGCAAGACATAACTTGTCTCCATTCATATATCTATTCCTGACAGGAACATAAAACTCTGATCAGAAAATTGTCCTTTACTTTTGAAAAAAAAAAAACAACAAAAAAAACCAACCTAGAAAAACTCCCTAGGTACTAACAGGCAGCTTGTTGGCTGACTTTAGCAGGAGGAAAGCCTACATTTAATCAGTTCTGCCCTCATTACTGCATTCACTGGAAATTATTATAGTTGGCTGCAGGGGACAGGAGAATCATTTGTCCAGCCAAGAAAAGAAATTAAGCACTGAAACCCCAAAATTATAACATTGCAATATGATTATATGGGAAGATTAACCATCTCAAAAATAGGACAGAAAATTTAGTGGGACTGAAAAGAAGCAAAACAAAACACAAAGGAGTATAAGAAATACTGGGGGTTTATGTACCATTTTCCAGTTCTGAGACAAAATCCTTTGTAGAAATACCTATTATGAACTTGCTTGTATATTTTCTTATAATTCTCCATATGCTTTATATTCCTTTATGTTAACATTTACACACACTGTTTAGCACTCTATTAGATAAGGCATTTACAAAACAGATATTGTTTGTACCACTTTTCAACAAGCTGAAATGCCTGAAGCACTGCACTCCAATCGGCAGATACATAATAGTGTATTTTAATTTTTACCTGAAATAGATAACCCAAAGATTTAAAATGCCATTGGGATCAATCTATTGTTGAAATGTGCTTTTAAGATAGGACCATTTAGAAGTGTCATGCCAAATAAAGTCAAGGATTTCTAATATAATTATAATATTAAATTATAAAAGCTGTCCTCTGATTCTTTTATGTATCTTGGCAGAAACAAATAATTTCAAAGTTAAGGTTGAAACTAATTTTAAAATGTCATGCTACTACACATTCATGTTAAGATTGCTTGAAGAGTCCTTGGTTTTTAGAGACATAGATGTCTGCAAGGGCAGTGATGATAAATAAGAAAGTGCCTTAAGGGAATAAGGTGGATAATAAGATTCTTTTTAAAGGAAGTATTCATGCACTTAAGTGTGTGTGTATATATACACAAATGCAAGGTATTTGGACAATAAATAATCTAGACAAGCTAACAGTAGTGATTGCTTTGAGCTGTGAAAATCAGATTCAGGTGCCATATGCCCCAAAGTTTAGGAGTATTCAGATGTTACTTCTGGGGTCAGTTTCATCAGTAACAGCAGATGAGCTAAGTGACAGATGGCTTGAGCTAGTGATCATAATTGAGCCCAGATGAGAAAGTTCAACTCAAAATATTTCTTTAAGGAGATATTATATAGAAGAAGTAAAGGAAAGACAAAGGAGGAATGTGTTGCTAAGTTACTCTGAAGGCTACTCGGATTTTTTCTTTGCAACAAACACAGAGTTATTGAAAAAATACCTCTTATGAATCCTTTAGTCTGTTGAAACTGTTCACTTTTCCCTCTTTGTATGGTGTATATATCACCTGCTGCTCAACACCACCCAACCATTCAGTGTTAGGTAAAGGGCTGTACCTCCATGCCCATGGGATGACTCTGTACTCTGTCCTCCCAGACAAGACTAGCCACCCTGGCTACTTCTGTCTCCATGGCTGCCCATTATTAAATGTAAATGCCCCTTATTATTGTAATTAGAGTATTGCAATACTCTGAGTGGCCATCTCCAGAGCTTGCCTGCTCTTCACAGATTTGTCCATACACCATCTCAACTGACAGTCACCAGGCTGCTCATTTAATGTGCTCAGGCAGCTCACAAGTCCTGGAGAATGCAATTTGTCTTGTGGCTGCATTGACAGGCTTTTTGTCTGCAGTCCAGTCCAACTGGTGTGAAGTGCAGTACGAATCTAATCGGGGATGAGTATATTTTCCTGGAATTTTTCTTCAGCTGAGCCAGCGCCAAGACTTTTGCCAACATGTTCTGATGCCACTGCATTTACACACAGCCCTGTGCACAGATGATCAATCATCAACATAGCGTCAGTGAAGCTGTGCTAAGGATATGCACTTGCAGTCAGTCACCATGAGTTTGCTCAACTAGGCTCTCTGTTCCCAAGTCTATTGGACCATTCCGCTCTGGCTAGCTCTCTTGACAGTGATCTCTCTGTACTTGCATGATGAGCACCTAGAGCCATTCCTGATTTGGTGCTTATTTCACAGACCTTTGAGCCTACTTATCTGGAGGTCTCTTGATGGAGACATATTTGCCTACTTATTTCTGCAAGATTTGTCTACTTAGTCATTTCTCTATAGGAGTAAGCTGATTCTTCTCATATGAATTTATTGTAGGATTTCTTTCTGACCAAGTCATGATATCAGGGAATACTCATTACTGTTTCAATGCAAAGCCCTCTGCCTTAGCTTTTTAGGCAATCCAAGATTCTTCTCATGAAAAATCCCTTCCCTGCCCCTACCTTACCTCTAGTTAAGATATCTAGTTGAGATAACTCAAAGCTTATGACCCTAAGTGCTCCCACAGGTGTCTTTGGACTAGATTTATTTTACATACTTGATTAAGATTCCTTATTATCTGTTCATAAGACACCCAAGATAATTAGAAGTTTTCCACAGGCTGCAGCAGTTGTGCTCTCGCAGTGTGATGCTGAAGCTGTAAGCTTTAGGCACAGAGTGTAGCAGAAGGATATAAAATCTGCTGAAATACTGCAGGAGCATCAGCCTAAGCACTGCCAGTATGACCTCTAAGAAACCTTCTCATCCCATCCATTAGAGTTGTCCCTGGAGCTACCTAACCACTCCCAGGGTTAGTCTAGTGTGAGGCTTTTCCATCCACCCCAGATGGGAACCCAGGAGTGATTCTGCAGACATGCAGAATTAACAGTTTGGACTAGTCCTGTTGCACATCAAGGTCCTGTTCTCCAAGCTGAGTGCCAGCCTGTGCATACTCTGTAATGGGCTGCAAAACCACAGCTGAAATCTGTAATGCATGAAGAACCCAGGAGGGGGTCTTCTCCCTGGCACTTTTTTCCTGTTCTATTTTCCATATGTGTTTAGGTAATTATTTTAAGGACATAAACCAACACTTCATAATTACTGAAACTGTGACAGACCTCCTGATTCTGTGGTTTAAGCCTATATAAATGTCCTTGACCAATGCTTGTGGTTATTTCACCATTGTGTATTTTCACTTTGCCAGAAAAAAAATCTCAAGAAACTCACAAGCAAAGATAGTGAAAAATAAAAGGCATGATGCATAATAGCATAACTGGGTAAGGCAAATGCTCTCTGATTTCAGTGGTCTTTGAGCATCCTCTGTATATTTTGACAAATTATTATTCTAATTAATGACTTGAATGAAAAGCTAAATACAAA
Source organism: Falco naumanni (assembly GCF_017639655.2). Classification (NCBI taxonomy): domain Eukaryota; kingdom Metazoa; phylum Chordata; class Aves; order Falconiformes; family Falconidae; genus Falco; species Falco naumanni. Next base: position 84,514,111 of record NC_054058.1, on the reverse strand, counting down.
CAGGTTACACTCAAAAACAGTAAAAAAAAATGGAAGGCATTACAGACATCAGTGAAGAAAAAAAAATCAAACAAAACCAACCACAAAGTGACAAGAGAGTGAGTTTTTAATTCTAAAATGTCTGCAGGTAACCAATAGAAGTTCATTCAACCTTTGAAAATGCAAGTAATGTGTCTGAGAAAAAAATAAACTCAGATACAAGTAGAAAGAAATAGCATATTTGAAAGCCAACAAAACATAACATTCTTTAGGGAGACAATGGACAGCAAAATAGAAATTATCATGTAATCAAATATACTGAAAAAGGAAGACCAGACAGTTTGGGGCTAAATTTGCAAGTTCAAAAAAATGCCTTGTCCATGTTTCAAAATTTTTTATCTGTCATTCCTTGTCATTCTCAGGTAAAGGTGACTGTCTTGTACCATAAAGAGCAAAAGAGATTTAAAGTAACATACTTGATATATTTATGTCCAGAAGATATTTATAGATTGTAGTAACTTCAGAAAAGAATGGACAGTCTAACTCCTTGTTTCCTACACCCTGGATGTTTATAAAATAGAAGAGGTACCCAGACCTTATGTATAATATGTAGTGTTATAATACTATAATATACTATAATATAATATAATAGTGTTATAATATATAATTAAATATGCAACTTATTATAATAAATATTTCATGAAAGATGTTATAGATATGGAATAACATACAATTATGTGATTTGATATAAAATATTTTAACATATGCAATTAAAACTATATACAGTGAAACAAAATCATATATATAATTATATTTTAAAGCTGTAAAGCTGCATAATAACACCTGTGACTTCTCAGTCTAGAAAAGTACTTGATTAGTAGACTGGTTGTAATGAAGAAATTTCTCAGATTGATTTTCTCAACATTCAAGAATTTTGCTGTATCATACTATAAATATAAACAATCCATGTTTAGTGAAACACTAAGCAATTTGAGAAACCATTAAAGAGAAGGGAATTCGCCTTGTCAGCAAAAAAGTTCTATCTAGACATAATTGCTGGTCAAATTAGAAGGTAGAACAGTTAGCACATGGAAAACTTGAGACCAATACTATGTAAGTGATTGACATTTTGTTTCAATAGATATCGACTGATTTTGAGGGGTAGAAGTTAGGACACGTGACCTTAAGGAAACTGAAAACTAGAATAGGAATAATGGTGCAGAGCTCATTTTTTAATAAGACTGAGACAATGTTTAATAAAGAGACAGTGATTGCTACTCAATAGCTGTCACTTCAGAAAGTGAGATGTGGGGAATAACTTAGATGTATTTAAGCTGTTAGATGGGACAATATGCTTATGGAAATCTTTTAAAACCTGTTTGCATAGTACTATGAACTTTTGGATTAATTTCCAATACATTGTTTGGAAGTACTGCTTTTTGCCACTGTATCTACTACAGGTAACCCCAAAAGACAGCGTAGCCAGGCTCAAAATACAGCTAAACTCCCCAAGTAAGCATGATGAATGAAGGTGGTCTCCATCCCAGAGGGACCAATCCTGCCTTCACTATAGCAGTGAGTGTGTTGCAACACCCCACAAGAGACAGCGCACATGTCAGCCCCTGGAAAGAGATGCCAGACAGATGACTAACCGATGGTACAGGTCCCTGAACCACACCTACCCTGCTCTCAGCTGTCTTTTCCTACAACTGATGAAACTTGTAAGAGTAAGAAAAATCCAGAATTGAACTAGAAAAGCATCAAATCTTTCATTGAAAGATACTAGATGTTGAATATCAAATACTGAATATCAAAGTGTGGGCATGGGATGCATAGTTGGCATGATTTAGCTCATTTAGAGCTATCCAACTGACAGGCTACAGTAATGTAGTTTAATAATAAGTTTTCCACTAAAATCAATGATAGGAGACAGGGATGTATAGGACATGACTCATACAGTCTGAGAAAAATGTTCTTAGATGAAATGAATTGTGCACAGTGGAAGATCACTACTTATAAAAATTACTATAAAAGTTTAGAAAGCTAGTTTATATTAGAAACCCAAGTTTCAGCAAGTCTAAATTGAGGTAAATTATTCATATTCTGTGAATATTCCCATACTAAACAGTATTTGCTCCAGAGTATAGTAACCATATTTCATTTAAATAAAAGTTTTAATATGTATTCGTCCCTTTTGAAGCAAACAAACTACAGAGAAAAATGCAGAAATCATTTTCTGATAGGCACAGGTGGAAAACTGTGCAACAAAAACTGTTCTCATAAGTTTAATAAGGGACCTGCCACAGAGTAAAAATGTGTATTTTCACAAAAGTAGGTGTGGTTTTGCTAGAAAATCAGGTACTTTCAAGTTGTATAGCATAACTTGATGCATTACATTCAGTAGGAAGTCCCTTAAGTCTATTTTAACTAGCAATGAGATAATATAAGGATGGGGAAGAAAGGGGAGGCAGTGGAAAAACAGAAGCTGTTTTGGCAGGAAGTCAGTGTGAGAAGAGCTTCTAAAGCCAGTTCAGAAAAATAGAACAAAATGCTTGCATGACTAGTTGTATAACAAAGTGTAACCAGTTGAATGGCTTGGAAAGAGGCTTTATTTGCTAAACTGCATAAAACTGAGGTGTACAAAACAGTCAGATGTGCCTTGTAAGAAAATACAACACTAGAGATTTTACAAAGACAAGGCAAAATTACCTATCTGTAGAATGATGCTGAATGCTGAACCATGCTGGCTTTGATCCTGAAAAAGATTTAAACATGCAATTTATTTTAATTGTGCAGGTCTCCATTCTTGTTTCACATGGCTTGAGACTCAAGCTCATGTCTTTCAATACTTCATGGAATCAAAGCCTTAAGATCTTTCAGTAAATGACAGTAAAAGCATCGCATGCTTTTGTTACATTAAATAGTTCTGGCAATGAATCAAACTCAACGTTATTATAAGACTTTCATTAAATGCAATTGCTTTCAGATGACATCCAAAGAACTTCAGTGAAGTGTCAAACTAGCAATGGGGATAAAACTGCATGGAAACTGAAGGCGCTCAAGTTGTCAAAGCATGTTATGTCTGGTAAATAATTCAAAAAAATCAAATATTTTTTTTTATTAAAGCCTTGGGGAAGTGTCTTTAAAATATCTTATCTTCCCTTTTTGCAAATACCTTGGTAAATGCCAGCTGAAATGATTACGTATTTGAAATTGTATTTGTTAAACCAGGCATGGCTTTTATCTTTTTTTCTCCCTATGGGCATATGATCTACTTCCTCAGGTATCTTATAGTCTATCACGGGTTCAGTGAGTACTACCCACAAAAGTCATAGTTAAAAAAGCTTCAGTTTTATGCACACCTAGAAATTGGGGTTTACCTCTCAGAGGAAATGGACATAGGATAATCTCTTCCACAACTTCAAAGCCACATTCTTCTGACACAGTTTAATTTGGGGGGGGAGAAAAAACCCTTCATATTTGAAAAGGTTACACTCTTGAGTGTTGAATGTATGTACATAGGTATGTGTGCATCTATCGGTTTTCTTTTCTTTTTCTATCATTTTTAAAATTTGTTTCCTGTTTTCAGTCCAGCATAAATGCTATATTAGATGCTTTTATAAAAAAAAGGGAAAAGTATACATACTTAGAAGGCTGTAAGTTTTTGGTAATAATGAAACAACATAGTTAGCAAAAGAGAAAGACAAAATAGTTGAAAGTATCAGAAAATGTTGTTGCTTTTATTTTTTAATGGTAGAAACACGTTTAAAAAAACCAAAAAACCAACAACTACCAAGACTTCTTAGATTGGCAGCTGTCTACCTCCACTTTGGAAAATGGTTAATAAAGAAGATTGTTACTTTCATTTGAGGAATGCTTAGTCATATTTAAATGACAAAGTAGCCATAGTTCAATGAAAATGTCTATTAAAAGGTATGTGGTCAAAACCAAAACGCCCGAGATTAAGAAATGCAACTTGTTTCAGAATATCCTAAGTCAGTAACGTGTTGAAGTTCTTACCCATTCTATTATTTTATGTATCATGAAAACCATATGCAATTTCACAAGCTACTAATGATTACTTGCAAACATAGCTTGTTACAGAATAGCAAATAGACATTCCAAGGGAGCTAAATTTCAAACCATTTATCAGACTTGCTCCACTCTGCTGTCTTTACATACAGGCATTTTAATCAGATACCTCCGCTGGATTCCCCTGAATATTTTTGACATCACTGGAAGGCGGACACAACTGTGACTGTTTCAGCCTAACCCTCACATTCAGATGCTCTGGGTAAGGAAGTAAGTATTTTCTAAGATTTCAACAGCCAGTCCTTTTCAGTCCCCTTATCCGTTTCTTGATTAGTGATATCCCTCATTCCCCATCCTGTGAGGTATCCAAGCAAAAGTAAGGTGGTTTTTGTTTGCTTCCTACATGCAAAAATGAGGAAACTTTAATACTAAAGATGAACCTTTCTTCTTTATCTTCTAGTGGAATTAAAGATCTTCAAAGACCCAACAGGATTCAGATAATTTTGGAGACAATTTGTCCTGCTTACCATTGTAACAAAATGTGTCCCTGACTTAGTCATTTTTACGCTCTCTCGAGTGCAGTTACATCTGTTCATCTCATTAAAATTTGATCAATATTCTCAAATTCCTCCTCAAAACCCATTTGTGAATAATTGTTTCTATACATTAACTGTTCTCGTAAGTAATAGCTCAAATCAATGCCATACTCATTTAGCCCTTAAAAATCTGAGGTGAAAGAAATTGGACTGCAGCATTTAACTCTATACAGTATCACTGATGTGTACAGAGAGCACTGAGCAAAAAGCAGAATTTGATACATTTAGTGTAATGATGTCAGCCTGTATCATATGTCAAGATGTGACCACCCAGATCCCACTTTCAGCAGCAGCTTGCAGTTACACTAGGTTATATGTAATGTTAAACTGCAATCCCCAGCCAAAGTTTCAGAACCCCTTCATGCAGGCAGCCAAGACTATGAAAAATGAGTGGAAGCGTGGCTGCCCACCTACTGCCAACACAGGTCCTCAGGCAGACATTTAGGGAGCTCACTCAAAACTTTTTCTGGGTAAAAAATACCATTTTTAAAATAATATTTTAAAAACATCTAACTTTTTTGCAGTTCCTAAAGGTAGTTCACTACACTGCCATATAAATTCTTATGCCAGTTCGAGGAGGAGGAAATCCATAGGTCAGAAATATCAATAGGAAGAAGTACATATGGTCTTGTAATAACTCGTTCAGCTTTTAATACTACAGCTTTAGCTACATTGACCCTAAACTAATGAAAATATTGAGAACAATCCATATTAATGTTAATTCATCTAAACAAAATTGGTCTTGAATTCATACTCTGCTGAAAATAACTATTCCATAAAGAGGAATATTAGCTTACAAATAGAAAATGGTGGTTCTGTTATTGCAGAATTTAGATCCAAGAAGAAATTGATCTTCATTTTAGAAAGTAAATAATACCAGCTGGGTCAATGTTTAAGTTTTTTTTTTTTTACCTCTAATGCAATTCCCAAGGACTTCATATTTCTTTTACTCATATTACATAGACGTGCTCAAAGAACAAAAGATGGTTCTCTTGTCCTGAAATTACTATGTCTTTAGGAAAACAGCTAACTAAAACAATCCTGATATTTTTTTAAAAGATCTATTCACAGAGCATTTGACAAAATTATGCTTTAAATTTTTGTCTTTATTTCCCTCATACACTTTTTTTTTTTTTGGACAGAGCCAATGTCTTTACTAAAAAATCTGGTGCATATATTACTTAATTTAAAAATAATTTTTAATGATAATCATTGTGATCATAAGTGTTCAAGAACTGTGACACAGGCTGAACTTAGCAAGTTAATAATTGTGCACTAAGGAATGGAGGCAGAACTGAATTCTTATCTTATTTTTATATTTCCTGTCAGAATTAAGGTTTTTTTCATGTGACCTCTGTGGGTTGCTTTTTTTAAACTGATCTGAGATGTTTAGGTAACCCAGAATCCCTGTGACTATCATATGACAGTTAATCAGCTTTATAAGTTTCATCTTTGGGTTTCCTTTTGATCTTTGGGTTTCCTCCTAGCTAACAGCTCTTTGGGGATACTGAGGACAGAAACCAAAATTTTCTTTAAGGATCCCTCCTTTATCTATTTTCCTTAGGCCTTCTGCTAACATAGATTAAAAACAGTAATCTAATTTATGGGATTTCTACAGACTCAGAGGGAGGAAGACTATAATAGGATATTCATGTTGTCCTCATATGCAAATGAAGCAAAATGAGGTGGTTGATTTTCTTAATTCCTTTTTTCCCCCCCAATGTATGCTGTAGGAAGAAAGCTATTTGATATCATAATTTTCTATGATTCAGAGCTATGACTCACCTGGAACTGAACTCTTTAAAAAGCTTCTTATTCATGAGACTGCTGTTTATATACCTAGTGAAATCTTTAGACTTGAGGTACATAACAAAAAGAAAAGCTTTAGGGGAGACCCAAGAGATTTTTTTTTTAATTTTACTTATATATTTATCTTTGTTTCAGAACAAAAAAAAGTAGTACTTATTTTAGCTTTCACATATGCCACCATTTCCCATAACAGCCATTGCTGTAGCAGGATGCTAAAACAGTTAATGTTGGAGAAACAGAAAGCACACAATATATTAACATATAAAAAACCCCATAAAATGCTGCAATTAGAAAAAGACCGGGCAATAAACCCCATTTTTTTGTTGACTCTTTCTGTAAATGTATGCGCAGTTTACTTTTTCTTCCTCAGGAAAAGCTAGTCACTAATCTTAATTACATTCCTTAAAAAGACTGTTATGGAAAAGCAGAGTGTATTAAATGAAGCAAACTATCACATTCTTTCATAGGAACAAAGAAGGATTATCCACAGTTCATCAAAATGTTCTCCTCCGTACCATATTATGTTGTCATGATTAAAATAAATTTCAGTGTGCTTGATAGAACCTTAGAGGTCACATTAATGGCAGCAGTAGGAAAAAAATTCTGATAGCCAGACTAAGAGGAAGCATAATCTCATAGATCACTCATTGAACTGAGGTCTGGAAGACTGCTTCTGTATACCTTTATTCTTCTGCATAAAACTGGGTTCAAAAGCAAAACAATCTCCATGTCCTTTCCCATTTGGTTTTTGTTTTCTTTGACACAAAAGCTGTTTGCACCTCATTTCAGCAAGGACTGAGAAAGCATCAGGCACTAAACTTATACAACTGTCTGCACTTTTAATTATAAAATACTGAATTTTTAGATTTTTTTTGCATTACTGTTGTCTGTTATGCACGCTGCACTAATGTGAGCTACTTGTTTATTTTCCTCTTTCAGCAAGTTTTTAGTTCTCATTCAGCCTAACCATGTAGACCATGGGCTACCTAAAAACTGGACTTCACTTCTTAGAACTGAACTCTAAGAAGCCTATCTAAACTCTGTCATAGTTTGAGCATAGGGGAGGCTGAGATCCCTAATTCACTGTAGTTATACATCACAGGAGAGAGAAGCAGCCCTCTGTGGATGGACTCCATTGAGGAGAGCTCATTTCCTACACTCTAGTCCTGCTGGCTTTGGGACAGACAATGGGAGTAGGATGGGGGATGACTGAAGGTGTCAGTGCAGATATAGGACATGAGGAAGGTACAGAGGCAACAGAGGTTTTTCTTCTTTCCTTCCTACAGCTCATTTCATCCACTTCCCCTGTCCTCAGTTGCCCCAGGGCATGCAGGAGGGGTTATACATTCTGGGAACTGCCCAGCTAAGCTACCAGAGTGAGAATGCTGCCTTTGATTTGCCTGTGCCTTGAAGGCAGATCTGGCTGGTAGGCAATACTGGGCTTTGAGCACTATGGTCTGTACAGAAGTTACAGCAAGATCTCAAAACAAGTCTGGAGACAGAATCCAAGGAATGAAGATCTTAATAAAACACCATGTTTGCTGGCATGGCTGTCAAACTTCACGGTTATATTTTTTTTCTCCAATTAAAGCAAACAATCCTACAGAGTCCATGCAGTCTGACTTCACACAGACCCCAGAATTTTTCCCCTTGAGAAATCTCCAAACTAATGCAGAAGTTGTTTATTTTGTGTTCTGTGAGGTGGTAGCTACTTTTTAACATGTTATATTAATAATTTTATCACCAGCATATATCTGATAAATAGTAAAAGCACCTCCTTTTTCTTTGGCCACAGTGGTATATTTTAATAATAATTTTGGAAGCTCAATTTTACAGCAAACATCCAGAAATTTCTATTAATGCAGAAGTTCAGTTAATGTGATTTTTTTAAAATCATCTCACCATCTATTTAAGATTTAGACCTATGACTATCACAAATTATTTTTTTTTATTCTACATGTTTATTCATGATGACATAGAAAACCACAGGAAAAGTAATGGGATGTCTTTGACTGGAAACCTTCAAAGAATTTACATTTTTTCAGTAAACTATCTTCATCAGTTCTCTGAGAAGGTACCAAAACTGACAAACATGAATAGACAATGTCTATGTGTTACTAAGCAATGCAGTCAGAATTCAGAGGAGAAATCTCTTGTAAAAGTAAAGCTCCAAAACTCATCTGTAAACTATATAGAGAATCCTTTAATTTGATATGACTGAAGGTAGTCTGGGATTTAGTCTGGAATAGCACATTTCAATCTCTTACATTTGCAGAATTCTGTGCAGTTAAAACAAGTTTTGAGAGTTAGATTATTTTTTATTTTTCGGTTATTCAGAACAGTTATGAATTGTTAGTAACATTGAAACTTTGCTTACTAGTGACGGGAAATACTTTTCAGTGGTATATAGAGGATTAAAAACATTATGTATTATTTACTGTATGTGACACGTCAAGTTTGGAAGTTATTCAGGACAGTACTATCACCTAATAAAGAAGCTACAGTAAAAAGGCAGTGAACAGAGAGCTATGGGTAGAAATTAGAGGCCAAGCCATCAAAGGAAACCTTATAGTTCATGTTTACTACAGGCTGCCTGATCAAGGAGATTGTTGACAAATTGTTCTTACTTCAGCTAGGAACAGCATCACACTTACAGGCCCTGATCCTGCTAGAGGACTTTGGTCACCCTGGCATCTGCTGGAAAAGCAACAGAGCAAACTTTACAGGAGACATGGATTGCATTGAGAATAATTTCTTCATCCAGGTGATAGACAGCCTAACCAGAGATATATTGCTCAACCTATTGCTCACCAACACAAATAAAGGAATTAGAGGTCAAGACTGGCAGCAGCCTAGGCTGCAGTGATCATGCCCTGGTAGATCTTATAGTCTTGAGGTATATGGGCCAGGCAAAGTGTAAAATCAAGACCCTGAATTTTAGGGGATCAATCTTTCAGTTGTTTAAGAAATTAGTGGATGGGACCCCCTGGGAAACTACCTTCAGGGATAATGGAGTGAAACAGAGCTGGGAGCTATTTGAAGACACCTTTCCTGAAGTATAAGAGCTCTCAATTCCCATGTGTAAGAAATCAAACGGGAGCAGGAGACCAGGACAGCTGAGAGTTGCAATTTGAGTTAATACAGACAACAAATATTGCAACACACCCATATCAATTAGTTGCCAATGGCTCACCTCTCACTGTGTCCGTTACGGGTCAGAGATTCTCCTGCTTGTCTCAGCTACTTTGGGCACCAGTTGTAGTCAGAGTCCAACTCAGTCAGCCTCACATGGGGCACCAATTACTGCAGCACAATCAGACTAGCTGGCTGTAACAAGGCTTTTACTGTCAGTCAGATTCTACTGTCTGTAGTGGTGGTGGTGGTGCTGCTGCTCCTCCTTCCTCCAGAGACCAAACCACTCTACTCTTCCTCAGCCAAACCCCCTCTCCCACCATCCTCAGGGCTATTTAACCACTTAGCAGTAATGAGCTACACCTGCACATCATCCATGACAATCAACCCACTGCCTTCAAGGCAAGGCCACAGCTGCAGGTTATCAATGCTAATCAACCCGCTGCCTTCAGTCCTCTACAGCTGAGTAAGGACCTCCTGGTCCAATTAAGTGTAGAAGGAAATGCACAGGCAGTGGAATCAGTGACATGTATCCTGGGAAGAACATAGACATGCTGCCCAGATGTGTAGGGGTAGGATCAGAACAGCTGAGGCACAGCTGGAGCTGAATGTGGCAAGGGATATGAAGAATAATAAAAAGGGCTTCTACACCCCCCCTCAATAAATAAGACAAGAGAACTAGTGACAACCAACATGGAGAAGGCTGAGGTACTTAGCTTTTTGTGTGTGTCTCAGTTTTAAATGGCATTATCTCTTCCCACATCTCTCAAGTCTTGGAACCTCAAGACAGGAAGTTGGGGATTGTTGTCCCTCCCATCCTAAGAGAATATCAGGTTCGAGACCACCTGAGAAACCTGAACACACATAAATCTGTGGTACCTGATGAGATGCATCTCAGGGTCCTGACAGAATTGCCTGATGTAGTCACTCAGCCACTCTCCATCATACTTGAAAAATCATGGGAGTCAGGCAAAGTCTCCAGTGACTGGAGAAAAGGGAATATCACACCCCTTTTTAAAAAGGGTAATAAGGAGGAACCTGGAAACTACTGACCAGTCAACCTCACCTCCATGCCCAGTAAGCTCATGGATCATATCCTCCTAGAAGATATCTCAAAACATATGGAAGTAAGGAAGATGATTAGAGACAGACAACATGGCATCACCATGGGCAAATCATGCCTGACTAATCTAGTGGCCTTTCCTGATGGAATGACTGCATCAGTGGACAAGGGAAGAGCTACCAGGACTTCTGTAGGGCTTTTGATATAGTCCTCCACAACATTCTGAATTGGAGAGATATGGGTTTGATGGATGAACTTTTAGATGGATAAGGAATTGGTTGGATGGCTGCTTCCAAAGAGTTAGTCAATGGCTCAATCTTCAAGTGGAAACTAGTAATGAGTGATGTTCCTCAAGGGTCCATACTAGAACCAATACTTTAATATCTTCATCAATGACATAGACAGCGGGATTGAGTGCACCCTCAGCAATTTGCAGATGATATCAAGCTAAGTGGTGCAGTTGATTCACTTGAGGGAAGGGACGCCATCAAAAGAGATCTTGACTGAGTGGGTCTGGGTGAACCTCATGGAGTTCAACAAGGCCAAGTGCAAGGTCCTGCACCTAGATCAGGGCATTCCACAGTACCAATATAGACTGGGGGAGAAATGGATTGAGAGTAGCCCTGTGGAGAAGGACTTGTGGATGCTAGTGGATGAGCCGACAATGTGCACTTGCAGCCCAGAAAGCTAATTATATCCTGGACTGCCTAAAGAGAAATGCGACCACCAGGCTGAGGGAGTTGATTCTCCACTCTGATCTCAGACCCCACCTGGAGTACTGAGTCAGCTCTGGAGTCCCCAGCGCAAGAATGACATTGACCTGGTGTTAGAGTGGGTCCATAGAAGGCCCACAAAAATGATCAGAGGGCTGGAACACCTCTCCAATGAGGAAAGGCAGAGAGGGGGTTCAACCCTTGTTCAGCCTGGAGAAGAAAAGGCTCTGTGGAGACCTTATTAAAGCCCTTCACTATATAAAGGAGACTTAAAAGAAAGACAGAGAAAGGCTTTTTGCCAAGGCCTGTAGTGACAGGAGAAGGGCCCATAGATTTAAACTGAAAGAAGGTAGGTTTAGATTCAACATAAGGAAGAAATTCTTTACTGTGAGGCTGGTGACACATTGGAACAGGTTGCCCGGTGAAGCTGTGGATTCCCCATCATTGGAAGTGTTCAAGGCAAAGTTGGACAGGGCAGCCTGGTCTAGGGAAAGATGTCTCCACCCATGACAGCGGCATTGGACAAGATCTTCTTTAGGGGTTGCCTCCAATCCAAACCATTCTATGATTCTATGATATTAGTACAAATTATAATAACACTGTTTTTCATTCACCTTATGAAGGGATAATTCCCGTTCCTTTCTAGGAAGAAAGGAAACACCAGAAAAAAACACCACTGTTCACAAATATTGATCCAATTTTGGTACAAAAACATATAAGTATTAAGAAGGAAAAGTGCTGACTGAAGAAGAATATTTGATGTTTAAGCTGAGAAGTAAAAACAAACTGAAATAAAAAGTGGTTCAGTGAATGGAGTGAAACTGAGATTATACTGTGTGTAGCTGTAGGCACCATGTCTAAATCCACTTTTGCAAATGGATGTAGTTTCCCATATTCTTATCCTTTAAGTCCAAGTTCTATCAGTTTTGTTCTCCACCCAAAAATGTTTGGGGTTTTTTTAATTGTTTGGTTTCAGTTTGTATTCCTTCTTAAATTGTAGAATTAAAAAAAAAAAAAAAAAAAAAGCTTTCAAAATTTTATCTAGCTTAGACATTGCAACAAAAAATAGCCTCATAATACATGCTGATTAAGCTAAAGGATTCTTTTAGAAAGTTTTTGTTGTAAATATAACTACATGTACTAGTTCAACTCTCTTTACTTTTTAATAATCACTTCCAATTTGAGAGGCAGCATACAGTTGCAGTCCTTTAAGGAACTGCATTGGCCTGCAATGGAAAAATTAAGTTTGAACTAGCAACTGAATTGGACCAGCTGAAGGTGTCTCTTTGTATTGGACTTGAGTGTGAAAGCCTTTTCTTTTCTTACAAGATCTTAAAATATTTCATCTTCTACACTGTAACAAAAAAACCAAAGACCTTGTTTTTTAACACCTGCTTCACCCTGTGTCTGCAGTTATTCTACACATTATGCAATTTGGCTAAAGATCATAATGTTTTATTGATCATCTCCTTTTTGTCCTGTGAGACATTTCCCATTATCTATTTCCTTAAAAACTGGAGATGTCTGGGTTATTTATCACTCATTATTCATAATTAATTAGTCTTAATAACATGACCACACATTTATTAAGTCACTGTCAACTCCATAAGTAGGAAACTTCTAAATACTGCTTATTGCAAAAAAACCAGTCAATTTCTCAGGTGGCAAATAGACTGTTTTCTGAAAGTTTAACAGAATATTGTTGTTTATCTCCTATGAAAATTATTCCAATGTGCTTGCAAATTGAATCTATATTTCCATAGAATAAGTGAAACTCACACCATTACTTCCCTTTAAAATTCCAAAAATATCATGAGCAACTTCAGAGTTGAATTTGACATTACTGATAGAATGCATAGCATTTTATTTCTAAAGTTTTAATTAAATTTTGTTTTGATTTGTTACTAACTTGAGTCTTTAAATGCTATCTCAGAAGTAAATACTGACAAGCATAATAAAAGCAATAGAATTTTATGTCTTTGTTTAATATTAAAATTCTCTTCTCAAATTAATCGTTTATTGCTTTAACACTACACATCTTCTAAATATTAAAGTGTGGAGAGCTGAACAAATCCAAATATTTTGTGTTATAATTTAATAGGCATATTGGTTAAAAAAAAATCAGAAAAAGAAATTAGATGTTTTACTTGTGTACTATAAATAATTATTTCACTATCTCTGAGTCCCTACTTGCATTCCCTTCTCTAATGTCCCATGTCTTCAACGTTGCCAAAACATTTACCCCACTCACTAGACCAATATACTATTCCCAGATACCAATAGCAAAGGGGGTTTTACCCAGTCATGGTCCTTTTTCAGTATTTTCTCTTTCAATAGTGCCAGATATTCATGCATAGTGTCACTATAATTCATAAAGCCACAATGTATAATTTGCTACGGTATTTATCTTCCTGATAGCAACCACAGCAAGTTACTGTTACCTCCCCCTCACAGGTACATCTGAAAGACCACTTTGCAAAAACAATTATAATATGGAGAGCTGTAAACTAGGGCATAGAAGGGATGACCACTACAAGCATCAGCCTGTGGTGAATACCAGCTGGGGGTAGAAAGGCTGTTATATTCTCAGCTCTTGTTGTTACTGCTGAGAGAAAGAGGTTGCAGGTCAGCATGGTCAGAAGAACAGTACACAGAGACAGATGTAATGACTTAGCAGAAGAAATAAGATTACCCTTAAACTGAAATGTCTCATGTTTGACATCTACTTTTTCTGTTGCACAATAATTTTATGACAGTTGATAAAGATTACAAAACAAATGGCATGCTTTTGCCTATAAGGTAAAAAAAAAATCATAATTCCATTTATTCCCCTTTCTGCATACAGTAAATTAACATAATGCTGCAGCTGTGGGAATAAAAGCCATAGAGCTATTAGGAAAGAAAGTAAGTGGAACATAACTCTGGGACTTTAAGGAAATTACCCAGGAATAGCGACATTTGCTTCCACTTTCGGGTCTTAAAGGCAATGTAACTCTGTGATTGGCATAAGGACCAAATTCTGCCATTACTCAGCTTTCTGTTGTCTTTCAAGCTTAATTGTAGTCACATAAAAAAGTCAATCTTTCTCAAGATATAGTGAAAGCATTCCACTTATCCTCACTGCTCTGCAGAATCCAATATTTAAACCACACAGAGGATACCCTCTTCCTCTGTGAGTCTTTTCAAAAGGAGAGAGCTTGCTAATCACCACCACCAAAAGACTCAGTGCTAGCTGCAGGTCAGTTCTTGCCTTTTGTTTGGAAGCACTCGCTTGTCTTCAATTTAGAACAACAATTTAAAAAGTGTGGTTTTGAGGTTTTCTCCTATAGGAAGTGTCAGAACTTAGTTTCTTTCATTGCCCTAGTAGGAGCTGCTCTCTGCGTTTTAGACATGAGGTGCTATCAGACAAAAAAAAATAAAATCACTTTGCCCCCTGAATAACCATTTTAGGATGAATCTTGACTTTCAAGATACTACCCTAGATTGGCATAAAATATATTTCACCAGAAATACAAAGATCTTACTAAGAACAAGATAAGTCACTAAAAGACATTTAATTTACTTCATCTGGCTCATATACCTGACAGTTGGTGACAGCAACTGATAATCAAAAATAGTACGTCAATTTTTTTAAAAAACAAAACAAAACAAACAACAACTTTTAAAACTTTTCCTAAATATCTCTTCATTCTGTTCTGCTCTTCATGGCTGTTGAATTTAATATCATTACTAAGATTTCTCTCAGCCCTACAGCACCAATGGTAAGTAGTTGATAAGGAAAAAAGCTCTCTTATTTTTTAGCTGTTCTACCAAATTATATTTAATATCTGTTGACCAAGAGTTCTTCAGCCAGTGGGAGAGAATTTGCTTGTAAAATCAACATTGTGATGCCAAGCTCAAAGGTATTTCTGAAGCACAGATCGAAGCTCATGGAACACCTCCTTTTTATTTTGAAAACTTAACAGGAAGCCTATGTCATCAGTGAGGCCAGCATGGCCCCAGGTAATGATACTTGCTTGTAAAAATCACTGACTGTGTCTAGTGTTTGATCAGGAAAGGTAAATATTTTGTGCCACAGAGAAACAGCTAATGGGAATAGACTTTACCTTGTGAAGCTAAAATGCAGTAATATGAGTCTTAAGAATAAGATCATCTTTGATTAAGTTATCTTGCTTTTGGAATAAGCAGCTTTCCCATAAATACACAGAAACATTCTCTGGCTTTCCCATAATGATCTTAATTTGTAATACCCAATACAGAGCTACAAAGTCACCTCTGCACTATTAGAAATATCTTCTGCCCACTACACATAGAATCAGGAATACATAATTTATGTTGAGTCAACTACCTTAAACAATCTGTTTAAATGGCCATGAGTCTAATAGCTTCTCCAAATGAAATATTTGCAAAAAAAGAATGTCATTATCTTGTGAAAGTCAAAACATAATAGACACAATACATAAAATCTAATATCACTCAGATGGCTTACAAAGGCAGTTCAAATATAGTCTTTTTAAAATACTTCTGAAGATGAAACAGTCACAGGGCTCCCAAAATTGTGTCAAAACTCTCATAACAATTATGTCTAGTCCCATTAAAAGGCTGTGGCTTCAGAAGAGGCAGAAGGATCATAATAAAAGTCTGAGGTTGCTTCACAATGTTCATACAAAAACTAGGAAACCTGTCACAGTGATCAGCTCAAAAAAGCCATTAGCATGTTGTGTCAATCTGGATTCATGAGATTAATTACCTGAAAAAGTCAGACTGTATGACTTATAATATCTGTGTGACTGACAACTCTAGGTCTCAGTCTGTCTTGTGCACAGTCTCAGAACACCTTTATACAAATGATGGCCAAAGTTCTAGACATCAGTGTTAGACTTTTGTCCAAATTGATATGATACTTGAAACACAATGCATGTAAAATGTTCTCAGGAAAAATGGAGACAAATAATGTTCATGCATAGATAAAACTGGAATTATGGTAAACATTTTTCCTGCATCCTAGTAAAAATAATGTTGTCATAAACATTTTCTAAACAAGAGCAAGCAATTTCAAGTCAATGTTGTTGCCGATTTATTGTATCTGCAAAGTCTATCTCACCTAAAAAACGTGCATAGCGATATTAAAGAATCATGGAAATTCCACTATAATGTTAGCACACATAGCAAGCATAGTAGACAACTATGTAAACAAGTAAACAAGACAAGTGTCAAAGACTGTTATTATTAAGCAGGGACTCACAACAGAGGCTTGTTAATATATGCAGAATCTTCCAACCTTAGGCAAATGTTATCAACATAACTTTTTAAACATAAAAACTATCGAATCACATGGCTTACTGTACAATAATTTCAAAAAATATTGTTCAAGGTTATTTTTCATGAGAATGCATATTAGATTTTCAAAGGCATTTTGATAGCTAATCTGAGTAATAGCATTTTGAAAATGAGACTCATCTACAGACTGGTGGATTTTTCTCTTAAATAAGTTTTAGTGAACGCTGCTATAAAGCTTTGAGTAAATAAAATATACAATTTCACAAGAATATGACACCATATAAGAACTAACTAATAATGCAAAAGCCATGCTTAAGACTGAAAAACATACTGTTTAAACCCTTGCTATTTTAAATGCATGAGGTTTAGTGAAAAAAAAAACAACCCACATTATCTTTAGAACTACTTGTTTTAAAATTATGATCTTTCATTCAAAGCTGGCAACATACAAAGCATAGCAATATGCTAAGCAGCATATAATAACATGAAAATGAAGGAGCCATAAACAATATTAAAAAGCCTATTCAAACAGACAAATGGATATGTCCATTAAAGTAAGGTAAATAATCCTGTTCCTCTAAAGTGCTAGGAGATTTGTAGTTGCCAAGGTACTCAAGAACTCCATTACATTTTTCATCTGAAAATGGCATTCATCATGAATCTGGATGGACAAAAAAAAGACACAAGATTGAGCTCATTGTAAACTGTGCTTCCCAATTACCTATATAAATCAAATTTGTTAATTACGCAGTAGCACTAAACTAGTTTTTAATGTGAGATCAGCTTCCAGTGAATATTGCATACACATTGTCCGTTGAGATCTAGCACCCAAATACTGCATATGTCCCAGTGAGATCATTCTGAGCACTTAATAAATAAAATAATAAATATATGCCATTTAGCTTGTGAGATGGAACAAGATCACAGTCTGTTGTGATGCTGAAAAAATTCCATAAACCATCTATATTTCAGCAATAGAGCAGCAGGAATCCCTAAAGCAGGGTTTTCAAAAGAAAACAATTCAATATTTTCCTATTTAAGACAGAGAAGGCATATAAAAGACAGAAAGAAAAGGAAGAAGATAACCTTCAGAAAAAAAATGCATCAGTGTGACAGATGGAAACATTTAAAATGTGAGAGAACTTGTAGGGCAGAAAGTAAATTCATCTCCCATGTTGCAGGAATGTTGCAAAAACAAAAACAAAAGTTATTTGAAGCTTTTATACTTTGAATGTTTCTGTAGTAAAAGTAAGAAAGTTCAAGAAAATTCGATGTTTGTATTTCAAGTTTCTAAACGTATGCTGGGTGAACTTCTCAACTGTAAAAGAGTGTTCTAAAAACCAGAGAACTACTGGATAAGTAATTCCCACATACACAGCCCACCAAAACACCCACATCTTGCTTTTCTAGCAGACATAGTGCTCACAGCTCCTGTTCTGATGGAGAGAAACAGGGATTTAAACTATTTCTTAATGACAGAACATTTGGTAAGAGTGGTTTAACAGCCAAGGAGGTTTGTTGTAGGTTTTTTAAAGTGCTTTCAGAGAGTCTTTCCCACCAACCACCCCCACCCCACCCCACCTTCTTCTATTGCCTGTAGAAGTTTGCAGCAATACTTGGAGAAAAATAGAACAATAATGCAACCAGAGTATCAAGTATAACATAATTTTAATTACAAAAGACCTGTGGTGATAACAAAGAAATAGAACAAATTTGAAAGTTTATTTAAATTAGATTAGACTATGCTTTGATTTTAATATTATGTAGTCAGAATATGTCATCTATTTGGTAGAAGTTTTATCATCTCTTGATTGATGTTAGTAGGAAAACCACATTGCAACAATTTGACATTATTTCTAAAAGTCATGAAGTCTTACCGCAGAAATAAAATCTAAGTATTTCACAATTAGCTGCATATAAAACACTCTGCATAAGATGGAAGAATTATGGAGGGATCACTTGGAAAGTAAATATATGATAGAAAACATAGATCTACAGGGATCAATGGGTGCTCTGTGTCAATGATCAAGACAGCAGAGAGAAAATCATGTGACATGAGTATAAACAACACTGGAATTGCAACAGTGATTATTTCAGTTCTTCCCCAGATATGTAACCAAAGTACAGAAAGCTTTAAGGAATCCTATTGATTTGCACAAATAAATCAGACAGCTTTTGTTCACATTGCATAAATTGGGAAAAAACCTGTGATGTGAGAAGTTAGGTACTTATCATTAACAGAGTTGTGATAACCACAAGTAGCTGTGCTTTACTTCTAGTACCTAAACCAGCTCACTCAGAGTTGCCTATATATCACAGCTTTGCACTATGACATACACTTTTGCAGGATTCCTCTATTAAACACACTTAATCTGTTCTGAAGGTTGCTGATACTCCCTGGCCAAGAAATGTGGAACTCCTGTACCTCCAGAAACAGTGCAAGGACTAATTATGTATGAAAGCTTTTAAAGAAAAAATCTGAAACTGGTCGTAAAGTTAGTGTTTTCACTTAAGTGAAGCTGTACTCAACAGCATAAATGCAGAATAAAGTCAATTGGGATGCTGCTCTGTTGGCACAGCATTTATACTAACATCAGTGTGATGCATAAATATTTTATTGTTGACAACTGTATCAGCATTCTCCAAGCTAACTGTATTTTACATCATTGTTACAATGGAAAAAAGTCATCAAATTGAAGTTTTGGAGACAACATAGGGGAGAAAAAGGTGAAGGACAGGAAAAATAGAGTAAGGTCAATGTTTAGCAGAGCAGAGTATTTAATAATCAGTGAGGGAACACGAAAACAATGGAGACGTAAGTGATTAATAGTCTTTCATTACCATAGAAGAAAATTGGGAAGGGAAAAGTAATGGAGGTGGTTGTTAAGGATTTAACACCCTAGCAAGGATATTTGTAATTGCCTATAGATTCATAGAGCTTTCTAATGGCCAATCAGTTTCTTGAAATTTAAGACACTGATATCCTAAATGACCCTCTGTCCCTGTAGAAAGAACAGTAGGATAGGGAAAATGAAGTTCTCACAGAGTCCATGACAGATCCTGAAATTGAAGAAGAAGGAAGGAAGAAGAAGCAGGAGAAATGAAGAGGTTTTCCAGGGCTGGGAGAATGAGGGAGCTTAGAAAAGGGAGAAGGAAAACATGCACAACTTCTTATGGGAGGAAGACCTAGAAAAATTGTCTATAGGCTGATCCAGATTCCCAACTTCAGAAGGCAAAGAGGTAAAAAAAAAAGAAGGAAAGTTGGACCAAGGGTTCCAGAGAATGCTGAATAGAGTCAGCAAATACATTGGAAAAATGTATATAGAGACTCTTTTGTAGGAGAATATACAAGAATGGAGAGTGATAGGGGTCAAAGGTAAAGCTAGCATAAAAACAAACATGAGAATTGAAAGGATCCTATGAATAAGTCATGGGAAGGAAACACATAAGGAGCCATTGGGAAAGTAATAGACCAGCAGCCAAGCTGCGTGCTGAGCCCGCTGGCAGGAGCAGCAGGCTGCCGGCTCACCAGTATGGCTGGTTAATGATGAGGCTGTAAGCTTGTCTTCAGTGCCCTCCAGGAGAGACTACTGATCACCAACTTCATAGCTGGAAATAAAGCTAGACTTTCTAACTATCTGTTTTACAGCTGGGAAGGAGTCTAGTGCTCTGGGAATTATGGGGAAGGGGTTTGGAAGTGAAAATGAAGGATATGACCTAGTTCCAATGGATTTTCAGAAACAACTTCCAAAGTGCAGTTTCCCAAAATAAACAAGGTGAAAAGCAAACAAACTTTTGCTCTTCATTCTGTCTCTGTTCCCCCCTAAATAAATAAATAAAAAACCACCAACAAAAAAAAGACAAAATCAAAATAACAGTTCACTGTTCAAGTCAAAAAATACTCTGAAATATAACAGTGCAGAATGATCTTGACTCAGACCTGACAAAGAAAATTGTAAAGATCTAATTTCAGCTTTGTACCTACATAGTCACCATTATGCTGAAACTCAAATAAAAGTTACTGCCATGTCACTATTCATGCTAAATTTGTATCTTTTGCTTCCACACAGTGCATTACAGTACTACAAGTGTATCCCTTTTAAGTTCTAAAAATCTGTTCATTTTTTCCTTGAAAACTGTGCAGTAATCTTAGGATATGAGTTGCTTGGCTGAAAGCAATTACCTCTCTGACTTCATTTCTAGGCCCACACATTAGTCTTTCTCCTAGAACTTCTCCCTTGAAAGCTTCAGCCTCAGTTATAAGAGAGTAGCTAACATAAGTAGAAAAAAATAGTAAAAATTAAAAAAATCTCTGCAACAAACACAAAGTTAGGAGAAAAAAAAGCCACCCAGAAGTTTCCTCTCGTGTACTTTTCTTGGAACTGCTGAAGAGGAGGGGCAGGTTTGTCCCCACGTAGCAAATGATTTTCCCCAAACATGATAAAAGCATTTTGCAGTTAGTTATCCATAAATTCAGCAATGGAAGACTTTTTCATATTGAAATATTTATTTGCTGAAACTTAAACAACTAGGGAGTGTTATGACTGCTTTGGTTGAAAAGTAAAATAATCAAACTCTCACTAGATAAGACCCAGGCACTTTGTCTTAAAATATAAAACAAAATCCTTTCCTTCTGAAATTTATTTTGTAGACCTTTTAAAAATTTTCATATTTTGTTCTGAACTTTTCTAAAATAAAAATTTGAAGCTAAAATCCACTTACTTCCCGAAACAGCTTTAGAATTTAAATTTTCCTATATAAACTGAAAAGTACCTTTTCCATCAAATGCATTGGGTCAGCTAGTGGGCTTTGTTTTATACCTACAGAAAATAGTTAATGTACTCAGCCAATGCACTGGTGTATTTACAAATATTCTCACTTTGTTAATGCAGTATGAATGACTTTAATTACCCAAACTTAAAGCCCCAATATCACAAAAAAAAAAAAAAAAAAAAAAAAAAATTATTGCATCTGTGGGTATACAGCATTAATGCTATTTTATGCAAAAGTAGAAGTGAAGATGCAGAACTAAATATACTGAAACATAAGAAAGAAGAAATTAAAGACACAGTGAATAGCCACTGTATTATCTGCTTGCAGCTGTCCAGCTCTTAAAGATACTTGATTGAGAACAAGTGAAAAGTGAGGACGATCATTTACTGTACCAGTAGGGTTCATTTCTATTTAAAAGTAAGCTATGTAATAGACTTAGCTGGGGAAAGGAAGATTCCTCCTGAGTTTGAAGGATGCTTAAACCCTGACTGGAGAGACATAGGAACTAACTTACTTTGTCTATTTTACAGAGGAATTAATCTTTTAATCTAATAATTGCTGAAAGTGCATATCAAAACTTGAATTAGCAACAATCTAGTAATAAATATTAGCTTTCTAGGATACTTCCACATGTTGATATCTGATTACTTCTGGACTGGTCAGTCTGATTTGAAAAAATATTAAGGAACTGAGAGAAGAGAGAATAAGGTCTGCATGAGAATTTTGAAAACAGTTTCTCAGGGGTGTTTGAGCCATATGCTATTTACTTTTAATCTACATCTGATGGTCCTTTAACTGAAGTGAAATTGAATATAAATAGGATGTAAAATAGAAATGGAAAACTTCGAATGAACAATATATTGACAAAGGCAACATTTCTAAGTTCTACTTAGTTTCCTTAATTTCTGCATTTCAGTTTGATGAGTATAGCCAGGAAATTGCGTACGAGTTCACAGTGGACTCAGTTCTTATTGTGTGAGGTGTGCCTCCGTTTGATTTTGCTGGTAGAAAGTTAAAAGATGCTTCTACATTCATGCTGGAAAATATAAAGTGCTATAAATTTCTCTTGCTTTCCTTAGTAATTGAGAACAGACAGCTACTTGCTGAATCCAGCTGTCTATACATAGTGCTTCTGACTCTAGAAAGTTAATGCCTGCTTTTAACCATTTTGTACAAAAAGTTAATCAGTAAGTATTTGCTAAGTAGATTCTTGATTCATTTAAGCAGCCATAGCCTCCAAAAATCAGATGATCTCTTCCCCATTTGCTTCTTCAGCACAAGCCCCAGCTAGCACTTTTTCTTCTGTTTAAGACCCTTCCATGCCCATCTTCTTCTGCAGTATAATCTGTATGTCTTCTGGATGTGCTTATTACTACATTTATAGTTTGTATAAGCTTTTCACATTTCCATGCACACACTCATAAAGGAGACTGAGGCTCTTAAATTATTAACCTGGCAATGATTTCAGTTTCCTGTTCCTCACTAAAATTCATATTCTGTAATCAGGCCACTTAGTTAATCAATGGGAAATTTTGATAAAGGCATTCATTTTGTACCTTTTAACTGTGCTTGTACGGTAGTAAATGCCTGAGCTCCAAAAGTATAACATGGATAAATACAAGAATTTGGTAAACTGTGAAGAAAAACAATTGAAAGTATTTTTTAGTACAAAAAGTTTAAAAGGCATTTTAAATTACAAATACTGTAGATCTTACAATTAAAAGGAGTTTTGAGTGAGAAATATTTAAAGAAACTTTAATTTTTTTTTTTTAATGAGAAGGAAATAGATGCTTTCCAAAGAAGTGGTACCTGAGTGAAACATATCACTGTTATGTGACTTGTGTGTTTCACTCCTTTTATGTTCAGTTCTACAGTAAAAATTGCAGTAATAAGAGTCACAAAATATATACAATTTACTGTGGGGTTTTTGCCTTCCTTATATTAAGTAATTAAAATATAATGGTACATTTCTTTATTACTCCTACAAATATACAATTTGAACAGTTATTGCAAGGTAGCTTTCAAAGAAACCATCATAGCAAAAGTTAATTTTGCATTAATTATAGAGCATTAGTGGTAGTACACATTAAGTATAAATTAGGCTTTTGGTTTCCAATTAAATAGGAAAGGAGGAAAGAAATGACACCACAAAACACCTTTTGATACTTTGCTGTGTCCACAGCCCACTGGTATTATAGGAAGGCCAAAATTCAATAAGGTGCATTTATATGTGCAATTTAACCATATTTTGCCTCTGACTTTGGCTTTGGGTCCTTCCAGTTTCACAGTGAGCAACATCACGTAATGGAGGATGGAAAAAGACAGTGGTCCAGCTCTCTCCAAATGCATCAAAACCAAAATTAACCAGTGATATCTAAAAGACACAGTATTATATCTGAAAAAACTTCTGCAGAAAATGCCCTGCTTAGCTTTCTAGAGTTTATGCCAAAATTCAGTCAGCCAGTTCTAATTCAGAGCTATAATCTCCCTTCAGCTCTGAAACACATGCTAATGTTTCCTGGCATTACGGTGTCTTCAGTTGCAAAGCAGTTTTTAAGAAGTACTGAATCATCTTGGTTTAGACCAATTTTCTTGTTCTGTACCCACACAGCAACCCTGTTGGTGTGAACTTTCAGGATAACAAAAGAAAAAAAAAAAGTAAGAAGTGAGGTTAAGTGCCTCCTATTGAAACCACAGACCACAGATTATTTTTTTTACACCTCATTTCAACCTCATGAAAAAAAAAAACCAACCTGTATCCTGTTGTACTACAGTGGTATTTTTTTTCTAATAATCTTACTATGACTGAGTAATACAATATATTTCACATCATAAAGTCCAGTTTACTAGCAATTAAAGAACCTTTGATTAGTCTCCACTGCTGTGATACCTGATTAGCTAGTTCTTGAAGGCTGAAGCAGCTCTTTTTAGTGCATTTTATTTTTCTCTAATAGTAGATTTTGTTATGTGGCATGAACCATATGTAGAATACATCAGGGTTAATTTGCATTTAAATCCCTTGAAGAGATGCTCATAAAATTTTATATTTTTTCTGTGTTAGGAATTGTTTCCAAACATAAAAAGGAATTTCTTTGCCCACAGAACAATAATTGTGTTCCTTTTCCTTCTACCATGCAATTAAAACAGGTTATTACCAAATCAATACCCATTTCACAAAATGCATCCCTCCCATGCCTCTTTTGTCCTCCTCATCTAACAAGTCTATCCTGTATATTTATTCTGCTTGTGCCTCTGCAGCAAAAAATCAAAATTCTAAACCAAAACAAAGCTCACGCACAATTTCTTAAGCACAGCTGCAGGTTAAAAATGAACAGAGCGTATGCCAATCTGTCTCAAATACCACAGCATTCTAAGGGCTTTGCAGTCTTTACAGGGATGTTAGGATGTGAAATACCTACCTAGAAGACTTTATGATTTGAGCAGGAATACAGAAATATTAGCAAGATGTTGAATTCATAATCAAACCCAGTATGAAGCCTAGTGCCCATTCTTCTATCTCCTCAGATTTTTTATTAGTATTTACAGGAATTATGCTATTTCTTGATCTATGGTTATTCCTCTCCTTTTCTGGAAATTAATCAAGCAGTGTAAAAGGTAAAAACTATCAAACAACCCTGTGATAAAATCACAATTATTGGTCATGGTGAATGATACCTATCACTCTGTACTCTTTCTCCCTTTCTTCCTCCCTGCTATCAATCCTCTGAGGAGTGCTGGAATACGGACTTCTGAAAAGAATACTTGAAGGGCTCTGAGATGGGGGTGCATGGACCTGTGTTCAAGGAGGAA
This sequence comes from Falco naumanni, assembly GCF_017639655.2. Classification (NCBI taxonomy): domain Eukaryota; kingdom Metazoa; phylum Chordata; class Aves; order Falconiformes; family Falconidae; genus Falco; species Falco naumanni. Next base: position 84,488,924 of record NC_054058.1, on the reverse strand, counting down.
GTACATGCATCTGCAAGAAACTTCATGAAGGAGGACACATGAGGAAGATCTGCAGTGGGATATAAATTGTGTTAGCTGGGAAAGGCAGAAGTGAGTAGGACAGAAAATTAGATAAATGCCAGTCTGAAAGGCAGAATGTGAACTTGCAGTTCACACAGAGAAAAGGAGGGACAATAAGTAAATCTAAGGAGGAGTAGGGCTTGGTCAAGGTTATTGACACAGTAAGTGATTTTGTGGAGCATTTATAAGAGCTGAAAGTAAAATAGATAGAAAGATAGAAAGGAAGATGTGTAAACAGTCAAACAATAAGATAAGCTTTTCAGTGGAAACAAAGAGGAGCAGATAATCTTTAAATACACTCTAGAGAAAAGGAAAAGGAGAAAAGTCTGGACATTTCCTTATCTTTCTTTACTGATTTCAGTTATTCTAGACTTCACAATGTGTGAGCATTAAGCGCTCACAGTCCTAGGTAACGCACATTGAAAATTCAAAATATAAGCACTGGCTTATATAGTGCATAGAATTTTCTAAACTATGACAATAGAGTGCTTAACTAAGAAAAAGGCAGCAAAGCCTATGTCATCATGGCTTCATATGCACCCTTACTCAGCACTTGTGTTTTTTGTGATCATTTGGTTTCAAAAACAAATTCCTTTTATTTTTTCAGTTGTCTTGATTAGTTAGGTAACAGGCGCTGTAAATATTCAATGTATATTTACATACTGATGTAAGATATTCTTACTGTCATTTAAGGTATTTCATTAGTCTGCATAAACAACTGCTGGTATACAAACTGTGTGTGAGCATTGATCTGCTTTCCTTACTTTAAGAGAAGCCGTTTATTTATATTTTAATGAGAAACTATACCCTTAAGAAAGCCCAAACCATTCTGATTGCTTAACTGTGCAGTAAAAAGAGGCCGCAATTGTACAAGCTCATAGGTCTTTAATATGATGATCTTCTTTTAATATGATAAAATTGGTACTTGTTTTGATTAATTGGAAAATATCACAGGAAAACAGAGAATTCCTCATCGGTAGAGATTTTGTTATAAGCCATTACCCAAACCTTCTTCCTTTGATGCATTTCTGATATTTATGCTCAGCATCTTCATCTACTGTGAGATGTCTTCCTTGTTTACCCAGAGGAGAAAACATACAACTTCTTTCGCAGATTTAAATTTTTTTCTGTTGACTGAAAATTGTCTTCCTGTCTTCTCATATACATCTTGTGCAAATTTGCTATGCATTTGCACATTTAGATAATTTCACAGATATGAAGCTGTGAATCACTATCATGGATAATTTTTCCACTTTGTGGTATTAAAGTTGATTTCTTTTTATTAAATTGGAAAATGTCAGAACATTTAAACAGTTTTCTTGAGAGAACATTTTAGGTGCCATAAGAAAATCAAGGTGAATTCTTTTTTTTATTATTTTTTTTTTTAATATAAAGAAGTGCAGAAAGCCACGAACATAAGTACAACAAGCCTGTATTGCTAGAAATCCAGATTTTAGTTTACAGTTCTGTCATGGTATTAGCTACACTGGAGAAGGAATTCTCCTGCGTGCTTTGGGCCATGTTTCCACAGGTTTTAGCTTTACATGTAATGATCGTGGAAGTTCTTTTGCAACTCTGAAAAGTCTCGCTTTCAGTATAAGAAAATCACTTCCTGTTCAGCCGTACTGGGGACTTGGAAGTATCCAGTTGATAACATTTTATCTTCATTTCTGTGTTTGACTGTCACTAGCGAAATTTGCTGGCTTAAAGCAGCATATGGCCTTATGTCAGAGTTCAAGTGAAGAGAGACTGGAAGTTAGTTTTGGTATTCTCAGTTCTTAAACAAATATGACTGAAAAGAAAATAGACAATGTAACTGTCATGCAGGGGTGTGTAATTGTATATCATTATAAATCCAGCACACCACTATGATGTTGCAGAGGTCCAGATGAAATGCATGCTGCTTTTATTCATCTTTAGTAAAGACTTTGCAGAATACAGAGAAAGAAAATAGTGAAAAAAAAAATCCTATTTATTCACTGAATAAAGAAACTGTCAAAACTGTTGAAAAAATGGCTTAGCAGGGCAAGCAAGAAAAACTAACTTGGTTTGAGGCTTTAAAAGTATTAAGGAATTACTTTCACCTCCTAAAAAGTATTAGTTTCTGTAGAGGAATGAAGCTGGGTTAATTACCATTGATAATATACAGCTGTGGGTTGGCTGATGTAGATAAGGTGCAGCTGTGGCTGGTTAGGTGAAGTGGTTGAGAGTCAATGAAGAGAGAGCAGGCACTGGGGGTGAGATGAGGGGAAGGCAGCAGAGGGATTGTATGCTGGCATGAGGTTTTACTGTAGCTTGATAGTTTGGGGAGTGCTGCAACAAGTTTTGTGGCTTTATCTTTACTTGGAGAGATGTGTATCCAATAAATGAGTAACAAGATTGAGGCAAAACATAATGAAGGCTAGTAACAATGAAAATTACATACCAAAAGACTAACCTGCATTCAATGTAACTCACTTGAAAACAGGAAAGCAACTGATCTGAATTATTTAGACTTGCAAAATGTCACAGCAATTCCTATATTACTTGGGTTTGGTGTGCTTGCATGTTCAAATCACAAACTAAAAAAGGAGTAAAACTTGTATAGACCACTGAATATCTTTGAAAATCTAGGCTGAGGATGTACATTAGCCAATACAGGGAAACTGTGTGTATGTTTCTAACTCTGCTCAAGATATATTAAACTGTTTGGAATTACATGTTTTAGAATAACACAGGCTGAAAGGACTTTTGGACAGCTCCCCTTCAAGCAGGATGGTATAGATATCTTGCACATGCTGTCTTTAAAATTGCACAGGCAAATGCTCTGAGATGCCTCCCAGCAAAAGAAAGCTTGAACTGCAACAGAGCAAAAGGTTGGGTCTTACTTAGGCAATGTCTTCTCAAATTGTCAATCCTGAGCTTTGGTTTACAGGTCAGCTTATTTACAGGTACATTATGTACCTGCCACAGGCAGTGGTCCATGGTTACTCAAACGTTTTAGAGAACCACAATGAAGACATTCTCTCATTCAGTAGGGGCAGGACTATGTATGATGTCCAGAATGGGTGCACATATCAGTGCTCTATTGCACTACACAGACAGCAGTGGCACAGGTAGGCAGCACCCTTGACTTAAAGAACTTTATGATTCATTGTAAGAGCTTTAAGTGTAGTTTACTATGCCATAAACAAGATTGTTGATCCCTGACTAAGAATTAAATCTAAGTATGGTTTCTTTTTTAAAAGTAAATCAAGAATTTTCTCTTGTATCTTTTAGGAAATTACATTTTTTATGTGACTGTCATTATAAATTGGGGCCACATTATTTTCTGTTCTGAAACAGTAATTGCACCTGCATTTTCCAATGTAAAAAGACTAAGCAGTATTTAGCATATTCTTAATATAAAATAATAAACTCAGTTATTTTCTGATCTACTTATAATATAATGAGTTCAGTAAAAACATATATATAGTAACACTGTTGTAAAACAAGGTCAGTTGTCTAATCAAAAGTGAATTTTCCCCTTCTAAAGATACAGCTGAATCAGCTTCACTTCTTTACGACTCTCTCTGCCATTTATATTCTCTTGTCTCATCACTTGAAATTGTGTTCTGTCGAGTCTATTGGAGCATTATTCTTTTTTTTATAAGAACCATTGACAAGATTGCAGGGAGGAACAGTAAAGAAGACTATGAATTTCTTCTAAGTTGTGATTGAGCTGTGTCTATGCTGTGTAAGACCCTAGTATAGGTCACCCGTTTGCCAGAAATAACATTTCTTACATGAAAATACAACTTTTTAAAACAACACATTGTATCTGAAAATTCCACTTCCCAGGCCAACATGCTGATGGTAGCTACTCGGGGATTTTTCCAAGTAAAAGAATTGTCACAGGCTTTCAGGAAAAAGGGGCATTCTCACTAAAAGAAATAAAAATTGCAAAATGTTGGGTTTCCTTTTAATATCTCCCCCCCAACTCTCTCTCTCTCCACCCACCCACCCACCTCCCAAAAACAGATGAAAGAAAACAGGTATCAAGACTTTGTACATTTTATAAGTGGAATTGCTGTTTGCTGGCTATTCTAAGTTTTACAAAATTAGGTCCAATGGTAAAGAAATTGTCAGCAGATTTTTAACATGAGATCTTTTGCATTTAAATTTACATTTGTCAAAAATGTTTCACAGTCTGAATATTTCTAACATGTATAGTTTATGTTAAAAGACATTTCAATTATGAATAGAAGGTAAAAGAACTGAGAGAGCTTAATTACCTACCTATGTTTTTTCCAGTATGAGTTTTTTGTCAAAAAATATTTTAAATAACATTGTACCAGATAGTCTATATAAATTGTTCACTATCAAATAAGCATAGTCAGCTGAATATCTTACCAGTAATTGGGATCTTTAAAATAATCATGTAAATGCATACATTGTTTTCGGAATTGCTAAATGCCTGCACTGAAGAAACAGCTAGATATAAGCCTTTCTTATACTATATTTGAATAAATGTCGTATCACATGGACTTTCCACCAGCTATCATTTTCATAATCCTTTCTGTTATCAAGAAAAAGACAAATGATAGTTTCAAAATCCTCTCAATCTCCTATCCCTTAAAGCTTTACCCATTGATTAGTTACTCTACAATACACTCTGAATAACCTATTTCACTGCATAAGTACATTACATCATTTTCATTTTATATAATGATCAGATTAAAAATTATGTCAGTGTTTCAAGTATTTTCAAATCACAACCTTCTAACGATAGATGAGGCTAAGTTTTTCACAAATATTACAAAATATTAAGTGTACTGGCTAATACAGCATTGAGAACATGTAATAAAATACTCATGTTTTGTTGTCCTTGTTTCTGCTTCACCAAAATCTTGTATCTGTTAAAAAAACAAACAAACAAATAAGCAAATAAAGCTTTTCACTTCCTTCAGTCTTAGTTTTGTGCAAAAGTAATATTAATAAATTCCATCCCTTAACGGCAAAAGGTAGATCAATGCTGAAAATCCTAGCTGCTTGATTATTTTTATACCTCTAGAAACATTTTTTCTCAAACTTTTGTACAAAGAACAAATATTAACACTGTCAAAGCAAATGAACATATTAATCCTACCTCCTGCTGCTCTCTTTCAGAAATATCATCAGCCCTTGCACTGGGATGCTTATTTTTAATTTCCAGTCAATGCCTGCTTCTTTCAAAAGACACTGACTCAATGTAGTAATTTAGAAGTATAACTATGTACCCGAAGTTATCCCATTTACATTAGTGTTGTACTGATACTTTGCACATTTGTGTTAACTAGTAGGGAAAACTGGGACCTAAGCATGTCAGTTGCTGTCACATAAAATCCAGTGATGGTACAAATGATATTAGAACAATGACAGCAACAATGTAAAATTACATCTCATCAGCTAATGCCTTGGTTGCTGATACCAGTCCAAGAATCCTGTGTCTGATCCAAGGCAAACTGTCAAAGGCAGAAGGAAAACTTAGGTTTCTGCCATTTGCTACTAGGGACCTAACTCTGGAAGGAAACTGCAATCTCCTTTTCTGAATTAGTTCAAAGCAAAAAAGCAGCACAAGGGAAAATCTGTATTATTGCTATTTCCTCTAGGCTCCTGACTCAGTAGAAGACAATCTTAATATGATAGTTTATTTATCCAGTAATGTTTAGAGGAACTAAGCTAGTTTATAACTCACAAAACTACTTTTAACATGCTTTTATATATTTTTGTTGGTTTTAAAAGCATTACCCAAAATTTTTAGCTCTAGTATATCAAGGAATTTATCTTAATTGAAAATAAATAATAGTCAAAACATAAAACTGAATTCTAATGTCAGTAATTTGGATTTGCAGCTTGTTAATAAGAAGA